>NC_051308.1:182053493-182683493 GCF_015220235.1 Choloepus didactylus
AGGTCTTTTTTTATTAGAGAAGTTGTAGGTTTACAGAAAAATCATGCAAAAAATAGAGTTCCCATATTACCACCCCCCATTATTAACACCTTGCATTCATATAGTTGTTATAATTGATGAAAGAATATTATTATAATTGTACTATTACCTATAGTCCATAGCTCATACTAGGGTTCATGTACGGTCCTATGGGGTTTTTTTAAAAATTTATTCTAGTAACACAAACACAGCTTAAAATTTCTCCTTTTAACTGCATTCAAATATATAATTCAGTGCTGTTCATTACATTTATGATGTGCTACTATCATCATCTGTTACCAAAACTTTTTCATCACCCCAAATAGAAACCCTATACAATTTAAGCATTAACTTCCCCTTCCCTACCCATAGCAGAATCTTTTAAAATGACAGATCTTGTAAAAAAGTATGAGAAATTCCCATGGGCCAAAGATAAAGATGAAATAAAAAAAATAGAGTGAGTTAGTAGACGAAGTTGCAACTCTCTTGGAAAGTTCTTCCAATCTAGGTAACTGTGCTGTTTTGAATCTGTTAGGTCCTCCATAAAAAATTATGTTCTTTTAATCCATTCTTGTGGAGGTATTGTGGGTGTGACCTTTTGATTAGATTATTTCTATGGAGATGTAACCCCCATCCATTCATGGAGGGTCTTTATCAGTTTACTAGAGTCCTTAAGAGAGCTTAGGGAGAGAGAGAGAGCTCAGAGCCAACACAGACCCGGATGCTTGGAGATGCAGACAGAAAGATGTTTGGAGATGCTAAGCCAAGAGATGAAGCCCAGAGTTTGTCCCAGAGAAGCTAAGTGAGAGCCCACAGACACTTAAAGGGAAAGCCACTGGAATCAGAAGCTGAAAGCAATGCAACCCGGGAGCAAGGACCAGCAGATGCCAGCCATGTGCCTTCCCAGCTGACAGAAGTGTTTCAGATACCATAGGTCTTTCTTCAGTGAAGGTACCTTCTTGTTGATGCCTTAGTTTGGACACTTCTATGGCCTTTGAACTGTAAATTTGTGACCTAATAAATCCCCATTGAAAAAGCCAATCCATTTCTGGTATATTGCATTTTGGCAGCTTTAGCAAACCAGAACAGAAAGACTTATATTTTAACAGCCACGTGGGGAAAGAAAAGAAGATCTTGGGCCTAAATGAGTCTGACATTAGAGAAGAGAAGCTTCTTCCTCCCCAACCCTGTCAGCCTCCTGACCACTCCCTGTAAAGCTAGGCCCCTCAGTGAATGGTGAAATAATGAACTAGAAAAAAATGTACCCATCACCATGGAGAGGCAATAAAGAAATTTTTGTGTCTTGGTTTGAGAGCTGAATGGACAAAAATTGATCTCCCTTGAAATTTTATAAACATGAGTCTTCACATGGTTTGGAGTTAAAATACATACCACTTGCATGGTTCTGAAATCTCCAAGCTGAAAAATTAACTTTGAATAGGGTTCAAGACTAACGACACCCCTGGGTACCTGGGGGAATCATACAAGGATATAATCTACACCATAAGAAAGAGTCAGCCGATATGACAAACCACAGCTATAAATCTCCAAGAATATGAGTTAATTATATTATCAGACATGAACTACAACACAGGTATATTAAAATTATTAAAGATCTGAAAGAAGGAATTTAAAACCTAAGTGAGGTATAAGATGTTACCAAAAAAAAAAAAAAAAAGACCAGACAGATTTGAAAGAGAAGAAATAAATTTTTTAGAAGTGAAAAGTATAGTCATTGAAATTAAGATTTTAAAGCAAAGATTACATTGCAACTTGGGCATTGCTGAAGAAAGAATTAGTGAATTAGAACAAGGGTTGGCCAACTATAGCCTATAGGTCAAATCTGGCCCACCTCCTGTTTTTGTATAGCCCACAAGCTAAGAATGTTTTTTACATTTTACATTTTTGGGGGAAAAAAAATCAAAAGAAGAATAATACTTCATGATATGTGAAAATTATGTGAAATTCAAAATTCAGCATCCACAAATGAAGTTTTATTGGAACACAGCCATGCCCACTCATTTGCACATTATCAGTGGCTGCTTTTGTGCTGCAATGGCCCACTGTGGAGATTTCAGGCCACACCTATACACACACACACACACCACACCTGCTCTGGCAGATTTCCTTTGAGTCTCAGCCTCAGCTTCAGCCTAGGAGGCCTAGACCCCAATTTCTTTTTTATCCCTTAGGACAAGATCTTCCTGCTTAGTATTTACAGCAATATTCTAGTCTTTGGAAGATCTGTCAAATCTTCCTCAACCCTGCCTCCTTCTTAGAGACAACATGGTGTAGTGGAAGCAAATCCTTTTAACAAATATCTACTGAGTAACTGCTAAGTGCTAGCCATTGTGCTAGGCACAAGGGTATCCAGTGGTGAACAAAGAAAAAAGAATCAGGAAGTCTTGGGTTCCAAGGCAAATTCAGTTTCATTTTCTGTAAAATAGGGATAATCATAGTCCTCTATGTAGCAGGGCTCATTATAATTAAAGAGAATAAAGCACCTCAACACAACTCCTGGTGCATTGCAAGGGCTCAACAAACATCAATTCCTTTTACCTCTCCTCTTCTGACCGCCTGGAATTTTCTCTCTTGCAGTCTCCCATGGAGATGAGGTCAGAGGATTCTCATTCCCAATAAAGTCAATCTCTACCCACCATCTGGGTTTTTCTCTCTTTATACCAGCGGCTGTCTGCCCCCTGCTTGCCTCCATCCACCATTGCTAGGCCAATCCCTGCACTAGTCCTTCAGCAACTGACGCCGCCATGCCTTCCCTGCTTGATCTCTTCCTCTTCCTCAACAGGAAGAATTTTTGTGTAGTAGAAAGAGTACTGAAAGACAACTAATAATTACAACAACCTTAGGACCTTACAGTTATAGAGTAACAGTGGAACTTTACCCTGCAAGGCATTAACGGACTTCCTAGGATTTTTACCCTTTTTAATGTAGTAGACACCATAAATTTTGCTCTGTATGATTTACCCCTTTTTATTCTTGGAAAAGTGCCCTAGCTTTCTTTTAAGAAATGTCCCTCCCTGCTGTCAGGCCATGTGGTTCAGGTGCAGCTGACCCACTTCCTAGTTCCAGGGGTGGGCACCTGACTCAGGATTGGCCAATCAGCATGGGCCACCCCTGGCCTATGATTGATCCTGGGATGGCATGTGACCTGAGCCAGACCAGTGAGACTACCAGCAAGTTTGTAGCACTACCAGGAACAAGAAGCCTAGAAGTGGCATGGAAGTTGGAACTAGCCAAGGTCAGTTGGCATGGAAGCCTGGAGCCACCACCAGGAGGGACCAGCCTGCCCAAAAAAAAGCCAACAGAGAGGAGAGAAGAGCTGAGAGCAGAAAGTGACAGAGGCCCTACTACATCACCCAGCTAGGCTGGGTCAACCCCTGGAGTGTACAGTTGTGTGAATAAATCCATCCCCCCTTTGTGTATGTGTTTGTGTGTGTATGTGCCATTTTAGGTTGTATTTCTGTTACTTGCAACCCAAAGAGTCCTGACCAAAACACGTAAATATCTTTTAAATATTCTATTTACCCAACTAGGTTATCATTCCTTTGAGAATACAGAGCATCTCAAGGTGCGCAGAGGAAGGTCTTTGCCTCCAAAGAACTTACAGTCTTCTGGGGAAAAGCTAGTTCACAATAACCACAAGATAGCATAGAAGTTCTTAGAGGCAGACAAACATCAGGTGTCAGGTGAGGGAGCAGGGAGCACTCACTTCTCACTGCAGTGGTTGGGAAGTGCTTTCTGGGACAGGGGACAGAACAGGACACATGAAGGACAGAGAAGGGGAGGAGCATTCAGTGGGGAAGACCCAGACCTTCTTGACCACTTTAAACTGTCAACCTGCCTTGGGCTGCACTGTAAAAACAGCCTCACCCCACCTCTATTGGCAATATTCTTGGCCTCCATGCCAAAGGAGCACTCTGTCCCATGCTGAAATTTTCAGCCATTTCTTCTCCTCTGTGACCATCCAAGCATTCCTGACCTCTTGCCAACCTGTTTCTGAGCCTCCTGGTTTCTGTCTTCATGATTCCTCTTCTTGTATGTGGCCTGGCCTGACACACCTATAGCACTATTTGCATCAGTTTTTGTGGCTTAGAACTTCTGCCTCCCTCTCAACATAGCCTGGGGTCTCTTTAGTTATGAGGCCTATAGTTGCCCCCCAGCAACAGCTCCTCTGTCACGTAGGCCCGGCCTGACCCTGGGATCCTCCCTCCTGGCTGACCCCACTCGAATGATGCCCCTCTCAGTTTTTCCCGGCCCTGCATGCTAGACCCAGTCAGAGGGAACAGGGTGAAATGAGAAGGGAAGAGGGAGCAGGCGCAGGGTGGGTCTTCATTCCAGAGTCTGTGGCGTCCGTGGAGGGGACGTGGCTTATAGGACCTGGGCTCCTCCAGACACCTGAGCCCCTTCGCCCTCTCACTGACCTGGCCCTGGGCAGCCCCTCCTGACCTCCACCCATCTGAGTGTGGAATGCAGTCCCTGAGCTGTGCTCCAGGAACCCGAATTCCTTCTCACAGCAAAGCCTGAGGCTGTGAGTCTGGCAGCACCGAATGCTGGCACTGAGATCTGAGGTGGAAATGAAATAACTATCTGACTTAGAAAAACAGATCCAACACAGCAGTCTTTGTGAGGAGAGAAAAGCCCCGAGTGGGCCAGAAACACCAAGGGAGTTGGCAGCTCCACCCTGCAGCGAGGAGGGAGGGCTGGCTCGCTTTCCTGAGAAAGGCGAAGTCGGGGCCTTGCCAGCCACCGCCAAGGCAGGATTCCCTTCCTGGGCCCCGACAGGCCAAGGAAAATAAGCCGGTGTAGGTGCCCTTCCCAGGCAGCTGCTGAGTGTGAGGAGGGCGGGCAGGAACGGGTCCCACAGGCTCTCTCCTGAGGATGTGCTTTGCTAACAACAGGAAAGCAAGGTTGGCTCAGGGCTGTGCACCTGCACGGAAGAAGACTTCGCCCCTCCAATCCCACAGTGCCCCAGCTGGGTTTAACTCTTGATCATGGGTTTAACTATCTTTGTTCTTGAATAGTCTGTGGCCTCCAATGTAGCACAGTGGCTGGCACATAGTAGCACCTCAATAAATAGCTGCAAATGCATCATATACCTCCATATTTTCACTGCAAACAGAAGAGGTTGGACTCTATCTCTCAAGGATCTTACTTTGCACAACAATTTAGAAGTGCAGACTCTGAGACCAGGTCACAGGAATTCAGTCTTTCTCCATCATCCTCTATCTGGGACTTATAGCAAGTCATTTAACCTCCATTTTCCCATCTGTAAAGTGGGGATATCACAGTACTCATCTCACAAGAATGTTATGAGGGTACAGTGAGGTTACTTTGCAAAGCACTTAGTGCCATACCAGGCCCATAGCAAGTGCTCAGCAAACATAAGGCTCTGAATCTATCTACCATCTACATTCATTTATTTCACATGTCATTTGTTCATTCAGTCATTCATTTAAATAATGACACAATGGATTCAAAGCACTGTGGAGACAAAGATGAACAGAATACAGTCTTTACCCAGGAGGAGTTCACAGTCTAGGGGTAATTAGCCTTATGTTAAAATAAGAGATCTATCTGTCTGTTACTTACAACTACGTGGCCTTGGACAAGTTATACAACTTCTCTGTGCCTCAGTTTCCCCACTAGTAAATGGGGATAACAATCTCATGGGAAAACAGAGGAAAATAATTCAACCCATGTTGACATTACCAGTCTGTAACTGTGGTTTTATTTTCCCCCTTTGTTAATAGACTTTGTTTTTTAGAACAGTTTTAAATTTCAGGAAAAATTGAGTAGTTAGTACAGAGAGTTCCCATATACTCCTGAGCACAATTTTCCCCATTAACATCTTATATAATATGGTACATTTGTTCCAATTCGTGAACCAATACTGATACATTGTTATTAACTAAAGTCCATAATTTATTTAGATTTCCTTAGCTTTTTACCTAATGTCCTTTTTTGTTCCAGGATGCCATCCAAGATAACACATAACATTTAGTTGTCATGTAAATGTGGTTTTAATCTGCAGTATCACAAGGCAATTCCAAGTCACCAGGCACAGCCTGCCAAGAATAAGTAAGATTTATTATAAAAAACCACAAAAATGAAAACACCTTTGTGAACATCCTGCTTAGGTTTTGTCACATCACACATCACATGATCTATAGATTGTTTGGAACCTATACCACTCTGTGACTCAAGTTCTAGCCTCCAAAGGAAGACAGACAAGCACTTGATTAGACTATCTGGAACATTTGACTCAGAAGTTAAATTTTTCAAAAAAGAGGAAGGCATCTGGTCTTTAAAAAAAAAAATCCCTGTTCAACTAAAAGCAACGTGAATTAGTATTTCAAAATACAGAATTTTCAACCACATTTAATTAATTTGTCTCCACATTCCCTAGAACAGTGTCTGGCAAGCATGTGGGGTCAGTTCTAATTATTACACTACTGGAAGTTCTCTATCAAAGGTATGGCTAAATTAAGTATGAATCCAATAAATGCTAAAGAAACACAAAAAAAGGGAGGCACCAGTTGATGAGGGAAAGGGGTGGTAAGTCAGAAAACGTTTTCATTCATTCATTCATTCATTCAGCAAACATCTGTGACAGGCTAATTTTTTCCCATCTCTCCTTTCCCCACATCCCAAACAGCTTGCCAGGTCCACAGAATTTCCTTGCCTTAGGGATGCTTGCTAGACATAAAGCAAAAGCTGCTTCAAGTACCGGATTTTTCTGGTCTTGTGAAAGTCCAAGTTTACTGAAAATCCAAATACGTTAGGTATCCTGGAGGTGTAGGGGAGAGAGGGATGACTACTAGAAGCCACAAGAGAGAAGAAATTCCAGAAACCTGGAAAGGGAGTAAAGGTGAACAGGTCCTGGTTTGAGCTGGGACCTGGGCCCTGCACCCTGGCAGCACCCCAGGAGGTGACCAGACCTTAGAGAGACAGGGTCTCTGGTATGGGAGGCCCAGGAACCACCACACTCCATGCATGGGCAATAAGAGAGCGGGGCACAGATGCCGGGACCCTGGGGGCTGGGAGGTGGGAATCTCCGTGGGGATCTGGATGGACAAATGACTGGAGAGGCCTCCCTGATGCCACAGTGCCGAGACCCCAGATATTAACATGACTGCAAGGGTGGATTGCCAAAATTCCATCTCAGAGGCAGTGGTTAAGAGTAAGAACTGAACCTCCTGCCTTTTATCCCCAAGCCCTGTCACTTATGACCTGTGTCACCTTGAGTAAGTTACCTTAACTCTGTGCCTCTCTGTTTTTTGTTTGTTTGGTTGTTTTTTTTTACGTTTTATTTTGAAATAAATTCAAAGGTATAGGAACAGTTGCAAAAACAATACAAACCCCATACACAGAAATCCAGCATTCCCTGACCCCCACCCTGATACCCTGATCCACTGACTTTAACATGTTGTCACACTGTTATTTCTTTCCCTCCCTCCCTCCCTCCCTCCCTCTCTCCCTATCATCCATCATCTATCATCTATTGCTCTGTCTTCTGAACATATGAGAACTAGCTGCACACATCCTTGAACAAACAATGTAATTCACATATACAATTTTCATGAATAAGAACATCCTTTTATGCAATCCCATTAAGCACAGCTAAGAAGTACAAGAGATTCAGCAATGATACAAAGCTTACATTCTATATTTCCTTTTCCTTATGTCTCAACTGTGTCCCTTTGGGCCTCCTGTCCTCCATCCTCAGATCCCATCCAGGGTCATCCTTGGCATTCAATTGTCGTCTATTTAGACTTTTTTTTTTCTTCAATTGTGGAAACATATATACAGCCTAAATCTTCCCATTCCACCCCCTCCCTAGCATCCCATTAGTGGGATTAATCACATTTAGAATGTTGTAATGCTACCACCTTTCCACCATCCATTACTAGAAGTTTCCTTCACCTCAAACAGCAACACTACACTCATTTCTTAACTCCCCATTGCCCCTTCCCCCATTTCTCTTAACCCATACTCTACTTTTCATCTCTATGGTCATATTCTCTGATAATTTCTTTGTGTTTACTGTGGGGCTTAAAATTAAACTCTTAAATCCATAACAATTTTGTTTTTCTTTGATACCAACTTAATTTCAATAGGACAGATAAACTATGTTCCTATACTCCTCCATTCCCCCACCTTTGTATATTTCTTGTCAAAAATTACGTATTTTACATTGAGTTCAAAACCACTGATTTGTCATTAGAGTTTGTGTATTTTATATCATGTAGAAAGTAAATAATGGAGTTACAATTCAAAAATTATTGACTTCTATTTATATTCCATTGTGGTCAGAGATTGTGCTTTGAATATGTTCAATTTTTTTTTGTTGTTGTTTGTTTGTTTTAATTTATTGAGGCTTGTTTTATGTCCCACCATATGGTCCATTCTGGAGAAAGATCCGTGATCACTAGAGAAAAATGAGTGTCCTGGTGATTTGGGATGTAAGGTTCTATATATGTCTGTTAAAATTCTTTATCTCTCTCTCTCCTTTCTTTGTTTCTCTGTCGGTAGGGCTCCCTTTAGTATCTGAAGTAGGGCAGGTCTTTTATTAGCAAATTCTCTCAGCGTTTGTTTGTCTGTGAAAAATTTAAGCTCTCCCTCAAATATGAAGGAGGTTTTGCTGGATAAAGTATTCTTGGTTGGAAATTTTTCTCTCTCAGAATTTTAAATATGTCATGCCACTGCCTTCTTGCCTCCATGGTGGCCGCTGAGTAGTCACTACTTAGTTTTATGTTGTTTCCTTTGTATGTGGTGAATTGCTTTTCTCTTGCTGCTTTCAGAACTTGCTCCTTCTCTTCAGTATTTGAGAGTCTGATCAGAATATGTTTTGGAGTGGGTTTATTTGGATTTATTCTATTTGGAGTTCGCTGGGCATTTATGCTTTGTGTATTTGTATTGTGTATAAGGTTTGGGAAGTTTTCCCCAACAATTTCTTTGAATACTCTTTCTAGACCTTTACCCTTCTCTTCCCCTTCTGGGACACCAATGAGTCTTAAATTTGGATGTTTTGTCTATCATATCCCTGAGATCCATTTTGATTTTTTTAATTTTTTTCTCCATTCTTTCTTTTGTTCTTTCATTTTCTGTTCTGTGGACCTCTAGGATACTGAATTGTTGTTCAATTTACTTTAATCTTGTATTATGAGTATCCAGAGTCTTTTTAATTTGGCCAACAATTTCTTTTATTTCCATAAGATCTTCTATTTTTTTATTTACTCTTGCAATTTCTTCTTTATGCTCTTCTAGGGTCTTCTTTATGTCCCTTTTATCCTGTTCCATGGTCTTCTTCAAGTCTTTTATATCCTGTGCCATGTTTTCGTTCCTGGATTGTGATTGTTTGATTAATTGTGCCAAGTACTGTGTCTCTTCTGATAGTTTGATTTGGGTGTTTGGGATCAGGTTCTTCATATCGTCTGGTTTTATCATGTGCATTAAGATTTTCTGTTGTTTTTGGCCTCTTGGCATTTGCTTTGCTTGATAGGTTTCTTTCAAGTTGTAAAAGAAAAAAAAATACCAATCTAATTTTTCAGAAATACAAGTTGGTGGCATACACTTTCTCCACCTAACCAGCAGATGGCGTCTGCAAGTCACCTATACCCCTCAAGTCAGTTGTCCCCAACTCTGTCTCTGTGGTGTGTGGGGAAATGATTTTTGTGGGGTTCAGTTGGTGAACTCAGTTTGGGCTTGTTGTTGGAGCTGTCTGCCCTGAATGTGGGGCATGTGTCTGGGTGATCAGGGAGGCAGGACAGCTTTAATATTCAACCTCCAGGTGTTCCCAGAGATTCAAGGCCACTGCAAGAGTCTAAGCCTTCATTTCAGTTCTGCCCCAGACCCTCTCTGTCGCTGACCCACAAACCACTGGCATTGACGTAGCGTCCCTGGGTTTTCTGAGCGGGCCCCCCTTCTCAGCTGTGATCTTCCAGGACCTCTGCTGAGGGAAGGCTGTGCTACCGCACTAGTGCATGTCATCCCTCAAGGGAAGCCCTGGGCCGCCGAGCCATGCAGGGGCGCTCCCAGCCTGATGCAAAGATTAGCCTATAATTCTTGACTGGTGTAAGTTCTGAATGAAAGGCAGGTAGTAGAGCTGGGCCCCACCCCTTTCCTCTTAGAGAAGATAGACGCTCTAGGGGGAGGTCATTAGCATTTCAATGGTCTCTCTCTGCCTGTGCTATACCCTTGTCTGGGTCACAGAACTGGGAACTGAAAATGGCTGAGGCTTTCTCCACTGAGTTGAAAAAGCAACAGAGCTAGTCCGAGGTGGCCCTCCAGCTCTCCAAGGTCAGCTGTCACCCAAAGCCTCTGTCTACTTGTTGGGGATTCGTACCTCATAGTGAGCAGTTTACACTTGCTAATTAAAACCCCAGTTGGAGCTCAGCTGAGCTATATTCGCTTGCTGGGGGAAAGCTTCTCTCTGGCACCACGAGGCTTCGTAGCTCGGGCTGTGGGGGAGGGGTCTCCCGATTTGGATCCGCAGTTCTTACTTACAGATTTTATGCTGTGATCTCGGGCATTCCTCCCAATTCAGGTTAGTGTATGATGAGTGGATGGTCACGTTTGTCCCCCTGCAGTTATTCCGTATTATTTACTAGCTGTTTCTGGTTTTTTTTTAGTTGTTCCAGGGGGACTACTTAGCTTCCATTCCTCTCTATGCCGCCATCTTAGATCCCTCTCCTCTCTGTTTTTTTAATCTGGAAAATGCCCCTATTATTGTTGTGAGCATTAAATGAGTAATGTTAAGTGTTCAATTAAAAAAAAAATCCTGACAGCCTAGTGGAATGGGGGTCAGGGCCAGATTTAAATTGCCTTAATAAAGACACAGGAACTTTTCTTGCCCATCTGAGTTTGTGGACACACCGGACATCTATTGGGTCCCTACTCTAGTCAGACATTGTACTAGATACTGGGGATGCAACACAAGGCACCATTTTTCTTCTCTGGGGACTATCTGTAAGGAGGTATAACGTTCCATGTCCATCCAGAGGAGAGAGTGCTTACGTCTGGCTAAGTAGATCAAGCAAATTTGTTTTTATCTTACTTCAAATTCCCAAAAGAAAAAAACTGATTATTCCAGCTCATCGTTTTTAACCAAGCCATAGGTCATAGGTTATAGGTTGCTGACTAGCCAGTGGATTGGTACCCTTGAGTCAGGTGCTCACCTCTGGTCCAATCAGCTGTGACCAGGAAATGTGCTGGTGGCTCATAGCACAAAGCATGGCCGCCCTCCCCTGAGCAGAAACTAGTTTCCCTTAGAAGGGGAAGGGGGTGGAGCAGACACCCCGATATTAGTACAGCAGGGAAAAATTTTCCAACAGGAGGAAAAGCATGTGCAAAGTGTGGAAAAGTATGGAATATTTGGGGAACTGTGAGAAATTCTGAATGGAAGGACATAAAGAAAGGGTTAGAAGGATAGGAGGGGGGAGGAGGTAGAGGGTGGAGAAATTGGATGGTAGCTGGAGATAAAAAGGAAGCTGGGAAGGGAGGTTAGCAAGAGCCAGGTTGGGATAGCCTTTGTCTTTTGCTCTGCGAGTCTGGACATTCTTTTATTGCAGGGCAGGAATGATAGTGGTGGGAGTCATTAACCCACAAATGCTCACTGCAGGCCTGCGCTGGGCATTGGAGTGTGTGTGGGGGTCCTTGCTATCAGAGTCCCCACCCCCATAAAAAGACATTTTGAAGATATTCCTTGATTCTCTCAAGGTTACTATATCACAGGAAATAAGTCTGCCTTGAGCACAGAGATGGGAATATTAAGTGTGAATTTAGGGATCCTGAGAGTAACAGGTTCTTATGATGCCAGCACTATCCCAGCTGACTCAGGGAGCTTGCAAAGGTGGGGCAGATGCCTAAGTTCCTTCCGTAATCAGCCACTTTGCGAAGAGCTATCTATTGTTGACACTTGGGACCCCTGAGCTTGGCTTCTATTTAAACTGATATTGAACTCTCCCCAGCTATCAGTCATGTAACTATGTCTCTCTACCACCATCATCCATCAGTCAAAAACATGGGCACCAAATTACATTATCACTTCACCTTGTTAAAACCATCATTTAAAAAATTAGATCTGAATACAACAATAGCTCTCACATCACATGTTCTTGCAATAGGACCTTGCTACTCCTTCATCAACAGGTAGAGCCTAATTCTTCCCTTGGGTCTGGGCTGACTCGACGGGCTTGCATGTAACCAATTGGATGTGGCAGAAGTGACGCTGCACAGCTTCCAAGGCTAGGTTAGAAAAGACTATACAGCTCCCACCTGATTCTCTCAGAACACTTGCTCTTAGGAAACTCCCTCTTGGAAGGCAACACCATGCAGTGAGAAACCCAAACTACATGGAGAAGTCATGTGTAGGCACAGCAGTTGACAGTCCCTGATGAACCCCGCTTTCGAGTCATCTAAGACTTGTGAGTGTAGAAGCTTCCAAACGATCCCAGCTCCCAGCCATCTCATTCTCAGCTGTTGCAGTCTTCCCATATGAGGCCCCAGACATTGTGCAGCAGACAAGCTATCCCCAGTGTGCCCTGTTTGATTTTCTGATCCACAGAATCTGTGAGCATAATAAAATGCTCATCATTAAATGCCACTAGATTTGGGGGTGCTTTTTATACAGCAATGGTTAACTACACACACACACACACACACACACACACACACACACACACACACACAAATCCAAGCCCCTAAGATGGTGGTTGCGGTACATCTGCTTTCTCCTCCATCATGATTGTGGGACTCTGCACAGGTTATATAAACTCTCAGATTTTCCATTTCTTTATCTGGGATAATAATAGTCTTCCTATCATGGTGTAAAAATGAAGTCAGAAACCAATGGTGACAGAGCTGTTAAGAAACAACGCTGTCACGAAAATATTGCTATTCTTAACTAGCCTTTCTGTGAACTGGAGAGCAGCACTCAGAGAATTACAGAAGACTTGTTTTTTGGAAAATAGCAATTAGCCCACACCCACAAATCCAACTTAATGGATCTAGGTGGAGCTTTAACATTTGGTGAAAACCAAACCAATGCCTTCAGAAGTTCCCACAGGACAATCCAACAGACCTGAGACAATGCTCTTGCTGACAGTGACCTCACTTCTTTTGTATAATGACATGTCAAGTTGTGAAAATGCTTCTTGTTCTAATAATAGGGGTGGAGAAGAGCTTCTCGGGCTTCCAGAAGCATAGGCTGTGTGCCCTTCCCACTGGAGATCAGGGCCAGGGTATCAGCTTTACCTCACCTTAGCTTCCCACCACGAATCTGCTCAGAGGGGCCTTCAGGGCTGGGGGTCTGGCTTTGTAGATTCTACTTCTCAGGAAAAATAACCCCTTTCTATATGTAGGCTAATTTGATGGGGCCCTCCTCCAACTTCACCCCCAAATAATTTTTGTAGCAATGGGAGAACAATCACTTTTTTTTTTTTTTAACAGTTTTATTCACACACCATACAATCCATCCTAAGTGTACAATTCAATGCATAATAACTATGTGATTATACCAAGAGCCACTGATTGAACAATTACTTTTTAACATTTAAAAATTCTATTCAAAGTGACCATGATACATATTTCCCATCGGCTGCCAGTATCCACCCCAACCCTCCCTCCTGGATGCTTTTTCGCTGTCAGGCTCTTAAGCTTTATGAGAGGGATATTGGTTAGCCAGTTATAGCTATGAAAGTTAGTCAAGTCACTTGTCATCTGTAAAATTAGGTAAACCATACCTCACAGTTTGGGGAGGTCCACAGCATAATGAAACACTCGGCCAGGCAACTAGTAGATTTCATTCACTCATTCCAGCAATATTTATTGATATTTTACCATGTGTCAGGCACAAGGCTAGATGCCAGGTATACACTGGTGAAAAGGGCAGTCCCTGCCTTCTAGAAGATTCCAGGGCAGTAGGAAAAATGGAAAGTAAAAAGGTTATTAACATACTGTATGATAAGTGCCAAAGTGGGGGAAGCAGGGTGCTATGAGAACACTAGAAAAAGCTCCCAAACCAGATACAGAAGGCTTAGAAAAAGCTTTTTGAAGAAAATCATGTTTGAGACCCTGAAGAACAAGTAGGAGTTAGGCGTATTTGGTGGACACTAGGTCAGAGAGGAGAGGTGCCTACAGGCAGAGAAAATAGCACGCATGAAGGCTTGGAAGCAACAGGGTATTTCCATGGTATTTCCAGGGAACTGCAAGTGGTTCCATGTGGCTGAAGCATCGAATGCAGGGCAGAAAGTAGAAGACGATGAGCTGGTGGGGTAAGTGGTTGCTGGCCATAGGGCCCCCACAGGTTATACAAAGACATGTAGACTTTAGATTTCAGAAAGAGCACTTGGACTGTGAAGTGGAGAAGGGATCAGAGGGGGCAAGAACGAAGGCTAGGAACCATGAGGAGACCACTGCTGTGACGGAGGGGAAATGCAGTGACTCTGCACACGATGGCTATTATTATATCCCTCTGCTGGGGGCTCAAAACTTAAAAACTGAGGCTATGTCTCTTACACATGGTAATATGTTTTCTGGAAGAGTCTTATAAAACAAAGCCAGCTTCTGTCTAATGAATCAACAAGAAATGCAGGAGAAAGTGCTGCGGATGAGCTCTGGGGCAGAAGAGGCAAATCCCCAAAGCCTGGCCTTGAAGGGCTGAGGAAATGAAACTCCCCAGCCCTGCAGTGAGCTCCGGCACTGCTTTCTCCCTCCATGAGGCAGGCCTCACCCTTCCCCCTTCACTCCCTACCCAAGCCAGACCATTTTCTTTTCTGGGCCTGGGGAACATCCCTGAACAGGAAACTGTTTCTCTGAGATGAGAGCTGAATGCCAAGAGGAAAAGGAAAAGTGAGGTTGCAGAGTTGGGCCCCAAAGAGTTCCAGCCCAATTTTCTCACCAGAATCCTCACCACACCCCAAAGAAAATGTACTTGACTCACAGACCACATCAATCCTGGGAGGAGGGAAGCTTGGCTGCGTGGGGCTGGCCAGTCTCTCAGCATTCTGTTTCCTAGTCTCTGGGGGCTTTCTCTCCAGACACCCCACAGGGAGGAGGGCTGGCCCTTACTCACCCCCACTCCAGCTGCTCCATATCCCCAGCTTCCTCCCTCACCCTCCCTGGAGCTTTTAGCTCCAAAAGCTGTAGCCAAGTGGAGTCAGGGAAAGCAGCTGAACCGTGATCAGGGTGAGGAGGAAATTCTTGGAGCTATTCTAGGGGCCACGGACCTGGGAATGTCTACAGCTGATTCAATGGATGGGGAAGCAGAAAAGGGAGGTGAAGGAGTTTCAGGGTCAGAATTCCAGTTCCACCACATGGCAGCTGCAAGACCTGGGGCAAATTGCTTAAGCTTCAGTTGCCTCAACTCTAAAATGGGAATAATAATGTCTGGTTTGGAGAGTTATTGGAAAGCATATATCTAGTTCAATATGTGAAACAGAATAGGTGCTTAGAAAATATGGACTCTGGCAGCAGGTATTGTCTGACAATTTGTCAGACATTCTTCCTATACAGTTTTCTATTTGTGTTAGACTTGATTCCCCCCAACTAGTCTTATGGATATCTTGAGGGCAGTAACTATATGTTACACATCCTTTCCTTCCCACAGAATCTCATACTTAATGTGGGTAAATACATATTTCTGGGTCAACTGATATACCCATGCATCAAGATTCCAGGGGGAACAACAATGCCAAAGCTAACAATCTCTGGCACTGAAAAGCACATGGTATCATCCTTTAATAAGTAAAATACAGGAGCATTTGCACACCTATCTTCCATATGTTAGAAATAGCTTAGAAGTAGCCATCCAGCAGAAGAGGCAATATGAAGTACTGGCAAAAGGAGCTGGGATGGAGCCAGACCGCCTGGGGGCAGGCCCCCACTCTCCAGTGGTGAGAACTTGGCCAGGTAACTGGACCTCATCTGTAAAATGGAAATAATTAGAGCACCTCATTCACAGAGTTTTGGGGAGCATTTAAAGAGTATATGGAAAGCACTTAGAACAGAGCCTGGTATAGGGTTAATGTTCAGTAAGTTCTCAGCACGATCATCTTCATCATCAAAACTTAGTTCTATTTGCTGGACTGGACTCCCTTATTAAATGGCAGCTCTGGAAATCTCACCCTAAATAAAGATCCTTCTACCAGCAATGGGGACTCCACTTGGGTGGGGCAGGGGTGCAGAGCTGGGCTGACCCTCTGGAGTAGCCTGGTTAACAAGGTAACTTTGTGGGAGTGCCTTGCAAAGTACAAACAATAGTTTATATAGCATCACAGACATTAGTGTATTGTTTTTATTTTCCTAAAGTGATTTTAGGAGCAATACTTTAAAATCTAGACTCAATATTGTAAACATAATTCTAATTCCCATTTATTTGACAAACTACTGTGAATTAGGTACTGTGCCCGCTGCTTTTCACAGGTCAACTCAATTAATGTTCTCAACAACCCTATAAAGTTGGAATTATCATTATTCCCATTTTACAGATCAGGGAAATGATGTGCAAATGTCACCCAAGGTCTCAAGTGGGATTCAAACATGGATCTGTTGGTTCCCAAGTCTATGCTCTGCTACATTTTACTCATGGATTGAATATAAATTTTCAAAGATGAATAAGAGGCTGGTGGGCCCAAGATTTCCAGCCAAATTCCAGTAATGCTGCCCTTGGATTTTGAGAGTTCCGCCTCTGTTCCCTCAATAGGCATCATGACTTCTCAGCCTTCTAAGGCACATGGTGGCAGTGCTTTGCTATTTACAATCTCCTGAAAATCAGCTTCCTTTCTTCCATCCCAAGTTAACCACATCAAGATTAATATATCTACCTTGGAAGGATCTAGGGCTCAGTTGGCCCTACGAACATTTGAAATTACAGTTCCTGAGTCTAAGGATTTTTCTAGCACAGAGACTATTTTGTTTTCTGGCCAGGACATCAAAACAAAATCTAATACCCTCTACCCACCTCCAAAAAATCAGTTTTCTTTTTGAAATTAAAAGTGCATTTTGTAGTTTAGGGGAAAAAAAGACATCAAGAAATAGCAGCTTATTTTGCTTTAATATCCCAAAATAACCTGTGAGAATGGGACAATGTTGCAAAACAAGACAGAGATTTGTACGTCTCACTCTGAGGAAGGAACTGATTGGAGAGAAGACACCAGAAATTGAATTGCTGGATTACATGTAAACAATAAATGAGGACTGGCAGGGGGTGAGGGGTGAGATTCACTGAGGAGAAAGGGACTTACATTGTCATTTCATTGGCATGTCCTAAGGATGAAAAATGGCCTTGCTACATGATGTTCCACCTCCATAGTGTAAACAGTACCTGGTGCTAAAGAGACAAAAACTCACACAGCAGTAGTGCGTAAGGGCGTGAGAAGGAACCGACAGTAGAATAAGTCCTGGATCCTCATTCCTACATGGCTCCCAAGGACCTCTCAATGGTCAGTGCCTTGCAAATGCACCATTCATCAATACTGGTTGGTGGAAACACTTAATCCAAAAAAGCCAAGGTGAATATTCACTTTGTTTCTGTCCATGCTCTTCAATCAGATGACTTGGATAGGTCCTGGGGTGGAGGGACGTACCGTATCTGGCCTGTCTTCTTAGGTGATGACGGTGGGTGCAGTGCGTCCCGTCCTTTCCTGGAGCTGGGACACCTTCAGGGCAATGGAAATAAGGGGGGCCAACATGACCTGAGAGAGACACAAAGACAACCTTTTCCATCACTTTCTCTGTGCACAGATTCATACGTGGTTCCAGCTCTGACCCCATCTCTGAGCTCTGGACCTATTATTTGCCTGCCTACTCTAGTGTCTCAAAGGCTCTTCAAACTCTACAAGTCCAAAACTAAACACATGTTCTTTCCCCCAAAACCTAGTTCCAACATTCCCCGTTCTAGTTAACCAACACCACAGTCTATCCGATAAAGTAAGCTAACAATTGACTAGGAGTCATTACTGATACTTTCCCTCCCACAACCTCCCTATCCAATCCATCAGCAAGCTTACATGATGTTTACCTTCCAAATATCTTTCAGCATCGTCCACTTCTCTCCATCCCACTGCTACAACTCTCGCTAGACCAACGTTCTCTCTCTTGCCTGGAAATATGGGGCCCTCACAGCCACTTTTTCAACCTTCAATTTGTTCCCCACACTGTACCCAAAGAGATCTTTTCAAAATGCAATACCCCCATCTATTTCTCACTTTTTAAAAAAGGAGGAGAGACTCTGCTGCTTAAACAGATTTTTTGTTAATACTAAAAAAATGAAAATCACTTATCTAACTTCCCACTTTACAGATGAGGAAACTAAGACTCAAAGAAGTAAAGTGATTTGACCAAGTGACTCCAGGGCAAAGCCAGAGCCAGAAGCAACTGCCCACTGTTGCTTTCCCTCATCTAAATCTCCACCATCCTACACCTGGATGAAAGGGAGAGCCAGCTCCTCATGCCAACCACACCACTCACAATTCCCCCTGGGGCTTGTACAGTCCCAATAAAGTGCTGGGGCTGTGTGTGGTCCAGCAGCTCTGGGGTAAGAGAGGGTGTTGCCCTAGCTGGAATGGTGGCTCACCTGGACATTGTGGGCAGTCCACACCCTTCAATACCATCCCACCTTCCCCCTCCACTCCCTGAGGACTGTGGTTGGGAAGAAACTTATCTTTCACTCATTCTTTGTATCTACCGTGTGCCAGGAATTTACCTTGAGGATAAAAAGTCAAACACAGTTTCCTTCCCCCTTCCTCTTACTCTATTATTGTGTGGGTCTATGATGTAGAGTTCGGTGCCTTTTGTTTAAGTTTTAGGAATGCCTATCGCACAACAGGGTTCTAGCAGTGACTGAAGCTGGAGGTTGGCCACTGGAAAAATTGTAAAGATGAAGCGTCCTCTTACCTCCCCCTTTGTGTAATAAAAGCAATCACTTTAAGAGCTACCCTTTCTCAAAGGCTAATCTTATGTGCCAGACACAGCATTCAGCATTTTATAACAACTGTCTCCTTATATCTCTACAACAGCTTTACGAGGTGGTAATCATTCTTCTCATTTTACAGGCAGGGAAACCAAGGCTCAGAAAACTGAAATAACTTACCCAGGGACATACAGCTGTTAACAGGGGCAGGAAAAGAATTTGAACCACCATCTCTCTAACTCCAAAATCTATGCTCAAAACCACTATGCCAGGGATTTCCAAAAGAGTTTCATGGGATTTTAATTAGAGGTTAGATGGAAAAAAAGGCTTTGTGGAAAATAAGCTTGGCAAATGCTATTTAAGCAGGTATCTTCAGTGTATCTTCTCAAAGCCTTTACGGTGTCAAGTGTATTGTAAATCGCCATTATGGGGCTAAGTTAATACACGGTGTTTCCTAAATTTTTTTTTTTTTTTTTGGCTGTGGAACTCTGAATGGGGATTACCCACCAAGATAACTGTTGTGAGGCATACACTTTGGGAACTTCTCCCCTGTGTGTCACACCCTCCTTTGGCTCCTCCATTTTGGTGGCTGTCTTCCAAGTTCTCAGTCCCTCACCTGGCTCCCAGGCTCCCTCCTCTGGAGACTCTTTGGGTGGGGCAGGGGAACCCAAACCACCAGGCTACAAGTTTTTAGACTTTTCAGTGAAGAAATTTCTTGCTTGGCCTGTCTTTCCTCTACCACCAAATCTAGAATCGGTGTGTGTTCTGCCAGGGCAGGTGATCGACTGAACCAGGCAACAAATGGCTGGTGACCGACCAGAACACCAGTTATCCTGAATCTGCCACTTCTCAGGTGTGCAAACCTACTAGCTATTGCTTAATTTCTGTGCCTCAGTGTCCTTATCTGTAGTGGGGATAATAATAAAGTCTATCTCATTTGAGAATTAAATGAGTACATCCACATAATGGGCTTAAAACAGAGCCTGGTTAATAGTAAATGCTTGGACAATTGTTAATTATTTCTGTTGTTATGAGGCATTGAAAGAAACATGGAGGAAAATGAGCATGGCTGGTGCTCTGGGTATCAGGTTGAGTAGTGTCCCCCCAAATTCATGTCTCCCCCAGTACCTTATTTGGAAATAGGGTCTTTGCAGATATAATTAGTTAAGATGAGGTCATAGTTGATTAGGGTGGTTCCTAAATCCAATGACTGCAGCTTTTCCAAGAAGTGGGAGATTTGGACACAGAGATACAGTCAGAGGAGGGAAGACGGCCATGAAGAGGGAGGCAGAGATTGGAGTGATGCTACCACAAGCCAAGAAATGCCTGGGCCTTCCAGAAGCCGGAGGAGTCAAGGAAAGATCGTCCTCTAGAGGGTTCAGAGGGAACATGGCCCTGCTGACACCGTGGTTCAGGACTTGTAGCCTCCAGAACTGCAAGGGAATTGATATCTGCTGTTCTAAGATACCCAGTTTGTGGTACCTTGTCATGGCAGCCCTAGGAAACTAAGACGCCTGTTTGATCATTTGAGGAAAGAGTTGTGAAAACACAGGTTCAGTGAAACCACTATCATTCCCTCTAACAGGAAGAACCAATCAGAGCACAGGGCTTGGGCATTACCTGGGGGTCCTGGTAGATCTTGGTGATGTCCTTCTCGTAGCTGTCAATGTACAGGCGAATGGTTGCTCCCGCACTCCCAGTGCCACTCAGTCGGAAGATGACACGAGAACCATCTGCAAAAAGGAGCCGCAAGCCCTGGAAAAAATAAGCAGAGATGTTTTTCCCCCACATACTGGAGAGGAGATTGAAGGTTGGCAAATTATGAGGGGCCCATTTGGAGACCAAATCTCATCCAAACTTGGTCTATCGGAGGATTAAATACTTGATAAATGGCAGCAATTGAGCCTCAGAAATCTGCGTTCTGTCAACCTCTCACTGCGTCCAGATAATGCAGGCTTAGCTAATGCAGGAGAAGCAATCTCAGGGTGAGGCGGGAGACTTGGTAGTGCTGATACTGGATGACACGAGGCCCTCCCTCTCCTCCCTGTTTCCCTTTGATGTATGGACCAATGATTTCAGTTTGAAGCTTAATAAATAAATCTCCCACTTCTTGGAAAAGCCGCTGGATGCAGAAATTTGATACCCAGATAAGGAGGGTAAGTAATGTGGTACATGCAGAGGATGCCAATCTGTACCTTCCTGCTAAGGAGGAAAAGAAACAGAAAATCTGAAACCAGAGCACAAGAGGTTTCAGGCAGACAAGAGGAAGACCATCTTGTTAAAACACTGATAAACTTGTTAAAACTTCTTGTTAAAACCTACTCCATGGGGGAAAACATTTGGAAACCACAGATCTAATAAGGGTTTAATATCAGAATATATAAAGAAATCCTTCAACTTAACAACAAAAGACAAACAACCCAAATAAAAAATGGGCAAAGAGCTTGAATAGATATTTCTCCCAAGAAGATATTCAGATGGCCAATAGGCCCATGAAAAGATGCTCAACATCATTAGCCATTAGGGAAATTCAAGTCAAAGTCACAACAAGATACCATTTCATACCCCCTAGAATGGCTACTATTTAAAAAACAGAAAATCACAAGTGCTAGAGAACAGGCAGAGAAACAGTAACACTCATTCATTGCTGGTGGCAATATAAAATGGTGCAGCCACTGTGGAAGAAAGTTTGGCAGCTCCTTAGGAAGTCTGTACTTCCTAATATGTATTACCATATGACCTGGCAATCCCAGTTGTAGCTATATACCCAAAAGAACTGAAAGCAGAGACTCAAACAGATATTTGCACACTGATGCTCATAGCAGAATTATTCAAAATTGCCAAAAGATGGAAGCAGCCCAAGTGTCCATCAACAGATGAATGTATAAACAAAACGTGGTACACATACAATGGAATGCTATTCAGCCTTAAAAAGGAACAAAATTCTGATACATGTGACAACATGAATGAACCTTTTGAAGACATCATATTGAGTAAAATAAGCCAGACACAAAAGGACAAATATTGTATGGGTTCCCTGTTATTAAATAATTAGAATATGCAAATTCATATTCATAAACTAGATTACGTGGTACCAGGGGATGGGGTGGGGGTAGGGAATGGGGAGTTAATGCTTAATTGGTACACAGTTTCTGCTAGGAAAGATGAAAGGTTTTGGTAATGGATGGTGATGATGGTAGTACAACATTGTGAATATAATTAACACCACTGAACTATATTTGAATGTGGTTAAAAGTGGAAAATTTAGGTTGTAAATATGTTACTAGAATTACATTTAAAAAAAAAATCCATAGGATTATACAACACAAATAGTGGAGCCTAATGTAAACTATGGGTTACAATTAATAATATAATTATAATATTATGGTTTCATCAATTATAACAAAGGTACCACACTAATGCAAAATGTAAATAATAGAGAAAAAACTGTGTGTATGTATGGCGGGGCATGGAAACTTTGTATTATTTGCACAATTTTTCTGTAAATCTACAACCTCTGTAAAAAAAAAAAATAATAACACAAAAATAGAAAAGCCTCAAAAAGAAAACAGACTATCAAATGTCCCAAATGTCAAATGTCCCAAATGTCAAATGTCCCAAATGGCAGAGACCCATTCCTGACAGTGACCCAATGGCCAGTCTCCCGCCGATGCCCAACAACTGAGAGCAGGGCGCATTTGCTGCAGGGCCAACCCCAGCCCTTCTCCCTGCTGCCCTCTGCCATTCCTCCCTGGCAGTATCTCTCCTCCTTGCTGCTCTTCTCACTTCAGAGGAAATGGCTGGGAATTCTTGGGTGATATTCTCTGGCCTGAGATAAGGAATCTGGGCAAGACAGTTGCTTGCAGACCCTTCTGTCTTTATGAGTCTGTAAACCCTCCCATAAAAATAAGAACTTTGCATAATGCCTGAACTGATCAGAACGAGAGACACTAACTCCTCGTCTGCTGTTTATCACCAAACCCCACCCAGTGCTTAATCACACCATGACCTAGCTGGGCGAGTCAGTTGATCTTACCTGTAAATCTTTAGAATGAGAAGTGTGGACTAGATCACAGATCCAGACTACCTTAAAGTCTATAATTCTGTGTCTCTTGATGATTAAAAAATAAATGAATAAAAAGATATTTTACTATGATGACCTTTCAGTTAAGAATATTCTCAGCTTCTAAGTCGTCAATACAAAGGTCCTGCAGATGATCTTCCCTCCCACCTTCCTTCCACCAGCAAATACTTGGGAGTGTCTTCGATGTAACAGACAACATGCTGGGCAAGACACCT
The DNA here is from genome assembly GCF_015220235.1 of Choloepus didactylus. NCBI lineage: Eukaryota > Metazoa > Chordata > Mammalia > Pilosa > Megalonychidae > Choloepus > Choloepus didactylus. The sequence goes on from NC_051308.1 coordinate 182,076,739, forward strand.
TGCCCTTGAGTTGCTCACAGTCCAGCAAGAGAGACTGTCAAAAATAACAGGCTATAGGCTGTGCAGTATGAGGAGTGCTTTGCTAGGGGTCAGCACAGAGCACTATGTAAACACAAAAAGGGAAATCTGCCCAGGCTTGCAGATCAGGGATAGTTTTCTGGAGGAAGAGGTGTCTAAGCCAAGATGTCAAAGGGACCATGGATGAGCCCTGAAAACATTTTGCTGAGTGAAAGAAGCCAGACACAAAAAGCTACATATTGTATGATTCCATTTATATAAAATGTCCAGAATTGGCAAATACATAGAGATAGAAAATAGGTTAGTGGTTGCCAAGGGCTGGGGGGTGGACAAACGGGGAGTGACTGCTTAAGGGTACGAGGCCCTTTTTGGAGTGATGAAAATGTTCTGGAATTAGATAGTGGTGATGGTAACACAACATTGTGAATGTACTAAAAGCCACTGGCTTGTATACTTTAAAATGGTTAACATAGTGCATTTGATGTTAAGTGAATTTTCATTTTTTTAAAAAAGTCAGTATTAAAAAAATGTTATCATGGAGAACTCAGTCAAACACGGATGGAGGGAAGGTGTTCCATGTAGAGGGAAGGGCATGCCTAAATGTCAGGAGGTGAGAGCGTGCATAACTAGTTCAAGAACACCTAATGTCCAAAATAGGAGGAGTTCAGAGTCAGGTTGGGGTACACAGAGAGAGAGGAGGCCAGGTCAGAATGGTAATCACAACGTATACAGTATTCGAGGGCAGGGTTTATTTAGCACAGACCCATGCTCAAAATAGAGGTATTTTTTAATTGATTTCTAGCTCTGGAAGGCTCAAGAGCTGTAGGAAAAGTCTTGACATTCACATAATGCTTTGCAGATCCCAAATAATTTTTACATTCAGTTTGCTTCATTTGAGTCTCACAGTGTGTGAGGTAGAAAGGACAAGTACTGTGATTTGCACTTTGCCAATGAGGAAATCGAAGTTTAGTGACAAGAGAATTGCCAAAAGTCACACAGCTGGTACACAGGGGATCTAGAAGAATCCAGGCTATCTGACATTCATTCCAGGACTTTTTCCTCTACTCTAATTTCCTAAAACTCAGTTTCTACCAGAGGCTCTCTAAATTGCAGTGCTGGAGATTGTCAAAGATGAGCAGTATTGTTCTAGAAATGCAGAAGTCCCTCCCACTGACAAGGCTCATAGGTTCCTGAAAAGTCCTATATAAGAAAAATTTCAGGTTAAAGAGCTCAAGGCAATAATCAACAAAAGAGTCAGCACCTCGTTGACAAAAGAGTCAACAGCACCTTGTAATGATGTTTATATTCACTAAAAATAAAACAGTGAAGGTAACAGTTGAGCTACAGAATGCTTACCTGTGTTAGTTACCATGGACAGGATAAAGTTAATTCCCACTTGCCATTTCTTGCTTTCTACAAAAATACCAGGGTTGGCCTTCTTACCCTACAGCTTCAACTTGAAGCTTCTGAATTCTTTTCACTTTATTGCAGATGAAACTCTACTTAGGAATATTTTTTATCCTGCCTGGTCTTCCATCTAAATGCTCAGAAGTTTGAAGGTGGAGCTGCTGCTTCTTACTCAGTGCAGAGAGAGTGCGGCAAGCAGCCCCAGTGTTCATTCCCACGCACACCTCAGCGGCCCCACCCTCCCTGCCTCCTAATGGATGCTAGACACAGTGCAGAGTTTGGGTTTACTTTTCCTGAACTTTTTTCTCTCTCTGAAGGTTTTATTACAAAAGTGTCTCCTCCGCCATCCTTTTAGCCCCACCCTCCCTTTTCTATACCTCCCACCCTAGGTCTCTCTTTTCTTATCTAAGACAAAACTTTCAATCATCCATACAGGACCCAAAGTTCTTACAGAGGGTGAAAAAGGATAAGAAAGGGAAGGCACTTGTGCTAGAAATTTGGGGAAGGGGAATTCCCAGGCACTGAAGGTTAACATGCTCCATCCACCTGCCCACCACCTGCTCTCTACAGAGAGACTTTAAGTAAATCTTGCAGCCCCCAACTCCAAAGAACCTTTGGCTGCCTGGAGAAAGGCCAAAAATTTGGATCTATCAGGAAAAAGAACCAGAAAGTTGTAATGAAATCTGTATCCCCACTTCTTTATTATCACTGTTTCAAAATTACCAAAAATGCATCCATTCTGTGACAAGAGCAGATGACAGAACCAGAGGCAAGAGGACCCTGGTCCCTGGGTGTTCATGAGAAGCCAGGAGAAAGAGCTGAACGAGCCTGTAGCCTTGTGTGCCTGGCACACAATGAGGGAAACCCTAACAAATCTGTCCACATCCAGGGATGGTCCAGTTCTCAACTGGCCTTGCTATGCACCTTTCTTAGAAAGGGGCTTCTTTTTTGCATATACGTTCAACATGGACATCTTACATATAATTCCAGAGGGTGTACAAATCCCTCTAGAGCCTAAGAATCTCAGAATGAGGGCATAGGCAATTGCATAGCACCAGAGCAAAAACCATTTTCCCTTGGAGTACTTGTGAGAATCATGTGTGCCTCAGCAGAAAACCAGCTGAGAAGAGATACCCCAGGAAAACAGGACAGTAAAGGAAAAAATGACCAAGGGGCCTTTTTCTTTTTTCCCTTGAGACTTCAGAAATGAAGCTCTGTGGTGTCTCTCCCACATACCCATATATCTGTTCCTACCTGATTTCTTGAAATGCTTTCATCCACTGGATCACTGTATTCAAAGTTATCTGCTTTCTCCACAGTGTAAACTTTGTCACCCACTGAAAACTGCTTCCCTGCAAAGGAGCGATCGGACATCAGGGCTTCCAAGTCCTTCATCATTTTGTTTGCACCCTCAGCTTCCACCTCCTCATAATCATACCTGGAAGAAGTCATGAAGTTGAGGCCCACAGGCTGACTTCAGATCATAAAAAGGTATTTCAGCACTTTCTTCATCAATTTTTTTTAAAATTCATATTTATTGAGATATATTCACATACCATGCAGTCATACAAAACAAAGCGTACATTCAGTTGTTTATAGTACCATTATATAGTTGTGCATTCATCTCCAAAATTAATTTTTGACATTTTCGTTACCACACACACAAAAACAATAAGAATAAAAATTAAAGTGAAAAAGAACAATTAAAGTAAAAAAAACACTGGGTGCCTTTCTTTTTTTCTCCCCCCACTTTTCTACTCATCCATCCATAAACAAGACAAAGGGGAGTGTGGTTCATATGGCTTTTCCAATCACACTGTCACCCCTCATAAGCTACATTTTTATACAATCCTCTTCAAGATTCATGGGTTCTGGGTTGTAGTTTGATAGTTTCAGGTATTTACTGCTAGCTATTCCAATTCATTAGAACCTAAAAAGTGTTGTCTGCATTGTGCGTAAGAGTCCCCACAAGAGTAACCTCTCGGCTCCTTTTGGAATCTTTCTGCCCCTGAAGCTTATTTCATTTCCTTTCACTTCCCCCTTTTGGTCAAGAAGATGTTCTCCATCCCACGATGTTGGGTCTAAATTCCTCCCCGGGAGTCATATTCCACGTTGCCAGGAGGATTCACTCCCCTGGGTTTCAGAGCCATAGCAGGAAAGGCAGTAATTTCACTTGCCAAATTGGCTTAGCTAGAGAGAGACGGCCACATCTGAGCAACAAAGAGGCATTCAGGAGGAGGCTCTTAGGCACAATTATAGGGAGGCCTAGCCTCTACTCTGCAGCAACAGTCTTCCCAAGGGCAAGTCCTGTGGTAGAGGGCTCAGCCCCTCAAACCACCAGTACCCTATGTCTGTGAGCACATCAGCAACCATTGAGGTGGGGGAGCCCAACAGCCCTGCATTCCCCGTCAGCTCCTCAAGGGGGCTCTGCATATTTTTTTCATTGTTTTTTTTTTTAATTAACTTTTTTTTTTAAATCTACTGTCTAAAAAAAATTGAAAAAAACATACAATAAAAAAATATTTCAAACAAACCCTAACAAGGGAGTCCAACATGTTCCTACTCTACCCCAAGAAAATCAGCTAATATAACAACATTTCTGTGAACTTGTTCCTACCATACTCATCAGAAATTAACAAACCACAGTCATTCCTGGGCATTCAAAGAATGTTAAATTTACCCCCAATAGCTTATCTGTTCTTATTGGGTTATCGTTCCCCCTTCATTAATTGCTCTCTATCGCTAATTCCCCTACATTCTACATTATAAACCATTTATTTTAGGAGTGTGTTGTTTAACCTCCAGGTGTTTGTGAATTTTCTAAGTCTCTGATGGTTATTGACTTCTAATGGTATTGCATTGTGGTCAGAGAATGTGCTTTGAATAATGTCAATTTTTTTTTAATTTATTGAGGCTTGTTTTATGTCCCAGCCTACGGTCTATTCCGGAGAAAGTTCTGTGATCACTAGAGAAGAATGTGTATCCTGGTGATTCGGGATGTAATGTTCTATATATGTCTGTTAAATCAAATTCATTTATCTGATTGTTTAGGTTTTCAATTTCCTTATTGGTCTTCTGTCTTGTTGATCTATCTATAGGATAGAGTGGTGTGTTGAAGTCTCCCACAATTATTGTGGAAACATCCATTGCTTCCTTTAGTTTTGCCAGTGTTTGTCTCATGTATTTGATGGCACCATGATTGGGTGCATAAACATTTATGATCGTTATTTCTTCTTGTTGAATTGTCCCTATTATTAGTATGTAGTGGCCTTCTTTGTCTCTCTTAAAATCCTTGCATTTAAAGTCTATTTTATCTGAGATTAATATTGCTACTCTTGCTTTCTTTTATAGCTTGCATGAAATATATTTTCCATCCTTTCACTTTCAATTTCTTTGTGTCCCTGTGTCTAAGATGAGTCTCTTGTATGCAACATACTGATTGTTCATATTTTTTGATCCATTCTGCAAATCTTTATCTTTTAATTGGGGAGTTTAATCCATTTACATTCAACGTTATTACTGTGAAGGCATTTCTTGGACCAGCCATCCTATCCTTTGGTTTATGTTTGTTAGATATATTTTTTCTCTCTCTCTCTTAATGTCCTTTAATGTACCCATACTGAATCTTTTTAGTACTGAACCTTTCTCAATCTCTCTTTCTCCTTTTTTTGTTTCTCTGTCAGTAGGGCTCCCTTCAGTATCTGAAGTAGGGCAGGTTTTTTATTAGCAAAATCTCTCAACATTTGTTTGTCTGTGAAAAACTTAAGTTCTCCCTCAAATTTGAAGGGGAGCTTTTCTGGATAAAGTATTCTTGGTTGGAAATTTTTCTCTCTCAGAATTTTAAATATGTCATGCCACTGCCTTCTCGCCTCCACGGTGGCTACTGAGTAGTCACTGCTTAGTCTTATGTTGCTTCCTTTGTATGTGGTGAATTGCTTTTCTCTTGCTGCTTTCAGAACTTGCTCTTTGTCTTCGGTATTTGACAGTCTGATCAAAATATGTCTTGGAGTGGGTTTATTTGGATTTATTCTATTTGGAGTTCACTGGGCATTTATGCTTTGTGTATTTATATTGTGTATAAGGTTTGGGAAGTTTTCCCCAAGAATTTCTTTGAATACTCTTTCTAGACCTTTACCCTTCCCTTCCCCTTTTGGGACACCAATGAGTCTTATATTTGGACGTTTTATTTTATCTGTCATATCCCTGAGGTCCATTTTTATTTTTTCCCCATTCTTTCTTTTGTTCTTTCATTTTCCACTCTGTGGCCCTCGAGGTTGCTGATTCATTGTTCCGCTTCCTCTAGTCTTGTACTATGAGTATCCAGAATCTTTTTAATTTGATCAACAGTTTCTTTTATTTACATAAGATCATCTATTTTTTTATTTATTCTTGCAATTTATTCTTTATGCTCTTCTAGGGTCTTCTTCATGTCCTTTATATCCTGTGCCATGCTCTTGTTGTCTGTCTTTAGTTCTTTGATTAATTGCTCCAAATACTCTCTCTCCTCTGATCTTTTGATTTGGGGGTTTGGGTTTGGGTTATCCATATCGTCTGGTTTTTTCATATGTTTTAAAATTTTCTGTTGTTTTTGGCCTCTTGGCATTTGCTTTACTTGATAGGATATGCAAGATTATTCCAAGACTGATCTCTAATTTGTCAGATCTACAGCTTGGTGGCGTACATTTTCTCTAACTAATCAGCAGATGGCGTCCGCGAGTCACCTATTCCCCTCGTCAGTTCTCCCCAACTTTGCCTTTGTAGTGTGGGGGGGGGGTCTGATTCTTGTGGAGTCCAATTGGTGCACCAAGTTTGGTTGTGCTGTCGGTGCTGTCTGCCCTGAATATGGGGTGTGTGTCTGAGTGGTTAGGGAGGGAGGGCAGCTTTAATAATCAAACCTCCCAGGTGTTCCTGGAGATTTAAGGCTGTTGTGAGAGTTTAAACCTTCATTTCAGTCTTGCTACAGATTGTCTCTGCTGCTGACCCACAAGTCCTTGGTATTGGTGTATGGTCCCTGGGATTTCCGAGTGGGTTCCTTTTCCCAGCCGTGCCCTTCTAGGGCCTCTGCTGAGGGAAGGTTGTGCTACATCACAAGTGCGCACTGTCCCTCAAGGGAAGTTCTGGGCCATGTAGGTGAAGTCCCAGCCTGCTGTAAGGATGGCTGTATGGGGCATGTTAATTTACACCTTTTCACACAGCTCCGCCTTCCCAGCTCTGGGACAATTAGCTGTGGGTGCACGAAAGGCTATTGTCCACACCTGATATTGTGGCGTGTGCACGTGTTGCTGGAAACACTTCCCGTCACACTGGGTTTTTTGGCACAGCTCTGGGCTGTGGCTCTGGCACTGGGCAGGAGCGTTCCCAGTCCGCCGGGAAGACGGCTGCAAGGGGCGTGGTTACTTTCCCCTTTGGGCTCACCTCTGCCTTCCTCATTCCGAGACAATTAGTAGCAGGTGCGCAAAAGGCTATCTTCCATACCAGATATTGAGGTGTTCACACGGCCCGTTCCTGCTGTGCTTCACTGTGCAGTTCTCGCTGCCATATCTGCAGCCGCTTTTTAGTTTTTTAAAAAAGAACTAGTCCACTTCCAAACGCCAAACCATGGTTTCCCTACACTGCAGTGTGGCTGCCGGATATTCAGCAGGCTTACTCACTCGTTTCAGAACGCAGACTCCCGGTTTCACCAAGTGCACGGTCCCTGTGGATTTAGCAGACCTTGTCCAGCTGGTGCATTGCTGGAACTGGTGTTCTGGGTCACTTTCTGGCTTTTATCTAGTATTTCTCAAGGAAGTGTTTTTTTTGCCCTGTCTCTCCCAGCCACCATCTTAGGTTCTCTCTCTTCATCAATTTTTGGCCTTCCCCAAAACCACCTAACTTCAGAAGAAGCTAGCAAATAAATGAGCATGCCAGTCACTGGGGATAGGGAAGGTTATGTAGGAATAAAGAAGAGCCAAAAAATCACCAGCTTTGAGGATTTCACGGTAGGGTTAGGAGCTTCTGAGTAATCAGAAAACCCCCGTCTTGGCTTTTTCACAGAATAAAGCTTTAAGAAACTTCAAAGAGATTTGGAGCGATACTATCTAATCTTCAATTCTCTCATCCTGAGAAGGTAGAATTAAGAGCAGTGTTATCTCTAGAGAATTGTGCATTAACAAACATATGTCTCGGGGGCTCTTCTTACCAACCCCTTAAGCTTCTTTGGGGTGAATGAAGGGACTGCTCCCAGTTTGGGACCTGACTGAAGCTGCTAAGATTTTAGCTAAGGAGAGTTTCAGTCTCCATAGGAGCTTCCTAAAATAAGGCCAAGATGAAGGGGCCAAACCCTAACTCTTCACATCTGAAACGTTTCCCTCATTTCAGTGAAAGCAGATTCTGGTCCAAAGGGTTTTGAATTCACCCTGACAGACCAGACCTAATATAAATGCAAAAGGGCCAAGGGAGAGGGGGGAGTGCATTTCAAATGAAATTCTTTTTTTTTTTTTCTTTAAGAATTGTTCTTGACTTCTTTCTTATGAGGTTAAGACTCTTGCAGGCAGCTTTCCTTGACCTAGTGGCACACACCCTCTTGAGAGACTTATTTTTTTAGAGGCTTAAGATAGCAGAGTCTATATTTGCAATAGTGAAACAAATATGATATGTGCAAGATGACACCTCTGAGACATGAGAAATACTGGGAATTAAGGCTAACCTATTCTGGCTCCAGGATTCTATGAATCAAGGACAAAATAGTCCCCTTAATCTTGAAGTCAGCTCTTTTTCCCAGTTAAAATGATAAACAGCAAGCAATTACCACCAGGTGTTTGTGTTTTACATCTGTGACCTTTGGGTGTTTGAGGGAAATGTTCTATAAATCCTAGGCACAGAGGGTGTAGTGGAAAGAATCTGGGCTTTGGAATCAGGCAGAACGAGCTATGAATCCAGCCTCCATCGGTTATTAACTGTGCAAATTCATCTTTTAGAATCTCAGTTGCCTTATCACTAACTGTTTTGAGGTTGTCATGAAACAATGCATGCATGCAAAAGTGCCTAGCACTTTTGTTAAATAAATGGATGGTATATGGAGTCTTAACTAATCATAAATGTAGATTCTAAGGACTTTATTGGCAATACTTGGCTAGTGTTATACTTGAAATTGATTTAAAAATGTTAAAATAGTTTTTAGAAGGGGACTTTAAGGAATTCAAGAGTGACCCTTTCTTGGAACAACTCCTCCTAACCATATTCAGTTCTGCCTACTGTTCATTCATGAACTCATTCACTTACCTATCTAAAAAAATTTACACAATGTCTACTATGAGTTAGGCATTTGGTGATACCACAGAGCCCAAAAAGAGACATGGTCTGCTTTCATGACACTCTAAACTCCAGAGAGCTCATGACTATTGTTCTGAATTACCAGGTTTTTCCAGTGCTTAGAGAGGAGAGAGGCTTGCCTTGGTTCCCAGGTATACTGTGTGATAGATAGCAGGTGGCAGCTATTACTTAAGATTTCCTCAGAAGAATAACTTGAGGGAGGAAGAGATCAATGATCTTGCCCAAAGTTAATAAAAGGATTTTGATTAAGGCGCTCAAGTTGCTTATGGTTGAATCCTTTCTTGACTATCTAGAGATCATGGACTCTTGAATCTGGAATATAATTTCTTAATTCTCTAGTTAAACCCAACCCTTTTATAGGAAAGGCAACTGAGGTCCAGAGAAATTACCTCTATATATTTCTTACAGATAAACAATTTATCTAATATTCTTTTTCTCATATATCCTTCCTAGAATTAGAATTGTGAGGTCCAAGAAAAATTTTGTCAGATTATTACACATACTAGGGGGAAGGCAAATTGGAATTAGTGAAAAGCAATACTGGTAATAAGTAAGTAAGTAAGTAAGTACATAAAATGTTTTTTAAAAATAAAAGTATGCATGATAAAGAAAAATTACTAAGTATTCTAAGTATTTTGTTTGCTACTGAATCCCTCGGCCTGGCAGAAAGCAGGATTACAGTAAATATTTGTTAAATCAGTGAATGAGGTATTGACAAGTACAAATTCTTTGGGGACCTATTTTAGTGAACCACAAAAGTTTATTTGTACTAAGCATAATTGTTTCCATAATTTAAGAATAAAAGTTTTCATACATTCAGTGCCCCAGAGTTTACAAAACACTTTCAGACTAATTATTCATTCAATCTTCACAATAGATAAGTGTTATTTCCCATTTCTACACATAAGAAAACTGAGGTATAGGGAGATGTTAAATGACTTTCCAATCTAATAAGGGACAGAAATAAAATTCTAATGAAATCCTGTGCTATTACCATGTCCACGTTTAAAATCCTTACAAAGTATTTATTCTTTTGAATAATGCTCACTAATTTTTTAAAGGTTCATTTTTTTCTTTTGGCTGATATAAAAGTCAACTTCATCTCAACCCTGACAATTATTTTTAAAATTGCTTGTTGACAGAGGCCGGATGAATTAGGATTGTTTTACCACTTACGATAGGAAAGAACTGGTATGCATGAGAATTCTCCAGCTTGCTTCCCCGCCCCATCTCACACCCCAGCCAGGCTGCAGCTTACCTGGTGAAGAAATTCCGGCCATACTTTTGCCAGTGATCTTTCAGAATATCCTCCACACTCTGTTTGCGGGTTGCTAAGATGGAGAGCCAGGCAAGGACAGCCCAGAGTCCATCCTTCTCACGGATGTGATCAGAACCTGGCGGGGAGAGAGCAAGCAGCTGTGAGAAACGTGACGTCTCCAAAGTACTTGCAAATAAACTCAACTGTAAACATGCAGATCCAATTAAAACAAGTCACAAAACTTTACTGGGGACTCGAATAGAAGGAGAGAAGCACATATTGAATAATGAGACACAATACTGATAAGAAGTTGGTGCTTCCCAAAGTAATTTAGAAATTTGAAGCAAATACCAACAAAAATGTTAGTGGAATAATTTTGTGGAAATTGATATGTCAAACATGATATAGGTATAAAAATCTTTATAAAGATATAGAGTATGAAAGTGAGAGGAAAAGACAAAAAATTTAAATAAACAGAACATGTCTCACCATTATAAATTTTCAGTAATTAAAACAGTCTGATAGCTCAGTGGAATAAAATAGAGAGCCTAGAAAAAGACCCAAGCACATAGCAACTTGAATATATGAGAAAGGTATCATTTCAAGCCTTTGGGAGAAGGATGGATTACTTTTTAAATGGTGTTTGGATAACTGGCAAAACAATTGGAAATTTTCTTCAGTTTTTATCCTTACAAAACACCATACCAAAAGAATTCCAGATGGATAAAACTTCAAATATAAAAACTGAAAATTTAAATACTAGAAGATATAGATAAATACATTAATTTTTTTTAATTCTTGAGGTTGGTAAATACACATATGTGCAGACTTCATAAAGGAAAAAATTATATATTTGCCTATTTTTTAAATTAACATTTCTATATGGCAAAATTATTATAGACAAAATTAAAAGGCCATTGGCAAACTGTAAAAAAAAAATCTTTGCAATGTAGGATAGAGATTTAATACATTCAATATAGAAAAATATTCTTGTATATTAATAAGGAAAAATCAAAACCTCAGTAGAAAAACAGGTCAAGCATATAAATAGGCAATTCACCAAAGAATAAATAGAGATAACTAATAACATAATAAAAAGATGGCATTATTTTTAAGAAGAGAGATTAAAGTTAAAACCACAACAAGAAACTGCTATTCATTTGACAAATTACCAATGATTTGAAATTAAGAATACCCAGTATCAGGGCAGGAGTAAGGAAAATGGGATTCCAACATGCTGCTGTTGAGAGTGTACATTGTTACAATCCTTCCGGAAAACAGTTTGGTAAAAAGTATCAAAGCCTTAAAAGTGTACCAATGTGTGGATCTAGCAGCTCCTATTAAAACAACAGGGACTGGTTTATAAACGATGACACATCTGTCTCCTTCCAAAGCCTTGCCACTATCAAAATTAACAAATTGCCTCCTTGGGATGTGCTTGAATGCATGGTCTTTGGCAAAGAAAGAATGAAACACTTTAATACCAAGGGCCTGATGTTGGAGCAGAATTCTCATTTTTTGCCTTTAAACTCCTTACTCTGAAAAAAAAGAGAGCAGACTATATTGAATTCTATTTTCTGCTTTCCAAATAGGACCCTATACAAATCCTCTATAATCTCAATGTGTTTGGGATACCAGCACTGCATGAATTCTTTATGTACCTATCAGCCCTTTTTGACTTTCCTACTGGGTCTAATTCTTTTTAGAACAGTCAGGGTATGTAGCACAATTGCTGGATACATAGTAGGTATGTTTGTTCCCTTCTGCTCTTCATCCTTTTAGAACCAGTTTAAATGCCCTCTCCTCTCTGTGAGACTATCCCGATGCTTCCCTAGGCAGTTACCAGCTCCTTTCCCTTTCTTTTCCTATAGGGATATGCTAAGAACATTGGTTTGAGACCATCCTCTTCAAACATCTGTTTCTGAGCCTGTCTCCCCACAACCCATAAGCTTCTTGACAGCAGAGAGACTCTCTTTTAACTAAGACTGGTAACCAGTGTAGAACATGGAATATGATAACTGTGAAAAATGCATGAAAGAATTAATCAATTAATCTACTCTAACATTTTCTCTTTCTCTTTTTGATTGATAAAAACATACTTTTTCTTTCAAAAAGATTTTCCTTTCAATGGGTTATCCCTTGTAGAAACAGTCCTCAAAACCTGAATGCTGGTAAAACTAGAGACATTAGGTAATATTTTTAGCATTCTCAATCACAAATTGAAAATGTTCACCTATGTTTATTTATCTATGGGTTTCTATTTGCCTTTACTGCTATTTAAAAGAAAAAAAAGTTAGCTGTCTGCCTCTTAGGGCTTTTGCAAATGATGACATATTTTGGCAACAGTTCATCCCAAGAAGCAAGATTCTGGCAGCTTCCCATATACTAGAAATTCATGACATCAGTATACTTCTTGGAATTAGTTGCTTGTGTTCCTGAGGGTTTTTCATCCCTTTTTTCCTTTTCTTGTCTCTCCTCCTCCTCCTCCTGTTCCTTCTCCTTCTTCTCCCCTCTTTCTTTCTTTGGGGCTAGAATGAATCAAAGCATTGGGGCAGTGTTTCTGTTCTGAACCAGGTATGTGATTTTTTCTTTCCTTTTGAAATGAAAATAAAATCTAAAAATCTCACCTGACGCTGAGTTATTTGGAGATAATAAATTACACACCCAATATTATAAATGAAATATCTGTCCTGGGTAATATAAATAAACAAATATTCTATTCCATTTGCATGATCACAGTCTCTTTGGAAATTCTGATTAATCTTACTTGTTACCTTGGATGTATCAAAACTCTAGGTAATTCTGAATAATACCCATGAAGACTGGGTATATTTCATTTCCTTCAGTGTTCTGATGAATGGTGACATATTTCTAGTGAAAAAAAGCAATGGCACACAGTGTACACATGTGTCATATATGCACATGCAAATGTGTGTGCACGAGTACATGTATACATGTGTGTTTACAAAGCTATTGTTTTTGCAGTTGTGGTTCAGTGGAAAATGTCTTACACTTAAGAGTCAGAAAACCTAAATTTGAGGTTTTGTTACTGATAAGCTGTTGGAATCTGTACAAACCACTTAACTTTTCTGAGCTTAAATGGAGTTTATGCTTCCCTTCTCACACAGCTGTGAGAATTTACTGTGATAAAGTGGATATATTATATAAACTGTTAAGTACTATATAAATGCAAGATTCTATTATGAACAAAGCAGAGAATAAAAAAAAAAAACTTTTAAGGGGGAAATTATTATGTTTTCCACTGATCTTTTTAAGCTTTCAAAAGCAATGCTCCCTAACTGTACGTATTGGGGAAGAAAATGGAAGAATATATACCAATATGCTCTTTTCTCTGGGCAATGTGATTACAGTGGTTATTTTCCTTCATCCTTATCTAATTTTCCCATAAGGAACATGAATTACGTGTATCTTTTTTTTTTTTTAAATTTAAAAAAAAGAAGGAAAAGAGGCCAAGCTCACTTAACTTGGAGAAAATGGAAAACAACGTCCACAAGGACTGCTAGGCCCAGGTTTTTGCACTGAGTTCTGCACTGGGGCTCCTCATACTCAGTCGAGCTCAGTAACAGACTGAGCACCTGGGAATTCTGCCCTTTCAGCATCTTCAAACACCTGTCACTTCACTTCAGCCTAATCAGCAACTTGTGGTAAGTACAAACTCAGCTCAGTCAGGGTACACTCTTGGTCTCAGCCAAGAGAAATATCAGCCCTTGCTGACATTTAGGGATTGAGTTACATTTACCAGTATGGGTGTCTCAGGTGCTGCCTGGGTCCCTGACCCTGCCAGGCGACGGGCCTGAGCATGGGGACACGGCATGTCCAAAACAGCTACATGGGGCTTTCTGAAAGCACCAGAACCTGTCTGTCTGCCTGTCTCTCTCTTTCTCTTTCTCTTTCTGTGTCTCTAGCTTTCCTCTAGTCCCTGAAGATGCTGTTCTCTCTGCCTGGAAATTTCTCCCCCACATACACCTATTAGCTTGGGTAACATCTCCTGCAATTGCATTCAACTTGGCCCTCGTCCGAGATGCATTTTTTGCCTCCCCTTTTTGGGTTCTCTTACAGAGCTCTGTGCTTACCCCTACTGCATCATTATTTGTCTATTCTTACCCTAGATGCTGAGGCCTATCCCCAGTTGGTGCAAGGCACACAGCCAGTTCTTAATGAGGGTTTCTCCAAAGAATGGTTAAAATTCAATTTGGGAGGCGGGGCAAGATGGCAGACTGGTGAGCTGTATGTTTTAGTTACTCCTCCAGGAAAGTAGGTAGAAAGCCAGGAACTGCGTGGACTGGACACCACAGAGCAATCTGACTTTGGGCATACTTCATACAACACTCATGAAAACGTGGAACTGCTGAGATCAGCGAAATCTGTAAGTTTTTGCAGCCAGGGGACCCGCGCCCCTCCCTGCCAGGCTCAGTCCCGTGGGAGGAGGGGCTGTCAGCTCCAGGAAGGAGAAGGGAGAACTGCAGTGGCAGCCCTTATCGGAAACTCATTCTGCTGATCCAAACTCCAACCATAGATAGACTGAGACCAGACACCAGAGAATCTGAGAGCAGCCAGCCCAGCAGAGAGGAGACAGGCATAGAAAAAAAACAACACGAAAAACTCCAAAATAAAAGAGGAGGATTTTTGGAGTTCTGGTGAACATAGAAGGGGGAAGGTCAGAGCCCAGGCCCTAGCTCAGGCCCTGAGGCGCATATGCAAATCCCGAAGAAAAGCTGATGTCTCTGCCCTGTGGACCTTTCCTTAATGGCCCTGGTTGCTTTGTCTCTTAGCATTTCAATAACCCATTAGATCTCTGAGGAGGGCCCTTTTTTTTTCTTTCTTTTTTTTTTTAATCCTTTTTTCTTTTTCTAAAACAATTACTCTAAGAAGCCCAATACAGAAAGCTTCAAAGACCTGCAATTTGGGCAGGTCAAGTCAAGAGCGGAACTAGGAGAGCTCTGAGACAAAATGCAATAATCCAGTGGCTGAGAAAATTCACTAAACACCACAACTTCCCAAGAAAAGGGGGGTGTCCGCTCACAGCCATCATCCTGGTGGACAGGAAACACTCCTGCCCATCGCCAGCCCCATAGCCCAGAACTGCCCCAGACAACCCAGTGTGACGGAAGTGCTTCAAATAACAGGCACACACCACAAAACTGGGCGTGGACATTAGCCTTCCCTGCAACCTCAGCTGATTGTCCCAGAGTTGGGAAGGTAGAGCAGTGTGAATTAACAAAGCCCCATTCAGCCATCATTTCAGCAGACTGGGAGCCTCCCTACACAGCCCAGCAGCCCAGAACTGCCCTGGGGGGACGGCACTCACCTGTGACATAGCACAGTCATCCCTCAACAGAGGACCAGGGGGTGCACGGCCTGGAAGAGGGGCCCACTTGCAAGTCTCAGGAGCCATACGCCAATACCAAGGACTTGTGGGTCAGTGGCAGAGACAAACTGTGGCAGGACTGAACTGAAGGATCAGACTATTGCAGCAGCCTTAAAACTCTAGGATCACCAGGGAGATTTGATTGTTAGAGCCACCCCCCCCTCCCTGACTGCCCAGAAACACGCCCCATATACAGGGCAGGCAACACCAACTACACACGCAAGCTTGGTACACTAATTGGACCCCACAAGACTCACTCCCCCACTCACCAAAAAGGCTAAGCAGGGGAGAACTGGCTTGTGGAGAACAGGTGGCTCGTGGACGCCACCTGCTGGTTAGTTAGAGAAAGTGTACTCCACGAAGCTGTAGATCTGATAAATTAGAGATAAGGACTTCAATTGGTCTACAGATCCTAAAAGAACCCTATCAAGTTCAGCAAATGCCACGAGGCCAAAAACAACAGAAAATTATAAAGCATATGAAAAAACCAGACGATATGGATAACCCAAGCCCAAGCACCCAAATCAAAAGATCAGAAGAGACACAGCACCTAAAGCAGCTACTCAAAGAACTAAAGATGAACAATGAGACCATAGTACGGGAGACAAAGGAAATCAAGAAGACTCTAGAAGAGCATAAAGAAGACATTGCAAGACTAAAAAAAAAATGGATGATCTTATGGAAATTAAAGAAACTGTTGACCAAATTAAAAAGATTCTGGACACTCATAGTACAAGACTAGAGGAAGCTGAACAACGAATCAGTGACCTCGAAGATGACAGAATGGAAAATGAAAGCACAAAAGAAAGAATGGGGAAAAAATTGAAAAAATCGAAATGGACCTCAGGGATATGATAGATAATATGAAACGTCCAAATATAAGACTCATTGGTGTCCCAGAAGGGGAAGAAAAGGGTAAAGGTCTAGGAAGAGTATTCAAAGAAACTGTTGGGGAAAACTTCCCAAATCTTCTAAACAACATAAATACACAAATCATAAATGGTCAGCGAACCCCAAATAGAATAAATCCGAATAAACCCACTCCGAGACATATACTGATCACACTGTCAAACACAGAAGAGAAGAAGCAAGTTCTGAAAGCAGCAAGAGAAAAGCAATTCACCACATACAAAGGAAACAGCATAAGACTAAGTAGTGACTACTCAGCAGCCACCATGGAGGCAAGAAGGCAGTGGCACGATATATTTAAAATCCTGAGTGAGAAAAATTTCCAGCCAAGAATACTTTATCCAGCAAAGCTCTCCTTCAAATTTGAGGGAGAGCTTAAATTTTTCACAGACAAACAAATGCTGAGAGAATTTGCTAACAAGAGACCTGCCCTACTGGAGATACTAAAGGGAGCCCTACAGACAGAGAAACAAAGAAAGGACAGAGAGACTTGGAGAAAGGTTCAGTACTAAAGAGATTCGGTATGGGTACAATAAAGGATATTAATAGACAGAGGGGGAAAAATATGACAAACATAAACCAAAGGATAAGATGGCTGATTCAAGAAATGCCTTCACGGTTATAACGTTGAATGTTAATGGATTAAACTCCCCAATTAAAAGATATAGATTCGCAGAATGGATCAAAAAAAATGAACCATCAATTTGTTGCATACAAGAGACTCATCTTAGACACAGGGACACAAAGAAACTGAAAGTGAAAGGATGGAAAAAATTGTTTCATGCAAGCTACATCCAAAAAAAAGCAGGTGTAGCAATATTAATCTCAGATAAAATAGACTTCAAATGCAGGGATGTTTTGAGAGACAAAGAAGGCCACTACATACTAATAAAAGGGGCAATTCAGCAAGTAGAAATAACAATCGTAAATGTCTATGCACCCAATCAAGGTGCCACAAAATACATGAGAGAAACACTGGCAAAACTAAAGGAAGCAATTGATGCTTCCACAATAATTGTGGGAGACTTCAACACATAACTCTCTTCTATAGATAGATCAACCAGACAGAAGACCAATCAGGAAATTGAAAACCTAAACAATCTGATAAATGAATTAGATTTAACAGACATATACAGGACATTACATCCCAAATCACCAGGATACACATACTTTTCTAGTGCTCATGGAACTTTCTCCAGAATAGATCATATGCTGGGACATAAAACAAGCCTCAATAAATTTAAAAAGATTGAAATTATTCAAAGCACATTCTCTGACCACAATGGAATACAATTAGAAGTCAATAATCATCAGAGACTTAGAAAATTCACAAATACCTGGAGGTTAAACAACACACTCCTAAACAATCAGTGGGTTAAAGAAGAAATAGCAAGAGAAATTGCTAAATATATAGAGACGAATGAAAATGAGAACACAACATACCAAGACCTATGGGATGCAGCAAAAGCAGTGCTAAGGGGGAAATTTATAGCACTAAACGCATATATTAAAAAGGAAGAAAGAGCCAAAATCAAAGAACTAATGGATCAACTGAAGAAGCTAGAAAATGAACAGCAAACCAATCCTAAACCAAATACAAGAAAAGAAATAACAAGGATTAAAGCAGAAATAAATGACATAGAGAACAAAAAAACAATAGAGAGGATAAATATCACCAAAAGTTGGTTCTTTGAGAAGATCAACAAGATTGACAAGCCCCTAGCTAGACTGACAAAATCAAAAAGAGAGAAGACCCATATAAACAAAATAATGAATGAAAAAGGTGACATAACTGCAGATCCTGAAGAAATTAAAAAAATTATAAGAGGATACTATGAACAACTGTATGGCAACAAACTGGATAATGTAGAGGAAATGGACAATTTCCTGGAAACATATGAACAACCTAGACTGACCAGAGAAGAAACAGAAGACCTCAACCAACCCATCACAAGCAAAGAGATCCAATCAGTCATCAAAAATCTTCCCACAAATAAATGCCCAGGGCCAGATGGCTTCACAGGGGAATTCTACCAAACTTTCCAGAAAGAACTGACACCAATCTTACTCAAACTCTTTCAAAACATTGAAGAAAATGGAACACTACCTAACTCATTCTATGAAGCTAACATCAATCTAATACCAAAACCAGGCAAAGATGCTACAAAAAAGGAAAACTACCGGCCAATCTCCCTAATGAATATAGATGCAAAAATCCTCAACAAAATACTTGCAAATCGAATCCAAAGACACATTAAAAAAATCATACACCATGACCAAGTGGGGTTTATTCCAGGCATGCAAGGATGGTTCAACATAAGAAAATCAATCAATGTATTACAACACATTAACAAGTCAAAAGGGAAAAATCAAATGATCATCTCAATAGATGCTGAAAAAGCATTTGATAAAATCCAACATCTGTTTTTGATAAAAACACTTCAAAAGGTAGGAATTGAAGGAAACTTCCTCAACATGATAAAGAGCATATATGAAAAACCCACAGCCAGCATAGTACTCAATGGTGAGAGACTGAGAGCCTTCCCTCTAAGATCAGGAACAAGACAAGGATGCCCGCTGTCACCACTGTTATTCAACATTGTGCTGGAAGTGCTAGCCAGGGCAATCCGGCAAGACAAAGAAATAAAAGGCATCCAAATTGGAAAAGAAGAAGTAAAACTGTCATTGTTTGCAGATGATATGATCTTATATCTAGAAAACCCTGAGAAATCGACGATACAGCTACTAGAGCTAATAAACAAATTTAGCAAAGTTGTGGGATACAAGGTTAATGCACATAAGTCAGTAATGTTTCTATATGCTAGAAATGAACAAACTGAAGAGACACTCAAGAAAAGGCTACCATTTTCAATAGCAACTAAAAAAATCAAGTACCTAGGAATAAACTTAACCAAAGATGTAAAAGACCTATACAAAGAAAACTACATAACTCTACTAAAAGAAATAGAAGGGGACCTTAAAAGATGGAAAAATATTCCATGTTCATAGACAGGAAGACTAAATGTCAT
Organism: Choloepus didactylus; assembly: GCF_015220235.1. Taxonomy (NCBI): domain Eukaryota; kingdom Metazoa; phylum Chordata; class Mammalia; order Pilosa; family Megalonychidae; genus Choloepus; species Choloepus didactylus. The sequence goes on from NC_051308.1 coordinate 182,096,060, forward strand.
TAAGATGTCAATTCTACCCAAACTCATCTACAGATTCAATGCAATCCCAATCAAAATTCCAACAACCTACTTTGCAGACTTGGAAAAGCTAGTTATCAAATTTATTTGGAAAGGGAAGATGCCTCGAATTGCTAAAGACACTCTAAAAAAGAAAAACGAAGTGGGAGGACTTACACTCCCTGACTTTGAAGCTTATTATAAAGCCACAGTTGCCAAAACAGCATGGTACTGGCACAAAGATAGACATATAGATCAATGGAATCGAATTGAGAATTCAGAGATAGACCCTCAGATCTATGGCCGACTGATCTTTGATAAGTCCCCCAAAGTCACTGAACTGAGTCATAATGGTCTTTTCAACAAATGGGGCTGGGAGAGTTGGATATCCATATCCAAAAGAATGAAAGAGGACCCCTACCTCACCCCCTACACAAAAATTAACTCAAAATGGACCAAAGATCTCAATATAAAAGAAAGTACCATAAAACTCCTAGAAGATAATGTAGGAAAACATCTTCAAGACCTTGTATTAGGTGGCCACTTCCTAGACTTTACACCCAAAGCACAAGCAACAAAAGAGAAAATAGATAAATGGGAACTCCTCAAGCTTAGAAGTTTCTGCACCTCCAAGGAATTTCTCAAAAAGGTAAAGAGGCAGCCAACTCAATGGGAAAAAATTTTTGGAAACCATGTATCTGATAAAAGACTGATATCTTGCATATATAAAGAAATCCTACAACTCAGTGACGATAGTACAGTCGGCCCAATTATAAAATGGGCAAAAGATATGAAAAGACAGTTCTCTGAAGAGGAAATACAAATGGCCAAGAAACACATGAAAAAATGTTCAGCTTCACTAGCTATTAGAGAGATGCAAATTAAGACCACAATGAGATACCATCTAACACCGGTTAGAATGGCTGCCATTAAACAAACAGGAAACTACAAATGCTGGAGGGGATGTGGAGAAATTGGAACTCTTATTCATTGTTGGTGGGACTGTATAATGGTTCAGCCACTCTGGAAGTCAGTCTGGCAGTTCCTTAGAAAACTAGATATAGAGTTACCATTCGATCCAGCGATTGCACTTCTCGGTATATACCCGGAAGATCGGAAAGCAGTGACACGAACAGATATCCGCACGCCAATGTTCATAGCAGCATTATTCACAATTGCCAAGAGATGGAAACAACCCAAATGTCCTTCAACAGATGAGTGGATAAATAAAATGTGGTATATACACACGATGGAATACTACGCGGCAGTAAGAAGGAACGATCTCGTGAAACATATGACAACATGGATAAACCTTGAGGACATAATGCTGAGCGAAATAAGCCAGGCACAAAAAGAGAAATATTATATGCTACCACTAATGTGAACTTTGAAAAATGTAAAACAAATGGTTTATAATGTAGAATGTAGGGGAACTAGCAATAGAGAGCAATTAAGGAAAGGGGAACAATAATCCAAGAAGAACAGATAAGCTATTTAACGTTCTGGGGATGCCCAGGAATGACTATGGTCTGTTAATTTCTGATGGATATAGTAGGAGCAAGTTCACAGAAATGTTGCTATATTAGGTAACTTTCTTGGGGTAAAGTAGGAACATGTTGGAAGTTAAGCAATTATCTTAGGTTAGTTGTCTTTTTCTTACTCCCTTGTTATGGTCTCTTTGAAATGTTCTTTTATTGTATGTTTGTTTTCTTTTTAACTTTTTTTTTTCATACAGTTGATTTAAAAAAGAAGGGAAAGTTAAAAAAAAAAAAAAAAAGAAAAGAAAAACAAGGAAAAAAAAGATGTAGTGCCCCCTTGAGGATCCTGTGGAGAATGCAGGGGTATTCGCCTACCCCACCTCCATGGTTGCTAACATGACCACAGACATAGGGGACTGGTGGTTTGATGGGTTGAGCCCTCTACCACAGGTTTTACCCTTGGGAAGACGGTTGCTGCAAAGGAGAGGCTAGGCCTCCCTATGGTTGTGCCTAAGAGCCTCCTCCTGAATGCCTCTTTGTTGCTCAGATGTGGCCCTGTCTCTCTAGCTAAGCCAACTTGAAAGGTGAAATCACTGCCCTCCCCCCTACGTGGGATCAGACACCCAGGGGAGTGAATCTCCCTGGCAACGTGGAATACGACTCCCGGGGAGGAATGTAGACCTGGCATCGTGGGACGGAGAACATCTTCTTGACCAAAAGGGGGATGTGAAAGGAAATGAAATAAGCTTCAGTGGCAGAGAGATTCCAAAAGGAGCCGAGAGTTCACTCTGGTGGGCACTCTTACGCACACTTTAGACAACCCTTTTTAGGTTCTAAAGAAACGGGGTAGCTGGTGGTGGATACCTGAAACTATCAAACTACAACCCAGAACCCATGAATCTCGAAGACAGCTGTATAAAAATGTAGCTTATGAGGGTTGACAATGGGATTGGGAAAGCCGTAAGGACCACACTCCACTTTGTCTAGTTTATGGATGGATGAGTAGAAAAACAGGGGAAGGAAACAAACAAAGGTACCCAGTGTTCTTTTTTACTTCAATTGCTCTTTTTCACTCTAATTATTATTATTGTTATTTTTGTGTGTGTGCTAATGAAGGTGCCAGGGATTTATTTGGGTGATGAATGTACCACTATGTAATGGTACTGTAAACAATCGAAAGTACGATTTGTTTTGTATGACTGCGTGGTATGTGAATATATCTCAATAAAATGAAGATTAAAAAAAAAAAAATTCAATTTGCCTGGCTGGGAGGCTCAGACTACTCGTCCATAGTCCTGTTTGCTTTGCTTTCCTCTGTACAAATGGCTTTACCCAGAGAGGAAGGGCGAGCTCCTCAGGAACCCTTTTCCAGATTCCCTCCAGACCCCAAAGGACTCTCCCCTAGAGACCCTTAAATTTTCTGTTTAGCATTGCCTTGGACGTCTGTTTCTTTTCCATGATGTGCCTTTGGTGAAGTAGTAAATGCTTGATTGCAGGAACTGGATGTTAAGATAAACTTCATTTCATACTCAACAAATACAAATCAGTGCCCAGCATGCTTCAAGCATGTGGGAAAACACCAAGATGAATAAGACATGCCCCCTTCCCTTACAGGTGAGCACAGACAGACAGGTAAGAGAGAGAGGCATGCAGATAACGTTTAACTGAGTTCACTGTAATTAGGGTATAAGCCTATTCTATTGGGGAATTCCATTTGAGAAATCACTACAGTTGGGAACCACCCAACATGCTTTAGCCTATAGGAAAATATGCCTAAGAGCTAAGCAAATTAGAACAGACAGAGAATCTGACAGAAAACCTGATCTCCTACATCCACAGAACCAGGTTGGGTGCCCTGAACAAATCTCCGAGTACCCTGTACTTCATCTTCAACCACTTACTGCCCTTGTAATTACCTGGCAAGTGTCTGACTTCCTTCCCCAGATCTAAATTCCATGGAGCTCTCCACAAGGAGGTCTCACTCACCATGTGTCCCCAGACCCTAACACAGTGCCTGGGTCACTTCAGTAAAAATTTGTGGAGTGGAAGGATGAAAAGATGTGCAAACATGAAAGACTTTTAATAAGAAATTAAAATTAAAATTAACTTGCAAAGCATTAATAATGTACTTCTTCAAGCTCTCACTCCTATATTATCACCAGAACCTTTTAAAGATGGGATAGGAGAAACAATATTGCTAACCACTAGACCTGCCAGATCATAACTTACTGGTATATCTCCAGGTGACACCAAGTTAATCTTCAATTCAGTTTCCTATCCCTCTCTCCCCCAAGCCTCCTTTTTCCATTCAGTGACTTCACTTTCAATTTCCCTCCAGGTTCAAAGTAGGACAGAACTGATGCTTTTCCCTGCCACTGTTGTATAAATGTGTACATCATGTTCCATGGTTAGGAGGAAAGCAAATTTACACCATGAGATCAACCAAAAGTAATAGGTTCATCTGTCTCGTTCTGGCCCCCCCTATATTACACAGCCTTGAATACTCCTGATTCCCTAACAAAACCATCTTTATCCTTGGCTTTTGTAATGCTGATGTCTGAGGAAATGCTCCAGCCTCTGTGATTATGATAATCATGTGAGAAAGTTCCTGAACAGACTAATGTATACTTGGTAACCTTAGTAATATTATGGGGATTTTTTTCCCCTTTTGAATACCAGAGATTTGTTTTATTTAGTAAGCTAGTTCTTCTGAAATCTGACTCCTTTATACCTTTTTTCAAGTGAACTCCTTTTTTTTACTAAAAGCTTGTTTCTTCTCACAAAGACCTTGCCCCCCCCCCCCCCCCCCCCGCGGCTACCCGCCGACCCCAGATTATGGAATGGGTTGTGGGCAGGGGTGGGGGTGGGGTGGGGTGGGGGGGAGCACTGAGTCCTCACAAGAGTCCCAGACTGTAGCAGGAGGTAAGGTGTGGATTCTCCACTGATGTGGGCATTTAGCAGAAAAGCACTGACTGGTCATTTGTGATTCCAGCACTAGACAGGAAATTATACTGGATGGCTTTTAAAATCCTTTCCTTTCCAATACCAAGATTTCGTTTGTCTAAATGGAGAGTTCCAAGCAAATACTGTGTTCACGCATTCATTCAAGTGTTTACTGAGCACCTACTATATGCTGGACACCATGGGAAGCTCTGGGGATACAAGGGAGAATAAGACAGAAGTGGCCTCTGTTCTCATAAACATATAGTCTAGTAGAGCCAATAGATATTAATCAAATATTCATTAATCATTATAAAATCACAGCTGCAATAAGTGCAGTAAAGGGCAGGCATGGAAGCCAATAATTAGGGGATCTGACCCACTCAGAAAGGTTAGGGAGGCTTTCCTGAGAAACCGCCTCTGCTCTAGCCTGGAAAGATACAGAAATAAATTGCCCAGTACTCAATCAAGCTATAGAATTCAAATCTTCCAAAGCGTGTAGATTCACTAACATCCACCTGAGAACATTGTAAAGGGATGGTTGGAAGCATTCGCCAACAAGGAAACTGGTGGGTGGAAATGAACTTTATGTTAGAAGTTCAATTAAATAGATTCAGCTGCCTTCATTCTCAGACATGGAGACTCATGGCTATGCAGCATGAGTTTTAGAATGTCATTCTCAGGAAGGAATACTACAGAACAATTATCTTTTTTTGTTTTCAAAGAGAGAGAAAAAGGACTTGTGCAGATTATTCTCATGATGCATTCTCTCTTTGGACATAAAAGATATAAAAGGGAAGAAAAAAACAGTTGGCACTTAGTAGTTGCTGAATGGGTAAATAAATAAATAAATGTGGACAAATTTTAACAAGGACAGTCTAAAGTTTATTACTTTGGTTCAAAGAAATCAATTCCACAAATATAACATGGGGATTGTTTCTTAACAAATGCTCATGAGTGAAATCTTTAAGGGGCTTAATTATCTACAAACTTATATGGACTAAGCAGTATTATGAAATGTCCCAAAAGGTAACATAAATGAAAGCTATATCAAGAAAGTACAGTGTGCAAATCACTAGAAATAATCATTCCATCCTACTCTTCACTTGTCCTGGAGGACCTGGGCTCGGTTTGGGGCATGACCTTCTAAGAAGGACATTGGTTAACTAGGAAATACCTAGAAACATGGTCTATAAACCATGGGAAGTGAGGAATGACTGGAGAAACTAAAGACAGTTATCCTGGAGTAGAAAGGAGAGTACCTGAGTGCGCCTTTAAGTATCTGAAGTGCTGCCATGTGAGAGAGGAGCAACTTGTGCTCCTACTAGACTCCGAGGCCCTGACCCATTTTGCCCAATGCTTCATTATACAAGTCTCTGAGGTCAGATGTTACTGGAGGTACCACCAAAAAGTAAAAAAAGATATCATGGCTAACTATGTTTGGGCAAAACTGTACTAACAGGATTCCTTACAGGAGAATATTTTGGAAAAATTCAAAAGCTAATATTATTGTTAATAACCAGGACAGACAGAGAGGCGTATCCCAAGTTTCCCAAACTTCCATGACCCCAGAACCTGCTCATGGAGCTAGTATTCTTCCCAATATCCTTGGAAATGTGCTCCTAGACTTCTCCGTTATACTGGTCTTTCCCTAGGCTCAGCACTGATATAGGCCAATGGGGCAGGTAACCAAAGGTGTAGACATGGTACCTGCCTTTAAAGACATCTTCATCTAGAAAGAAGAAAGAATGATATCAAACCTTGACTGGAGAGCACTGAAGGAAATCTCATGGGAGAAAACCACCTTACAGGTTCATTAGACATTTATTGAGTATCCTGTGGAGTAACGTGGCATTATCCATATTATATGAAGTACTTCAGGACTAAGCAGTAGCCATGTAATCTATGACCAAAGACTTAGACTCCTGAGAAATTGTTTAGCCTTCTTTGTGGATACAGGTCAACCCTAAGACTCATCCATCTTTCTTAATACACTCTGATTCTATCAAGTCAATTCATTGCCAGGGAGCATTACCATTTCCTCAACAATATTAAATTGCTTAGCACTTTGTAAATATTGGCCTCAAATTTGCCAGCTCATTCTACCCACTCTACCCAGACTTGCAGAAAGTAAATGAAATCAGCATTCTTTTCTGCTTAAACTAGCATGAATTACAACTCAATTGCAAGGCTATATAATGCTTGTTTTGAACTTTGATTTTAAATTTTTTTTTTTATTTTTTGCTAAAAGGTAGCAGTAGAGTATTGAAGGACCAAGAAGGTCTTTTGCATCCTTTCACTACAAAATATTGGGCAGAGACAGAATAGGAGAAAAGTTATGGCCACTGAAGTACTTTACAACCCACCACATAAGGAAAAGTCATGGCCATGCCCAATTTCTTTAGAAAAGAGATTGATGTAGGTAGGATGGATAGTAGGAAAGATCATGAAGGAGGTGGGACATAAGGCCAATATTTGGGCAGGCACAGAGGAGGCACAGAGGAGGACAGAAAGCATGGAAAGTAGGGTGTAAGGGTCTTGGGTCACCCCCAGAGCACACCATATTCCACTTTTTTACTATACTACAATTTATATATACACCCTCATGGACAAGAGCATATTTTTAATTTCTTGATCACGTAGCAACTTAGTTCCACCCTAAGAGTCTAGTCTCCCTTCATTTAGCTTTGATAAATCATGACATGTTGCTATAGAAAACTTGAGCCTTTTAAAGAGAAAGATTTAATGCTGTGCTGAAACCTCCCCTTAAATAAAAACGAAAAACTGACTCCACCATATTTCTTCCCAGAAATGAAAACATTTATAAAGGTTTCCTTGATCACTTGAGGGGAGAAAAACATGTTTATCACTCTGTTTAATCCCTATGGACTCAATGACCATGCCGCTGAGGAGGCCCCCAAACCTCCTGCCTTAGTAGATGTGATCCTCTGAATGTAAAATTAGCCTTTCTGGCTGAATGTGCTCAGGGCTTTTCAAATGTGTACACTTCATTAGGGTTGTTATAAATAAATTGTGTCTTGATTTAGGACACATCAGCTACAGTTGCTATTTCAGTGCTGCCTTAGCAGTCTAGGCTTTCACTGCAAGAAGTGTTTACATGCAAGAAAATGTTAGCACAGGAATGCACACTTACCAGTCCCGAAGCTTTCCTCCCCACAAAGGGACAGTTTGCTTGCATCCATCAAATTCCCAAAAAACTTCCAGCCAGTTGGGGTCTCATACAAAGCAATCTTTGTAGCATTAGCCACCCTTCAAAGGCATGAAATCAAAGTTACATCACAGCAGGACTGTTAGCATAGCTATGTGAGGGATGGAAAATAGCAACCGTTATTGTAATCAAGGGTCCCATTTAGCATTGCTTAGAGGTATACATAATTCTAAGATTTGTGGAAAGCCATAAGAAAGAACTTGTGCACAATGGGCTATTATAGGTGGATTCGGGGGAGAAGGGAGAAGAGGAAGAAGAAAGAATTAATTCAGATTACTGAGTTTACTATTTTAGAAGAAACAACTAGCAAAATGTGCACATCTGTTTTTTTTTTTTTTAGCCTATTTAAACCTGTGTGTTGTGGAGACAGACTGCCTCTATAACCATTTAATAAGAACTAAAGAATAATGTTTTAATGCACTTGAAATATTAAGAGTCATAGAATATTAGTCCGAGAGGTTAGTATTTCACAGAGAAAGAAACTGGGCCCCTAATGCTATATGATCAGCCCAAGGTCACACAGCCAGGCTGACCAACTGCTCTTTTCATTTCTCCAGGAGTACTCACAGGGTAAGTTCCCAAGGGGTCCCCCATTTGCACTGGCTTCACCCCCACTGATCAGTGGTCCCCTTCCCTCTCCAACAAACCTTTTACTTCTCCCCATATATCTTTAGACTATTTAAAACCTTTTTTGAGGTACTTTTTTTTTTTAAGATTACATTCTCTTTGAATAAAAAAAATTATCTGATAAGTTTTATTCAGTGTTTTAGTAAGATTTGCTTTCCAAAATGCTTGCCTTATTCCTAGCAAAGCAATGTCATGTTTGGATTCTAACATCTTAGGAAAATTAAATCTATGATTTTGAAAACTGTACAATAAATCTTTATCTGGCTAATGAAGTTGAGATTCTATATGTGGATTATAAATTTTTCCAAAAATTGGAATTAAGCCATTCTTGGATGACACAGAATCTATTTAAAGAGGCAATAGGTCTAATGTGCAATAGCATGGCCACAAGCAGCTCATGACTTCAGATGGAGGCAGGAGCCTGGCTTCTAATTCCAGCTCTGATTGGGCTGTGGGATCCTGATTGGACAAGACTGCTCTCTCTGCCCTTTGGTTGCCTCTACTGTAAAATGTGGATTGCTGTGAGGATCAGTTGAGTTGGTAAATGTAAAAACACTGTATAAAATTACAAACTACTATACAGGTATTAGCCATTATTTTCTTATTAGCTGAAATGAAGTCAGCACTAATTCTGTAGAAACCCACAGGAAACTACTCATAGCTTAGGGGTTCAGAGGAGACCCTGGGTTCAAATACTGACTCCATCCTTTACTAGCTGGGTGACCCTTGGCAAGTTACTCACCTTCTTTGTCCTTTTCTTTTCACCTACAAAATGGAGCTATTAATGGCATTTATCTCTGGAGTTGGTCTGAGAATTAAATATCTTAAAACATGTAAAGTACTTAGCGTCTGGCACAAGGTGATGCTCAATAAATACTAGCTATTATTATAAAAGCCTAGATATATACCTTCTGCCTTCCTCCCTGGGCTTGACCTTCTATTCATTCATTTTTTCTTTCTTTATCCTTTCATTCAGCAAACATTTACTGGGTACCTGGCATTTTCTGATTACTATTTATCCTGGTCCTCATTTGTTATTATTTTTATTTTTCAATAGTTTTAGAAGTGGCCTCATAAGCCACCTTAAAGCTTTTGTACAATGAAGTAATATGTAATAAATATACAAATAAGCAAATCGGATATGTCAGCTATTCATTGTCATTGGTTTCTCTCATTCTTATAAAAGCTGAAGGTAATTTTTCTTTTTACCTACTTGAGCTTTCTGTGTATTTAGATTCTGGACAAATGAAAATTTACTGTGTTTGTATATGCATGGGCATCCAATGAGGGTGGGTGAAGAAAATTTCTGTGAAAGTTCTTTGGAAACACTGAAATTACTTAAACTTGCTCTTTCACCCAAATTCTATGCATACTGCTAAAGGAAAGTGATCCTCTAGAATGTTGCCCTTGGTGCCAATGGAAGTGCCTCCATCCATCCATCCAGTTATTCATTAAAAAAAAAAACTATATATATGTATATATACTTATATACGTGTGCATGCGAGTGTGTGTATGTATGCATGTATGTCCTAATATGTGCCAAGCATTGTGGTCAGGCAGAGTTTAGAATGGTGAATAATAGCATTTTTTCCCTGTATTATCACTGTAGACACTTATAGTCTAACAGAGGAGAGAGTCAATTAAACAGGCTATCAGAACACAGTACAGTAAATGCTGGGATGGAGGAAGTATGGGATGCTATGGGAGCACAGAGGACATCTAATCCAGAAAACGCTTCATCTACTTCCTCAAACAATAACTATTTACGTAGCACACACTTTGCATCAGATGCCTAAGCTGAAAGAGGGGGTGGGTGGGGTGTCCCAGCACAGTGTAGAGCATGGTGAAGCCCAGGATGGTCAGAGACAAGGAGGGCCAAGGGAATGGATAGACCTACCGGTCCAGGGCACCACTCGTGGGCATGCTGCGTGCAAAGCCGTGGACCCCAGTTTGCTGGAAATATGGAATGCTGAAGATGTTGGCAGCAATGACAGCCACAGAGTCTGAAGGGTTCACAAAGAAACCATGCTTGCCCAGAATCATGTTCCGATCCTTTGGGAGAAAGGGGATTAAAAGGAAGTCCTTTTAGTCAAACTGCTGGAAAAAAAAGGAACTCTTTTATGTAGAGGCTTTATAAATTTAAAACTATAAAATTAAAAACAGGTAACATTTATTCATTTTGGGTCTGAAACACTGGATTTTATTTTTAATGGATCTGCACAGTACTACCAGGCCAAAGTCACCTCTGTGCCCGAGTTAAAACTGGTTTCAATTAAAGTGCAAGCTCAAGCTCCTTTTGAGCCAAACACTTTCTTCCTCCAGAAGCCAGCTAACTTTAACCTGCTTAGGCCTCGTCCAAACTCTGGAACCAATCACCTTTCTCCCAGAGGAGAAGAGAGAAGGCACTGAGAGAGGAAATGTTAGCTGTTTACACAGTTTGGTAGGTCTACCAGGCATCGTTTGAAGAACAAAGGCAGACTTCTTCAAGGAAGAACTTCTAAATCATGGCACCTCCATTTGGTGCTGCTCCCAACAAAATATGCTGCCACCTTCACTGCTTCCTTGGTGCCTGGTACATAGTGGGTACTCAATGAACTGAGAGTATTTTGATATGAGAAAAATTATTTTTCAGGAAATAATGGATTCTAGCTGATGTTAAAGAACAATAACAACAATAAAAAGCTGTTTTCACTATGTAAACATATAGAGCACCTACTATCTGTCAGACACCAAAGCCACAACCTGAATTAGACAGTCTTTTCCTTTTCTGTTACATATTCACCAATGTAAATAAGAGAGCTTGTCTGTAAGAAAAAAAAATTAACTGTAGAGAGAGGATAAAGTTAATTTTTTCATTATACTCTTCATAGACTATAAAATTAGAGTTGAATCATTCAACCAATGTGAATGAAGGACAGGGTATATTAGAAGACCAAAATTCTTTCTTGAAAATTGAATAAGTAGCCAGCCAGGCTGAGAGCAGAATCTTATCTTAGAACAGCTATCTAGAACCCAACCAGTTAATGAAGCACCAGTCATTACATCATGACTGGGACCTAATCATCCTGCCACTCTTAGCAAACATGAATGTCTGAATTAAACACAGAGGTTACGTTTCAAGGACTCTTGTTTCTGTTCAAGAGGGTCTTCTGATAATTTAGTTCTGCCCCCAGTTGCAATGAGGGATCCTGGGTCTGGCATTGTCCTGGGGGTTTTTCTCCAACTGCAGGATCTGCTTGGCCTGTATCAGAGATCACTTAAAGGCAGTTGTACGCACCCCATCACCATCAAAGGCAGCCCCAAAATCATGCTCTCCTGTCTTCATGGTCTCCACCAGGTCAGCTGCATAGGTGAGGTTGGGGTCAGGATGGTGGCCTCCAAAGTCCTCCAGGGGAACGCAATTAACTGCTGAGTTTGCAGGGGCACCGAGTTCTTCGCAGAGGATCTTCTTCACATACGGTCCCACAACTATGTAAAGCACCAAATGAATGTACGAAGAATTAGAAAATAAATCTTATTAAAGAATGTGAGGCTAGGGGGGCAAAGCAGAGGTATCCTAGAGAGGAGAATGGTGTGAGCAACGATGCGAATGTGCACACTGCAGTCAGGGGCTAGTGGTCAGAAAGAGGATTGTAACTGGAGTAGAAGGTCCACAAAAGGAAATAATCAGAGATTAGGTTGAAATGGTGGAGGCCAGTTCATGGGGAAAAGAATGGGGAAACAGAAGGGAGCTAACCATTATGGAGGACATACCTACTACACACCTGTGCTAGGTGCTTCTCAAATCCTTTCTCTTTCAATCCTTCAAACAAAGCTTAGTGCTTAAGAGCCTGGACTCTGGAATCAGAGTGCCTGGGTTCAAATCCCAGCTCTGCTAATTATTGGCTCTACAACTTTGGGTAAGTTATTTAATCTCTCTGCCATCTGAAATTTCTCCATCTGAAAAATGAGGATAATAATTGTAGCTTAGGTTGATATGAAGATTAAATGAGTTAATAGATATCAAGCACTTAGAAGAGTATCTGGCAAATATGTTATAAATGCTTGCATTATGATTATCATCTCCTTTATAGATAAGAAACTAAGATTCTGAAATTAAGACATTTGCCTAAATTTACACAGCTAATAAGAGTGGGGGCTGGGATTTAAAATCCTTACTACATCAAGCTGTCTGACAAACTGGTTAAAAACAAACACACAAAACCCAGTAACAAACAAGCCAGAAACAAAACAAAACAAAACAAAACAACACAACAAAACAGAAAAACTAGTCACATCCTTTTATGGAGACATTTTGTATAATGACCAAGAAAATTCACTTCTAAAATGCTGCTATATGCTTGCATCAAGGAAGGTATTGACCCCGTACACACCACAGAGGTGAGAGCAGTGTAGAATGAGTGTCTCCTATCAGGTGCCACTATAAGAGCTGGGGCCCTTAGGGACACAGACACAGGCATTAGAGGAACAACCAAAAGGCCTGGAGAAAACATGTCTACTTTATGACCAGCTTCTCCTACCCAGTATCCCACCACAAGCCCCATTCTCATGCCAGCCAAGGCTTTTCCTCATTCCCGTGATGTGACATCAATTTTTAAGCTTTCATGTTTTTGCTATATCTGTTGCCTTAGCAGGAATGACTTGCACTTAATTTTCTATCATTCTAGATCTTTCTCTCAAAAAATTGAAAACCCCGGTCAAATCATGCCTTCTTGCATGCCTCAATGAGAATACTTGACATTTTTCTATAATCCTCCTTTTCCTGGCCGTGCAGTGGATGGTTGTTTACCCACCTACAGCTTCGTAGGCTCTTTGAAGGAAGTTCTCTGCCCAGTATACATAGTGGATAATCAATGCATGTCTGTTGAATGGTTTGATATGACAGGATGGTTTCTGTATGAATAAGGAAGTAGACCCATTCTGTGTGAGTCCAGAGGGCAAGAGAGGACCCAAGGAGAAAAGTTCCAGGGATGAAGACTGCAGCCCACTAGAAGGTTTCCTAACAGTGGCTTTGTGGTATAACAAGATGCCCTGAATAGCGTTACCAAAAGGGTCCAGGCACAGGCAGAAAGTATCTCTCAACCAGGAAGGAAGTTAGATTCCAACACCAGAGAGAATCCTTGCCTCTCAAAGATTCTAAAATTATTAACACACACACACACACACACACACACACACACACACACACACAACCTATGTTCCCAGGAATTCCTATATTCCTACATGTGCTGAACCCAATGGTTCTGGTTCACAATTACCACTGCCATCTCTACTGACCTGGCCACACAACCCACAGAGGAAGTAGTGGGGAGACACACATCCTGCTGTACCTCAATTTAATCCTCAGCTTGTTCTAGCCCCCTTCTGAAAAGGAGCATGTGGGGGCAGGGGAGTGGAGGCATGGGGCTCAGGAGAGTGTTCACCCTTGGAAATAGATGGGATGTTCAGGAAGAACAGAAGGAATCTTCTGAGGGGGAAGGAGAGTCCACAACAGTTGCATGTTACTCAAAACCTACTTCCTAATGCTTAATGTGGAACCGCTGACCTCCAGGCTAACGTACCATGACGAAAGTCTTGAATATGTTTGCTGTATACAATCAGATTTTTACCTGTGTGACTAAAACTCTGAAATGATTGCAGAAATAACTGTTTAAAAAAACTGTTAAGAAGAGAGACTTGGGAAAAGACTTGTCAAAGTGCCATGATTTGCGTATCAGAGATCAGCTTCATGACATGAAGAAACGGGAATTGAAGAGAAATGGCCCCATACCTCCATGCATGGCATCTATACGGATCTTTAGTCGGTTTGGGCCAGAAAGCAGCTCTTTCAGGGCATTGAAATCAAAGATGTTTCTCAGCATCGCTGCATAAGCTTCCACCGAATCCACAATTTCCACTGTGAGAACAATCAATGTTAAAAGTCAGAAGGGCTGAACACATTTAGAAATATTATACTCTGAAATGATTATGCTGCTGTAAACCTGCAATAGCTATTTCATAAGGACAATTATTGAGCAGCTCCAATGTGCCAGAGTGTTAACATGATATCTTCCTCAATACTAACAATTGTTCTGAGAGGTAAATGTTATTAGTCCTATTTTATGGATGAGAAAACTCAAGGTCTGAGAAGTTACGTAACTTACCCACACAGCTGGAATGGGGCACAGAGGCTATTTCTGACTGAGCTTTGTCTGACTATAATCTGTGTTATGCTGCCATATTGCTTACCTATCTATCTCCATGAGAACTGTATTTTAGGGTCACGGATAACAGAAAACATAGTGCCTTTTTCCAGCTCTATTGCCGTCAAGAAATGGTAAAAAGCACGAAAAAATTTTTTACTGAAATCAGTTTTCACATGCACTGCTAAATTTAGGAATAAAACAAATATAGGAAATTATTGTTGTTGTTATTGTTGGATTTCAGGGATCTAAATATTTGGAAAGTTTAAGAAATTCCCCACTGGTGTTTTTTGAACCTCAAGAACATCTTTAAGATGTACCAAAGTGTCACTACATCTTTGTAATGATGCAATTGTCAGTTCTCGTTGGGTAGGTTCAAACAAAACATGCATTCCACAGAGATGCAGTCCAGAGGAAAGAATACATACCAGGACAAAGTCAAAATGCAAGTCACATGGCCAAACATCTCATTTTCATTTTATTAATATGAAGGATTTATAAACATTTATTCCTTCAATTATTTTAATATTTGGAACTCAACAATAAAACGTTAACCACAACTGCCTATGCGGTGTTCACTCTGGCCAAAAAAAATCACCTTGTCTAATTTTACTAACTGTTAGGGCAGGAAAAAAAAAAATCAAAGCCCAAGCTTCAGAATCATTCACAACTGAATTTGAATCCAGGTTTTACCACTTACTGACTGTGTTAACTTTTATCCTGTTCCTTAACCTCTCTGAGCCTTTGTATCCGTATCTGGAAAACCTGTGCTGCCTTCACAGGGCTATTCTGAGAATAAAATCAGATAATGCATGTAAAGAGCTTGGCACAAAACAAGAGTTCAATAAATGTTAGCTATTAATGTAATCTTAGAGACCTTCTAATCAAGGCCATATGTTTCAGAGGTATGGAAACTGAGGCCCAAAGAGTTGGAAAGATTTACCCAAGGTCGTACAGCCGATCACTGGCAGGTCTCTAGCCTCCCAGCCCCAATTCCAGACCTGCTAATTAATGTATGCAAAGCTTAGTGACCACAATCTTTCCAAACATGCAGACCCACTTTATTAGTACCTTTAAAGGCAAATTGCTCAAGTTAGAAATGGCAGTGGGCCAGAGGGGGAGAGAAAGTAAACATGCCTGTGAAGGGTTTGAACTTGTTTTCCAGGTCAAACTGCTGTTTTCCCAGAACTCCAAGGTCTACTTTCAGGTCAGGGCAAATTGCGTATTCTTCAATTGTCTTGCTGATTTGGAAAATTTTATCAGTTATCACTTCCGGAGCAGGACCTGGGAATGAACAGCAAACAGTGGGTCATTTTCTGCTGCTGACAAGAATACACAAAGAATACAAAGCTCATCAGTTCCTTTTCACTATTCTGTCCACCATTTCATCATCCAGGCAGTGAAGTAGGAGGATTTTTTTAAAAAAAGAAAACAGCATGTTTGATGATCATATGTGCAAGGCTCCCCACATTCAGGTACAACAGAATGAGAACTATCTTGATTTCACCCAAAGGAAATGAAGAATCCCCTTGCTAAGGGTCAGGACCAGAACCCTGGCCTCACAAGCACTCAGTTATTGGTGTATCCTGCTGAATGTAAAACTGTTCTCAAAATGACAAGCAGACTCACCTCCGTTAGAAATATTGAATTTGATTCCAAAATCTCCATTGGGCCCTCCTGGGTTGTGGCTGGCTGTCAGAATGATCCCACCAATGGCTTTGATCTTTCTAATGATGCAGGAAACCGCAGGGGTGGAGAGGATTCCATTCTGCCCAATGACCAAGCGACCAATCTGGGAGAAGAAATCCAGAACACATACTTTAACATCAATAAATACACAGAGCTACCCCACAGAAACACCAGCACAACACGCAGGTGGACAAAGAAAAATCCTATTGGACCAGAAAACATTTTTTTCTATGAACATGTACAGCTTGGATGGTTTCCACTGTATTACTAAAGTAGAATCAAATTGTTGAACAGAGCCATTCCTTCAGACAGTTTTTCGAAGATTTAGAACAGTGCGCTCTGGTGGTGATAAAAGGCTCTGGCAAGAAAATATATGATATTCAAAGCACAGCTTTTCCAGACCAGGTTCATAATTTTGATACATTGAAAAATTGTGTGAAAATTCACATTTTTATCCTATAATTATCCTTTCAACCTACTTTGGGAAGAAGGATATAGCTTAACTAGTTAAGGGGATTTTACCTAAATGGAAGGCTTTTATTAAATAAATTTTTTTCCATGCAAAAAAAAAAGGTGAAATTTATATGAAGGATACTATAAAATTCATGTCATCAATTTGTCTTTCCAGTTAAGTTTGCATTTTCATATAGTGCGTTTCTTCAAAGCAGGACATACCTACCCATGTTTGAGTGTACACAGATTACCTTGTGGGACTAAGGCAAAGAATGCTGAGAGTTATGGCTGAGGAAACCAGCTAGAACCACCGATAGGAAAGTGATGCAGGTGATACTTTTGCTGCATTCTTAACTCACCTTCCCAAATCTCACACAGATGAAGTTAGCACAGCTCCTAACTTCCTTTGCTAAAATGACAGTAATTTATATCTGTTTCAACATGACCCATGTTGGAAAAGAAGGAAGATATTCTGTCAGTTCCTCCAACATACTGCTATAAAAGGATTTATGAAATGGGAGGATGTGCCCTCTCTCCCTTCTCCTACTGAGAGAAGAAAGGGAAAGGAATATTCTCAAATTTTCCTTTTTTTTTTGGTCCCACCCAAGATAAATATGGTTGAAGAAGTGAGTTGATAGAGGAAGATGGGTTTCTAATGCTGAAATGCCAATGAGATACCTGGACTCCCTGGGAAAGCTTTCCTGGGGCTATTATCTTTGCCATCCTCCTATAGGTCACAGAAAACATGACTATCCTATAATTTAAACTCTCACTACCAGTCACCTGCCAGGAAGCAGTTGGTTCACTTCAGTCACCTCCTGGCTCTCATATATATATATACTGCCGAACAATTTTTGTTGTAGCTGCGCTATTTTTTCTGTCCTACTTCTCCAATGAAATGGTAATGGCCAGGGTAGGTGCTGTAGTTAGCTTCTTATACAGACTACAGGAACCTGCAGATGGTATGGAATCAATATTAATGATTACTACTGAGCTGCAGAGTGCTTTCTACATCCTATAGCACTTTTGATCCATTCTTGCATTTGTACCTTCCAAGTTTCATCATATGGATGAGGAAACTGATGTCCAGAGTTGTCACGATCCTTCCCATTCATTCATTCTTTCATTCATCTAATAGCAATAATAACAAATATTTATGGGAAGGTGCTATGTCAGGCACTGGAGTAGAAGACATGACAATGTCACATGGCAAATTAGTGACCATAATGGGGAAAAGCCTTGAAATCTCCTGACAGTGCAGTCGGAATGGTGACATCTCACCCTTCCAGCAGTTTCCAGGTATAAATAAAAGCCTATGGTTGGGTAGTTCCAGAATTTCTAAAGGAGGGGCATGAGGGAGGCAGTTTAATCAGCCAGAGTAGCTGGCAGAATTATCTGGTAATTGTATCTGCACATCAAGCACACAGACTTTTACTTAGGTTTTGTATGTACTTAGTGTGGAAGGGGAGACTAATGAATATGAAGCTATGCCTCCCCCCAAGTTGTCCCTGAATTCTGCTATTTCTTCTGATGAGATCTGCAGCCTTTAGTGGTCCCAGACGGAAGGGTTTATAACATATAACAAGGGATAAGATAAAGAAGGAAAGTCAAGTAATAGAAGCAAGGGAGGTCCAGGGTAGCTTCTCTTTCTTTTTGAGTCCAGGAAGAGGTACCTTTGGCCAAAGTACTTCAGCTCCAGAGAATACTCTTTCCTCAACCTGATATTGAAGAGATATTACTCTATCACCCTCATTCCCCTAAAGATGCCTGAACACTGTGACAGCTCTTGACTCAATCTCCCCTACGTTCCCACCTATACCTCCCTTCTCCTAACCTGGCTGAATCTATCCCACCTACTCAGGCCCATCTACATCTTGCTAAATTGTTCACATCTTGCTAAATTGTAGTTCTATGTTCCTCCTCTACTCAAAAACTTTCCCTGGCTCCCAAGTGCCTAATCAAGTGCAAATTAGAGATAATGCCCTCAGCCTGGCACCCAGAGCACATCATCATACAGCCCCTCCAGGCTTTCCTCCTCTCCCATTACTCCCGTCCAAGTAACTCATGTCATGCCACAAGACTGGATATCTCACTGTCCCCCAATATAAATATTTATTTATAAATTTTAATTTTCCATTTTAATTGGAAATAGGGTCTGATGTTTTCTTGCGTTCCATAAAAAACTAAGTTCCATTTTCTCTGTATTGCTGGTCATACCCATGGGTTCTTCTCTCATTTCTAAACTTACATCTAACAGCTCTAGGGGCTGAATGCAATATCAGTATTCTATATGGAGCCTCATCAATGTCTTATTTTGTGCATTAAAGTTTCCTGTAAATGCAAACAGCTCTACACAAACGAGAACAAAGAGAAACTCCTAATGAAGGAAGATTATATCCTATATTCCCTAAGTGCACCAGATAAAGATGTACTAAAGAGAAAAAAAATGATCTCCATTTAGTTCACTAGGCTGAAAAGTACTCCAGGAATCTGCTCCTGCATCCAAGGGGGTACTGGCAAAAGTGAGGAAAGAACATTAACTTCTACCAAAATCTGAGGAATCCTTCCTTTAGGTTTCCTCCCTGATGGCCTGTCTTCAAGTTGTGATAGGTGTACCTCCCACAAGGGGTGTTAAAATAGTCACAATTTAGGATACGTTAGAAAAAGAAGAAATCAAACCACATTGGATTTGTTAGGTTTCATCAGGTTAAAGTACTTTATCAGCCTACTAAATATTTTAAGTCAGTCAGTTGGGTAGCATGACTGCTTTAAATGCAATAAGCAATGCCCTTGAAAAGACCTGAAAATACTGCTTGGGCTGCTGCAACTCTGACAAATAGGCAGTTACCATATTTAGTCAATTATTATCACCTCAATGTATTATTTAGCAAAGCTTCAGACTGTAAATCTGAGCAAGTCTATAGGATCTGCCCGAATTACACATTCTCACCACCTCTTCCACATCCTTCAGTTCCACACAAAAATGAAATGAAGCCAAATATATCACAGCAAAGGGGACAGTGTACCAGATCCATTCACCAGTCTAGATATATGCAGAGAAATAATATTCCATTTGCTCCTTCTCAAAAGATTAAAAGCATCTTAATACCATTCCCTTTGCAGCTCTCCTTAAAGATGAAATTTATGGCATGTCACATTTTATCTTAAAAATGTGTATGCTTCATAATAATTTCATATTTGAGTGCTTTATCAGCAGTTTTTACATGAGAGGCATTCAGATTCTGAAACTGAGTATCAAAAGAAAGCTTGCATTATAAACACTAGGATCTACAAACACTTAAATTTGGTTTGGTAGAGCATTTTTGTTTTTTTGTTTGTTTGTTTGTTTGTTTTTAATTTGGCTTTTGCAATCACACTTGCTTTGTAACATTATTAAAACAGATTGAAAATGAATACCGAAAACATTTGGTTGCAATGTTAAACTTTATGTTCTCAGAACCAGAATCTCTTCCAGAAAGGAAATACATTTTGTTTCCAATTTATAGGTATTGAAGGACTAAGCATTATCTAAAACATTAAAATATATATTTTTGTTCCCATAGAGGAAGCCGTAGAGCAAAAACAGCAGTGTCCTGATGCCTGCTCTCCTGTAAATTAGTGGGGCTATGCAAATTGTTAGATTACCAAGATCAATGCTTTCTGGTACAATATTCCTTCTGATTTGGTTAATCCAGTCAACCCGTTTTTCCACGATGCAGAGCTTTAGAAGAGACTGCTTATATTATAGTCTTACAGGAGTTATTATCTCTACCCTACTGCACAAATTCACCACACACAGGGCTTCTTTGTGCCCAAGGTCATTACAAGCGGGTTTCTCCATAACAGGTCCTCTTGGAAGGCTCACACCTAACATTTTCCAATCCCCTCCTAGCATTTCTGCATGACTACCAGGATCCATAAACAACAGCATGCCCTGGGTTTTGTTTTCCTGTTTGACAAGTGACTGAACTTCAACAAGGAAGCCATTGAAAGAAAATAAAATCCTCCTCTCTCCATCACTCATTAGAGCCCTCTTACATAAGATACGGTGCCCCTTGAAGCTAGTTAGAATGTAGATAAGACAGCTTAAGGCTGGGGGTGTATTTTAAATGTCTAAAAAGCAACAGGTACTTTTTCAAGCAACAGGGACAGAGCACGACCCAGAAGAAACTGAACTTACATTCCTCTATTTGCTAATGTAACCAATGCACTTTCAGGAATATATTCACAATCTACAATTTTTTAAAGTTGCAATGAAATTTAACTGGACATTAGTAGAATTAAGATGTAAGTCATCACACGCAAATCTTTGTACTTTTGTATATTTCTGCAAAACTAAGAGATAATTTGGAAATCCAGAAATGTAGCAATACTTATTGTATACCAACCCCATTGGCAGCGGCCATCTGCACTATTGTTTCTATTGCCGATTTATTGAAATACCGTCCATCTCCACCAACCACCAGTGATGATTCCTGGCGATCTTTTAGGTCTATTGAAAAGAATATACTCTGGATGAAATTCTCCAGATAGCATGGCTTTGCTTCAAAATAATAGGTTTTCTTTTGTAATCCACTAGTTCCTGGTTTCTGGTCATAGTAGGGAGCTGTAGCAAAAGTCAACAGTGGGAGAGGACCTTCTTCCATTTTTCTATATTTCCCAGAAATCCATTCATCAAAATCACTCATCTTTCATTGCCACCACTCGGCTCAGGGAGGAATGTCCAGAAAGTCGTCAAGGGTCCTCAAACCTGAAGCTGCAATGGTGTCACTTGAGTAACTAAAACAGATTATGTCTGGAAGATCACGATCAATGAGAAAGCATGGTTAATTTCTTCTTGTGGCCCCGCGTGAAAAAATTAATGGCCACACACAGAGTAGATCTTCCAAGTTGTTTTGATGAGGACACTGATGCCCACATAACCAAGCCAAATACCTTCAGGTATTTTTGCCTCATTTCTCTGTTAGGGTGGAGATAGCTCCAAGGGTGATGCATGCAGCAGACTTCAGTTGCAAACACCAGATGTCTGCCAGCCTCCACCCTCCAGGTCCAGGCAAAGACAGAGCCAATGCAGTCCTGATGCAGTCCTGAGAAGCAGGCTCATGAACAAGACACCCTGGTATGGCTCTCACTGCTTCTGCCACCCCTTAAACTAGAGCCTCTCTAGGCATTCATCACTGAGAAGGCCATCTGCAGCTGAAGTTGTTCCATGATATCCAACAACTTAAAAGGTCAATCTTAAAAATGGAAGGGAGGGAGCTCAGTTACTTCTGTTTCCTCACACCACTGTTTTGATACCCAAGGGATTTTTGCTTCCCACATGCCATACCAGTTAGAAGAAAACATTCATCTAATAGAACAGATAGATTTAACAAAATAGTACTCAGTTCTTGAAGCATAGAGATCTACAAATATATTCTGAATGACCAACAGTCCTTTGTTCCTTAAATGTATAGAAAGAAGTGATAAGGGTGCATCAAATCATTGCAGAACAGTGAAAAGATAATATCTCTTTTTTTCCTGAGGGCATGAGGTTTCATCAATCTATTATTCAGAAAAATAATATTAACATAAGATTAAATTTTGTTTTTAAAATTTCTGTTTTAAATAGACTTGGCTTTTAAGAAATTTGTTTAGTGAAGGAATTTAAGTCCTTTGCATTTTTTGCCTGAATGAATTTAATATCCCTTCCCATTTGCTCCACGAGGTTTTATTAATAATCTGCTTAACTATATACATGTGTGTTCTTTACCCAGTTCAGCAGAAGTTGCCAATTAATAAGCTCTATTGTCAAGGTCTTGGTGAACTTGCAAAGGATGCTTAAAAAGTTAACCAAAACTAGTTACACCACATGTTTTGGAAGTTTGACATGCATGGAGTCAAGCTCTCATGGGAAATGTGAATAACCACTTCAGAAATAAAATCTCAGCATTTTTCTACCAACCTGTCAAGCAAGATTCAAAAGTGAACAGGCACTGTAAGTGGACAACTGCCCTCTCTGAGGCAAAAATGTCCATATTTCAGGGGCTGCTCTACACAGGAGCGGCAGAACAAAAGTTCCCATGAGCAAAAAACAAGCCACTGGCAAGGGCTTGGTCCCTTTCAAATGACCAATGGGGCCAGCCCATGGGCAGGGAATACCTCCAGCATAACACTCAAACAATGCACAAGACAGGTCTGTCAAGTTGAAAACCAGTAAGCCAGAAGGCAACTAGTTTTTATAGTTTATTTTTGGCTCTTATTTGGTATATCAACTAAGATTCTTTAAAAATTAAATCAAAAAGTGAGCTTGCTTTACTAACAGTCATTTACACATCTACTATTTTTCAACCCACTACAAATGCTCTGGTTTTTTGTTCATACTTTTTACGTTCTGTGCAAAGTTTTCTCTGTTTTTAGATAAGCTTGCAAATTAAGCCAGCAATATGTCTTGACATAGTCAATAATAGATTCAGATTTATGTAATATCAACCTAATAATCTGTTCATTGACAATATCAGATCGACCATCCATATAACTGGTAGTTTTCTTAATGAGATCTGGAACTCCCAAGGTAGATTTAGGGGCACTTGCTCTTGAGGGTTCTCGCACAGCTCCAACCAAAACGTCTCTGCCCACCCACACAACACATTCCCACATTTGCTGGTGGCCTGCCATTCTCCCAGAGAAGCTTTTTCTAAAGCTGGAACTTTGAGAATAACATTCTGAGCAGCTACATATGCCTGGCATGGTGTTTGTCAGTATACAAAACTAAACCAAAAAGATATAATCCTTGCCCTAGAAAAGCTTCTATTCTAAAAATGGGCCTGAGTCATAATTTTATGGACACTATAGAACTCAACCTCATATAAAAATATTACTAGAAGCAGCAATGTTAGATGGACTGTGAAGTGTGGTAAAAAAGAAGAGGCATTAAAAACATTAAGCTTCCGAAGACGCACAGACTAAGTGGGGCAGCTATTAAGAAACTCATTTGTTTTAGCTCCCCAGCAAAGGTTGAACTTCATCTTCAGAAACGTTACTGTCGAGCATAGTGAACCCAATTTGCCCTAATGAATTCGCCTGCATTGCAAGTACTCCTTCACAATGACACAAATTACTTTTAAACCATATGGGGAATTTAAGGATTACTCCCTTCAGACAAGGAACTTTCATACTGGTCTCGGGTCCAATCAATTTCACAATGGCAGAGTTATGAACCCCTTCGCTCCTGGCTTCTCAAAGATTCCAGCTCCATTCTGATTAAAAAAGATACCTTCCTAGTAGAACACAGCAGAAATCACAGACTTTCCAATCCTTCATTCATTCTATCTGTCTTGCTTTAAATCAACCAGATATTTATTGGGCAGCTAATTACTGGGTGGAGGTCCCAGATTCATCAGATGTGAGAATTAGGGAACATGGGGTGTGAGAGAAAATCACTTAGTCTCCCTGTTGGACTGGGGTCACTCCACACCCAGATCTCAGGCTGACATGCACATCAACCAGATGACAACATCACCCTCAATTCAATTGGAAAGTAACTCCTAATTGCTTGGGGTGAGAAAATGTTTTTTTAGTGGGCATTTTTAAACCTAGGAAGATTTAGAATTTAAGTAGAGATGATGATGTAAATCAAACTCATAATATAGAGATACAAAATCAATCAAGCTTAAAGTATTAATACTCTTGAGTAAGTTTGGGAAAAAGCTATGAATATTTGGTATTTTAAGTTGTTAAAGAGGATTTGGGATATTAGCTTATCTAACAAATTAGGCTTGTAATTTAAATTTAAAATATTTAAAATATACAGTTCAGTAACTTATTTAGACTTGTGATTTTAAGTTAAAGGGGGTAAGAAAATTTTATCAAAACTATGAACATTATTAGAACATTTAATAACTTGGAATGTACCATGTTTACAAGTTTAACTTATTAGATCCAGACAGTATAGGACACTAAAATCTGACTAACAGGATCTGAACCCCAGCTTGGCCAGTCACTAGCTATGTGACACTGGATAAATTCTTTAACTTTTTTTCCCTCATATGTCCCCCTACCTCATATGTTTTTGTAATGATTGAATGAAGTAATATATATAAAGTTTTAAAACCAGGGCTGGTATAGCATGCGTTATGCAAGGATCTGCTGTTGGCACTATTAGACTATAGGAGAACAACTTGAATACATTGAAAGTTTTGCTTCTTAGACAATTAAAGAACTTAAAAAGAAAATAAATATATTTGATGTATAAATTTGGAATATACATAGGAGTTTGATTAAATGAGTTTGTAAAGATCACCAAAACCAGAACAAAACAAGTTGGCAAGTGGGTCGGCAGAGGGAGAAAAAAGTGAAGCAGATGTGCTGAAATAAACAGATGAGAGACCAGCAGTAGCTGCCTGGTTCCTACTGTCTCAGGCTTTGGTGGGGCGAAGCTGCCCATCCTACCTCCGGCTTCTAGGAGACGCCCCTCTGGCCTTATGATACAGTTCTCTTGGTGGCTCATTGTAGTCTGACTGGGTTGCTGTTACCTACACCTCTTCACTGTGTTGACCAGGGCTCTGAAGTGCCTGGGTCCTATTTGCCAGCCCCGAGCCAGGCTCTACTTGGCTGCCGCATAAAAGCAAGAAAAGGAAGAGAGGAAACCCGCTTCCCTTCTGCCTTGAGCCTCAGTCAACAGGCAGAGGACCATTTACTAAGCGTTGGGCAGGGTACATAACATTTCCATGCTGCCATTTTATAAAATGTGGATTCAAAATAGTATCTACCAGATAGATTTGAAATGGAAAGTGCTTAGAACAGTGGCCTACGTAAGTTGTTAGTTCTTATTACTACCCCGAATCTGAAAATTTGAAGGTGTGTTTCATGCCTTTGTATTGGGAGAGCCATTGGCTATATACCTTTTAATTGAGTTAGGAAATATCCTTGAAAGAAAAGAAGAAATCACATTAATTTATGAAGAGGGTACAAGATCAGAAGAATTACCAGGGCTAGATGGCTCAGAACTGTACCAAATCCCAAGTTCAAAAAGACCTTGAGGCAGATATTGAAGTAAAAACAAACAAAATAGCTGCCTCAGAACATGTACATTCTTTAGCATCCTTCAGTCTGTTGTCCAACCCTTTACCCATCCATCTTTCCAACATTTACTTTATATAAATTGATTGACTGATTGATTGCATTCATTTCATCAGGCAGTATGTACCACAGAAAGATAGAGAACTCAAGCTGTCAAGAAGCTTTTGGTCTAGGAGGAGAGACAGTAGTCAACAAATCATTAGAAAATTAACTAAAAGGTGCTAAGCTGGGAGCTTACAAGGGGCCTATGGGAGCCCAGAGGAGAGAGAGAAGCTGGGGAAGGTGTTTCTCACCTCCACGAATGCCATTCTTTAACTGTATGGCTAAATCTAAAAACAATTTCCCCAATCTGAAGATGGAAGGGCTTAAGAACCCCTTCCACACGTAACACATGTGAAGAGGACTCCTGTCTTATTAAAAATTACCAATATTCAATGCTTTTGGCCTACAAAAATGGCAATTTTATATGAGTCAATATAATGTGTACTTTTATCATGTTCCCCTTTTAGAGCATTCTCAGGCTCCAAGGGATTTATTTAAATCCCTTACAAGTATTCATTAAGAGCTAAAATAAGAATTTCTCATATTCTAGCTCTTACCAGCAGCTACATTTGTTAATTCCTTGGTAAAACGCTAAATGTCAATAATAGGGATATATAAGAGGTATGGGATTTTTGTTTGTTTTCCAAAGGAAATGAGGATGCTTATTGACCTCGGTGGTGAATGCGTTAACTATGTGATTATACCAACAGCCATGGATTGTACCCCTAGGATGGACTGGATGGTGTGGGAATAAAACTTTAAATAAAAAATTAAAATAATTAATTTAAAAGATCCTTGGTTAAAAAAAAAAAAAGTCAATCTAAAAAATTGCTTTATTTTCAAATCATTCATGGTCATATGTTTCCCTCTCGTGGTTGAAAACGGAAAAACAAGCGAGATTTACCGCAGCCTCCCACGGGGGCGCCCTAACTGCCTCAAGCCTCCCTGCTCACTGCCGGAGTCGCTAAAGGTGGACCCGTTCACCTGAGATTCTGCAGGCATGAGTACTCCTTGGAGTTTTGTGGCAGGTAGTACTTGTCCCTCCATTCAGTGATTGAAGGGTTTCTGGGCTTTTAAGAAGAGGAACAGAGTGGTATGGTTGTCCTCTGCTCATTTCATCACTCAGGGCTTTTCCAGCTATGTGATCTCGCCCACTAGGATGTCCGGCTGTAAAGGAAGTGAATGATGGAGGCCACAAAAGGGAGACATTCTTTTCCTTGGGGTCTTTGTGAACCTGAATTTCTGTTAAATGGGGATAGTAAAACCTCCCTTGAAAGGTTCTGAAAGTAAAATGAAGAAAGGCACGAAGTGCCTACCACGCTGCCTGGCCAAGTACTAGCTGCTCAGTGTTATCCAAACTGTCAGCCTCCGAAAACAGAAAGAGTTACTTATAGGACTGACCACATCCTCTAACACATCCCCTAACCTCCAAAGCAGGTGAGTCCAGGCTGGAAAGAACTGATTCTATGGCTTGGTCTGTGTGATACATAGTTTTTCAACATCTGCCACAGGCTAGGCATATGGGGAGGGGAGGAAGGGAGAAAGGGGCATCTAAAGATGTATCAAGTACAGTTCCTGCTCTAAGCAGAGGGCTTTGGAATCAGACACCTGGGTCTGAATCTGGGCTTTGCCACTCACAGGCTGTGGCACCTTTCTGGCCTGTTTCCTTACTTGTAAAATAGGGACACTGATACCTGCTTACAAGGTTATCATATAGTAGGAGATGAACACAGTAGGTCATCATGTGCCAGGCAGTGTTTCAAGTGTTTTATAAGCATTAACTCACTTAGTCCTCAATAACCCTATGAGGTCAACAGTGTAATTCTCAGCCCCTATCTAATGGATGGAGAAACTAAGGACACAGAGGTTATGTCATCTGCCCATCATCAAAAAGCTGGTCAATTGAGGAGATGAGTTTTGAGCCCAGGCAATCTGACAGCAGAGCCCACACTCTTTACCACACTGTGTTGCCCTCTGTGTAATTAGCAAGTCAGTGGCAAATACTCCATAAACAAGAGCTTTTAAAGCAGCAATCTAAAAAAGGGGGGCATTTTCTCCCTCCAAACCATTTGTGGGAATCCCTGGGATGAGTGGTGGCTCAAGGAGGTGTGGGCAGCAGCAAAGCACTCTTCCTTGACCTTAAGGCTCAACTGATAGCAAGGCTTGAGGACAACAAAGGAGGGCCTTAACATACAGGCACAGGTTATCATAAGACCCAGTTCAAGAATTATCATATGATCTCCAAGGAAAGGGAGAATCATGGAAAACTTAGATTAAGCATACCTAAAAGGCTTTTTATAAGGGGTAGTAATAACATACATTTGAAAGGGGGTCACAGTATTTGTTCCGTAACACATTAAGGAGCTATCAGTTTGCCGAGACTATAACCTACTTTCTTTAACCAGCAGGTTACAGAGCATGTAGCACTGAATGTGAAGTAATTTTTTCATCATGGCAAGCCTTTTAACTTGGGTTGATTGATCTAAATCCATACTGTATAGTGAATGTACAGTAAGTTAAATTACACATTTACAGACACACAAAAATTACCAAAAAATAGACATACAATGTGGCTCTGCTATTTCCTACATTTTATTACTCCAATGTCAGTGAAGGGGCAAGGGTACTGACTCTGCCATGTCCCTCTTTTTCTCTTGTTTTCTTTGGTCTCTATCTCCCTCTAATTTACCACTTTTCTCTCCCACACTGAAGTTTGCTTTCTGATATGAGTGCTATGAAGAGCTCTCTGTCTCTGCCCATTAGTATCCAGTGCTCCCCTTGAAAGTACAAGCTTTTGGCTTCAATCTCTCCTTCCTTAGCTATTACAATTTCTAGTTTTACTCCTAACTGTTATCTGGGTATGAAGAAAGCCTCAGCAGTTAAGGACCTATGTGGTAGAAACTCAGTCATTGGCTGTCTTGCCTTCCCACCTCTCTTCTAGCAATAAAAGAGCTAATAAAAGGTTTGAAGACCCCTGAGCTATTGCTCTAGATAATTCCATTAAAAATGTCCATCTTGAGGAATTCATCAAAGTGGAAACCTGGGTTTGAATCCCAACTCTTGATTCTTTTTAGTATCTTGATGATCTTGGGCAAGTCACTTAAATACATGTGGTGGTTTGAAGCTGTATGTACCCCAGAAAAACAGGTTCTTATATTTAATCCATGTGGGTGCGTTCCCATTGTTAACTAGAACTTATTAATGAGGTCTTAATCCTATTATTGGAGTCCTTCACAAGCAGAATGAACTTCAGACACACAGAGAAAGCCATAGGAAGCAAGAAGGTGAACATCAAGGGAACGTGGAAGAGAAGGGAGAGACGAGGAGACACTGCCATGTGCATTGCCACATGGCAGACTAAGGACCAAGGATCACTGACAGCCAGCACCAGAATGCCAGTCTTCAGGGAGAAAGCAATGACTTGATGATGCCTTGATTTTTACATTCTCTTAGCTTCAAAACCATAAGCTAATAAATTTCTATTGTTTAAGTGGAATTGTTGTATCATATTTGCTTGAGCAGCCAAGGAAACTAAAACACCTCATAAGTCCTATTTTAAAGCCTAAGGCTATGGTGTTATTTCTCTAAAGGCCACCATGTTTTGCATGTCCAGCTCCCTCAGCAGAGACTGTCTTCCCCATCCCTCTGTGTCTTCACTTTTTCCTGGTTTTCTTTTAATCATCCTTCAAGACTTGGCTCAAATACTATCTTCCCTGAGAATCCTCCTTTGAGTATCCCTCCATGCTCTTGGCCCTAGTGCTCCCAAGGCACCCTAATGCCTAATTTCTTCTCACACTCTGTTGTAATGCCCACTCCACAGGGCAGGGACTGTCTTATGCATCCATGTGTGCCCCAAATGCATAAGCACGAAATTGAGCAATGAGAAAATGCTCAGTAAGTGTTTGTAGGATGGAAGGCACCCCTCATATCAAGGAGCAGTTCCTGGAGCAAACAGATCCATCCAACCATTTACTAGAACCATTATCGTAATGCCCTGATGGGTAGACCTGGTGGTATGCAAATACCAAATGCTGTGATCTGTACTTTTAACTCAGGGACATTTTTGCTTCTTTTAGGCTGGTTGCTGTGTTCATTTTGAGCTGATTATTGGGCTGATGCTACATTACTGAAAACTAAAATTCTGTAGAACAGGTTTTGTTTTATTTTGTTTTGTTTTTGTTTTTTGCTTAGGTCCTACGCAAAAAATAAAAAGCAATTCCAATGTGAAAGTTATAGGCAAACAGGTGTGGAACATCTTGATATGTCATTGGGAAAACTGAGAAGAGAAGTGAAAACTGAGAAGGCAGGAGCTAGCTGAGGAACTATTAGCAAGAAGTTTAAAGTGCCTGTATTTCCCATAAAAACCCCCATCAGCCCCACGTGGCAACCTGCTCATATGTGTAAGACATTAAGCTAGGTAACTTCCTATGCATAATCTTATTATTTCCTAAACACCCCTCTGTGACATATTATTTTAATTTCACAAATGAATAAAGAAAGAGCTCAAGCAATTTGCCTAAGACTAAACAGCCTATAAATAGTATATCCAGGAATCAAACACCAAAGATTATACTGCAACAGGTTTCTAAAATAAAAGAAGTAATTTCTAAGCTTCTCAAAATGGTATCACGCCTGTACCTTTGTGGTTATTCTTTAGCACATCTGAGTTGTGGACTTTGAGAGACACTAGATAAAAAACACATGCAGAGATTTGTTTTGGCAGGAGGCTTACATTAGTCTAGTGAGGTGACTTTCCCATAGCAAAAGTGGAATTTCAAAACAACGTGATAACTCACATTTGTATTGTACTTTAGAGTACCCAAAATCTTTTCATGCATATTATTTCATTTAATTCTCCTAATACCCCTCTAATATGGATATGTTAGAATTAATCTTGTTTTATGGCCAAGCTTCAAATAAGTTAAGCAGAATACATGATATTGTAAAACTGATATTTGAACCAAAGTCTTCAATTCCTACCTACCACTAAGAACTAAAATAATTCAGTAAATTTCAGTGAGCCACTAAGTATCCCGTCTTCTATTTTGGCATTAAGTCAGACGGCACCTACAGAAGCACTGTGGATTATGGAGTTCCGAAGCCTTATTGTTGATTATTGTCATTAATATATTTTTAAATAGGGCAACAGAGATATTAGCTATATGCATTAAACTAGCAGCTACACTCTGACCCCTCGCTGTACCCTTGGCTAATGCATCCCTAACTCCTCTTTATCTTTCTGCATTTGCCTCAAAAATCACCCAGTCTGGGAAGACATCCTTGTTCTCCCTTTTCCCCTCAAGCTGGGTTGGGTGGCCCTCCTTTGTGTTCCCATAATTCCCTTAACTTCTCCTCTCATACTAGTTGAGTGGGTGGGTTGAATGGTGCCCCCTCCCCAAAGATATGTCTACCCAGAACTTATAAATGTGAACTTACATGGACAAAGAGTCTTAGTAGATGTAATTAAGTCAAAGATCTTGGGATGAGGGCACCCGGCTTACTGGCGAGCTCTAAATCCAACGACAAGTGACAGATGAGAAGACACAGACATAGAGGGGAAGGCCATGTGACGATGAAGAGTGATGAAAGATTGGAGTGATGCAGCCACAAGCCATGCAATGCCTGGAGTCATGGAAGCTAGAAGAAGCAAAGAAGTATTCTCCCCTGGAGCCTTCAGAGGGAACATGTCCCCACCAACATCTTGATTTCAGACTTCTGGCCTCTAGAATTGTGAAAGTAAATTTCTATTGTTTTAAGCCACTCAATTTTTGTGATAATTTGTCACAGCATCCATGAGAAACTTAATACACTAGTATTCACACCATATTTTTGTAACTACGCATGGATGTGCCTGTCTCCTCTGCTAGCATGAATATCTTAAGTAAAGGACTTTGTCTTATTCATCTTTTTATCCCCAATCACCTCACACAATGGCTGGAACACAAGGTTCTTTTGAATGAGCAAATCCATGCATACCAGGAGATTTACTGCAATGCCAGCATGAATTTCTTGCAGCTTCTCATCTGTGGTATGACACTGGCTTGGGCCTGGTAACCAATCCACAGATCCATCCTGAAATATCTATTTCCATTTCTGGTACATGAATCATACCAGGTTAAGGCCCCAAATCAATGGGCCTGCAACTGAAATATACAGCAACTGTGATCAAACCCAAGGGATAATGTTGTAGACAGAGACAGGATAGGATATCCAGGGGGTAAGTGTGGTGATAGATGCAGAAGAGCCTCCCCTAGGCCCATCTCCTTGTCCCTTCCCTTTGCCCTCCTATGGTCTCAGTGTGTGGAATCATCATACTAACTGTAGAACCACAGAGCTAAGCTTGTTTACTAAGCACTTACAATGTCAGGCACTACGGTAAAGTGCTTCACAAATCTTTTTTCATTCTCACATGAATCTTTCAAGGCAGATATTATTATTTTTTCATATCAAATATACAAATGGGGAAACTGGCTATGGTAAGTTTTGTGACTGTTTTTCTCAGTTTGACTAGTGGCAACTGTGTGGCCCAACCCAGAGAGCCAGCTGGCTTTCATGACAGGTGTCAATCTTACTCCTAATTCCATCTGAGTTTCCTACATGAATTTCCCTTTTGCTTCATCTTAAAACTGTCCTTTAAAATGTATTTAATCTTGCTCCATAGAATGCATTTTTCTAAGTTTCCAAGGAAGCAGTGTGACATACTAGCTTTTTTTACTGAAGCAAAAGGCCTCTCCCTGTCCCTGTCTGGTTATGCCATCCCAGCTCCATTTCCTGACTTCACTGCAATCATGGGACAATTTCTCAGAAGGTGGGCACCGGCTTAATGTTTAGGTTTCTGGCTTCTGTGACTTAGAGCCGGCAGGACTTTCTTTCTAGATCAGGGCCAGATAAATCTTCATTTTTCCTGCTTGGGTCTTAACAAAACTTCCCAATGTGAACAACTCCTAAATGCCTTAAGCAAAGCATGTTCAGATGTGCACCAGAATGGGAGATAACTGTACCCCCAGGCCACCACAGTAGACTGAAGAAGATAATCAGAATGCCAGAATCTTCCTCAGCCTGAACTGCCTTCCAAGACCCTCTCTACATGTCTGCATGCTCAAACAGTATAAAATATTTTAACTAATTTTACATGATTACACCAGAGTGTATTCATCTCACTTAGTCCTATTGCCTTCAAAACAAGCACCTTTAGAAGCAATATATTTAATAAAACAATGCTGATATCATCCTAACATTTCTGGAACTCTATTTTTGGGGAAACTGTCTTTACAATCTGTGGTACTTTCTTTGAAAGTCCTCAGTCATAACAAATTTCATCCTTTGAGAATATACTTAACTTTGAAAAGAGACAAGAATTGGCTGGAGCCATGTCTAATGAATAAAGTGGGTGATCAAACCTTATTACATTGCTTTAGGTGAAAGATGAGGCATGACTATAAAATAATGTGACTGGTTTTCCTAGGTGACCCATAAACCAACTGGCGGGAAAGTAATTCCCATAGAGGAGTTTCAAAATGCTCTGAGCACTAGACACATCACTGGAATAAGTGTACAGTTCCCAGAGTGGCAATTTGGCAGGGTACAAAACTAATTTGGATATATAAGTTCAAATATGTTTGTAAAAAAAGAAATCTGATTGCTTACACTCATGAAAATGAAGAAGCTATTCTCCTAGAGAAATTTCTCTTCCCTTTTCTTGACAGCCTGGTTTGCTTTGGACAGAGTCTGCTGAGAAAAAATACGCTTAACTCCTGCAGGAAGTCTATGCTGGCCACACTCCATCCCACCCTGACCTCAGGCTGGGCAAATGCCCCTACTGAGCTCCCATACTATCTCTTTTTCCTTGGGTATTAGCTCTTATTATACTGAGTGATATGTCTGTTTATGTGTCAATCTCGCCCACTTAACTGGAGACTCCTTGAGAATAAGGACATCTTCGACTCTGTATCTACAATATCCAGGACAGTGTGGACAGAGGCATGAGATACTAAGTCTGACGCTGTTGATATACAAATCCTTTACCTTTGCTTTCTCATGTTTCCAGGGCTTTCCTTGCTAACTTACCCTGCCTGGCAACCAAAACTGGACAGTCAGTCCACATAAAAGCTCACATACAAACTTAGAGACTGAAAGTAGATTAGTGGTTGCTTAGGGCTGGAGGATGAGAGAAATGGAATTAACTGTTAATGGGCACAGAATTTCTTTAAAGGGGGGGACAAAAATATTCTAAAAATAGATTGTAGTGATGGTGGCAGAATTCTGTGGATATACTAAAAAACACTGAATTGTATACTTTAAATGGGTCAATTATATGGTATGTGAATACATACATAAATTAGTTTATTTTAAAAATAATTTTCCATGAGAACATCTGTGCCTTGGTTCCTTTCTAAGGTGGTGGTTGGAATAAATGACAGCCAAGGTGTCTTCCAAAAATTTAGTTACATATCTTGCCTCTGTAACTCCATCATTTGAAATTGGCTGAGTGATTTTCACCAAATCTGGAAGACTGTGGTAGAAGCTGTTGGTTGTCCCCCCAACATCAATACACCCCTTCATTTAGTTTGAAAGAATCCTCAATGTTTAGCTTGACAACATGGTAACCTCTGATAAGGAGTATGTCTTCCTTTCTCTTTTTTCCCTTCCTGCAGGCTAGAATGGAGATATGGTGATAGTCGGCCATACTGGACTAAGCAGATGTTGACAGCACCCTAGGGAAGGCTGAGCAACAAACATCGGTCCTTCAACACAACGGAGCCACCACAGCAGCCCTGGACTGCCCACACCCAATCTATTACAGAAGGGGTTCTATTACTATAAACTTCTATTTTGTTTAAGTAACTAATTTTGGAACTCTGTTATAGGTAGCCAAACCTACATTTTAATTAATAAGAAAATCTGGTATTCTGTACCAAAACAGAATATAAAATACATGACATTTGCATGCTTTTTTTTTGTCATGGCAAACCATTTAGTACAATTGCTACTTACTTTACAGATCATAAGTTAGATCACTGGCCAATGAAACCTGTAGCTCCCAATAGGTTGGGAGGATTCAGAACACGAGTGTTTACTGTCTACTTCTTGCCACAATACAGAGAGGAGCTCAGGCTAGAGCTAGCTAATCTACAGAAATGGAGTTACAGGTTTGCTAAGGGAAGTTTTCTTTGATTGTGGTATGCAAACTAAGTTACCCAAGTCCAGTAATTTGTGGCAGTGCAGAGCTGAAAGTGCCAACTATTTGTTTACCCATAC
Organism: Choloepus didactylus; assembly: GCF_015220235.1. Classification (NCBI taxonomy): domain Eukaryota; kingdom Metazoa; phylum Chordata; class Mammalia; order Pilosa; family Megalonychidae; genus Choloepus; species Choloepus didactylus. The sequence goes on from NC_051308.1 coordinate 182,131,015, forward strand.
ATGAAGTATCAGGCTTAGCAGAAGAAAAGGCTGTGGCCTCAAGTCTTTCCCAGGTATTTTGGTTTGGTAAAGTTGCCATTATGCAAAATACCAGAAATGGATTGGCTTTTACTAGGGGATTTACTAGGTTACAGATTTACAGTTCTAAGGCCATAAAAGTGTCCAAACTAAGGCATCAACAAGAAGGTACCTTCACAGAAGGAAGGCCAATGGTGTTTGGAACACCTCTGTCAGCTGGGAAGGCACGTGGCTGGCATCTGCTGGTCCTTTGTTCCCAGGTTGTATTTCAAAATGGCTTTCTCCAAAATGTCTCTGGGTTTCTGTCTCTCTTAGCTTCTCTCAGCTTCTCTCAGCTCTCTGCTTGGTTCTCCTGGGGCGTTTCTCTCTAAGCATCAGGCAGTCCTCTCTTAGCTTCTCCTGGGAGCAAACTTTGGATTACACATCTTAGCTGCTCTCCAAAATGTCTCTCTGAGCTCCTTCTCTCCATAAGCCCTCTTAAAAATACTCCAGTGAACTAATCACTGGATGGATGGGGTCACATCTCCATGGAAGTAATCTAATCAAAAGGTCTTACATACAGTTGGGTGGGTCACATCTTGGAAAAAACCTAATCAAGAGCTCCCACCCTAACCAAAAGACTAATAAGTGTGCCCGCACAAGATTGCATTAAAGAACATGGCTTTTTAAGGGACATAATAGATTCAAACCAGCACACTAGGATTCCCTGCCAGACAACAGGAACCAACCCACCAACAAAGATCAGATTAAGGATGCTGCCTTCTTACCCAAGCCTATTATTTCCTATTATTTTGAGGTGGTCATCAGCTATGGAGAAATCCAGGAAGGGGCAGAGCACAGAAACCAGTAAATAAAACTCTGTTTTCATGCTTTTTGACTCTACGTAGATGAGAAATTTCGCTGTGGTTACCAGCACATGGAACTGAAGAGACCAAAGGCTATTAAGTTTTTGAGTGAACTAAATAGCCAAAGAAATCATAAATCTGGCCAGCAAAAGCTTCCCCTATCCTCCTACTCCCAAACTTTCATCAGCCAGAAGGAGGTTGCAAAAGCTGTGCAGCCCCCAAAAGCCTTTCAGGGGCTACACTCCAGTGTCAACTTCCAAGTGTGCACACAGGATAGAGAATAAGAGAACTCTTTCCAGAGGGCAGAACCAGGGCACCCAGGACTCCCCTGCCAGGGACTCTGCATTCCCGGCCAGAAGAATGTGAACACTAATATGACATGTGTTCCCATCCTTTCCTTTTCTTAATAGGAGTTTTTATTGTAAACGTCTTCTTTTATTCAGCTAATATGTATAGTATATGTATGTTGGGAGGTAGAGGGCTAAGTTGTCTTTAAATTTATTGGATGCTGAACCACAAGGAGCCACATATAGACCTGTTGGAGAGAACGACATCACCCAGTTTGTGGACTCTGAACTGACTCAGTAACTGGAAGGAATCTGGGTGTCTCCGATGGGTAGGGGTGAATGTGTGTGAGTTTTTTTTTTCCCACTGATAATTTTTTTCCTTTATTTAAACATTCCTATCTTCCTTGAACATAATCTAAATTTTCTGTATGGCCCATTTTAGAAGGAATGTTTAGAGTCATGTCATGCAAATATTGAAATAATATAAATAGATAAAATACAGTTCTGGAGCTGGTGCACCACAGCCTGCCAGCAAGGGAAGACAGTGTTCATTCCTTAGACCCCATACTTGTTTGGATGAGATTTGGAAGTTAGGGGAGGTCTTATCATTATCTCACCTGGAAAACAAAGAGGTAGGTGATTTGTCAAGAGATTTGTCATCTAAGTGCAATGTGAAGCAAGCGTCTCACGCCATAAACCTTGGAATTGGCATTACTCTTGTATTACTATTTCCTTCAGAGTACATTAACTGGGCTGCTGGCTTTTTAAGTCTGCACTTTCCTAAGAAGTATAAGTAGCTGAGGCTTTACCAAAAGAGGGGGCAGTCTTCGCAGCAGGGTGGTGGACCACTTGGCTCCCGGATCTGAAGGTTTTTCTCTTGGATATCAGGGCTGGAAGGCAGCCCAGTCTGAGAGGCACCCAGGTCGCTTGCTGGAGCCCCGGGATGTGCTCTGCCGTGGCTACCTCTCTGCCTCCTTCTTCTCGAGCCATCCTTTCCTTTCTCCTGCTTCCCTGAAGGTGTATTTCCTGCTGGCAGATGCTGGAAAGCCCTTCAGAGTTTACTCCCCATTCTGGCGAAAGCTGGACACTGTTTTGCAGCTCTTTGATTCACCAGAGGGGGTGAGTTCAGAAGGTTTTACCTGGAAAACTTCCTTCACTGAAGGATGGCTATTGGCGTCCGGAAAACCTGTTAGCTGGGAAGGCACGTGGCTGGGGTCTGCTTGCTCAAAGGTTGTGTTTCAAAAGGGCTTTCTCCAAAATGTCAGCATCAGCTTTCAACAGCCATCTTCAAAATGTCTCTGTAAGTTGCTCTTGTGAATGTGTTTTATGGGTGGGAATGAGAATGGGTTTGGTTATCTGCATGGCCAAAGAGATGAGCCATGGCAGAAAATTCTAGGTGTTCTTCCCTTTCTTAAAGAAATAGAATCACCCACTTTTAGCTGGTCACATGACCTCCCAATATAAAGTTGACATTTTTCAGCCCCTCTTGCAGGCACATGTGGCCAAGTGACTAAGATCTAGCCAAAGGACTGTGAGCAGGAATGAGGCGCAATTTTCAGACTGTTTAAAGGAAAAAAGCACTGCCCCTTCATCTATTTCCCCTACCCACTACTGGAATGTGGCTGTGGGGTGGGGGTGGGAGGAAGCCACCTGCAACCAGGTCGGCAAAGGCAAAACCCTAAAGATGGCAGAGCAACAAGGTTGAAGGAGGCTGGGTCCCAAAACCATGAATCCATCATAAGAGTCTTGGCCAGCTAGCACCAGGCTATTCCACAAGAGAAATTTCCATCTTGTTTAAGTGAGTCTCTGTTACAATAGCTAAACCTATGTAACTGAATAAATGGTTTGACTTAAAATATAAGCTCAGGGTGTACCTGGAATTCACTTTGGGGACTCTAGGAAGGCACCTCTGAATCTCATCTTCCAGAGCAGCTAAAACTGAGCTACAATGGGAGGACCAAGCCTTTTCAGGGAAAACTATCAGAGAGTTCAAATCTAAGCCAAGTAGAAAGCCACAGAGACAAAGAGCTCCAAATCACATTGAATTATGATTGAGGTGCTTCTCATGTGTGCAACTCGGAGTAGCAGCAGGAATTTGCAGTGGTGTCACATCATACACAAATTTATCTTGCACAAATTTAACTTTATATAACTGACAGGGAGAGGAAGGGGAAAGAGTGAGATTTAAATAGCATGGGCAATTCTGCCACCATTTTACCCAATGAGCATATGCTTCTCAAAGTATGAGCATCTTGCTGTGCTGAGTGTGATTCTGATATTTAAAGACACATACTGTATTGCTCATGTTTATTTCCAATGTACTTCCCAAAGAGATTTTAAAGATGATTTTGACTGTAGTCAAATTTCATCTTCTACTTTAATTCTAGAAACGATCCCATATGAAGATGCGACTCCCATGTTAATTGGACGATAGCGATTTGTCCCATTAACCCCAGGGAGGCCTGATAGTCCTAGAATTATATCCTTCTGTCTGTTTCCATTTTTATATGAATCATCAAAGGAAGAAAAACAACCATGCCTTGCCATGGATTTTGCCTCCTCTTTTACAATATGATTCCATAAACTGGTTTCAGTTCAGTCCAATAGTGAGAAAAGTGGCCTCAACTCAAGTAACAAGGTCTGTCCACTTCCCCACTCCGAATGCTCACTAACTGCTTAAAACTTCGCCCAAGACTGACAGTGTTTTCAGCCACTCCTAGAGGGAATCTGGCGTTTGGAACACTGTCCTGGAGGTCTGTGTTTTCTAGTGTAACGTCATTCACATTCTAAGAACAGTGGAGGCAGTCCTCAGTCTCTTTTCCTGATTCGGTGACAGTGGCTAGGAACACCTGAGAGGTGTAGAGAGGAAATGAAGCAATGCATGTGGAACTACTTTGTAAAATGTAAAACATGAGGTGTGTTTTTAGTGCAATTGCTCCTTGGAGTGACGACTATGATAAAAGAATGTAATATTGGGAGTGTCTACAACCTACCTCTTCATCATGCCATGCTTTCTCACCTCTGGTTCTGCCTGGAACACCCTTCTCTCCTCTTCACCTTTAGGTCTCAGATGAGTTGTCACTTTCCTGCTGAATCACTTCCCTGACTCAATCAGGAACACCTCTTTTCCTCTCTCATGGTTGGCCTGCTCACCCTCATAATGTGCTTACTGCACCTTGCAGCATTGTTGGTTTGCTTGTCTGTACCCCACCTGTCCTCCAATCCAAACCTACTTGACTGCAAGTCCCCAGCAGATGAGGATTGGGCCTGTTTTGTTCACTATCATATCCCAGGAGACAGTACAGTAATTGACCAGCTGATCTTGAGCTCATTGCCTGTGTTTGTGGTCCTCACACTGGTTGGTTTTGTCCCCAAATGGCTACTACACCACACTGATTAAGATCTCTGGACTCACACAGTGTAGCAGTCATTTCACCTGACCCTTCAGCAACAAAGATGCTTTTGAGCACGTAGGGAGTACAGTATAGAGGACTAATATTTGATCAGAAGGACTTTTGTCACTTACCCTAAAATCCTACCCTGAGGTAACCTGGGAGGAAAGTACTGTTTGGGCTGAATCAAACATGCTCAATAGCAGTCAGAAACAAATTCATATATTAGTTGCCAAAATAAGCCATGTAATATATATCTATAGGAAAACACGATCTCACCCTCCTTACATGTCATTAAAAACCGTTTAAAGGGAAGAAACTAAATTTAAATCCGGGAAGACTCCCATAAGTTATGGATGGGCACTTCAAGCCAGTGTGGTATAGACTTGTATTTCCCAAAATCATTCTGTGGAAGAGGACCATGGGATCCTCTTGCAAACTCACAGAACTCATTTGTATGTTAAAAGCTCTGAAAGGTCCTACTTAACAATGTCCAATCCAGTTTTCCCAAATTTTAAACGAGGGAACTATAATTCCCAGAATTACTTGCTCTGGGATATTCTTATTTACGGAAAAGAACAACTGGATGAAATATCAGAAGAACTGAGTCCTAGTTCCAGCTCCACCATTTACTAGCAAGTTGGAGAAGCCAACCAAATTTTTTCGTACTACCAACTATCTATCACATTTGATCTTTTCATATATGCTTTGGAGCCGTCATGGGGAGAAAAAGGCAAGAAAACGTTCCAGTGTCAAAACATAATGTTCAAGCTATTTCTGTTTCATGAATTAAACCTTTATTGACATGATTTGATGGCAGTCCCACTGTGGTTTATTCAGGGTTTGACTCACCTTTTCTATCTTTATGCCTCAGCAACGTTATCTCTTAGTTCTGGGAAGTAACTGGAAGAAGCAATGGGAGGGGGGACTTCCTTTACTTAAAGAAACAAACAATTTATATCCATTTGCATATCCCAAGGCAAAGGCACATCTTCTTCTCTTTCCCAAACTCATTCTGTGGAAGAAAACCTTTGTGATTTTTTTCCCTTTGAGGACACCAAGTGAGAAAAATCTTCTCCAAATCCTCCCAACTGAAGCCTTTGGTGAGCCCTGAAATACTTACTTCACATGCTCAGAAGCCATTTTTAAAAAGTGAACCCCAACTTTGAGCACAGCTTCAAAGCCAACAGATTGACTTTGCGTATGTCTGTGTGGACTTCAGAGGAATTTAGGGGGAAAAGAATGGATCAGTTCAAACTTTCCTGCTTAACTGTTCTTAGAGATGTAGCCCACTCAAATCATTCCCCTGAAAGTTCTTCTAAAGTGCAAGAGATCAAACAAATGTATTGTAAATTATTTGATCAGTGCTGATTATATCATTCTTATTATATCTCAGGATAATACAATAACATTTTATTTGTAATATACCATACATACAGCTTCATAGTATACTGGGGCCCTTGTTATAGTGAAAGCTTATATTACATTTGTTTATTGGGAACATAATTTTATAATGTTAAATCATTAAATATGCTTAGCCTTTACCTTTAACTATTCTCCTTGCTTGAAAGTCTTCTCACAGATATCTACAGGGTATACCCTTTCACTCAGGTCTCTGCTCAAACGAGGTTTATCAGAGGGGTCTTTTCAACCACCTCACCTCACTAAAACAAAAAACAAACAAAAACCCATCTTACAACACCCTCTCCCTTGATCATGTATTTTCCTTCAGAGCATTTACCTTCACCTGACACATATAGTGATGGTCTGTTTCCTGCCACTAGAAGGTAAGCTCCATGAGCATAGAAACGGTGCTCTGCTCACTGGTGTATCCCTATTCCTAGAACAGGGCCTGGCATATAATAGGTGCTCAATAAATATTTATTGAATTAATGAATTACTCTTCCCAAGACAAAATATCATTATTATCTATCTAATCTTGTTTACCAAAAGAAGCATTATATGGGAGAAAGTATTTGGAAACCACATAGCTGATAAGGGTTCAATAATCCAGAATTTATAAAGAATCCTACAGCTCAACAACAAAAGACAAATAAAATAACTCAGTTAAAAATGGGCAAAGGACTTGAATAGACATTTCTCCAAAGAAGAGATACAAATGGCCAAAAAGCACATGAAAAGAAGCGCAACATCATTAGCCATCAGGGAAATGCAAATCAAAATCACTATGAGATACCATTTCACACCCAGTAGAATGGTTACTATTAAAAATTGGAAAATTACAAGTGATGGAGAGGATGTGGAGAAGTAGGAATACCCATTCATTGTTGGTGGGAATGAAAAATGGTGCAGCCACTGTAGAAAACAGTTTGGTAATTCCTCAGAAAGTTAAATATATAATTACCATATGACCCAACAATCCTAGTTCTACATATATACCCAAAAGAACCAAAAGCAGAGACTCGAACATGTATTTGCACACTCATGTTCATAGTGGCAATTACCAAAAAATGGAAGTAACCCAAGTGTCCATCAACCAATAAATGGCTACATAAAATGTGGTATATATATAAAATGGATTATTTTCAGCTGTGAAAGGAATGAAGTTCTGATACAGGCAACAACATGGATGAACCTTGAAGACATCATTTTGAGTAAAATTATGAAATAATTAAAATAAGGAAATTCAAAGAGTCAGACACCAGAATACAGATTATAAGGGGCCAGGTGGTAGGGAAGGGGCAGTTAATGCTTAATTAATTGGTACAGAAATTCTGTTTGGGGTGATGAAACAGTTTTGGTAAGGGATGGTTGTGATGGTACCACAACACTGTGAACATAATTAACAGCACTGAAATATATATCTGAATTGGTTAAAAGGGTTAATGTTAGGTTTTACATATGGTACTAGAATAAAAATTGAAAAAAAAATCCATGAAACTGCACAACACAGTGAACCCTAAGTTAAACAACCTTGGGCTATAATTAAAAGTACAATTATAAAAATTTGCTTGCATCAATTAAAATGAGGTACCACACCAATGCAAGATGTTAATAGGGTGATATATAGGAATCCTGTATTTTATGAGTGATTACTCTGTAAACTCACAACTTCTCTAGTTTTCTGTGTACAAGTCCTTTACATCCTTGGTTAGATTTATTCCTAGAGATTTGATTCTTTTTGTTGTCACTGTAAATGGATTTTTGTTCTTCATTTGATTGTTCATTGCTAGTGTATAGAAACACTACTGAGTTTTGAGTGTTGATCTTGTACCCTACCACTTTGCTGAATTCATTTATTAGCTCTAGAAGTTTTGTTGTGGACTTTTCAGGATTTTCTTTTTCTTGTTCTGGCTAGAATTTCCAGTACAGTGTTGAATAACAGTGTTGGCAGTGGGCATCCTTGTCTTGTCCCTGCTCTTTGAGGGAAAGCTTTCAGCCTTTCACCGTTGAGTATGATTTTAGCTGTGGGTTTTTCATATATGCCCTTTTATCACATTGAGGAAGTTTCCTTAAATTCCTAGTTTTCTAAGTGTTTTTGTCAAAAAGTGGTGTTCAGTTGAGATGATCATGTGGAGTTTTTTTCCCCCTTCATTCTGTTAATGTGGTACATTATATTAAGTCATTTTCCTATGTTGAAGCCTTGCAAACCTGGAATAAATCCCACTTGATCATGGTGTATAACTGCCAACTACTTTTAAATATGTTGCTTCATTAATCCTCACAATAATCTCTCTGAGTATATTATCATTCCCAGTCTTCACAGATGAAAATAAAAAGGATCAGAAATTAACTTGCCCAAGAGAACAACCCCCAACTCCCACAATTTTTTTTCCTTCTGCCATCTGACATACTGTGTGCTCGAACTTATCCCTTAAGACTCAGTTCAGACTTTGTCACCTGTCTTTTCCTTCCAAGTATAGACCTCCATGCTCTTGTCCCTCAGTTCCTGGTACATAGCTCCATCATAGCATTTACCATGTGCCATTGCTTATTCTTGCCACCTCCCTTCTAGATTATGTGTTTCCTGAGGGCAGGGATACTTTGTATCCCAAGTGCTAAGTGCATAATAAATGTTTAATGAGAACAAATTTATTGGTTGGCAATAATATGTTGGCCTTACTTTAAGTGTGGGAAATACAAAGCTGATTCACAATTTGGGGCAACTGAACAATGGAATCATTGAATGCTATGTTGTGCTAGGTATTGTGGGTACAGATAAAATGCAGACCCCATTTTAAAGAAGCTTACTCTCTAATGGGGCAGCACCACACGTATGTAAACACATAATTTCAACAAAATTTGATTAATCTATTCTAGAGGTATGCATGGGAAAAGAGCTTGGAACTGGGGAAGGAGAGAGCTTGGAACTGGGAAGGGGTGTCAGGGAAAGCTTTCTGAAGATGTTATCTGAACTGAATCACACCAGATGCGGTGTAGCATCTGTAAATTCCTGGTGAGTAGAAAGAGAATAAATTCAGAGGGCAGTGAGTGGAGGGCAGAGACCTAAAGAACAGCTGGAGTGTGTGTGGGGCAAGCAGCCCACGAAAAATGTTCAAAAGAGTATAAGTTGAATCAAGAAAGAGTGATCAATCAAAGGAAACTGAGAGCTCTAGAGAGTACAAAATCAGTAGTGCCAAATGCAGCAGGAAGTCAAGTAAGGTAAGGCCTAGAAAGTGTTCAATGGCTTTAGCAACCAGAGAGTCATTAGTAACTTTGGCAAGAGCAATTTTAGTGAAGTGGTAGAGGAGGCAGAAGCCAGGCTGCAGTGAGATGGTGACTGAATGGGGGGTGAGATATCAGAGACGGTGAATGCAGACAACTTTTACAAAATTTGGTTAAAAAGGGGAAGAGCAATAGGGCAGTAGCTAAATAGCAATGAAGATTCAAGAACATATTTTCAGCCTTACTAATTCTTTCCTCCCCATCCCACACACTTCCAAGTAGACAACTTTACACATGGACTCCTAATATCTCCAATACGCTGTTAGCTCCTTTAAGGCAGGGCTTGTATCTGAATCATCTTTTTATACCACACATTACCCTGTACATGGTATGGGCTCAATATTGGTTGAATGAATGAATGAAATGCAACTTCAGCTCAGGGGGTGACAGAAATGAAGGGATTTACCTGGGTACAATTACTGTTTGTTCTTCTTTCATAGAAATTTGTGGTTGTTTAAAAACTTGGGAGCATGGAGAAAACAAATCCAGAAAATCTTTCCTCATTGATGTATACAAATGTTTGGCCCAGGAAGGCAAATGTAGATAGGGATCAGTTTAGATTTTGCGGACTACTGGAAAGGGGTCCATTACCAGAAGCTGTCCAGGTTCTTGGAATTAGGAGGTGTGCACTGGATTCTCAGTGCCACCACTATAGTTCTGGCAAATTGTTTAACCTATCTAAGCTTCAGGTTACTCACTGGCAACTTGAAGATGCCTATAATAGCATTACCTCATAGGGCTGCAAGAGGACAAAAAAAGATTCTGTAAGTGAAGTGCTTACCATGGTGCTTGGCATAATAGCACTCAATATGTAATGGTTAATAAAATCTAAGTAACAAACTAGTAAAATGAATTAAAAATATTAGTGAAGGGAATAAGTTCTAAAAGAGTTGGATGTAATTCAAATCTTTTAAATATAGAAAGAAATCTTGCTATTTAGAAATCATTAGAAAATGTTTTATAAAAGTAAGTGAAGGGGCAAGATGGCGGACTGGTGAGCTGTGTGTTTTAGTTACTCCTCCAGGAAAGTAGGTAGAAAGCCAGGAACTGCGTGGACTGGACATCACAGAGCAATCTGACTTTGGGCATACTCCATACAACACTCATGAAAATGTGGAACTGCTGAGATCAGCGAAATCTGTAAGTTTTTGCGGCCAGGGGACCCGCGCCCCTCCCTGCCAGGCTCAGTCCCGTGGGAGGAGGGGCCGTCAGCTGCGGGAAGGAGAAGGGAGAACTGCAGTGGCAGCCCTTATCGGAAACTCATTCTACTGATCCAAACTCCAACCATAGATAGACGGAGACCAGACACCAGAGAATCTGAGAGCAGCCAGCCCAGCAGAGAGGAGACAGGCATAGAAAAAAACAGCACGAAAAACTCCAAAATAAAAGTGGAGGATTTTTGGAGTTCTGGTGAACATAGAAAGGGGAAGGGCAGAGCTCAGGCCCTCAGGCTCATATGCAAATCCCAAAGAAAAGCTGATCTCTCTGCCCTGTGGACCTTTCCTTAATGGTCCTAATTGCTTTGTCTCTTAGCATTTCAATAACCCATTAGATCTGTGAGGAAGGCCCATTTTTTTTTTTTTCAATCCTTTTTTCTTTTTCTAAAACAATTACTCTAAGAAGCCCAATACAGAAAGCTTCAAAGACTTGCAATTTGGGCAGGTCAAGACGAGAGCAGAACTAAGAGAGCTCTGAGACAAAAGGCAATAATCCAGTGGCTGAGAAAATTCACTAAACACCACAACTTCCCAAGAAAAGGGGGGTGTCCGCTCACAGCCATCATCCTGGTGGACAGGAAACACTCCTGCCCATTGCCAGCCCCATAGCCCAGAGCTGCTCCAGACAACCCAGTGTGATGGAAGCGCTTCAAATAACACGCACACACCACAAAACTGGGCGTGGACATTAGCCTTCCCTGCAACCTCAGCTGATTGTCGCAGAGTTGGGAAGGTGGAGCAGTGTGAATTAACAAAGCCCCATTCAGCCATAATTTCAGCAGACTGGGAGCCTCCCTACACAGCCCAGCAGCCCAGAACCACCCTGGGGGGTCGGCATTCACCTGTGACATAGCACAGTCATCCCTCAACAGAGGACCCGGGGTGCACAGCCTGGAAGAGGGGCCCACTTGCAAGTCTCAGGAGCCATACGCCAATACCAAGGACTTGTGGGTCAGTGGCAGAGACAAACTGTGGCAGGACTGAACTGAAGGATTAGACTATTGCAGCAGCTTTAAAACTCTAGGATCACCACGGAGATTTGATTGTTAGAGCCACCCCCCCTCCCTGACTGCCCAGAAACACACCCCATATACAGGGCAGGCAACACCAAGTACACACGCAAGCTTGGTACACCAATTGGACCCCACAAGACTCACTCCCCCACTCACCACAAAGGCTCAGCAGGGGAGAACTGGCTTGTGGAGAACAGGTGGCTCGTGGACGCCACCTGCTGGTTAGTTAGAGAAAGTGTACTCCACGAAGCTGTAGATCTGATAAATTAGAGATAAGGACTTCAATTGGTCTACAAATCCTAAAAGAACCCTATCAAGTTCAGCAAATGCCAAGAGGCCAAAAACAACAGAAAATTATAAAGCATATGAAAAAACCAGACGATATGGATAACCCAAGCCCAAGCACCCAAATCAAAAGATCAGAAGAGACACAGCACCTAAAGCAGCTACTCAAAGAACTAAAGATGAACAATGAGACCATAGTACGGGAGACAAAGGAAATCAAGAAGACCCTAGAAGAGCATAAAGAAGACATTGCAAGACTAAATAAAAAAATGGATGATCTTATGGAAATTAAAGAAACTGTTGACCAAATTAAAAAGATTCTGGACACTCATAGTACAAGACTAGAGGAAGTTGAACAACGAATCAGTGACCTGGAAGATGACAGAATGGAAAATGAAAGCATAAAAGAAAGAATGGGGAAAAAAATTGAAAAACTCGAAATGGACCTCAGGGATATGATAGATAATATGAAACATCCGAATATAAGACTCATTGGTGGTCCAGAAGGGGAAGAAAAGGGTAAAGGTCTAGGAAGAGTATTCAAAGAAATTGTTGGGGAAAACTTCCCAAATCTTCTAAACAACATAAATACACAAATCATAAACGCTCAGCAAACTCCAAATAGAATAAATCCAAATAAACCCACTCCGAGACATATTCTGATCACACTGTCAAACACAGAAGAGAAGGAGCAAGTTCTGAAAGCAGCAAGAGAAAAGCAATTCACCACATACAAAGGAAACAGCATAAGGCTAAGTAGTGACTACTCAGCAGCCACCATGGAGGCGAGAAGGCAGTGGCACGATATATTTAAAATTCTGAGTGAGAAAAATTTCCAGCCAAGAATACTTTATCCAGCAAAGCTCTCCTTCAAATTTGAGGGAGAGCTTAAATTTTTCACAGACAAACAAATGCTGAGAGAATATGCTAACAAGAGACCTGCCCTACTGGAGATACTAAAGGAAGCCCTACAGACAGAGAAACAAAGAAAGGACAGAGAGACTTGGAGAAAGGTTCAGTACTAAAGAGATTTGGTATGGGTACAATAAAGGATATTAACAGAGAGAGGGGAAAAATATGACAAACATAAACCAAAGGATAAGATGGCTGATTCAAGAAATGCCTTCACGGTTATAACATTGAATGTAAATGGATTAAACTCCCCAATTAAAAGATATAGATTCGCAGAATGGATCAAAAAAAATGAACCATCAATATGTTGCATACAAGAGACTCATCTTAGACACAGGGACACAAAGAAACTGAAAGTGAAAGGATGGAAAAAAATATTTCATGCAAGCTACAGCCAAAAGAAAGCAGGTGTAGCAATATTAATCTCAGATAAAATAGACTTCAAATGCAGGGATGTTTTGAGAGACAAAGAAGGCCACTACATACTAATAAAAGGGGCAATTCAACAAGAAGAAATAACAATCGTAAATGTCTATGCACCCAATCAAGGTGCCACAAAATACATGAGAGAAACACTGGCAAAACTAAAGGAAGCAATTGATGTTTCCACGATAATTGTGGGAGACTTCAACACATCACTCTCTCCTATAGATAGATCAACCAGACAGAAGACCAATAAGGAAATTGAAAACCTAAACAATCTGATAAATGAATTAGATTTAACAGACATATACAGGACATTACATCCCAAATCACCAGGATACACATATTTTTCTAGTGCTCACGGAACTTTCTCCAGAATAGATCATATGCTGGGACATAAAACAAGCCTCAATAAATTTAAAAAGATTGAAATTATTCAAGGCACATTCTCTGACCACAATGGAATACAATTAGAAGTCAATAACCATCAGAGACTTAGAAAATTCACAAATACCTGGAGGTTAAACAACACACTCCTAAACAATCAGTGGGTTAAAGAAGAAATAGCAAGAGAAATTGCTAAATATATAGAGACGAATGAAAATGAGAACACAACATACCAAAACCTATGGGATGCAGCAAAAGCAGTGCTGAGGGGGAAATTTATAGCACTAAACGCATATATTAAAAAGGAAGAAAGAGCCAAAATCAAAGAACTAATGGATCAACTGAAGAAGCTAGAAAATGAACAGCAAACCAATCCAAAACCAAGTAGAAGAAAAGAAATAATAAGGATTAAAGCAGAAATAAATGACATAGAGAATAAAAAAACAATAGAGAGGATAAATATCACCAAAAGTTGGTTCTTTGAGAAGATCAACAAGATTGACAAGCCCGTAGCTAGACTGACAAAATCAAAAAGAGAGAAGACCCATAGAAACAAAATAATGAATGGAAAAGGTGACATAACTGCAGATCCTGAAGAAATTAAAAAAATTATAAGACGATATTATGAACAACTGTATGGCAACAAACTGGATAATGTAGAAGAAATGGACAATTTCCTGGAAACATATGAACAACCTAGACTGACCAGAGAAGAAACAGAAGACCTCAACCAACCCATCACAAGCAAAGAGATTCAATCAGTCATCAAAAATCTTCCCACAAATAAATGCTCAGGGCCAGATGGCTTCACAGGGGAATTCTACCAAACTTTCCAGAAAGAACTGACACCAATCTTACTCAAACTCTTTCAAAACATTGAAGAAAATGGAACGCTACCTAACTCATTTTATGAAGCTAACATCAATCTAATACCAAAACCAGGCAAAGATGCTACAAAAAAGGAAAACTACCGGCCAATCTCCCTAATGAATATAGATGCAAAAATCCTCAACAAAATACTTGCAAATCGAATCCAAAGACACATTAAAAAAATCATACACCATGACCAAGTGGGGTTTATTCCAGGCATGCAAGGATGGTTCAACATAAGAAAATCAATCAATGTATTACAACACATTAACAAGTCAAAAGGGAAAAATCAATTGATCATCTCAATAGATGCTGAAAAAGCATTTGACAAAATCCAACATCCCTTTTTGATAAAAACACTTCAAAAGGTAGGAATTGAAGGAAACTTCCTCAACATGATAAAGAGCATATATGAAAAACCCACAGCCAGCATAGTACTCAATGCTGAGAGACTGAAAGCCTTCCCTCTAAGATCAGGAACAAGACAAGGATGCCCGCTGTCACCACTGTTATTCAACATTGTGCTGGAACTGCTAGCCAGGGCAATCCGGCAAGACAAAGAAATAAAAGGCATCCAAATTGGAAAAGAAGAAGTAAAACTGTCATTGTTTGCAGATGATATGATCTTATATCTAGAAAACCCTGAGAAATCAACGATACAGCTACTAGAGCTAATAAACAAATTTAGCAAAGTTGCGGGATACAAGGTTAATGTACATAAGTCAGTAATGTTTCTATATGCTAGAAATGAACAAACTGAAGAGACACTCAAGAAAAAGATACCATTTTCAATAGCAACTAAAAAAAATCAAGTACCTAGGAATAAACTTAACCAAAGATGTAAAAGACCTATACAAAGAAAACTACATAACTCTACTAAAAGAAATAGAAGGGGACCTTAAAAGATGGAAAAATATTCCATGTTCATGGATAGGAAGGCTAAATGTCATTAAGATGTCAATTCTACCCAAACTCATCTACAGATTCAATGCAATCCCAATCAAAATTCCAACAACCTACTTTGCAGACTTGGAAAAGCTAGTTATCAAATTTATTTGGAAAGGGAAGATGCCTCGAATTGCTAAAGACACTCTAAAAAAGAAAAACGAAGTGGGAGGACTTACACTCCCTGACTTTGAAGCTTATTATAAAGCCACAGTTGCCAAAACAGCATGGTACTGGCACAAAGATAGACATATAGATCAATGGAATCGAATTGAGAATTCAGAGATAGACCCTCAGATCTATGGCCGACTGATCTTTGATAAGGCCCCCAAAGTCACTGAACTGAGTCATAATGGTCTTTTCAACAAATGGGGCTGGGAGAGTTGGATATCCATATCCAAAAGAATGAAAGAGGACCCCTACCTCACCCCCTACACAAAAATTAACTCAAAATGGACCAAAGATCTCAATATAAAAGAAAGTACCATAAAACTCCTAGAAGATAATGTAGGAAAACATCTTCAAGACCTTGTATTAGGTGGCCACTTCCTAGACTTTACACCCAAAGCACAAGCAACAAAAGAGAAAATAGATAAATGGGAACTCCTCAAGCTTAGAAGTTTCTGCACCTCAAAGGAATTTCTCAAAAAGGTAAAGAGGCAGCCAACTGAATGGGAAAAAATTTTTGGAAACCATGTATCTGACAAAAGACTGATATCTCGCATATATAAAGAAATCCTACAACTCAATGACAATAGTACAGACAGCCCAATTATACAATGGGCAAAAGATATGAAAAGACAGTTCTCTGAAGAGGAAATACAAATGGCCAAGAAACACATGAAAAAATGTTCAGCTTCACTAGCTATTAGAGAGATGCAAATTAAGACCACAATGAGATAGCATCTAACACCGGTTAGAGTGGCTGCCATTAAACAAACAGGAAACTACAAATGCTGGAGGGGATGTGGAGAAATTGGAACTCTTATTCATTGTTGGTGGGACTGTATAATGGTTCAGCCACTCTGGAAGTCAGTCTGGCAGTTCCTTAGAAAACTAGATATAGAGTTACCATTCGATCCAGCGATTGCACTTCTCGGTATATACCCGGAAGATCGGAAAGCAGTGACACGAACAGATATCTGCACGCCAATGTTCATAGCAGCATTATTCACAATTGCCAAGAGATGGAAACAACCCAAATGTCCTTCAACAGATGAGTGGATAAATAAAATGTGGTATATACACACGATGGAATACTACGCGGCAGTAAGAAGGAACGATCTCGTGAAACATATGACAACATGGATGAACCTTGAAGACATAATGCTGAGCGAAATAAGCCAGGCACAAAAAGAGAAATATTATATGCTACCACTAATGTGAACTTTGAAAAATGTAAAACAAATGGTTTATAATGTAGAATGTAGGGGAACTAGCAATAGAGAGCAATTAAGGAAAGGGGAACAATAATCCAAGAAGAACAGATAAGCTATTTAACGTTCTGGGGATGCCCAGGAATGACTAGGGTCTGTTAATTTCTGATGGATATAGTAGGAGCAAGTTCACAGAAATGTTGCTATATTAGGTAACTTTCTTGGGGTAAAGTAGGAACATGTTGGAAGTTAAGCAGTTATCTTAGGTTAGTTGTCTTTTTCTTACTCCCTTGTTATGGTCTCTTTGAAATGTTCTTTTATTGTATGTTTGTTTTCTTTTTAACTTTTTTTTCATACAGTTGATTTAAAAAAGAAGGGAAAGTTAAAAAAAAAAAAAGAAAAACAAGGAAAAAAAGATGTAGTGCCCCCTTGAGGAGCCTGTGGAGAATGCAGGGGTATTGGCCTACCCCACCTCGATGGTTGCTAACATGACCACAGACATAGGGGACTGTTGGTTTGATGGGTTGAGCCCTCTACCATAGGCTTTACCCTTGGGAAGACGGTTGCTGCAAAGGAGAGGCTAGGCCTCCCTATGGTTGTGCCTAAGAGCCTCCTCCCGAATGCCTCTTTGTTGCTCAGATGTGGCCCTCTCTCTCTGGCTAAGCCAACTTGAAAGGTGAAATCACTGCCCTCCCCCCTACGTGGGATCAGACACCCAGGGGAGTGAATCTCCCTGGCAACGTGGAATATGACTCCCGGGGAGGAATGTAGACCTGGCATCGTGGGACGGAGAACATCTTCTTGACCAAAAGGGGGATGTGAAAGGAAATGAAATAAGCTTCAGTAGCCGAGAGATTCCAAAAGGAGCCGAGAGTTCACTCTGGTGGGCACTCTTACGCACACTTTAGACAACCCTTTTTAGGTTCTAAAGAATTGGGGTAGCTGGTGGTGGATACCTGAAACTATCAAACTACAACCCAGAACCCATGAATCTCGAAGACAGTTGTATAAAATGTAGCTTATGAGGGGTGACAATGGGATTGGGAAAGCCATAAGGACCACACTCCACTTTGTCTAGTTTATGGATGGATGAGTAGAAAAATAGGGGAAGGAAACAAACAGACAAAGGTACCCAGTGTTCTTTTTTACTTCAATTGCTCTTTTTCACTCTAATTATTATTCTTGTTATTTTTGTGTGTGTGCTAATGAAGGTGTCAGGGATTGATTTAGGTGATGAATGTACAACTATGTAATGGTACTGTGAACAATCGAAAGTACGATTCGTTTTGTATGACTGCGTGGTATGTGAATATATCTCAATAAAATGAAGATAAAAAAAAATCAATTGACCATGGGGGGGGGGAAAGTAAGTGAATAATCAGCCACAGTTTACCAATTTTGTAAATCCCCATTTTTGTATACCGTGCTTATGGAAAAAATCTATTTTAAAGTTTCACGTATTTGAGTGGACCTGCCCAGTGAGTCTAAGTTAACGTTCCTTAGCGGGAGGTGGCCCCAAGACGTTGCATTAATTTCCTGCCCTGCCAGTACTGCTTGCATAAGAGTGCACTGGGGTATGTTGTTTCAGTTCTAATGAAAATTCAGTTCCATCCCCCTTGGTGGAACAGGGCCAGACGTACTACGGGGCAAAAACTAGCCCTTTCCAGAGCCTGTACCCCAGAAACCAGGCCGCGCAAAGGCAGGAGCTCTGTCCTAGCTCAAACTAGGGGATAGAGAGGAAGCCTTTGCACCTTCCTCCTCACATCTGCGAGCCTGATGCAACAGGGGGTGGGTGCTCCCGCTACCCCTGCCCCAAAGCGTCGGGTTCCGAGCTAGCAGTTGCAGACGAGAATAGCAGGGAGGCGAGGGGATTCTGAGCAAGGCGGCGGCCGTCTAACCTTTCCCGGTTAAGGACAGCACTCAGGGCTGTAACTGTATCTCCAGAGACAGGAAAGGTTAATGTAAATGCCAGAGGTCTCGGTAGGGGGGTGTAGAAGCGGAGGGGAGGCGCGGGAGGCGCAGGAGGAGGAGGGTTGGTCTACCCAAGGTCAATCCCAGCTCCCCACGCCCGCGCCTCCCCGCCCTCCGGGAGTCAGGAAGGCAGCTCTGCGGGGCTCCGTGGCCGTGGCCCCTCACACCGCGACCTCCCCGTCCTCCAGATCTGAAAGCGAGCGCAGAGTTGGGGGAGTGGGTGGGGGCGCGCGGAGTCCTGGGGCCGCGCACGGAAGTGGCGGGCCCGGCGGCAGGAGGCGGGCGAGTGTGCCCGCACGTCGCGCACGGCCTCGCGTCCGGGAGCCAAGCCGCCGAGCAGCCGCCGCGTCCCTTACCCCGTTGGCGGCGGCGATGCGGACTATGAGCTGGATGGCCTCCTTCATGTAGAACCTGCCGTCCCCGCCCACCACCAGCGTGGCCTCCTGTCGCAGCGCGGGCTCCACGGTGGAGATGATACTCTGGATGAAATTCTCCGCGTAGTTGGCGCTGCTTTGGAACACCTTCACCCGCTTCCTCAGCCCGCTCGTACCCGGCTTCTGGTCCGGGTACGCCTGGGTCTTGACGGTCACAATCTTCACCATGGTGGGCGACTCGCTGCCTGGGGCCGGAGCGGACTCTGCTAACCGGGAGGGCGGCTGGGACCGTGGCGGAAGCTGCTTTGGGATGGTAGGAGGTCGTGGGCAACGTCCGCACTCTTGACTGCGCTTGGCCCTCCTCCTTAAAGGGACAGGGCACAGGGCGCTCCCTCCAGCCGCCAGTTCACTTCCGTGCAGGTCTGGGAGGGAGGGGCAAAGGGAGCGCCTTCTCCAGGCCTCAAATGAAACGGTGGAGCCTCTCTGATTACCCTTCCCCTCGCAAGCCAATCCAATATAAAATGAAATCCACAACTCCTCCCCTAAAAGGAGGGGGCAGAGCTTGGAGTCGGGACCTGGGAATAGGGCAAGAGCATGAGGCAGGGTGGAAGAACACCGCGTGTAATGATTTTCTGTGGTTTTGCTGGTGGATCATGTGTAAATAACTTTCTGGAACCTGTTCTGAGGATAGAAGTACCACCCTCAACTAAATTTCATGACTCCTTGTTTCTATTCTCTTTCCAAGTATAAAGCCATTTGTGTCAGAAAAAGGAGTCAACTCCAAAGTTCTAATTTAACTTATTCCTTTCCATCTGTTTACTGATGGACCACACCCTTTACTTCCATTTGGTGAGAGTGCCTGTACTAAAACTATGACTCATTGAATATTATGCTTCTAATGCTCACAAAAGCATAGGTATTATATCCCCCCCCCCCATTTTATGCTTGCAAAACTGAGATTCAAAAAATAAAATGCCTTATCAAGGCCACAGAGCTAAGTACATGCAGGGTCCCAAGTCAGGTGGGTCTGGCTCCAAAATCAGGGCTCCTATCATGATTTGCCTGCAGTATCACCAAGTTACACAACTGGGGAATGTACAGGGAGGTCTTGGTAAATGTAGATACAAATATAAGGTAGGGATGAGAATGATTATCATCAAAATAAGCCAATAATCCACGTAATAGAAATTCAGAGATCAATAAGGACTGAGGTGTCTGGGGGGTTCATGGAGGCTACAGGGTTCACAAAAGGGGTTCCATTAGGAAGTAGGAATCATCAGGTTTTCCTTTGATTTGATGAGAGTGACTATGTCCTCTGCTCAGAAATGAGTGTCATTTTGGTGACGTGGAAAAGAATATGTTTTTGTTCTTTTTCCCCTACGTACTAGATGTGTGACCTTGGAAAAGTTAGTAAATATCTGTGGGCCTCCATTTCTTTACTATAAAATGGACATAAAATCTATCTTACAAGGTTTTTAAGGAATTAAATGGGGTTTTGTATGTCAGTACTCAGTTGTGGATACATGGTAGAATCACCTGAGGCACTTTTAAAACTCCCATGCTCCAGCCCATCTAAACTAATTCAATCATAACGTGATTACCTAGCATGGTGCCTGAAACAAAGGTCCTCAAAAATATTGGCTCCTCCCCCCATTCAAAAAACAGAGCCTATCATTAATCTTTTAGATTACACTCCTGCTTCTTAGCGGTTAATTGGTATATTTTGATTAAGCAGAGAGGCTGACAGTCCTATATGACTGCTGACTCCCAGAAACCAGAGAGTTGATATGGTGAAGCTTACTATACATGAGTTTCATTTTGCTTCTGATTTCAGTGGCAAATAATATGTGAAAATTGAATCTTGGACTGCTGGAAATGATTTCTATTATTTGTACAGGAATACAGTTTACAGAGTAGTATAATCTTCTGAATTAAATAGTACAATCAACCCCATTTTATAGATGACAGAACTGAGGGCAGAATGATTAATCAAGGTTACCAAATTCCACAAAATGAAAACATAGTATTGAATCACTGAGTCTTAGAAATACCTACCTCATAGAGTTCTATGGATTAGATTAGATACTGAATAAAGCTCCTTACACAGTGCTAATAAGTGTATAATAAATGTCAACTCATTATTATAAAGTGGTAAACTCAAACTCAGATCCCATGTTCTTTCTGGATTCTTATCTTTGGAACTTTGGAGCTTTTTATTTAAAATAAATAAATAAATAAATGGATGGAACTTTCTGTTTAACAGAAATTGCTCCATTCTTCTCTCATCCAAGAAGTTGTAACCGCTTTAACTGCATAACAAACCAACCACTTAAAAACTTAGTGCCTTAAGACAACCACCACTTATTACTTTTTATGATTCTGTGAGTCAGCTGGGTGGATTTGATCTGGGTTAGACTCTGATTTTGGCTGGGTTCTTGTGGCAGACAGACTCTAAGGCAACTTTGATGATCCTCGCTTCCTGGTATTTATACCCTTAGGTAATCTATTAGTTTTCTATTGCTATGCAACAAAGTACCAGAAATTTAGCAACTTAATGTACATTTGTTATCTCATGATTCTGTGGGTCAAAAGTCTGGGCAAGTATGGCTAGGTTCAATGGTCAGGGCATATCACAAGGGTGAACTCAACGTGTAAACTGGGCTGGGTTCTTATCTGGAGACTTTGTGGGGAAAATCTGCTTCCAGGCTCATTCAGATTATCATCAGGATTTAGTTCCTTGTGTTTGTAGATCTGAAGTCTCTGTTTCTTGCCGGCTGTCAGCTGGGAGTCACTCTGCTACTAGAGGCCACTCTCATCAAGTCTATGTCACTCTTAGAATATCTCTGACTTTCTCTTCTGCCTCAGGCAGAGAAAACTCTCTGCTTTTAAAGGGCTCATGTGATTATATTAAACTTACCTGGATAATCTCCCCTTTGCCATATAATGTGATGTCATTATGGGAGTGATATATTCACTGGTTCCATCCATACTCAAAGGAGAGAGAATTATATGAAGTTGAGGGTCACTTAGAATTCTGCGTACCACACTGCTCCTCTTGTGTGGGGGCAGGACCTTGTGACTTTTTTTTTTTTTATAGATTCAGGTATTTATTTTAAGCTATTCCAATGCATTAAAACCTAAAAAGAGTTATCTATATAGTGCATAAGAATGCCCACCAGAGTGACCTCTTGACTCCATTTGGAATCTCTCAGCTGCTGAAACTTTGTTTTGTTTCATTTCACATCCCCCTTTTGGTCAAGAAGATGTTCTCAATCCCATGATGCCGGGTACAGATTCATCCCCAGGAGTCATATCCCACATTGCCAGGGAGATTTACACTCCTGGGAGTCAGATCTCACATAGCGGGGGAGGGCAGTGAGTTTACATGCCGAGGTGGCTTAGCTAGAGAGAGAGGGCCACAGCTGATCAACAAAGAGGTACTCAGGGGGAGACTCTTAGGCACAATTATAAGCAGGTTTAGCCTCTCCTTGCAGTAGTGAGCCTCATAAGGGCACGTCCCGTGATAGAGGGCTCAGCACATCAAACTGTCAGCCCTCAATGTTTGTGAGAACATCAGCAACAATCCAGGTAAGAAAGCCCAACACCTCTGCATTTTCCCCCAGCTTCTCAGGGGGGCCCTGCATATATATTTTTATTCTCTGCCCAAATTACTTTGGGATGTGTCACTATTTCACACTAACCTATGCATACCTACCAGGTCTCACTTCCTATTAAAAATTCCATGTAATTACGGTATTTGAACAAGCTGTACAAGTTAAATTGTTTAGAAAATATAGTTCTTGCACCAACTAAACATCTCTTCCCTTGGTCTCACATGGAATTTGAGGTTTTAAAATGCCATCAGTATTGTCCTTTACCCTTTGGCCCAGTTTGCCCTAGACCTAACCACATCTGCTTCATTCACATCTCTAGTTGAAGTCTGAACTCTTTTTCAGCTTTTTTAACATTTGCTATATGTTCTAATGCTGACATTCATATCTGCCGAAGTGTGTGACTTGTTTTTAATCAACAAGATATGGCAAAGGTAATGGGGTGTCACTTTCTTGGTTATATTACATAGTATGGCATGGTCTGTCTTGCCAAGAGACTCTCTCCCTTACTGGCTTTGAGGAAGCAAGCAGCCATGTTGGGAGGGCACACATGGCAAGAAACTGCTGCCAGCAACCATGTGAGCTGGGAAGTGATCCCTCCCTAGTTGAGCTTCAGAGAAGGTCGCAGTGGCAGCTGACACTTTGTAGCCATGCGAGATTCTTAACCTACAGAAACTGTGAAATAAGAAATATGTGTTGTTTTAAGCTGCTAAGTTTGTGGTAATATTGTTACACAGCAATAGATAACTAATACAGCTCCTTGATACCGCATTCAGTTTGCGGAAGGGTCATTGAGTGGCCTAGGAGGGCCCTGTTCACAGGTCTGGTGGTTATCTGTTGGGCAAAAGCCAGTGACTAGGCCACATGTCTTCATAATCCAGCAGGCTAACTTGGCAATGTTCGTCTAATGGTGGCAGAATCCCAGGAGATAGAAAGCAGAAACATGAAAAGCCTCTGTGCCAGTTTGGATATATAAATGTTCCTCCAAAAGATATGTTTTAATCCAATCTTGTGGGATATTTGGATTAGGTTGTTTCCATGGAGATGTGACTGGCCCATTGTAGGCGATAATTTTGATTAGATTATTTCCATGGAAGTGTGGCCCCACCTATGCAGTGTGGGTCTTGATTAGTTTACTGGAGCACTTTAAAAAGAGCTACACAGGCCCAGAGGCTTGCTGATGCTGATACTTAGACATGCTTGGACATCAGACAGAAGGACATTTAGCTAAGAGAAGAAGCCCCAAGTTTGCCCAGGGATATGCTAAGACAGGACCCCCAGGCACTTAGAGAGAAACATCCTGGGAGAAAGAACCAAGAATACACAGGAGCTGAGAAAGGAGCTGGAACACAATCCAGGATCAGCAGACACCAGCCATGTGCCTTTACAGCTAACAGAGGTTTTTCAGATGCCATTGGCCATTCTTCAGTGAAGGTACCCTATTGTTGATGCCTTAGTTTGGACACTTTTATGGCCTTAGGACTGTAACTTTGTAACCAAATAAAGCCCCTTTATAAAAGCCAATCCATTTCTGGTATTTTGCATAATGGCCTATGCCAGTTTGAATGTATTATGTCCCCCAAAATTCCATTATCTTTGATGGAATCTTGTGTGGGTGGACATATTAGTGTTGATTAGATTGTTATTCTTTGAGTGTTTCCATGGAGATGCAACCCACCCAACTGTGGGTGATAACTCTGATTAGATAATTTCCATGGAAGTGTGGCCCCGCCCATTCAGCATGGGCCTTGATTAGTTCACTGGAGCCCTATAAAAGCTCAGACAGGAGGGAGCTTGCTACAGCCAAGAGGGACACTTTGAAGAATGCACAGAAGCTGAGAGAGTAGCTGCAGATGAGAGACACTTTGAGGATGGCCGTTGAAAGCAGACTCTTGCTCCGGAGAAGCTAAGACAGGACAAACACCCCAAGAGCAACTGAGAATGACATTTTGAAGAGGAGCTGCTGCCTAGAGAGGAATGTCCTGGGAGAAAGCCATTTTGAAACCAGAACTTGCAGCAGACGCCAGCCACGTGCCTTCCCAGCTAACAGAGGTTTTCTGGATGCCATTGGCCATCCTCCAGTGGAGGCACCCAATTGTTGATGACTTACCTTGAACAATTTATGGCCTTAAGACTGTAACTGTGTAACCAGAGAAACCCCCTTTATAAAAGCCAATCCATTTCTGGTGTTTTGCATTCCAGCAGCATTAGCAAACTAGAACATGGCCGCGTTAGCAAACCAAACAGCCTCTCAGGGCCTAGACTTATACTGGTTTAATGTCACTTCCAACTGCATTCTATTGACCAAAGCAAATCACAAGGCTAGCCCAGATTTAAAGGGTAGAGAAATAAAGTCTCTTAATAGGAAAAGCTATTGTGAACATTTTTGCAATCTATCACAGTAGTCACTATTACTGGTAAAATGAATAGATTTATTCTCATCTCTTAAGATTTAGAACTCTATGACTGAGAAACTTAAAATTAAATTACAAAGGTGCTTCCTGATCCATGTATATTAGTCAAAATACTTTCAGTTACAAGTCACAGAATGCGCAACCAATAAAGGCTTAAACAATAAAAATACAATTATCTATAACATAATGAGAAGGCTGGAAATAGACAATTCCAGGGTAGGTTCAGTGTTTCAACCAGACATCAGAGACTCAAGCCCTTTCCCTCCTTCTACTCTGCCATCCTCAGCATAGAGGCTTTTTTTGTCCTGTGACTGGTTAACAAATGGCTGCCACAACTTCAAGCATCATATTCTCACACAAATGCATTCAAAGAAAGGAAGAAGAAATTAAGTGGCCAGATGGAAAGGGCTCAGAGTGACTCGCAGAGAAGTGTTGGGAGAAGCAGCAGAATGATTACTGTTCCCCAAGGGTGGCACTAAGTAGGGGAAGAAGACACTGGACCTGAAAAGGCCATGCAGACAGAAATGAGAGAATTCTTGGCAGTGCAGGCCAAGGACCGAGGACAAGGCAGGATGATTGTGTGGCTGCATGCACGTTTGCTATTAAAGGCCTTGGTATTAAAAGCTCTTCTCCAGTGCTTTGGCACTGTATAAGCTAAGTGGTACTTGATCATGGCTCCAGATGGACCATCTCAGTGGAATGAAATAAAAATCAAGATGAACTCTAGAATATGTTTTGTTTCTTAAACACCTAACTCTGTGGACTGAGATTTGAATCTCCTAACAGAAATCTGAGTCTTTGCCACCTCTATAGATAAAGTTTTTAAAATAATATTAAGATGATATAGAAAAAGTATGTTGTCTTTGTTGTACAGTTGGATTATGGTCATACTTGTACACCTTCCATCTATTTTCTAATTCATATTTTTTCATGTTCATGCAGTATATATACTTTTATTAATTAATCCTAATAAAAATTTTAAATATAGTCAAAACTTTATGAAGAGATTTTCTAACTCAGAATTACTTATAATATGGGCTTAATAGTATCACATGAATAAAAGAAACAAAAATGTATATACAGCATTATCCCAC
Source organism: Choloepus didactylus (assembly GCF_015220235.1). Taxonomy (NCBI): domain Eukaryota; kingdom Metazoa; phylum Chordata; class Mammalia; order Pilosa; family Megalonychidae; genus Choloepus; species Choloepus didactylus. The sequence continues at coordinate 182,157,135 of NC_051308.1, forward strand.
TTGTGTTTTAAGAAATATACATACACATACTTAAGAAATATACATATACAAAGGACTGGAAGGAAATATACCAAAAAAGGTAACAATGATTACTTCTGGGTTGTGAGATAGGGTAATTTTTATTTTCTTCTTTATGCTTTATCTGGATTTTCCATGTTTTCTCTGGGGAATATGTATTATATTTTGTAATTATAAAAATATTTTTTTCTTTGAAGTATCTTTTAAGTGGTATTCCTCATGTTAAAATCAGTGAGTCATCCTTTACCCTTTATGTGGTATTTATTCATTTATGTATAGATTCATTCACACTCCAAATATATTTTGATCTTCTTCTAAGTACCATCTCTTTGGAAGGTATTAGGTGAACAAATCAGAATGGTCCCTGCTCTCACAGATCTTGTAATATGCTGGAGGAGACACTGAATAATTATATTACTTAATAATAATTACAATAAGTGCTACAAAGAAGTATATGTGCTATAAGAGTGTAAATAGAAGGACCTGTTGCTAGAAGGAAACAGAGAAAACATTCTTGAGGAAGCAATGTACAAGCTGAGTTCTGGAAGGATGAGCACTACTTGGCCAGTAGAAAAAGAGGAAGAGCATTTCATTCCAGGGAGAGGGAAATTAAGAGGAAGATACGAAGCAAGAAGGAATTTCATATCATCAAGGGCTTGAAAGGTAGCCAGTATAACGGGAGCATAGAGACCGAGGGGTAGCATGGTGGGCCCAATCAGGTTGGGCCTTCTAGATGGCATCAAGTATTAGAATCTTTATCATAAAAACAATGAGCAACCAAAAGGGTTTTAAGCAGAGGAATATTGTAATCATAATAGTATTTGAAGAGATCACTCTGGTTGCTGCGGGCATGAATAAAAGGGAAAAAGTGGATGAAGTGAAAGCAGGTAGGCAGGTTCAAGACAATGGAGATGGATAGAAGTGAGCAGACTCAAGGTATTTTCAGAAAGTAGAGTCAAAAGACTTGGCAATAAATTATATGTATGGAGTGAGTGAAAAGAAGTGGTGTCCCCCAGTAACCTGGGTTTGGGAATATTGTTAAGAAGTATGGGATTAAAGAATAAACTCTTCAACAAATGGTGCTGGGAAAACTGGATCTCCATTTGCAAAAAACAGAGGACCCCTACCCCACACCATATACAAAAATCAACTCAAAATGGATCAAAGACCTAAATATAAGATATAGAACTATCAAACTCTTAGAAGAAAACATAGGGAACCATCTTCAGGACCTTGTGTTAGTCAATTGTTTATCAGACTTTACACCCAAAGCACAAGCAACAAAAGAAAAAATAGATAAATGGGACCTCATCAAAATAAAAAAAATCTTTTGTTCCTCAAAAGACTTTATCATGAAAGTAAAAAAATAACCTCCACAATGGGAGAAAATATTTGGAAACCACGTATCTGATAAAGGATTAATATCCAGTATATATATGTATATAAAGAAACCCTTCAAATTAACAACAAAAATACAAACAACCCAATTAAAAAGTCAGCAAAAGGCTTGAATAGACATCTCTCCAGAGAAGATATACAAATGGCCAGAAAGTACATGAAAAGATGCTCAAAATCATGAGCCATCAGGGAAATGCAAATTAGGACCACAATGAGATACCATTTCATACTCATTAGAATGGCTGTTATTAAAAAAAATGGAAAATAACAAGTGTTAGAGAGGATGCAGAGAAGTCGGTACACTCATTCATTGCTTGTGGCAACGTAAAATGGTGCAGCTGCTATGAAAGACGGTTTGACAGTTCCTCAGAAAGCTAAGTATAGAACTACCATATGACCTGGCAATCCTACGCCTAGGTGTATACTCAAAAGAACTGAAAACAGGGGCTCAAATAGATATTTGCATACTGATGTTCATAGCAGCATTATTCACAGTTGCCAAGAGATGGAGGCAACCCATGTGTTCATCAGCCGATGAATGGATAAATAAAATGTGGTATATACATATGATGGAATATTATTCAGCCATAGGAAGAAGTGAAGTCCTGATACACGTGACAACATGGATAAACCTTGAAGACATCATGTTGAGTAAAATAAGCCACACACAAAAGGGCAAATATTATATAATCTCATTGATTTGCAACAATTAGAATAAGCGAACCCATAGAATCAGAACCTAGAATATAGTTACCAGGGAACGGGGTGGGGATAGGGAATGGGAAATTAAGGCTTAAAATGTACAAGGTTCCTATTTAGAATGACGGAAATGTTTTGGAAATGGATGGTAGTGATGGTAGCACAACACTGTGAAAGCAATGAACAGCACTGAAATATATATCTGAATATGATTAAAAGGGGAAATGTTAAGATTGGCTATATGGTAACAGAATAAAAGTTAAAAAAAATTCTATGGAACTACACCATACAAACAGAAAACTTTAAGTTAAATCATGGACTTTAATTAATAGTATAATTATAAAAATGTGCTATCATCAATTGTGACAAATGTTCCACACCAATGCAGGATGTTGGTGGTGGGTGGTATATGGGGATACTGTGTTTTATGCATGACTGTTCTGTAGACCCACAATTTCTCTAATAAAGGGGGAAAAAAAGAAGTATAGGATTGTAGGATTGTACAGTATGATCATGAACTCTGTTTTGGACATGTTAAGTTTGAGGTGTTTGTAATGCATCCAAGAGGTTACTTTCAAAAGACAAGGAAGATTCATTTCTTGAGAAAGCTATTAATATGCCAACTTACCTAGAATTTGGTTAGGTATGAGCTAGGTCAAGGAACAAACAGTTGGCAATTTTATGAAAAGCTTGATGATTTTCCTACCTGCATATAAATGGGAGATGGGTTAAAGCCAAGCTAAATAAATGTAGGATGTTTGGTTAAATTATAATTCCAAATATAGTGTTAATGAAAGACAGTTTTACCTTTACCCTTCAAAATTAATCACTTGCATTTCAATTGTAATGATTTAAAGAAATATGTTTACCATAGATTATCAATCTTTTATGACTGCAACACGTAATAAATGGTACAGACCTATCTGTATGAAATTTATAATAAAGACACTGGATAGTGAAGTGGGGATTTATGGGCATTAGTTCTTAACAATCACAATAAATTAGTTACATGGTTCATACAGAAACCATCAAAATAAAAAAAATTGAAAAATAATTCATTAACAACATGTAAAGAAAACCTTAGAAAGCACTTATATGGCAGACAATAAAAGTATGTATCATAGTGTTAATAATATGTGTACACTGAACTTTCTGTCTGATGGAGTCAAGTAATGGTGGAATAATCTATATTGAGAAATATTGGAATATTCTCCAATTTAGGACTAGAATGGACCCCAAATACCTCACCTATCTAGGAGTTCAACTAGGCCTGAAATTAAGAGAATTTCTTCTCAATTAAGAGAATGCTGATGGAATAGGTCAGTCATAGATACTCTCCTACAAGAAGTTTCAATTATTTTTAGCTGGCAAATAACTAATTTATGATTCCATATGAGTCTATAGAAATTAATGTTGAAAAATACTGCAAATGTCATTTTAGTTCATTTGTTAAGCCTGAATCATAGATTTTTCCTCACTGCAGATTTAGTTCATTACTTTAAATCTTGATCTATTTGTAATTTACTGAAATAACTAGTTTCTACATATTGAAAGCAATAAGAAACGATTCAATGTCTATTCTGTTTGTATCCATAAATTATTCAGGTGTTTAAAACTTTTATTTGAATAAAAGTTAACAGAGACCTGCAGGCTGTGGTTCTGAAATTAAGTTTTTCCTATGCTAAAATAAGAATAGTTTCTGAACTCATGTTTCAGTGTCCAGTGGTATTAGTTCACGAGCCTATATGTGAAAATGGCTGCTACATGATAAATTGGACTTTTTCCTTAGAATTCATTTTTGGAATCTTCTATAAAAGATATCAGTCTGAATTAGTTTATATGAATATTTGATATGCAAAATATTAATATTTCAAATGGCAAAAGATAAGATTTTTAAAAATACAGATTGTGAAGGGCATTTTTCAAGAGGATAATGAATGTCTTCTGTTATCCTGTTCCATCAGTGTTCTTGAGTCCTGTGGTAGGTTGAATAATCTCCCCCCCCCCCCAATTAGGATCCATGTCCTAATCCCTGAAATTCATGAATGTTACTTTTTATGGCAAACGAGGACTCTACAGATGTGATTAAGGTTCTTAAGGTGGAGAGATTATCCTGGATTATCTTGGTGGGCCCTGAATGCAATCGCACGTATCCTTATAAAAGGGAGGCAGAGGGAGATTTGCCCACAGAAGAGACTAGGTAACCAGGAAGGCACAGATTGAAGTGATGCTGCTACAGGCCAAGGAATGCCAGAAGGCACCAGAAGCTGGAAGAGGCAAGAAATGGATTCTCTTCTAGAGTCTCCAAATGGAGTGTGGTCCTACTGACACCTTGATTTTAGTCCAATGACACTGATTTTGGACTTCTGGCCTCCAAAATGGTAGGAAAATAAATTCTTGTTCTTTTAAACCACCATGTTTTTTTGGTAATTTGGTACAGCAACCATAGGAAACTAAAAAAGATGCTTTAATCTTATGGAAGATTATGAACGAGGAAGCTCATGACCTGATTCTCTGGAGGCCTAAAGCATGACTTCAGATAGTCAGCAATAGACAGAATAAGAAAGAGAAGGCTATCCTGAGGCTCCACCAGTGAAAAATCATGAAGTATAATAGGTTAGCGCAAGTAAAGAAAATAATCAAGGAAATCATGTACATAATTATTTCCAAGTTATTATTTTGCTTCAATTACCTGAATACCTAAGGTCCAATTTTTTTTCCTTGAACTATCTAGGAACCAGAGTTCTTGTTTCATTCACTGTGTAGGACTGGCCACAGTGTACTGTGAGTTTTCTATATACCACCTTGAGGTTTTGAATACTGCCTACCAGAACTAGCTTAGAGCTGGATTTAGCAATTTTTCCTCATGAGAGAATTGTCTTTCTTCCCTCCCTTGACATACTGAACCTTTTAGTTCCTGTTACATGTTTTCTTAATTTTGAAGGCATCTAAAAGTAATAATTTATATTCATTACCTTTCCTTTCATTTTCCATTCAAACCTTCTATCAAATACTTACTAAATACAGCAAAAGATATGTGGTATGAACCGTGAAAGGTATTGATTTTAAAGTTTGTATTATAATAAAAAGAAAGGTCTCAAATAAATAATATAAGCTTTCAACTTAAGAAATGAGAAAAAGAACGAATAAACCCAAAGCAGGCAGAAAGAAGGAAATGATAAAGAGCAGAAATCAATGAAATTGAAAAGAGAAAAACAGAAAATCAAACTAAAAGCTGGTGCTTTGAAAAGATCAATGAAGTTGATATACCTTTAACAGGATTGACAAAGGAAAAGAGAGAAGATACAAATTGCTAATATCAGGAATGAAAGCGGGGATATCACTACAGATATCCATAGACACAGATATTTATAGACAAAACAAAAACAAACAAACAAAACTCAACAAAAGAGGACTCTGCAGATGTGATTAAGGTTCTTAAGATGGAGAGATTATCCTGGATTACCTTGGTGGATAAATTTGTGCATAAATTTGACAACTTATATAAAATGAACCTGTTCCTCATAACCCACAAAGTACCAAACTCACCCAAGATGAAATAGATAATCTGAAGGGCCTGTAACTATTAAAGAAATTGAATTAGTAATCAAAAACATTCCAAAAAGAAATCCTCAGGCCCTTATGGTTTTAATTTGAACTCAAACAAACATTTACAGAAGAAATAACACCAATGCTTTACAATCTTTCCAGAAAAAAAAAGAGTGGGGACTCATTTTAAAAGGTCAGCATTACCCTGATACCAACCAAAGGGGTTGCAAAAAAAGAAAAATCAAACCAATATCCTTCATAAACATAGTCACAAAAATGCTCAATGAAATACTAGTAAATTGAATCCACTATATATAAAAAAAGTAACATATCACAATTAAGTGGGATTTATCCTGGGAAAGAAAGGCAGGTTCAATATCTGAAAAATCAATCAATATAATCTACTATATTAACAATCTAAAGAAAAACCATATGACCATATCTATTGAGACAAAAAATATCTGACAAAATTCAGCATCTATTTCTGATAAAAACTCTCAGCAAACTAGGATTAGGAGGAAATTCCCCAACCTAATACAAGGAATCTATATAAAAGCCTACAGCTAACATCATATAAATGGCAAAAGACTGAATGCTTTCCGCACCAAGATTGGGAATAAGACAAGGTTATCCACTCTCACTATTCTTATTCAGCATTGTAATGGAAGTCTTAGCCAGTGTAATAAGGCAAGAACATGTTTTCCTGGGGTACACAGCTTCAAACCACCAGAGTGTCCCACAGGTTTCTTAAGCTCTTTTCACTATTTGGGTTGATTGTAGTTTTAGTAATGAATGGTGGTTATAGTAATTCAACATTGTGAACATTTTTAACAGTACTGAATTATATATGTGAATATGGTTAAAAGGGGAAAAGAACAATAAAATTGGAGGCATCACACTACCTGATTATAAGACTTAATATATAGCTACCATAATCAAGACAGTGTGTTACTGGTGAAGAGAAAGACACAGATCAGTGGAACAGAATAAAAAGTCCAGAAATAAATCCATACAACTATGTGGATCTTTATGGCCAATTGATTTTTTGACAAAGGGGCAGAAGCAATTTAATGGAGAAAGCATAATCTTGCCAAAAAACAGTGGTGGAATTGTTGACATCCGTGTGAAAAGATGAATCTCAACCTAAACCACATACCATATATAAAAATTAACTCAAAATAGATCTTAGGTCTAAATGTAAAAAGAAAACCTATAAAATTTTTAAAAGAAAATGAGAAAATCTTTGTGACCTGGATTAGGCAAAAATGGCTTCTACTTGACACCAAAAGCATGATCCATAAAAGGAAAAAAAATGATAAATTGGATTTCATCAAAATTTAAGTTTTGCTTTCCATATGACACTGTTAAGAAAATGAAAAGATAAATTACAGACTGTGAGAAAATATTTGCAAATCATATATCCTACAAAGGACTGTGCCCAGAATTTATAAAGAATATTCAAAACCCAACAGGAAGAAAACAAACAAACCAATTTTAAAATAGGCAAAAGACTTGAACCTTACCAAAGAGAATATATACATATGGCAAATAAGCATATAAAAATTTGTACAACATCATTAACCATTAGGGAAATGCATATTAAAACCATGATGAAATACCACTATATACCCATTAGAATAGATAAAATAAAAAGTACTGTCGATATCAAGTGTTGACAAATATGCAGAACAACTGGAACTCTCATACATTGCTGGCAGTAATGCAAAATTGTACAGCCACTCTAGAAAACAGTTTAGCAGTTTCTTAAAAAATCAAATAGACATTTATCATGTGGCCCAGCAATCCTACCTCTGGTTATCTACCCTAGAAAAATGAAAACTAATGTTCATGCAAAAACCTGTAGAGTAATGTTGATAGCAGCTCTATTAATAATTGCCCCAAACTGAAAACAACTCAACAGATGAATGAATAAACAAACTGTGGTACATAAATATAATTAAATAATACTCAGGGTATTTTTTTTTTAACATTCACATATATTTTCAGAAATGTATTATGTTAACAAAATAGCAGAGTGTGTATTTTCAAAAGTACATACTGACTTGAGTCAAATATCACAAATATAGGCAGCCTGTGAATTATTCTTAAGAATTGAGATGCCTATTCTTCATCTTCTTCAGGTAATGCTAGCTACCGTTAATAGGTATAGAAACTTAAAAGCAATAAAAATCCTTTACCCTTGACTTTCAGCAACAACTCCTAGTTTCTGGTCCCCAAATTGTCTCTCCACATAAATCTCATCTACTTCCCCTAAATCAGTCCCATTATTTGCTTTATTTCTCCCCAAACCATTATTTGATTATTTTAATCCAGAAATTCAGGGAGGCTGAGAAAATGTAGCAAAGACAGGCTTTATGTACTATGTAAAGCTAGGGGTATCCCTATGTGCCCTTATCACTTGTAACTTCATGAAGGTGTAAGTCAATATCTTTTTAAGAGCAAAAGACTTAGTATCTACTTTACAAGTTAGAAGTAATTTTGATATATTTTATAATATAAATGGGTATATATGCCTGCATTTGCGTATATCCATAGTTTCCAATACACTTAACTAAAGCAGTCTTGAAAGTCATAGAGGACTTTAATACAATGCCCAGAAATATTACCAGTCTCCTTCCCTCCATGCCTTCCTCCCTCTCTGTCTCTCTCATGAATAATAAAATAATATACTCACCCTCTAGTGGCCAAAATAAAAAAATATATTCTCATTTCCTGGATTATATCCAAAACATGATTAGTGTGGTATATTAGGTTTCTGTTTCATATTTAACCTACACCAAAAATAGATCTAAAAGAAGGCCACTGGCTTAAAAAAAAAAAAAAAAAAAAAAGTCTACTCGAAGATCTAGTGGGAAAACAACAAAATTATGAAATATAATTTAAGAATTGTTTGTAACAGCAATTGCTACTTACCACAAACTAAATTTAAAATATCTGAGCTGTAGAATTTTATAGTTGGAAGGAATTACAGTGATTATTTGGCCTCTCCTCTCCCCACCATCTAAAATTGCATGTAAGATAATCAGTGAAAAAATTAAATTTTTTTTTCATTTTGTTTTAGTTATTTTTTTAATCTCATAGCTAATGAAATGAACAATAAAGTCTTGGTAAATGGAATTAATAGACACAAGAATTTTTATTCTTGTGTTTCTATTTTTAATTTATAAATATCCTTAAGAGTTAGGAAAATTTCATACTTCATGTTAAGTTTATTTTAATATTCTGTTCACTTTATTCAACCATTTGGCAAATATTTATTACATATCTATTACAGTGTCTATGACATATGCCGGGGTTACGATTGTCCCTGCTTTCAGCCTATTCCTTAGTATAGACAAATAAAGAGCAACTCAAATATAAATGATATAATTAATATAAAAAGAGTGCACATGAAGTATTAGGGTCATCAAACGAATCTTGGTGGGGAAAGTAATCAGGAAAAGAGTCCTGGAAAAAGTGACATATTTGCTGAGACCTGAAGGAAAAAGAGGGAAGAGAAGGGAAGACTTATTCTATAGGCAAGAAAGAAACATCATGTACAAAGGCCTGAGGTAAGAGAGAATGTAGAAATTGGGAGAACGCACAGAAGTGTAATTGAAAAGAAGCTTGGCTTCGAGGAATTGAGAATGCCTTTTTGACCAAAATGGGGAAAAGAAAGGCAACAAAATAAGGTTTCAGTGGCTAAGAGAATTCAAATAGAGTCAAGAGGTTGTTCTGGAGGTTACTCCTATGCAAACTTCACCTACATATGCCAAACGACCACAGTACGATAAGCCCAAGTCAACAATAGTCCCATAAACCTTGAAGAATACCTGGATCCCTATCTGAGACTCTCTGAATGTTTCACTCACTAAGTTTATTCTCCAGAAACTTAAATTCTTCAGAGAACTCCTATGCCAGCTGTGATGGTTAGGTTCATGTGTCAACTTGGCCATGTGATGGGGCCCAGGTGTCTGGTCAAGCAAGCACTGGCCTATTACTACAAGGACATTTGTGGCTGGTTTATTAAATCATCAGTCAATTGGCTGCAGCTGTGACTGATTACATCAATGAAGGGCATGGCTTCCACAATGAGAGAATTCAATCAGCAGGATTTTTATCCAATCAGTTGAAAACTTTTAAGTGAGACAGACAGAGGACCTTCACTGCTTGCTTCTTCAGCTACCTAGCGAAGTGTTTCCTGAGGAATTCACTGTACACCCTCATCAGAGTTGCCAGTTTGCTGACTGAGGAGTTCATCAAACACCTTCATTGGAGTTGCCAGTTTGCTGCCTGCTCTATGGAATTTGGACTCATGCATCCCCACAGTTGCATGAGATACTTTTATAAAATCTTATATTTAGATATCTCTTGTTGATTCTGTTTCCCTAGAACACCCTAACTAATACACTGGCTAAGTCCCCAAAACCAGAGGCAATAGCCTCTTCAAGAACATCAAATAGATGTGTCCCTTTTTCTCATAAAGTTGACACCCCTTTTTATCATGAACTTAGGGTGGTCACTGCCTAGATATTCCCTGAAGATCGGAAAAGTGATTAAACTAGAGGAAGGGGTAGCAACAGGTAAGATGGAATTTAACAAAGGATTATGAATACTGAATCTTTATGTAATTTGCTTTTTCTTAGTTGCTGGGGTATTAGAATAGCTAGAAGGAAGGAATTGAAATGGTTGAACTGTAACCCATAGCATTCTTTGAAATTTGTTCTATAACTACTTGTTAAAATTGTAATGTGAAAGCTATTGCCTTTTTCTATAAATGTTATATTTCACAATAAGGAAATAACTGAAACTATGGTATTATAACTTGTAACAACCTTGGAAATTTCCTATATAACTACTTGTTAAAGCATACTTTGAAAGATAGTACCTTTTTTTGTATATATGTTATATTTCACAATAAGGAAATAACTGAAACTGTGGAACTGTAACCTATAATATTCTTTGAAATTTCTTCTCCTACTTGTTAAATTTCACTTGGAAAGTTATCACTTCTATGTATATATGCTATATTCTACAATTTAAAAAATGATTAAAAAAAGAAAAAAGAAAAAAGAAGCCTGAAAAGGAAGAAAATCTGAATATGCTGTTCCAGGAAGATCAACCGTGTCTAACACTGGAGAGAACACTTAAAAATATACACTGGATTTAATAACAAGGAGGTTATCGTTATCTGTGATGATGAATTTCATGTGTCAACTTGGCTAGGTTATGGTTTCCAGTTTTTGGTCAAGCAAGCATTGACGTGATTGTTACTGTGAGGATATTTTGTGGATTTAAATCATTAGTCAGTTGATTGCATCTATAGGAGATTGCCTTCAACAATGAATGGAGTCTCATCCAATCAGTTGAAGGCCTTAAAAGAAAAACTGATGATTTCAGCAGTCAGAAAGAATTTCTATCTCTACTTCAACCAATCAGCTTGCCCTGGGGAATTCATCGAAACCCTGATCATAGTTCTCAGCTTGTGGCCTGCTCTATGAAATTCAGACTTGGCAATCCCCACAGTTGTGTGAGCCAATTCCGATATTAAATCTCATTATATTTACATAATGTATCAGTTCTTTTTCCTTGGAGAACCCTGACTAATACAATCTTCTTGGGGGAACAAACACTTTTGAATTAACTAAAAAGAATGAATCAGAGTCAACAAAGTGGGTGTAGCCACTTTCTTGAATTGTGAGTCCTTTTGCTGTGAAGGGGAAGAGAGAAATATGTTGACAGAGAGAGATGGGGGATGAAAGTTTTCATAAAGATGAACATATGTAAAACAGTAATGGGAAAAAGCCAATATTGAAGGAGTGTTTGTAGATAAAACTCTTTTATGGGAAGTTTTAATGGGGACCCTGAGGAGACAGGAAGGGATGGAATCTAGAGCACAGGAGAGATTTGGGGTATCCAGATGTCATTCTAGTAAGCTGAATCCTTATGCTTTCTGAATTAAACCACATGCAAAGTTACCTTTTGCTGAAATTGTGCAAAACTATCCTGAAAAGGGAAGAACTTCTCAAATTTAAATACAACATTCTTACGTGTTAATCAACTATACTTGGTTGGATAAAGAATTACTATCAATCTATGAGTCAGACATTTCAGGACTTGAATTAATTTTTTCTGGATATTCTATAACTGCACTACTGAATAATCATTAAAAAGTCATTTACTTAAAGGCCCCAAATATAACTTAGTTTATATTCATTATATAGCTGATTCCCCTGGGTTTTCATTCATTTAACTTGGAACAAAATATCTTTGACTTTTCTAATGATTAATTAGAAAATGGGATTAAGATAATTTTTCCTTCCTTTATTGTGAAGGGGGAGAAAAAGGCTTGACATGTCTAAGTGGTGATGGTGGTAAAAAGCTAAAGCTCACCATTCTCTTTCTTGAGTCTTCATGTTCCAGTGCCACTTTATGATACCTATTCTATTATAAAAAGCTCCTTTCCAACTTGAGGTAAAGATAACAACCTTATTATATGCCTTTTGCATCATAGCCAGATAATTTCCTACAAATTACTATCTTGTGAAATATGGTTACCTTTGTTGGATTTATAAAGTATTTAGCAATTAATAAAATGCTTTCACATTTCATTTACTTTTTAAGACACATTATCTGAAGAATTTAGTCCATTAGATAATGACAACTCATTCTACAAATGTCTAAATCAAGGGCCCAAAATCCAAATGACATTTAAACTCTGTGCTAGCATGTACTGGATATAAAAAGAATACACTGCCATAATGGTATTCATATTTTAAAAGCTGACATTTACTGGCCAAGTATTCTGTTACTGATATTGTCATATAGTTCTTAATTGCTTAATATAGTTTTTCATGTGCTTATACTGCTCTTTTAAATATTATAGAGATTTAATTCCCATTATTTTAAAAAAAACATTTAATTAAAAAGAATCTACTGATAAATTCATAAAAAATTTACTGTAAGAACAAAATGTTCTTACTGTTGTGATTAGATTTTGGCTACTTTAATTATCAAAGTGAATTTTTCCAAATTTGCTTTAATTTTTTTCTGAGTGGAGAATTAAATATATAATTAGATGGCTATTTTTGTTTTTGCATTTTCTTTTAGTATTTTTTTAAACAAATGAGATAAACCAAAAGTGTGTTGCATTTTGTAGAATTCAAAATGCTTTTTAAAAGCTTACTTTTTAAAAGCTTACCTGTAATTTTATTTTGAATTATAATCAATAAATGAAATATGCTTGGATTTCCAGTTTAATAAGAAGGTCACATGTTAAAAACATTATTTGTATTTTATTAATAAAGTATATGACATGGACATAAAATGTAAATGTATATAAATTAAATAGATTACTATTTATGTAAATCAGTTAAATTGATTAGTATTTAATTAATTAGTAAGTAAAACACTAAACCTGACATAACTCTTCTTAGTTTGATAGACCTAAGAAGAATTATTTCCTAAATACAGTATTTAAGATATAAGGGAATACACACAATTATATATCCATTCTTGTCCTTCATTCAGAGGCATTACGTGTTCACAAACCTGCATATAAAAATAAAAAGCTTTTACTTTTCTTTTATATATTGCTATTTTTGACTAATTTTACAATAGGACACCATTTCTAAACCCTGTGTAAAAAATATACACATGAAGATAAAATTAAGTAATATTTCTCCTTAATGGGGGATGGAAATCTGTGGCCTGTTATCTAACAGAATCTAATCTACTAAATCAGATTCTACCCTGATATGGTAGTTGCTGGTTGGTGTGTGTAAATGTTTGTAAAGAAAGGGTGGTAGAAATTGGAGCTGACATCCTTTTCTCCTTGCTAAGCATAGCGCATTTTCTAAAATCCCAGCTGGGGAAACAGAAAAGATTATCTCCCTATAACCTATTCTAGAATGTTTTAGGATTTCATGGGCATTATGAAGCAAGGGTAAGAAAAGAAAAGTTTTTCCTTTTCCCCTTCACTAAACCAGATTCAGAGTCTACTGATCTGTCCCTGCATTTGAACTCCTAGCTAAATCAGAAACCTGGAGTTCTGCTAACAACAGAACAACGGCTGTTCCTAGCTCTGACTTAGTTGGTCATCTAAAACTCAGAAGCATTTTGTCTCTCATGTTACCTTAGAAAATCTTCATAATGTACATAAAAATATTTTGAATTATGATACTTCCTACTACTAACACTACCTTGTATTTCTATATGATATTGAAGTGCTTTTGTGTATACCATTTGATTTTTATCTTTACATTAGCCTTGTGAAGTAAGTAAAGCTGGTGATACTATCTTAATTTTACATTTAAAAAGACTGGAACAGAGAGGTTAAGTGAATTTCCCATAGTCACTCAACCAAATAGTGACAGAACTGTATTAGAACCAAAGTCTTCTATCTCCTAGTATAGAATAATATTAATATGAGTACCATTAGTGGTACAGATAATTATAATTAAAATACTTTACCACTACATTTCATAGCTACATGTGAATTCATAGTATTAGTGTGAAAATATTCTAGAGGTAGAACAAAAGGCTTTAATTAGAAAATAATGGATTACCATTGTAGATTTTGGTGCCACTTCTACTGCAAATATGTTGAGTCCTCTGTTGTTTATGCAGTTTTTACTTAGTTCGTTGTTGATGTGAATAATCACTTTATTATCTGACTATAAAAAAAGATTTCATAAGTCGTTAGTCTGTACTTCAATAAATATAGACAAATATAAACTTCAGAATAATCCTTGAAATTCTATTTTAATATCACAAAATTCACTACTAATTTGTACACACAAACTGGCTCCCAACTTTGTGTCTGTGACTTTTTCCTCATTCATTCTTTGTCCACTCTGGCACCAGTTGTATAAACTTTTTCTTCTAAATGTGACTTGGAGTCACCTCTTAATCTTCATCTTCACCTTAATCTTTGGGGGCTACATATCTCATCCCTGGCTCACTACAACAATAACTTCTCTTTTTTTTTTACTGTATCTTTAGTTTTGCCACCCTCTATTCATCCTGCATACTACCTCCCAATTTAATAAGTCTAAAACATCCTTTGATTATGCTACTCACTCATTCATTCAGTATATATTATTTAGTATCGACGATGTGTCAGGCACTGTTATAGGGATCTAGGGATACAAGGATAAAAGATACAATTCCTGGAAAAAATATTGTGTGATCTCATGATATGAAATAATTAGAATAAGCAAACTCGAAGAGTCAGAATCTAGAATATAGTTTACCAGGGGACAGGCTGGGGGTAGGGAATGAGGAGTTAATGCTTAAATTGTACAGGGTTTCTAGCTGGATTGATCATAAAAAGTTTTAGTAATGAATAGTGATGATGGTAGCACAACATTGTGAACATTATTTACAACACTGAATTATATTAGTGAATGTGGATAAAGGGGGGAAATTTTAGGTTGTATATATGTTACTAGAATAAAATTAAAATTAAAACTATAGGGCTATACAACATAAAGAGTGAACCCTATTGTAAAATTTGGACTATGGTTAATAATACAATTATTATTGTATTATTAATACAATAAATAATACATAAATAAAATGGATAAAATGGATAAAATAAACGGATAAATAAAATGACAACTACAGAACACTTTGCTAAGTCCTTTAACAGGGATATTCATAGGGTTCTATAGCGAAGAAGGACATAAGCCCAGGAGTAACAAAGAAGACTTCATGGAAGAGGTGACACTTGAAAAGATAAATAATGACCTCTAGGATAGCTAGGATGCAAGAGAAAGAATGAAGCTGATAAATAAGAGAAATGCAGGAGTCAGTATTCCCCTGCTAAAGACCATGCCATCACTCCCTAATGACTACAAAGGGGCAGTATAGCGTTAGACTACCTGGATTCATTTCTCAGCTCTTCTGATAATTAGCTATGTGACTTTTAAGTCATTTGCTTTAGTTTCCTTGTCTGTAACATGGGGATATTACTTGTATCATAGGGTTGTTGTCAAAAGTAAATGAGTTGTGCTCGCTTTGGCAGTACATACACTAAAACTGGGACGATAAAGAGAAGATTAGCATGGCCCCTGCACAAGGATGACATGTAAATTTGTGGAGTGTTCTATAGTATGCAAGGCTTGTTCAACACAGGAAAATCAATGAATGTAATATACCACATCAGTAAGCCAAAGCAGAAGAATCACATGATCATTTCGATCGAAGCAGAAAAGGCATTTGACAAAATTCAACATCCCTTCTTCATGAAAACACTCAAAAGGATAGGAATAGGAGGGAAATTTCTCAATATGATAGATACAGTATATGAAAAACCCATAGCTAACATCATACTCAATGGGGAAAGACTGAAAGCTTTCCCTCCAAGATCAAGAACAAGACAGGGATACACACTGCCACCATTGTTATTCTACATTGTGCTGGATGTTCTAGCTACAGCAATCAGGCAAGAAAAAGAAATAAAAGGAATTGGAGAGGAAGAAGTAAAACTTTCACTGTTTGCAGATGATATGATCCTGTATGTAGAAAATTCAGAAATATCTACAGCAAAGCTGCCAGAGTTAATCAATGAATATAGCAAAGTGGCAGGGTACAAGACCAACATGCAAAAATCAGCAGTGTTCCTACACACAAGTAATGGGCAACAGGAGGAGGACTTCAGAAAAAAATCCATTTACAAAAGCAACCAGAAGAATCAAGTATTTAGGAATAAACTTAACCAAGGTCACAAAACACCTATACAGAGAAAACTACAAGGAACAGCTAAAAGAAATCAAATAGGACCTAAAAAAATGGAAGAACATACTGTGTTCATGGATTGGAAGACTAAATATGGTTGTCACTTCTATCTAAACTGATTTATAGATTCAATGCAATACCAATTAAAATCCCAACAACTGAGAAGCTAAGGTGGTGGCACAGAGAGGAGTGGAAGACTGTTAGTCCCCCAGAACAACTCGGAAACAACCAAAAAACTAGTAAATAATCTGGAATAACTGCAGGGAAACAAATGTGACTGTCCACTCATCACACACCAACCTGAATTGGGAAGAATGCCCGAGATCACAGCATAAAACCTGTAAGTAAAAATCGCAGACCAGCGCCGAGAGCCCCTCCCTCACAGAAGCCTCGTGGTGCTAGAGAGCAGTGCTCTCCGAACAAGCGAGTGTACCTCAGCCCAGATCCAACTGGGGTTTTAATGTTAACTGCTCAATAAAGACAGCAAATCCCCAACAAGTAGGCAGAGGCTTTTGGTGACGACTGACCTTCGGACAGTCGGGACATATCTGTCTCAGGCTGGGAAGCCCAGAGGATTGGGTGCTATCTCTGGCCGAAGGGT
Organism: Choloepus didactylus; assembly: GCF_015220235.1. Classification (NCBI taxonomy): domain Eukaryota; kingdom Metazoa; phylum Chordata; class Mammalia; order Pilosa; family Megalonychidae; genus Choloepus; species Choloepus didactylus. The sequence continues at coordinate 182,174,140 of NC_051308.1, forward strand.
GAATCTGGGAGCTTTCTGTCCCTTTCTCTCTCTGTCAACCTGGGCGGATCAGTGGAGAAAGCCTCAGCCATTTTCAGCTCGCCCGCTTTGAAGTAGAGAAAGCCTCAGCTATTTTAAAATCATAGCATTCTGACCAGTAGGGTCAGAGAAACAAAGAACTTATTGATATGCAAATGACCTCTCTGGAGGGGGCATAGCTTCCCAAGAGGAAAGGGAGGGGCCCAGCTCTACTACCTGCCTTACACTGGGAACCAAACCCCAGAGCCTGAGGGAGGAGAGCCGCAGGCCACACCCCCTTACACCAGTCTGTGACAGGCTGACAGGCGCACCTGCCAGGCAGAAAAGCACAGGGTGTGTCAATCCTCTAAGAAAAACCATCAGGGAAACCAGATACTGAATATTTCCTCCTTCTGTGACCTGAGCCTGTTCTTGTCTGGGAAAACCTGACTGGGGTGGCCTAGAAAGTCAGGTGCCTAGACAACAGAAAACTACAACCTACACTAAGAAAAACGAAGTTATGGCCCATTCAAAGGAACAAACTTACGCTTCAACTGAGACACAGGAATTTAAACAACTAATGCTAAATCAATTCAAAAAGTTTAGAGAAGATATGGCAAAAGAGATAAAGACTATAAAGAAACACTGGGCATACATAAGGCAGAAATCTAAAGTTCAAAAAAACAACTAGCAGAATCTATGGAAATGAAAGGCACAACACAAGAGATGAAAGACACAATGGAAACATACAACAGCAGATCTCAACAGGCAGAAGAAAACACTCAGGAACTGGAGAACAAAACACCTGAAAGCCTACATGCAAAGGAGCAGATGGAGAAAAGAATGGAAAAATATGAGCAATGTCTCCGGGAACTTAAGACGAAACGAAATACAAGAATTTACGTATCATTGGTGTCCCAGAAGCAGAAGAGAAAGGTAAAGGGGCAGAAGCAATAATAGAGGAAATAATCAATGAAAATTTCCCATCTCTTATGAAAGACATAAAATTACAGATCCAAGAAGGGCAGTGTACCCCAAACAGAATAGATTTGAATAGGCCTACGCCAAGACACTTAATAATCAGATTATCAAACGTCAAAGATAAAGAGAGAATCCTGAAAGCAGCAAAAGAAAAGCAATCTGTCACATACAAAGGAAGCTTAATAAGATATGTGTGGATCTCTCAGCAGAAACCATGGAGGCAAGAAGGAAGTGGGGTGATATATTTAAGATACTGAAAGAGAAAAACTGCCAATCAAGAATCCTATATCCAGCAAACCTGTCCTTTAAATATGAGGGAGAGCTCAAAATATTTTCTGACAGACAATGAGAGACTTTGTCAACAAGACGTCTGCCCTACAGGAAATACTAAAGGGAGCACTACAGAGTGACAGAAGACAGGAGTGGGAGATTTGGAACACAATTTTGGGAGATGGTAGCACAGCAATGTAAGTACACTGAACAAAGATAACTATGAATATGATTGAGAGAGGTAGGCTGGAGCATGTGAAACACCAGAAAAAAGGAGGAAAGATGAAGACTGGGACTGTGTAACTTGGTGAAATCTAGAGTGTTCAACAATTGTGATAAAATGTACAAATACGTTCTTTCATGATGGAGAACAAGTGAATGCCAAACTTGCAAGATGTTAAAAATGGGGAGGCATTGGGGGAAGGATGCAATCAATGTAAACTAGAGGCATTGGCAGAGGGATGCAATCAACATAAACTAACAGAAACATCGTATTATGTATGCTTCCTTTAATGTAACAAAGGCGATATACCAAGGTAAATGCAAATAAGGGGGGGGGAAGGGGAGGCGTGTGAGACACTCGACATTGGTGGTGTTGTCTGACTCTTTATTCTACTTTGATTTAAGGTTATCTTTCCTTTTGCTGCTTCCTAGCTGTCATTTTTTTTTCCTCTTTATTTTTTCTTTTTCTTTTGCCTCTCTTCCTTCTTTGACTCTCCCTCCTGTCTTGTGGAAGAAATGTAGATGCCCTTATATAGATAGTGGTGAAGGTGATGAACACATAAATATGTGACTATACAGGGAACGATCTATTGTTTACTTAGGATGGAATGTATGGCATGTGAACAAAACGATCTTAAAAAAAAAATAGGCTGATGATGAAACCTCAAGGGCAATATACTGAGTGAAATAAGCCAGATACATAAGGTCAAATATTGCAGGGTCTCACTGATAGGAACTAATTACAATATGTAAACTCATAGACATGAAATATAAGGTACCAAGATATAGGACGAGGCTAAAGAATGGGAAGCGGTTGCTTAGTATGAGCAGAATGTTCAACTAGGATGAACTTAAATGTTTGGAAATGAACAGAGGTGTCGGTAGCAAGATGTGAGAATAACTAACAGTGCTGAATGGTGCGTGAATGAGGTGGAAAGGGGAAGCTTAGAGTCATGTATGTCATCAGAAGGAAATCTGGAGGTCAAAAGATGGAAATGTATAAAACTGGATCCTATGGTGGGCAATGTCCATGATTAACTGTACAAATATTAGAAATCTCTTCCATGAACCAGAACAAATGTATGACAATACAACTAGAAGTTAATAATAGAGGGGAATATAGGGGAAAAATATATACCTATTGCAAACTATATACTACAGTTAGTAGTATTTCAACATTCTTTTATAAACAGTAACAAATGTACTATACCAGTATTACGAGTCAATAATGGAGGGGCATTGGTTAGGGATATGGGAGGATTCGAGTTTCTTTTTTTTCATCTTTTGCTTTATTTCTTGTCGAGTAATGAAAAGGTTCTAAAAGTTGAACAAAAATTAAGTGTGGTGATGGATGCACAGCTGTATGAGGGTACTGGGGGCAAATGATCGTATACTTTGGATATCTGGATAACTGTATGGTATTTGAACAATCTCAAAAAAAAATTAAAAAAAAAAAAAGTAGAGGGACTCAAAAAAAAAAAAAATCCCAACAACTTACTGTGCAGAAATAGAAAAACCAATAACCAAATTTATTGGTATAGTACATTTGTTACTGTTTATTAAACAGTGGGCCCTGAATAGCCAAAAATATCTTGAGAAAGAAGAATGAAGTGGGAGGCCTCACACTACCTAACTTTAAAGCATACTACAAAGCTACAGTGGTCAAAACAGTAGGGTAGTGGCATAAGGGTAGATATACCGACCGATGGAATCGAATTGAGGGTTCAGAAATAGACTCTCTCATCTACAGACAATTGATCTTTCATAAGGCAGTCATGCCAATGCAACTGGGACAGAGTAGCCTCTTCAATAAATGGTATTTGGAGAACTGGATATCCATATCCAAAAGAATGAAAGAGGACTCCTATGTCACACCTTATACAAAAATTAACTTGAAATAGATCAAAGACCTAAATATTAGCACTAAGATCATAAGACTTTCAGAAGAAAATGTAGGGAAATATCTTTTTTTTTTTTTTTATAGTTAGCATTTTTTTTTAAATTAAATTCAGTTTTATTGAAATACATTCACACACCATACAATCATCCATGATATACAATCCACTGTCCACAGTATGATAACATAGTTATGCGTTCATCACTACAGTCTATCTCTGAACATTTTCCTTACATCAGAAAGAACCAGAACAAGAATAAAAAATAAAAGTGAAAAAAAACACCCAAATCATCCCCCCATCCCACCCCATTTGTACTTTAGTTTTTATCCCCATTCCTCCACTCATCCATACACTAGATAAAGGGGGTGTGATCCACAAGGTCTTCACAATCACACTGTCACCCCTTGTAATCTACATTCTTATATAATTGTCTTCAGGAGTCCAGACTGCTGGGTTGGAGTTTGGTAGTTTCAGGTATTTACTTCTAGCTATTCCAATACATTAAAGCCTAAGAGGTGTTATCTATATAGTGCATAAGAATGTCCACCAGAGTGACCTCTCGACACCATTTGGAATCTCTCAGCCACTGAAACTATTTCGTCTCATCTTGCATCCCCCTTTTGGTCAAGAAGATACTCTCGGGAGGCGGGGCAAGATGGCAGACTGGTGAGCTGTATGTTTTAGTTACTCCTCCAGGAAAGTAGGTAAAAAGCCAGGAACTGCGTGGACTGGACACCACAGAGCAATCTGTCTTTGGGCATACTTCATACAACACTCATGAAAACGTGGAACTGCTGAGATCAGCGAAATCTGTAAGTTTTTGCGGCCAGGGGACCCGCGCCCCTCCCTGCCAGGCTCAGTCCTGGGGGAGGAGGGGCTGTCAGCTCCAGGAAGGAGAAGGGAGAATTGCAATGGCTGCTCTTATCGGAAACTCATTCTACTGATTCAAACTCCAACCATAGATAGACTGAGACAAGACACCAGAGACTCTGAGAGCAGCCAGCCCAGCAGAGAGGAGACAGGCATAGAAAAAAAACAACACGAAAAACTCCAAAATAAAAGCAGAGGATTTTTGGAGTTCTGGTGAACACAGAAAGGGGAAGGGCGGAGATCAGGCCTTGAGGCGCATATGCAAATCCCGAAGCAAGGCTGATCTCTCTGCCCTGTGCACCTTTCCTTAATGGCCCTGGTTGCTTTGTCTATTAGCATTTCAATAACCCATTAGATCTCTGAGGAGGGCCGTTTTTTTTTTTGTTTTTTTTTTTTTAAATCCTTTTTGCTTTTTCTAAAACAATTACTCTAAGAAGCTCAATACAGAAAGCTTCAAAGAATTGAAATTTGGGCACGTCAAATCAAGAGCAGAACTAAGAGAGCTCTGAGACAAAAGGCAATAATCCAGTGGCTGAGAAAATTCACTAAACAACACAACTTCCCAAGAAAAGCGGGGTGTCCGCTCACAGCCACCATCCTGGTGGACAGGAAACACTCCTGCCCATCGCCAGCCCCATAGCCCAGAGCTGCCCCAGACAACCCAGTGTGACGGAACTGCTTCAAATAACAGGCACACACCACAAAACTGGGCGTGGACATTAGCCTTCCCTGCAACCTCAGCTGAATGTCCCAGAGCTGGGAAGGGGGAGCAGTGTAAATTAACAGAGCCTCATTCAGCCATCATTTGAGCAGACTGGGAGCCTCCCAACACAGCCCAGCAGCCCAGAACTGCCCTGGGGGGACGGCACTCACCTGTGACATAGCACAGTCATCCCTCAACAGAGGACCCGGGGTGCACAGCCTGGAAGAGGGGCCCACTTGCAAGTCTCAGGAGCCATACGCCAATACCAAAGACTTGTGGGTCAGTGGCAGAGACAAACTGTGGCAGGACTGAACTGAAGGATTAGACTATTGCAGTAGCTTTAAAACTCTAGGATCATCAGGGAGATTTGATTGTTAGGGCCACCCCCCCTCCCCGACTGCCCAGAAACACGCCCCACATACAGGGCAGGCAACACCAACTACACACGCAAGCTTGGTACACCAATTGGGCCCCACAAGACTCACTCCCCCACTCACCAAAAAGGCTAAGCAGGGGAGATCTGGCTTGTGGAGAACAGGTGGCTCGTGGACGCCACCTGCTGGTTAGTTAGAGAAAGTGTACTCCACGAAGCTGTAGATCTGATAAATTAGAGATAAGGACTTCAACTGGTCTACAAACCCTAAAAGAACCCTATCAAGTTCAGCAAATGCCACGAGGCCAAAAACAACAGAAAATTATAAAGCATATGAAAAAACCAGACGATATGGATAACCCAAGCCCAAGCACCCAAATCAAAAGACCAGAAGAGACACACCTAGAGCAGCTACTCAAAGAACTAAAGATGAACAATGAGACCATAGTACGGGATATGAAGGAAATCAAGAAGACCCTAGAAGAGCATAAAGAAGACATTGCAAGACTAAATAAAAAAATGGATGATCTTATGGAAATTAAAGAAACTGTTGACCAAATTAAAAAGATTCTGGACACTCATAGTACAAGACTAGAGGAAGTTGAACAACGAATCAGTGACCTGGAAGATGACAGAATGGAAATGAAAGCATAAAAGAAAGAATGGGGAAAAAAATTGAAAAACTCGAAATGGACCTCAGGGATATGATAGATAATATGAAACGTCCGAATATAAGACTCATTGGTGTCCCAGAAGGGGAAGAAAAGGGTAAAGGTCTAGGAAGAGTATTCAAAGAAATTGTTGGGGAAAACTTCCCAAATCTTCTAAACAACATAAATACACAAATCATAAATGCTCAGCGAACTCCAAATAGAATAAAGCCAAAAAAACCCACTCTGAGACATATACTGATCACACTGTCAAACATAGAAGAGAAGGAGCAAGTTCTGAAAGCAGCAAGAGAAAAGCAATTCACCACATACAAAGGAAACAGCATAAGACTAAGTAGTGACTACTCAGCAGCCACCATGGAGGCAAGAAGGCAGTGGCACGATATATTTAAAATTCTGAGTGAGAGGAATTTCCAACCAAGAATACTTTATCCAGCAAAGCTCTCCTTCAAATTTGAGGGAGAGCTTAAATTTTTCACAGACAAAGAAATGCTGAGAGAATTTGCTAACAAGAGACCTGCCCTACTGGAGATACTAAAGGGAGCCCTACAGACAGAGAAACAAAGACAGGACAGAGAGACTTGGAGAAAGGTTCAGTACTAAAGAGATTCGGTATGGGTACAATAAAGGATATTAATAGAGAGAGGGAAAAATATGGCAAACATAATCCAAAGGATAAGATGGCCGATTCAAGAAATGCCTTCACGGTTTTAACGTTGAATGTAAATGGATTAAACTCCCCAATTAAAAGATATAGATTCGCAGAATGGATCAAAAAAAATGAACCATCAATATGTTGCATACAAGAGACTCATCTTAGACACAGGGACACAAAGAAATTGAAAGTGAAAGGATGGAAAAAAATATTTCATGCAAGCTACAGCCAAAAGAAAGCAGGTGTAGCAATATTAATCTCAGATAAAATAGACTTCAAATGCAGGGATGTTTTGAGAGACAAAGAAGGCCACTACATACTAATAAAAGGGGCAATTCAGCAAGAAGAAATAACAATCGTAAATGTCTATGCACCCAATCAAGGTGCCACAAAATACATGAGAGAAACATTGGCAAAACTAAAGGAAGCAATTGATGTTTCCACAATAATTGTGGGAGACTTCAACACATCACTCTCTCCTATAGATAGATCAACCAGACAGAAGACCAATAAGGAAACTGAAAACCTAAACAATCTGATAAATGAATTAGATTTAACAGACATGTACAGGACATTACATCCCAAATCACCAGGATACACATACTTTTCTAGTGCTCACAGAACTTTCTCCAGAATAGATCATATGCTGGGACATAAAACAAGCCTCAATAAATTTAAAAAGATTGAAATTATTCAAAGCACATTCTCTGACCACAATGGAATACAATTAGAAGTCAATAACCATCAGAGACTTAGAAAATTCACAAATACCTGGAGGTTAAACAACACACTCCTAAACAATCAGTGGGTTAAAGAAGAAATAGCAAGAGAAATTGCTAAATATATAGAGACGAATGAAAATGAGAACACAACATACCAAAACCTATGGGATGCAGCAAAAGCAGTGCTAAGGGGGAAATTTATAGCACTAAACGCATATATTAAAAAGGAAGAAAGAGCCAAAATCAAAGAACTAATGGATCAACTGAAGAAGCTAGAAAATGAACAGCAAACCAATCCTAAACCAAGTAGAAGAAAAGAAATAACAAGGATTAAAGCAGAAATAAATGACATAGAGAACAAAAAAACAATAGAAAGGATAAATATCACCAAAAGTTGGTTCTTTGAGAAGATCAACAAGATTGACAAGCCCCTAGCTAGACTGACAAAATCAAAAAGAGAGAAGACCCATATAAACAAAATAATGAATGAAAAAGGTGACATAACTGCAGATCCTGAAGAAATTAAAAAAATTATAAGAGGATACTATGAACAACTGTATGGCAACAAACTGGATAATGTAGAAGAAATGGACAATTTCCTGGAAACATATGAACAACCTAGACTGACCAGAGAAGAAATAGAAGACCTCAACCAACCCATCACAAGCAAAGAGATTCAATCAGTCATCAAAAATCTTCCCACAAATAAATGCCCAGGGCCAGATGGCTTCACAGGGAAATTCTACCAAACTTTCCAGAAAGAACTGACACCAATCTTACTCAAACTCTTTCAAAACATTGAAGAAAATGGAACACTACCTAACTCATTTTATGAAGCTAACATCAATCTAATACCAAAACCAGGCAAAGATGCTACAAAAAAGGAAAACTACCGGCCAATCTCCCTAATGAATATAGATGCAAAAATCCTCAACAAAATACTTGCAAATCGAATCCAAAGACACATTAAAAAAATCATACACCATGACCAAGTGGGGTTCATTCCAGGCATGCAAGGATGGTTCAACATAAGAAAAACAATCAATGTATTACAACACATTAAAAACTCGAAAGGGAAAAATCAATTGATCATCTCAATAGATGCTGAAAAAGCATTTGACAAAATCCAACATCCCTTTTTGATAAAAACACTTCAAAAGGTAGGAATTGAAGGAAACTTCCTCAACATGATAAAGAGCATATATGAAAAACCCACAGCCAGCATAGTACTCAATGGTGAGAGACTGAAAGCCTTCCCTCTAAGATCAGGAACAAGACAAGGATGCCCGCTGTCACCACTGTTATTCAACATTGTGCTGGAAGTGCTAGCCAGGGCAATCTGGCAAGACAAAGAAATAAAAGGCATCCAAATTGGAAAAGAAGAAGTAAAACTGTCATTGTTTGCAGATGATATGATCTTATATCTAGAAAACCCTGAGAAATCAACGATACAGCTACTAGAGCTAATAAACAAATTTAGCAAAGTAGCGGGATACAAGATTAATGCACATAAGTCAGTAATGTTTCTATATGCTAGAAATGAACAAACTGAAGAGACACTCAAGAAAAAGATACCATTTTCAATAGCAACTAAAAAAATCAAGTACCTAGGAATCAACTTAACCAAAGATGTAAAAGACCTATACAAAGAAAACTACATAACTCTACTAAAAGAAATAGAAGGGGACCTTAAAAGATGGAAAAATATTCCATGTTCATGGATAGGAAGGCTAAATGTCATTAAGATGTCAATTCTACCCAAACTCATCTACAGATTCAATGCAATCCCAATCAAAATTCCAACAACCTACTTTGCAGACTTGGAAAAGCTAGTTATCAAATTTATTTGGAAAGGGAAGATGCCTCGAATTGCTAAAGACACTCTAAAAAGAAAAACGAAGTGGGAGGACTTACACTCCCTGACTTTGAAGCTTATTATAAAGCCACAGTTGCCAAAACAGCATGGTACTGGCACAAAGATAGACATATAGATCAATGGAATCGAATTGAGAATTCAGAGATAGACCCTCAGATCTATGGCCGACTGATCTTTGATAAGGCCCCCAAAGTCACCGAACTGAGCCATAATGGTCTTTTCAACAAATGGGGCTGGGAGAGTTGGATATCCATATCCAAAAGAATGAAAGAGGACCCCTACCTCACCCCCTACACAAAAATTAACTCAAAATGGACCAAAGATCTCAATATAAAAGAAAGTACCATAAAACTCCTAGAAGATAATGTAGGAAAACATCTTCAAGACCTTGTATTAGGAGGCCACTTCCTAGACTTTACACCCAAAGCACAAGCAACAAAAGAGAAAATAGATAAATGGGAACTTCTCAAGCTTAGAAGTTTCTGCACCTCAAAGGAATTTCTCAAAAAGGTAAAGAGGCAGCCAACTCAATGGGAAAAAATTTTTGGAAACCATGTATCTGACAAAAGACTGATATCTTGCATATACAAAGAAATCCTACAACTCAATGACAATAGTACAGACAGCCCAATTATAAAATGGGCAAAAGATATGAAAAGACAGTTCTCTGAAGAGGAAATACAAATGGCCAAGAAACACATGAAAAAATGTTCAGCTTCACTAGCTATTAGAGAGATGCAAATTAAGACCACAATGAGATACCATCTAACACCGGTTAGAATGGCTGCCATTAAACAAACAGGAAACTACAAATGCTGGAGGGGATGTGGAGAAATTGGAACTCTTATTCATTGTTGGTGGGACTGTATAATGGTTCAGCCACTCTGGAAGACAGTCTGGCAGTTCCTTAGAAAACTAGATATAGAGCTACCATTCGATCCAGCGATTGCACTTCTCGGTATATACCCGGAAGATCGGAAAGCAGTGACACGAACAGATATCTGCACGCCAATGTTCATAGCAGCACTATTCACAATTGCCAAGAGATGGAAACAACCCAAATGTCCTTCAACAGATGAGTGGATAAATAAAATGTGGTATATACACACGATGGAATACTACGCGGCAGTAAGAAGGAACGATCTGGTGAAACATATGACAACATGGATGAACCTTGAAGACATAATGCTGAGCGAAATAAGCCAGGCACAAAAAGAGAAATATTTTATGCTACCACTAATGTGAACTTTGAAAAATGTAAAACAAATGGTTTATCATGTAGAATGTAGGGGAACTAGCAGTAGAGAGCAATTAAGGAAGGGGGAACAATAATCCAAGAAGAACAGATAAGCTATTTAACGTTCTGGGGATGCCCAGAAATGACTATGGTCTGTTAATTTCTGATGGATGTAGTAGGAACAAGTTCACTGAAATGTTACTATATTATGTAACTTTCTTGGGGTAAAGTAGGAACATGTTGGAAGTTAAGCAGTTATCTTAGGTTAGTTGTCTTTTTCTTACTCCCTTGTTATGGTCTCTTTGAAATGTTCTTTTATTGTATGTTTGTTTTCTTTTTAACTTTTGTTTTCATACGGTTGATTTGAAAAAAGAAGGGAAAGTTAAAAAAAAAAAAAGAAAGAAAAAAGACAAACAAGGAAAAAAAAAAAAAAAGATGTAGTGCCCCCTTGAGGAGCCTGTGGAGAATGCAGGGGTATTCGACTACCCCACCTCCATGGTTGCTAACATGACCACAGACATAGGGGACTGGTGGTTTGATGGGTTGAGCCCTCTACCATAAGTTTTACCCTTGGGAAGACGGTTGCTGCAAAGGAGAGGCTAGGCCTCCCTGTATTTGTGCCTAAGAGTCTCCTCCTGAATGCCTCTTTGTTGCTCAGATGTGGCCCTCTCTCTCTGGCTAAGCCAACTTGAAAGGTGAAATCACTGCCCTCCCCCCTACGTGGGATCAGACACCCAGGGAAGTGAATCTCCCTGGCAACGTGGAATATGACTCCCGGGGAGGAATGTAGACCCGGCATCGTGGGATGGAGAACATCTTCTTGACCAAAAGGGGGATGTGAAAGGAAATGAAATAAGCTTCAGTGGCAGAGAGATTCCAAAACGAGCCGAGAGATCACTCTGGTGGGCACTCTTACGCACACTTTAGACAACCTTTTTTAGGTTCTAAAGAATTGGGGTAGCTGGTGGTGGATACCTGAAACTATTAAACTACAACCCAGAACCCATGAATCTCGAAGACAGTTGTATAAAAATGTAGCTTATGAGGGGTGACAGTGGGATTGGGAATGCCATAAGGACCAAACTCCACTTTGTCTAGTTTATGGATGGATGTGTAGAAAAGTAGGGGAAGCAAACAAACAGACAAAGGTACCTAGTGTTCTTTTTTACTTCAATTGCTCTTTTTCACTCTAATTATTATTCTTGTTATTTTTGTGTGTGTGCTAATGAAGGTGTCAGGGATTGATTTAGGTGATGAATGTACAACTATGTAATGGTACTGTAAACAATCGAAAGTACAATTTGTTTTGTATGACTGCGTAGTATGTGAATATATCTCAATAAAATGATGATTAAAAAAAAAAAAAAAAAAAAAAAAAAAAAAAAAAAAAAAAAAAGAAGATACTCTCAGTCCCACGATGCCGGGTCCACATTCATCCCCGGGAGTCATACTCTGCGTTGCCAGGGAGATTTACAACCCTGGGAGTTGGGTCCCACGTAGGGGGGAGGGCAGCGAGTTCACCTGTCGAGATGGCTCAGTTAGAGAGAGAGAGGGCCACATCTGAGCAACAAAGAGGTACTCAGGGGGAGACTCTTAGGCACCATTACATACAACTTTAGACTTTCCTTTGTGGTAATGAGCTTCATAAGGGCAAGTCCCATGCTTGAGGGCTCAGCACATCAAACTGCCAGTCCCAATGTTTGTGACAACATACGCTAGGGGATCAGCATCTTAAAGTTTAGAGATAGACCTTACAATTCAGGGATAGAGTTAACTGCTGTAAGAGCTTACAATCTAGGGACTATTACAATTATTGTGTCCACGTTAGGCTATGTTCTAAGATTCAATTCTGAGTTTACACATTGTAGTTAGTCCATATTAGTGAGGCATCATCCCTCTCACCATGTTTTCTCCAACACTTTTACTCCTGTATATATATTTTCCTACAATTTTATAGAGTTATATTCACATACCATACATTCATCCACAGTGTACAATCAGTTGTTCATGGTATCATCATAAAGTTGTACATTTATCACCACAATCAGCATTTGAAAATACTGATTAATACAAGAAAAATTGTTTTTTTTTTAGCAATAAGAAAAAATGATAAAAAGAAAAATAACATGTCATACAATACAATATACTACTAAGGACAGCAAATAACACCACTACCAAGAATCCCATATTACTCCCCTATATCCCCTTCTCATATACATTTAACATTGGCGTATTGCCTTTGTTACATTTAATGGAGGTGTATTACAATGTTACTGTTGACCATAGACTCCAGTTTGCTTTGATTATGTTTCTTCCTGAATACCGGGAAATATCTTAAAGTTCTTGTGATAGGAGGTATTTCCTAGACCTCACACCCAAAGCATGAGCAATGAAAGAAGAAATAGATAAATGGGGATCTCCTCAAAACTAAACTTTTGTACTTCAAAGGACTTTGTCAGAAAAGTAAAAAGGCAGCCTATGCTATGGGAGACAATATTTGGAAACCACATATCAGATAAGGGTTTAATACCCAGAATATATAAAGTGATCCTACAACTCAACAACAGAAAGACAAACAACCCAATTTAAAAATGGGCAAAAGACATGGACAGATACTTTCCTGAAGAGGAAATACAAATGGCGCAAAAGCATATGAAAAACTGCTCAACTTCACTGGCTATTAGGGAATTGCAAATCAAAACCACAATGAGATATCATCTCACACCTACCAGAATGGCCATTATCCCAAAACAGAAAATTACAAGTGTTGGAGAAGATGTGGAGAAAGAGGCACACTTATTCACTGTTGGTGGGAATGTAGAATGGTGCAACCACTCTGGAAGGTAGTGTGGCCGTTCCTCTGGAAGCTAAGTGTAGAATTGCTGTACAATCCAGCAATTCCATTACTAGGTATATACTCAGAGGAACTGCAAGCTAAGTGACAAACAGACATGATGTTTATAGCAGCATTATTCATGACTGACAAGAGATGGAAACAGCCCAAATGTCCACCAATGGACGAGTGGATAAACAAACTGTGGTATATACACAGGATGGAATATTATGCAGCTGTAAGACAGAACAAAATCACAGAACATATAGCAACGTGGATGAACCTTGAGGACGTTATGTTGAGTGAAGTTAGCCAGAAACAAAAGGACAAATACAGTATGGTCTCACTAATGTGAACTAACATTAATGAGCAAACTTTGAGAGTTAAAGCTGAGAACACAGGTTATCAGGAGATAGAAAGGGTAGAGATCAGGCATTTGATGCTGAAGGAGTACAGAATGTTCAACAGAATTGATTGTATAGATCCAGAAATGGATAGCACAATACTATGTGATGGTAGCACAATATTGTAAGTACACTGAACAAAGAAGTCTGTGATTAAAGTTGAAAAGAGGAGGGCTAGGGACATGTATGATACCAGAAGGAAAGATAGACAATAAAGACTGGGACTGTATAAATTAGTGAAACCTAGAGTGGCCAATGATAGTGACCAAATGTACATATATAAAAATGTTTTTACATGTGGGAGAACAAATGAATCTCAACTTGTAAGGTGTTGAAAAAGGGATCGTATTGGGGAAAAAATATAATCAATGCAAACTGGAGTCTCTGGTTAACAGTAACATTGTAATATGCTTCCATTAAATGTAACAAAGGCCATACACCAACACTAAATGTCTATAAGAGGGGGATTAAAGGGAGAGGCATGTGATTCTTGGTAGTGGTGTTGTTGTCTGACCTTATTATTGTATTGTACTGTAAATTTTTTCTTTTATCTTTTTTATTCTTTTAAAAAATTTTTTTGGAGCAATGAATATGTTCAAGTGTGATTGTGGTGATGAATGCACAACTATATGATGATACTGTGAACAACTAATTGTATACTGTGGATGATTATATGGTATGTGAATATATCTCTATAAAGATTGCAGGGAAAGATATAAACAGAGGGATACAAGTGCTGGAGAAAACATGGAAAGAGGGATACACCTATTCACTGTTGGTGGGGAAGCAGAATGGTGTAGCCTATCTGGACGACAGTGTGATGGTTCCACAAGAAACTAAGTATGTGGGTACCATAAGGTCCTGCAACCTCATTATGGGGTATATACTTGGAAGATCTGAGAACAGGGACATGAATGGAAATTTGCACACTGGTGTTTATGGTGGCAGTATTCACAAATTGCAATGGATGGAGGTGGCCTAAGGATACATCGACTGATGAAAAGAATGATAAACTGTGATGCATGCATACAATAAAATACTGAGCAGCTGCAAGAAGGAATGAAGTTATGAGACATGCAACTAGGTGAAAGGATCTTTAGAACAGCATTTTGAGTGAAGTACACCAGAAATGAGAAACATTATAATGCCTCACTAATATGGACTAACTATAATGTGTAAACTCAGAATTGAATCTTAGAGCACAGATTATCACAGGAATGCTTATTGTAATGGTCCCTAGATTGTGAGCTCTTACAGCAGTCACATCTATTCCTGAGTTGTAATGGTTATCTCCAAATTCTGAGATGCTGAGCTTTTTGGGTATAATGTGGTCAGTCTCTGGAACTTAGGATATCTGTGTGACACCTCAAACTCAGAGCTAGAGCTCGGCAGCTATGAATGTCAGTATTACCTCATACAGCAAGTGTTAAAAACGCTGAAGAAGAGTTCAGACTTCAGTTAGAGATACGAATGAAGCAGATCTGGTTAGGACTAAGGCAAATCAGGCCAAAGGGTAAAGGATGGTATTGACTGTGTTATAAAACTTCAACTTCTGTATGATACCAAGGGAAGAGATGTTTATTTGGTGCAGGATCTATATTTTCTGTAGCACACTAAATAATTTAACTTGTACAGTCAGTTTATTCAAACACCATAATTACATGGAATTTTGAATAGGAAGTGAGATCTGCTAGGTTTGTACAGGTTAGTGTGAAATCCCGATACATCCCAAGTAATTTGGGTAGAGAATAAAAATGTTTCTGCAGGGCTCCCCTGAGGAAACGGGGAAAAATGTGGAAATGTTGGACTTCCCCACCTGGGTTATTCCTGACAGTCTCACAAACATTAAGGACTACCAATTTAGTAGGCCGAGTCCTTGATCTTGGGACTTGCCCTTATGAAGCTTGTTGCTGCAAAGGGGAGGCTAAGCCTACCTATAATTGTGCCTAAGAGTCTCTCCCAGAGAACCTCTTTGTTGTTTTGATGTAGCCTCTCTCTCTCTCTAAGCCCACTCGGCAGGTGAACTCACTGCCTTCCTCCCTATGTGTGATATGACTCCCGGGGTATAAATCTCCCTGGCAACGTGGGACATGAGTCCCAGGGATGGGCCTGCCATTGCAGGAGTGAGAAAGCCTTCTTGGACTAAAAGGGGGAAGTGAAATGAAACAAAATAAAGTTTCAGTGGCTGAGAGATTTCAAATGGAGTCGAGAGGTCACTCTGGAGGGCATTATACACTATATAGATATCCCTTTTTAGTTTTTAATGTATTGGAACAGCTAGAAGGAAATACCTGAAACTGTCAAACTGCAACCCAGTAGCCTTGATTCTTGAAGACGATTATATAACTATGTAACTTACACAGTGTGACTGTGTGATTGTGAAAACCTTGTGGCTCATACTCCCTTTATACAGTGTATGGACAGATGAGTAGAAAAATGGGGACAAAAATTAAATGCAAAATATGGTGGGGGGGATGCAATACTTGGGTGTTCTTTTTTACTTTTATTTTTATTCTCATTTAAATTTTTTTTTGGAATAAGGAAAATGTTCAAACATTGATTCTAGTGAATAAAAATATATATGCAGGGTCCTCCTGGGCAGCTGAGGGAAAATGAGGAAATGATGGACTTCCACACCTGGGTTGTTGCTGATGTTCTTGCAAACATTGAGGACTGATCATTTGGTATGCCAAGTCCTCTCTCTTGGAGCTTGCCCTTATGAATCTTGTTACTGCAATGGAGAGGCTAAGCCTTCTTGTGACTGTGCCTAGGAGCCTCCCCGAGAGTGCCTCTTTGTTGCTCAGATGTGGACCTCGCTCTCTAGCTAAGCCAACACAGCAGGTGAACTCACTGCCTTCCCCACTATATGGGACCTGACTCCCAGGGGTGTGGATCTTCCTGGCAACACAGGGTATGACTCCAGGGGATCAGCCTGGACCTGGCATTGTGGGATTGAGAACACCTTCTTGACCAAAAGGGGGAAGTGAAATGAAACAAAATAAAGTTTCAGTGGCTAAGAGATTTCAGAAGGAATCAAGAGGAAACTGGTGGGCATTCTTGTGCACCAAATAGGTACCACTTTTTAGGTTTTAATATATTGGAATGGCTGGAAGTACATACCTGAAACTATCAAACTGCAACGATTGTATAACTGTGTAGCTTACATGGGGTGATGGTGTGATTGTGAAAACCTTGTGGATCACACTCCCTTTGTCCAGTGTATAGATGGATGAGTAGAAAAATGAGGACAAAAACTAAATGAAAAATAGGGTAGGATGGGGGGGATGATTTGGCTGTTCTTTTTTACTTTTATTTTTTATTCCTATTTTTATTTTTTCTGGGGTGATGAATGCACAACTATGTGATGGTACTGTGAATAGCTGATTGTACACCATGGAAGATTATATGGTATGTGAATATATCTCAATAAAACTGAATTTATTAAAAAAACCCTACAAAACACACACACAAAAATTGATTCTGATGATGAACACACAACTATCTGACAGTACTGTGAACAGCTCGTCGTACACTGTGGATAATTGTACGGTATGTGAATATATCTCAATAAAACTGAATTTAAAAAAAAGTAAATGAGTTAATATATGTAAAGTGCCAGGCATTCAACAAGCTCTAAAGTGTCAGTATTATTACCACCATTTGGTGAAAGAAAGGTTAATTTTCTGGTAACCTTGAGGGAGAGAGGGGAGATGAAGGGTTGAGAAATGATAATAGGAAAGCAATAAAACTGGAGTAAGGTAATGATTCCCGTGTACTCTTTAAATTCTAATGTAATGGAGGGCAGAAACGGAACTATGGAGGATCTCAGGGAACTACCCTCCAAGGTTTTATGTTTCATTTGAAGATTGCAATTTACTAGTTGGGGACACCAGCCTATTTCATCAAGTCCAAACTCCTCTATCTCATTTTCAAGATAACCTGTATAATCTGGGCCCCTCCTACCTATGCTATTTACCTTCCTTATACTCTTTCAAATAAAGCTCTCTGCTTCTGCAAGAGATATTCTCACATTCACACATACTTCACATTAACTCTTCACATGTCCCTTCTTACACTATTCCCCCTACTTCTAAAGGCTGTTGGTCTGCATGTTTAAATCTTAGTCATCCTTCAGTGCTCAAATCCTACAACAGTCTCCTCTTGCCATTCATCACAAATCCTTCCCTATCTTCTGTGGTCCAAACTAACATCAACTACAAGAGATACAAATATAATAAAATTATTGCACTATAAACAGTACTGTGTAATTTAACATTTAATTATTCTCTGATCTCTTTCAAGAGTATTAATTGTTTTTTCAACTAGACCATAAACTCCTTGAAGTCAGAGGCTGTGTTAGACTTCCTGGTGACCCCTGTTATAACTGTAAGATTTAGTTATATAATATATATTAAAATGGACTCAATACTCATCTAAACCTTAAGTACTTTAAGAAATTGAAGGCAGGCATGAAAATAACGTTTCAACCAGAAACTAAAAGAAACAAGACAATAGCCCTAAAACCCCAGCCATTTTGCATAAGGTTTTATGAAAATTTGTAATTTCTAGAGAATTGGATATCTCTGACTTTAAGAATTTATGCATGTATTCTCTTGACCTGTAGCAGAAAAGACGGTCAAAGCTAGAAATAATTGACTTGATAAGAGTATCCCTGTCTAATAGAATATTTAACTAAATATGAAAATTACAGTTGTCTATAGGATTTCTGATAGTGCAAAGACAGTGTAAAAAGCTGGGCTCAATTTTTGTTGTTTATAATGTTTCTTTAAAACAAGATGTCTATTATTTAAAATAATTATGTATGTATGAAGAGTTTTAGTAACGAACTAAAATATTTTCACAATATTTTAAGAGAAAACAATTATCTCAAGCCCTTAAAAATCTCATAAAAATTATATGCACAGTTTGATTTAGAAACCAGAGAATAACTTCCTATTATAAACATTATTAATGTAATGGGATATTTAATTAATGTGCCAAAATAGAGTAAGAAAGAAAATGGAACATATTGGTAAACATCATAGAGAATATGGAGAACCACTTCATAATTGATACCTTGTTTTCAATAACTGACGTTATCCAGGTGTCACACTTGTAAGTATGTACAATTATATTTTCATAGCCATCCATTACTTTGGCATCACCTTTGTTAAGGACAGATTTACAGATGGCCTTCTCAAGTTGCCCACTGCCTGCCTCCATATGGACAGCTTTAATTCTTGGCTTGCATTTTTCTGCATAGATATCTATGACAAATGGGCATGCCTATAATGGAAGAAAAGCAAACCTTGTTTTAGCCTTTAACAGAATTGAAAATAAATTATATTAATATATTTAACATAATTTACGAAGCTCTGTACCTTCTAGTTTGTTCTTCTGATAAGCTTTCAGAGGAAAATTTTAGTACTATGAATTGAGTAATAAAAAGCGTGTAAGTCTGACTTTCTGGCAGCGAATTTAACTGATAATGTTCATAGAAAAAGGAAAAAAACCATAATTTCTAGCAAGTCAATAATGCCTTCTTTAAGCCACAGTACACAGGCCCATTTGGATCAAAGCTAACTAATGTCATGTTATTTAATTTATTTTCCTAATATTAAGGCTATAGAGAGAATTTATCAAAGGAATTTAAAAAGCATAATTATATTAACAACTGAAACATTATTAATGAGTTTATATAGAACACTGAAAAAGAATGAAATGTAGAAAAATAAATTCACAATTAAAAGTTAGTGTAGAACCAACTGAAGGGGATTCTGGGAAGACGGCGGCATAGAAAGAAGTGGAAGACTTAATCTCCCCCAGAACAATTCATAAATGAACAAAAATCCAGTAAATAACCTGGAATGGTAGCGGGGAGACAAACGTGACAGTACACTCAACTTCCACCGACATGAATTGGGAGGAATTCCCGAGATCACAGCATAAAATCTGTAAGTAAAATTGCGGACCCGCGCTGAGAGCCGAGAACCTAGAGCCGGGAGCCTCTCCCTCATGGAAGCCGCGCCGTGCAATTTCTCAGCCCAGCTCCAAGTGAGCTTTTAATAATAACTGCTCAATACAGACAGCGAATCCTCAACAAGCAGACAGAGGCTTTTGGCAACAACTGACCTTGGGAGAATCGGGGGAAATATTCTGTCTCTCACTCTCTCTCTGTGGAGAAAACCTCAGCTGTTCTCAGCCAACAAGGCGTTGCAGTAAAGACAGCCTCACACATTCTGCATTCTGAAACTAGCTGAGAGCTCCGCGGCACAGCCAAGTGGCTCAGGGATTCCCCAGGGACGGTGCACACTGATGATGTAGCACGGCATTTTCTCTTGGCTGAGGGAGGATCGTGGCTGGGAGGGGGGATCCGCTCGGAGAACCCAGGGGTGCTATGTCAAGTCCGGTGGTTTATGCGACACCAAGAGAGAGCTGCCCTTCTTCCCTGGCCACCCGTGCGCGTGCCCCACATTCAGGGCGGGCGACTCCAGCGGCACGCCCAGGCTGAGCTCTCCAACTGAACACACGAGAATCATTTCCCCTCACTACGCGAGAACTGTCTGGAGGGATATAGGTGGCTCACAGACGTCATCTGCTGGTTACTTAGAGAAAGTATACATCACCAAACTGTCTCTGAAAAATTAGATCGATATCCCTTTTTTTTTGATACAACTTTAAAGAACCCTATCAAGCAAAACAAATGCCAAGAGGCCAAAAACAACAGAAAATCTTAATGCATATGATAAAACCAGATGATATGGAGAATCCAGCTCCAAACACACAAATCAAGATTTTGGAAGAAACGTTATATCTCGCAAATTTAATTAAAGAACTACAATCAAAGAACGAAAACATGGCAAAGGATTAAAAGGACATCAAGAGGACCATGGCCCAGGATATAAGCACCATAAAAAAGACCCTAGAAGAGCATAAAGAAGACATTGCAAGAGTAAATAAAAAAATAGAAGATCTTATGGAAATAAAAGAAACTGTTGGCCAAATTAAACAGACTCTGGATACTCACAATACAAGACTAGAGGAAGCCGAACAACATCTCAGTGTCCTAGAAATCCAAAGAACAGAAAATGAAAGAACAAAAGAAAGAATGGAGAAAAAAATTGAAAAAATCGCAATGGATCTCAGGGATACGATAGATAAAATAAAACGTCCAAACTTAAGACTCATTGGTGTCCCAGAAGGGGAAGAGGTAAAGGTCTAGAAAGAGTATTCAAAGAAATTGTTGGAGAAAACTTCCCCAACCTTCTACACAATATAAACACACAAAGCATAAATGCCCAGCGAACTCCAAATAGAATAAATCCAAATAAACCCACCCCAAGACATATTCTGATCAGACTCTCAGATACTGAAGAGAAGGAGCAAGTTCTGAAAGCAGCAAGAGAAAAGCAATTCACCACACACAAAGGAAACAATATAAGACTAAGTAGTGACTACTCAGTGGCCACTATGGAGGCGAGAAGGCAGTGGCATGACATATTTAAAATTCTGAGAGAGAAAAATTTCCAGGTAAGAATACTTTATCCAGCAAAACTCTCCTTCAAATTTGAGGGAGAGCTTAAATTTTTCACAGACAAACAAATGCTGAGAGACTCTGCCAATAAAAGACCTGCCCTACTTCAGATTCTAAAGGAAGCCCTACCAACAGAGAGACAAAGAAAGGAGAAAGAGAAATAGAGAATTTTAACAGACACATATAGTACCTTACATCCCAAATCACCAGGACACTCATTTTTCTCCAGTGATTACAGATCTTTCTCCAGAAGGGACCATAAGCTGGGACATAAAACAATCCTCAAGAAATTAAAAAAAAAAAAATTGAATATACTCAAAGAACATTCTCCAAACACAATGGAATACAAATAGAAGTCAATAATTTTTGAACTGTAAGTCCACTATTTACTTCCTACATGATAAAAAATACACAAACTCTAAGGACAAATCAGTGGTTTTGAACTCAATGTAAAATATGTAATTTTAGACAACTATATAAAGGTGGGAGAATGAAGGAGTATAGGAACATAGTTTATGTGCCCTATTGAAGTGAAGGTGGTATCAAAGAAAAACAAGATTGATAGGGATTTAAGAGGTTAATTTTAAGCCCCACAGTAAACACAAAGAAATTATCAGAGAATATAACCATAGAGATGAAATTAGAGTTTGGGTTAAGAGAAATGGGGGAAGGGGCAATGGGAAGTTAAGAAAGGAGTGTAGGGTTGCTGTTTGAGGTGAAGGGAAATTTCTAGCAATGGATGGTGGGAAAGAGCATAACATCATTCTAAATGTGATTAATCCCACTAATGGAAGGCTAGGGAGGGGGTGGAACGGGAAGATTTAGGCTGTATATATGTTTCCACAATTGAAAAAAGGAAAAAAAAAAAAAAAGAGACAGTCTAACTAGACGACAATTGAATGCTAAGGATGAACTTGGATGGGATTGGAGGGTGGAGGACAAGTGGCTCGAAGGGACACAGTTGAGACATAAGGAGAAGGAAATATAGAATGTAAGCATGGTATCATTGTTGAATCTCTTATACTTCTTAGCTGTGCTTAATGGAATTACATAAAACAATGTTCTTGTTCATGGGAAGTACATATGTGAATTATAGTGTATGTTCAAGGATGTGTGCAGCTAACTCTCATATGTTCAGAAGACAGAGAAATATATGATGGATGATAGATAGGGAGGGAAAGAAATAGTGATGTGACAGCATGCTAAAGTTGGTGGATTGAGCTATTGGGGGAGGGGGGTCAGGGTATGATGGAATTCTGTGTATGGGGCTAGTATTGTTATTGCAGCTATTCATGTAACTTTGAATTTATTTCAAAATAAAAAAAAAGTTAGTGTAAAAACACCTTTAAAATCTGAGGCTAAAAAGATATTCAGCATTTGGAAATGGATGGTTCGTAGGTTTGCAAACCTGGGTTTGCAAATGGAATTCTGCCATTTACTAACTATATGATCTGAGAGAAGTTGCTTAACTTCTATGAGGCTTAGTTTCTTCATTGAGAAGTGGAAATAAAAAGTATATATTCTACCAAGGGTTGCTGGAAATATCTAACAAGGAGATGTGTGAAAATATTTTACAAGGCAGAATTCAAAAAAAAAATTACTTATAATGATTATAATAATGATTATGGTATTTTTAAAGGTTTATTTTTTTCCGTACTGAATAAAGATTCTGGTAATATTTTTCCATTTTTCAAGTCTTGGTTATCAGTTTTATTCAACCTAAGGGAATAAATATTTAAGGATTCACTGAAAGGAAAATATCCTAAAAGTTACATGTTTAAGATATGCTCTCTAAAAATTAAAAAATAAAATCTTATCTACTCTAAGAAAGCTACCTGATAGCTTTATTATTTTCTCTATTCATGGGCTTGATTTTTATTTACTTTTTTTATCCTACTAAATAAATATAGAAAGCATACGACAAGCAAGAAAACTATTAACTATAAATTGTCAATTGTAAAAGCATTAATAATATATAAGTGATGAAGAAGGATGGGGGAAAATAACAATAAAACCTAGATTATGAGATGCTACTTAAATTTAACACAAAATTAGTTCTCAGCTACCTGTTAGCCAAGACTAAAGTGAAAGTATTATGTGGCTCTCAAAATCTAAAAAACATAAAATAAAAATTTCCCAGTTCTGATTTCTGCAAGGAATTTACAGCATGAGAAACTCTTCTTAAAAAAAGAAAGGGAGGACCAAAAAGGAAAACTAGACATATGTTTTGATTACTAACATTCAATAAAAGAACAAATTATTAAGTTATGGTGTTACAGAGAAAATGCCCTTATGGCAAGAGCAATAAAGAAGTTTTGTTTCTCTTGACAGAGGCCTTGCCATTATAGGTTGATAAAGGAAATGAATAATGTATGATTTTAAAACCTGAATTAGGGAATACAATGAGAAAAAATAAGGTAAAAATGACTGGTTGTGCCAGATTGTAAAGGATAAAAATAATAATAAAAGATTGAGAGTGTATAATAAGCTGCAGAAAGCTTAAAATAAATAAACTTTATCAGTCTTGGTTTACTAAAACCAATCAAATAATATTCCCAACAATCCTAAATCCTTTTCTAGTCCTAGCCTGTTACTGATACTTTGGTTATTCTTTGTGACACAATTCCTACCAATTTAATAAGTAGGATTTAAAATTTCCAAACAAGACTTACTGCAGTTCCTATACAAGATCAAATTTTAACACTCATTTAGACATTAGATCACATATGTAACATACGATTCAAGAAATTAGGAAAGTAACTATGGTTGCAGAGTCACTGTGGGCAAAAGACATCACAGACATATTTAAATCAACTGGAACAGAGCTCATACGATTCCAGATTGCTTCTTCCTTGATTATCATAAAACTTTTTTTTTTTTTACAAACATGAAAATATTAGGCCATGCTCTAGGCGTATTAATTCACTAACATGGCACACATCCACAGCACAAAGAACCACTGCCTATTCAAGCCTATCCTTTAATTTTAATGGCTAAGCTTAGCCTCCTTCCTCAGAGTAATTGCAAGCATAAACTAAATCAGTCAAAACATCTTCAGATCTTATAGGAGTCTTTTAAATATTAAATGTTACCACATGTATAAATCCCTATTGCTAATGGAAACCACCCAACACTTTGTGATTCTGTAAATCAAGAAGTGTCCATGCCCAGACAGACTTTCTGGATGTTCCAACTAATACCAAATCCTGACTGAATATTTGTCAGAATGTTGGCACCCAGCTTGCTGTGCCAAACTATCTGTCAGAAAGAGAGGCACCTATTAACACCTCCAGGGAAGAGGTCTCACTTCATAGAGGTTAGCCAAGAGCATACTCATGCCAGCCACCAGGAACAACAATTCTGGGGTCCCAACACACTCCATGGTGTGCAGGTGTCAGGATTGCCAGCAAAAGCACGATTCACATGGGTTCTGAAGGAAAGATGTTTACTCACACAGAGAAGAGAAAGAGCAAGGCCAGCTTCACTAGTGGGTGCCAGGAGAAGTTTTAAGCAGCTGAACCTTGTTTCCTCCCCACCAGGAACAGATATACCAGGAAAGGTAAGCCAGGTGCCATAAAATGGATATATTTTAGCCAAGCTGTCTCCAGTGAATGTTTACATATGCTCAGGGCAAAAGGGGAAGGAATGTGCCGCAGGCCATTATCTGTTAGGGGATGTGGTTTGTCTCAAGGCACTCTGGAGAAGGAAGTCAGCCCGCATTCACCATCAGTCCTAGGCAGGCACTAGGCCCACCTGTCTGGTCCTGAGTACAGGATGTATTTGTAGGTCATGGGGAAAAGCAGCAGGCTGCACTCAGAATGTCTCCTACCATAATAATGTTTGTTGAGGGAACTTATATTAAAATAAAAAGGACAATACCAGGCTTGATATTCAGTAAGTAGCCCAGACTCTTGTAAAATCTAATTCCTTACCAGAAGCCAAATTATTCAAATGACTAAATCATGGCCCTTTCTAAGGGCTTATCAAATTACTAAAATAAAAGAGTAAAATATATAAACTAACAGCTAGTGTGCTTTTAGTATAATTGTCTTTCTAAAAATGATACAGGAAAAAGAGGGTTTATTTTAAACTTTCTCAGGTATCCTTTAAAAAATGAACAAATACGTTAATTTTTTGATACCTAAAATTACTGTTATTGCAAAGGTAGAGACAATAAAAAGGTACTATAGAATCTAGTATAGTATAATATAGATACTGTAAAAATACTTTAAAAGTACTATAGAGTATATCACTAGAAGGAAAGCTAGAGGATCAAACATAGGGCTGTATAACATGGTGAACCCTGTTGTGGATGATTACTGTTGTTAATCGCACAAATATAAGAATGTTTTTACATGAACTAGAACAAATGTGCGTCACTATTAAGGTGTTAATAATAGGATGGCATATGGGAAAAATACAACTAATACAAACTGTGGGCTCTAACTACCAGTAATATTGTTAACATTCTTTCATCAGTTGCAACAAAGGTACTATGCCAATGCTAGGCGTCAATAATAGGGGGCTAGAAAGGGTATGGGATTTTTCTTTTTGGAACAATGAGAATGTTCTCAAATTGACTGTGGTAATGAATGCACAACACTGTGATTATAGAGAGCCACTGATTGTACACTTTTGATGGACTGTATGGTGAATAAAACTGTTTTTTAAGAAAAGTATTATAGAAACACTTTGGAAATAATATAGAAATACTTTAGTAGATCATTATGTTAGACAACTTTGACTAAAGTCCTTATATACATGAAGACCTTACGTAAGATAACAGAAAAAAAATTTTTTTAAATCCATGAAGAAATTTAGATTCCATTGTAGATATATAAAATCTGGCCTGCAAAATTCTGTAAAGAAAGACTGGGAATGATAAGGATATAAGAACCATGAGAATAAGATCTGGAAAAACTAGACAAAGCCTCCTGGATTCTATAGATAAAACCCTCCATGAAACTACTCATTCCAGTAGTGACAAATTGGTCATAATATTAAACACTGAAGAAAAACTTTTCTAGGGTAATGAAGGATGTAGCCAGTTCATGCTTTATCTGTAACTGAATTAACCTGGAAAAATTGTAAAGGTAGGCCATGGACTGACGCCTTGCTCTAAAAGACCCTATGAATATTTCAAATTGATTTTATACATTTGCCTCTCTTGATTGTTTATGACTAAAACATTTCCCTGCTGAAAAGCCATAACCATCACAATGGTGGACATTCCAACCTGATGATCCAGTGATAGACGATACATATAACTGGAACAATTATTTATGAGTTTGTATTATGTAAGGCTTTGCTCCTTAGCCATAAAAATTTTTGTCTTCATCCCTCCCAAACCTCTGGAACAATGAAAAGGGCCTTAAAAGAATCAGAAAGGTACTTTAGAGATCTTAAAATGGGGTTCTCCAGAGAACCTCCAGAAGCAGAGTGCAGACAGTCCACAGACATGATGCTACTAACCCAAGAACCTTGGAACAAATACATAACCATGTGAAGTAAACAGCTTCTGCCCAAGACCACTGAAACAACATTCTTCTAAATCTATATAACACTCTTCTTTGCATACTCTTGTATATTCATACCTTTCTTCTTTACTGGTTTAAGGGTATATACTTCTGACTTGGCCTATCATTACAATTCATTAGTAATAATGAATTGCTTAAGTCTAGGCTTTAAAGAAAATGTCCATGCACTAGAAGAAATGCAAAATACTTGTCACAATACCCAGAACAATACACCTACAGTTCCACTAAGGATGATTTTATCTCTTGTGCAGCTTCTGTATGGAAATCAGACACTTTAATGCCAACCAGAACCAAAGTTAATTATTCTGTATGGCTATTCATTTCAAGGGTATGACTCCCCAACACCTTAATTACCTATATTTCCTTACATACATTCCAAAAGAATAAAATTCTTTTTGGTAAAAGACTCCTGAAGATAGTGATCCAATCCACAGGAATTACAGAACTCCAGGTGGTCATAAAAAAAAATTGTTCTCTCACACTGGTTGACATAGTAAATAATACAGCCTAAGTCTTAGGGCACAACAAACCAGTTTAAATTCTTTAACTCAAGAAGCTGTGGATAATAGAAAAGCCTTGAATTTTCTTTTGGCCAACCAAGGAGGAATCTGCAATACTTCCAGTCGTACCTGGATTAACACTACAGATACAACAATCTACAACTGAGCTAAAAGAGTAACTACAAAAGGCTACCCAAAGGAGACTCAGGGAATCCTTGGGACTTGTTTATTTTTTTGGCCAGACCTGGAAAATCTTAGGTCATGGAGTCCAGAGTGCCCTATGGTCCCTTCTTACAATACTTTCAGTTCTACTTGTCTCAGAGATTTTTGTTATCTGTAGTTCAGTCTTAAAATGTTCTGCATAGTCACTGTCCCAACAAATGACTCAACATGATTCAAAGATAAAAACAGTATGAATCATGTGCAAACTGAAAATCAGATCTCCACAAATTAAACGTCTTCTTCAAAGAGGATCAACAACAGTGGTTGAGTGAATCTTTGATGGTCTCTTCTATAGCTTTAGCTGAATGAAAACCAAAAAAGGGAAACAAAGAATAGACAAGTTACCACATACTTAGGAAAAGACTGATTATTCTGATGTTACGGTAACAAGTAGCCACCAGAACTGGTTTTAAACCTGTTCAACTGATCAGCAACAACTCACTTCAATGAACACACTTTTGTAAACCAACCAGTGTTATCCCCTCACTTCTGAAAGTCAGACAGTCAGGGACAGACTCACTTCAATAGATGTACCTCTCAGGGCCAATCAACTAACAGTCTCACCCAAGTACCCATGCTTTCCCAGATGCTCTAAACCCATTTTTTTTTTTTTTTTTGCCTCTAAAACTCAGTTAATACCTAAACCCCTTGCTTCCCCTACATCCCATGTAAGATGAATATTCTGCTCTGCTTGAAGAACTATTCCTGACCAACATAGCTCTCTCTTATTTTAGTAAGCAATAAATTCAGCTTTGTTGTTTTACTTCAAGTTTTGATTGGTGGTTTCAACATCCTTTGCCAGACACTTTTCACTATTTATATATATTTTTTACCTTTGAATTTATTATCTATTCAATAAATAAAACAAAATTTAAACCAAGTTAAAAAGTTTTGTCTTAGATATCCTTTCTGCCTATGGTTTCAAAGGTCAATGACATCAATAAATGCTATAAAAAGTCTTAATTGCTCTTAACTAATTTCTCTATTAAGTGAGCGCATGTGTAGCAAATCAATATTATTCAAAGATTAGATGCTGATTTTACATCATGGCTAAAATGTGGGATTCACTGAATGTTAGGTTGAAGATGTAAAAGGTTGCTGTAACTATTCACCTCTTATTACTAAAAATGGCAAAAAGATATAGAAAACTCAGAAAATAGGTTTATGAGGGATTTTGAATGAAGTCAAACTAAGAATTAAACCAAAACCTTAAAATGTGTCAATGTCAGCATTACTCTTAAGTTGATTCATTTATGAAAAAGGCCAGATACTATTTTAAATTTTAAGAGTGTAGGCAAATTTATTGTTATCTAATATATGGCCTAAAACTGAAACTCTTTTAAGTTTATTATTTTAAACCTAAAATAGAAATATAGAAATTCAAAGTAAGGTCTAATTTTTATTATCCCTCTGGCTTATTGCAAGTCTTATTCAACTTCTATATCTAGCCTGTTAAAAATAATGATAAAGGAAGAAGATGGTGGCATAGAGAGGAGTGGAAGTTAGTTAGTCCCCCCGGAGCAACTAATAAACAACCAGGAACAACTAGTAAATGATCTACAATAACTGCTGCGGGACAACCGTGACTGTCCACACATCATGCACCAACAGGATTGGGAGGAATGCCTGAGAACGCAGTGTAGAATCTGTGAGTAGAAACTGCTGATCTGAGCTGGGAGTCCCCTTCCTCCATAGCAGCCCTAACGGCAAAGCCTCACTGTGATAGAGAGCAGCACTCTCTGAACAAGCAAATATACCTCAGTCCAGCTCCAACTGGGGTTTTAATTGGCAAACGTGGACTGATCAATGCAAGATGCAAATCCCCAACAAGCAGACAGAGCCTTTTAGTGATGACTCACCTTGAAGAGCCAGGGGACTTCTCTGTCTTGGGAGGGGGAGCCCAGAGGACCGCGTGTTATCTCTGGCTGACAGGTGAAACTGGGGGCCGTGGACTGATCCTGAAAGGGGGCTTTCTGTCCCTTTTCTCTCCCTCAACCTGAGCAGCTCAGTGGAAAAAACCTCAGCCAATTTCAGCTCACAGTGCTCTGACCCAAATAAGGGTGAAGACAGCAGAGTCAGAGAGACAAAGAACTTACATGCAAATGAAAACTCCCTAGGGGCATATCTTCCCTAAGAGGAAAAACATGGTGCCCAGATCTACTACCCACCTTCCATTCAAAACCAGACTCCAGACCTGGGGGAAAACAGCCATGGGCCATACCTCCTTACACCGGTCGGGAGTGACAGGCTGACAGACACTACCTGCTGGGCAGAAAAGCACAGCGGCGTGAGGCCTCACAGGGTGTATCAATCTTCTAAGACACCCTCAGGGAAACCAGATACTATTGCCTCCTTCTGAAACCTGGGCCTGTTCTGGTCTGCGAAAACCTGATTGAGGTAACCAAGGAAACCAGATGCCTAGACAACAGAAAACTACAACCTACACCAAGAAAAATGAAGTTATGGCTCAGTCAAAGGAATAAACACTTCAAATGAGATACAGGAATTTAAAAAACTAATGCCAAATCAATTCAAAAAGTTTAGGGAAGATATGGCAAAAGAGATGAAGCGTAAAATGAAAACCCTGGGCATACATAAGGTAGAAACTGAAAGTCTGAAAAAACAACTGGCAGAATCTATAGAAATGAAAGGCACAACACAAGAGATGAAAGACACAATGGAGACATACAGCAGCAGATCTCAAGAGGCAGAAGAAAACACTCAGGAACTGGAGAACAAAACACCTGAAAGCATACACAAAAGAACAGATAGAGAAAAGAATGGAAAAATATGAGCAACGTCTCCAGGCATTGAATGATAACACAAAATGCAGGAATGTATGTGTCATGGGTGTCCCAGAAGGAGAAGAGAACGGAAAAGGGGCAGAAGCAATAATAGAGGAAATAATCAATGAAAATTTCCCATCCCTTACGAAAGACATAAAATTACAGTTCCAAGAAGTGCAGCATATCCCAAACAGAATAGATCTGAATAGGCCTACGCCAAGACACTTAATAATAAGATTATCAAATGTCAAAGACAAAGAGAAAATCCTGAAAGTGGCAAGAGAAAAGTGATCCATCACATACAAAGGAAGCCTGATAAGACTATATGCAGATTTCTCAGCAGAAATCATGGAAGTAAGAAGAAGGTGGTGTGATATATCTAAGATACTGAAAGAGAAAAACCACCAACCAAGAATCCTATATCCGGCAAAACTGTCCTTCAAATATGAAGGAGAGTTCAAAATATTCTCTGACAAACAGACAATGACAGAGTTTGTGAACAAGATACCTGCTCTACAGGAAATAGTAAAGGGAGCACTACAGACAGTTAGGAAAAGACAGGAGCAAGAGGTTTGGAACACTTTGGGTGATGGTAGCACAGCAATGTAAGTACACTGAACAAAGATGACTGTGAATATGGTTGAAAGAGGAAGGTTAGGAACATGTGGGACACCAGAATGAAAGACAAAAGATAAAGACTGGGACTGTATAACTCAGTGAAACCTAGAATGCTCAACAATTGTGACAAAATGTACAAATATGTTTTTTCATGAGGCAGAACAAATGAATGTCAACCTTGCAAGGTGTTAAAAATAGGGAGGTATTGGGGAAAAATACAGTCAATGCAAACTAGAAACTATAATTAACAGAAACATTGTATTATGCTTCCTTTAATGTAACAAAGGCAATATACCAAAGCTAAATGCATATAAGAGGGGGGCATAAGGGAAGGGTATGGGACTCTTTGGTACTGGTAATGTTGTCTGACTTTTTATTCTACTTCATTTTAATGCTATCTTTCCTTTTGTTGCTTCCTAGCTGTCATGTATTTTTTTTTTCCTCTTTCTTTTTTCTTTTGTCTCTCTACCTTCTTTGCCTCTTCCTTCTGCTTTGTGGAAAAAATGGAGAAGCTGTTATATAGATAGTGGTGATGGTGGTGAATACATAAATATGTGACTATACAGGGAATAATCGATTGTTTACTTAAGACGGAATATATGGTGTGTGAACAAAACCGTCTTTAAAAAAATGGGTTAATGAAGAAAACTTGAGGGCATTATATTGAGTGAAATAAGACAGACACATAAGGACAAATATTGGAGGGACTCACTGATATGAACCAATTATAATATGTTAACTCATAGACATGAAATATAAGTTACCAGGATATAGAACAAGGCAAAAGAATGGGGAGCAGTTGCTTATTATGAGCAGAATGTTCAATCAGGTTGAACTTAATGTTTGGAAATGAACAGAGGTGATGGCAGCACATTGTGAGAATAACTAACAGTGCTGAATGGTGCATGAATGTGGTGGAAAGGGGAAGCTCAGAGTCACGTATGTCACCAGAAGGAATGTTGGATGTTATAAGATGGGAATGTATAAAACAGTGAACCTTGTGGTGGACAATATCCGTGATTAACTGTACAGATATTAGAAATCTCTTCCATGAACCGGAACAAATGTATGAGACTATAACTAGAAGCTAATAATAGAGGGCATATAGGGAAAAAATATAACTTTTGCAATCTATATACTACAGTTAGTAGTATTTTAGTGTTCTTTCCTCAGCAGTAACAAATGTACTATACCAATACTATAAGTCAACAATGGAAGGTGGGTGGTTAGGGATATGGGAGGATTTGAGTTTCCTTTTTTTGTCTTTATTTCTTTTTGGAGTAATGAAAATGTTCTAAAAATTGAAAAAAAATTAATTGTGGTGCTGGATGCACAACTGTATGATGGTACTGGGGTAACTGATTGCACACTTTGGATCTCTGGATAATTGTATGGTATGTGAACAATCTCAATTAAAAAAAAAAACAAAAAAAAACGATACATAAAAAATAATGATCACTAACACATACATAGTGCTTCTATGAGCCAGTCATCATTCCAAGTGTTACACAAATAATAGCCCTATAAGTACCTTTGTATAAAGGTCAGAATTCCAAGTTTTCATACAGACTCATTCCCCTTATTCTAAGAGATCCTTATTTAAGACAAAGATGTCCCTATAGGAGAAATTGAGACTTCAGCAACTTCAATAGTCATCCTCAATTAAAGAATATAATTTTTAATTACCATTTTTTTCCTCCATATCATATAGTCAAATATCTTTGTTCCTGAATTACTTAAATGTTGGCAAATAACTAAATATCAGGGAAGTACAGGAACTTGCATCAAGTAGCAGAAACATACTGCAGTATGCAGGATTTATTCATATACTGAAGTTCAAGGATTTGAGTGCTCCTTCAAAAGTCTTGTGTCAGGAAAATGTATATGGGGTAAAGTATTATATAAATAACACTTCTGGCAAAAATTTAAGATTGTTTTACCTCTGTTAACTCCAGAGCTTTATTGTAGCCCATGGAGTTTAGAGTAACCCAAAGGTCACTAGGATCTCCTTCTCGATCATTGGCTTCCATTAGATTCAGATCCATAAATCCCTGTCTTGTTAGTTCATTCTTCTTGGTATCAAAATTTTCTATTAAAACATAAACATTTAATAAAATATCTATTATATTATTATTAATAAATGCTTATTTTAAAGGAGGACCTATGAACCTATGAGTAGTCTAAAAGTAGATTAACAACAGCTCAAAATATGCTTGAGAGATAACCTACATTCCCACAATTGAGCATAGGCACAGTCACAGTACATAACTTAGTTTTCTGAAGTTACAAATAGTGCAAATATATTCCAAAATTAAAGGAAATTTCCATTTTTCTGGGCACATCCCAGTCTGCTTGCTCATTTAGAGTACATACTATATAAATTTCAAACTGTTAAAATGCTTCGTATGTATTTGCCACTTAAACCCAGCAAAACCTGGCTGAATTTGATGTAAGTCCAGAACAGCTACTGGATGGTGCCAGATTTAATGAGACTACTGTATGTCTAACTCCTCTCATTTTAACTGAATGGTCTCTTGGTCCCTGAAAGACTGTCAGATAATGGGGAACACTTTGGAATCTATTAATTAACCTACATTTTGCCTGGAAAACCTAAGTATGCCCATTTTAACATTATTTGTGAACAAAACTAAATTCATCTAAAAATGGCTAGACATGTATAATTCTGTAACAGATTAAAAACAGCTATTTTATTATGGATTCTATCAACTGTCCTACAACAGGATCGATTTTATTTTCCAGCTCTCAGCTGTAAAATATTCAAGGGAAAGGGATATTCCTGTTTGAGATAACATTCTTTTTTATGTGTTACTATCCTGATGACAGCATACTAAATATGACTTCATCTCTCTCCTGACTATTCTGGCCTCCAAATAACTCTTGTTCTGTGATCTATAGTTGGCTATATCTTTCTTTCTTTCTCTTTGGATTAAATACACAAGCCTCAACCTCTTCCCAGAATTCTTCTAAGTGACAACTTTGTCTCATTTTCAGTGTCTTCCTTTGTCCATCTTAGTAATTTTGGCTTCCATGGACACACTTTCTTAATTCAATCAAACACAACAAATACTCAAGACTTCTTAACCTGCATAAACAACTGCCTGGAAAACTTTTACTTTTTAGGAAATATCTAGTCAATTAGCTCTTTATTGCCCTATCCTGGCCACAGATTGTGGCTCTTGACCACTTCAGTTCCAGTGATATAAAGGACTAGCACAAACCTCAAAGAGCTTCTAAACCTCAAAGAGTGTAGGCTGAAGATTGAAATTGTGATTAATTCACATTTACTTTTGAGTGCTACACCAACTATAAGATTAAGGAAAATAAATGTTTAAGTTTTCAGTCTAATGCCCTAAATGCTACAATAACAATCAACGAAGGAGAAGTTTAGAATCTTATTTCCTAGGAAGGAAAAGGTACTATATTGATATTTTTACATATCCATTGAGGAAAAGAATAATGCTTACCTCTACAGACAGCCCAAGCATCTTCATCACATTTCTCACCACTTGTTCTCAATTCAAAAAAGTTATATTCTTCAAGGCTAAGAAGACCATTTCCATCTAAATCAATTACTTCAAATATATCTGATAAGGTTGACCTAAAATCATAAAAATGGCTAATTATTTCTTGTGTCCCAGGTAACTACACTGAAGGTTTCTATGAGGATAATTGCCAAAAGGAAGTAATATTAAATACAAACAAATTCTATGAACTATAAAGTTAATGTATCCAAATACTTTCTTTGGTTTGGTCTAGTATTGCATGAAATAAAGCAGCTTCTAATGCAATCATGGGATCTCTAATCAACAGATTAGAGGAACACAATGAATAGTAGAGGAACACAATGAATAGTAATTCCCTTCTTTTTCCCTTCTCCACTCCAGTTTCTTCTCCCTCTCTACTCACAGCCAAATTTTAATGTATATCTAGGACATGGAAGAAGTACCAAAGTTGTTGGATTTCATTTGTTGGATTTCATTTT
The DNA here is from genome assembly GCF_015220235.1 of Choloepus didactylus. Lineage (NCBI taxonomy): Eukaryota > Metazoa > Chordata > Mammalia > Pilosa > Megalonychidae > Choloepus > Choloepus didactylus. Next base: position 182,209,052 of record NC_051308.1, read on the forward strand.
TCTTTCACAGTTATTTAAATTGATAGTGCAACTAGAAGGATCACTTGAAGGCAGTGTCTAGTGGGAGAGAAACTGGTAATTTGTGACTAAAGCTAACTTGTCAGATGTGCAGAACCCAGAAATGAGTGACAAATCCAGGCCCATGAATGGAAGGTCACTTTCAAATGTCTAATAAATAAGTCGATTTATTGAATAAGAATCTGGGGATGGTGGTGGGGCTGGCTAAAAGGAAGAGGGGAAGACAGGCTCCTGATAGATGTTATAGTTCTAACCTTAATAAGCAAAACTTACCTAAATTCCTTTGTAAGAAATAATTCCCCTGTTTCACCTCTGTACACAAGTTGGGCTTCTTCTGTTACTGGTTTTACTTCTTTCTTTAGCCTACAGCCACTTGTAGAAGGAATTAACCAGTAAATTCCAGGACCTAGTTCACCAATCCACCCAAACACCTTTTCTCAAAAGAATAAAACAAACACACACACACAAAAACATGAGTTTTAGTGACTTTTAATCTTCCCCTGAAAAGAGGGGTACTAGAAATAATTATTTTTATCAATGGTCACCAATTCTATTATGGTTCTATCAATATTTTACAAGTCCCAAATTCTTTTTGATGTAGTTCTTTATATATTTTTAAAACAAATATCTAATACTAAAAGAGATAAGAAGCTGTGTATCTTCTAAATCTTCCCAGTACTCTTCAAAAATATTTCTGATGCAAATATCGTCAACAGCAAGCAAAGAGAGACATTTTAGGGTAATTTTTATGCAAATATTGAGTGCCTTCAAAAAAAGTAATAATTTTCCAGGTAACGGTGCCATAATTTGATTTATATATAAATATATAATTTATAAATCACATTTCAATTACACTAAATAAAAATTCAATATATTTTTAAAGACTTCACTATTTGTATGAGTTAACCAGATTTGTAAGAGCCCAATTATATGGAAAAAGCACCGGAACGTCACTGTTATTAATGTAATATGAACTATAAAACTTGCTTACAAATTCTTGTTTTATATCAAATGTTGGATATATAAAATGAGTGCCAGGAAACTTAAATAAGAAAACATTTTATTCCCCTTTTCTATTAAAGAAGGCAAAATGGTATCTGTTTATGGACCTTCTAGGAACTTTCTGGAGTAAAGGGCTTTCTATAAAACCTAGAGGTTGTCTCTGCCAAACATTAAATCTAAACATTTTCTAATGGTATACAGTAACAAATAAGCAAACAGGTATTTTCCCTTTAGCATGGAATAACCTGAGAGAATACTGTCTAGGATGGTGTCTAAAAATTCCTATTTTGAAACAAGAATCAATCCAATATCTCTGAGGGTCATTTTGAAGACTCAGGGTTGGCCAAATCCACTCTCTGGAAATCATAATCTTTTAGGCTGGCCAAGTATAGACTGATGTCCAGGAGTGAAAAAATCAGATCTCCCTGCTTCCTAATATATGTTATCCCATGAACTCCCTTATTTCCACATATAACCTGAATTGCTACTGTGGATGGCAAATGGAAAGTCTTTCATGGGCACAAAATTTTTCTTAAAGAAAATAATTGTGAAACTAAAAATAAAAATACAAACCTTTGTAAATATGACAGATTACAGATAAACAGAAGCCTATATAGTAAAAAAGTAAATAGAAACTCATTCAAACTTTATTACAGGCTTGCTATGAACGAACATTTTTACACATGCAATCTCATAAGAAAGTCATTTTACCCAAAACAAAATAGGAAAAGCTATTGTTTTAGACAGTGCTTTATCTTGAAATTAACTTTGTAGTCAGGTCTGGAGACGAGTTTAGTCAAAACATTAACTTCTGTCATTTTATTTGTTTCTTGCCTATAACTATTCTTGTCTGTTAGGAAAACTACAATAAAGACTTTTATATAACATTCCATCAGGGAAATGTTTGTCTGTCGGTGGGCCTATATAAAGATTAAATATGATATTGCAGTAAGCCCTTGAATAGTATTATTCCTGTTGTTGTGTAGCAGATGTATTTCGTAGTCCTCATAAAATAAATAGCCACATTTATGTATCTGCCTCACATATCTGGCCTCTGAGTAAATGTATAATTAGAAAAGATCAGAACAACCCCATGGGCAACCTATAAAATCATTTAAAAGCATTTCTTCATATCAATCTATTTTTGAACCCTATAATATGAGTCAAGCCTGAGGGTAGTAATCTTGAACTTTTTCTTTTTGCAGTAGCAGTATAACTAAGACAAACAATCTGAAGCAACTTTTCCAAAGTCTTGAATTGTTTGTATTTAGGGGAGAAATCCACTGGCATCAATCATTTTTATGGAGTATAATAAAAAATGTTTACATGTGAGGCATCAGGGCACTTAGAAAAGAAAGTAGTAAGAAGTTATAGTGGTTTTCCCAATGTCATACAACTAATAAATTATGAAGCCAAGGCTGCCAATTAATTCTCAGTTCCTAACAACTCTCGGCAAACAAGAAGATGCCCTTCACAATTAATAAAATATGTGTAATATGTATAGTGTTTAGGTATTGTATATACGTTAATTGGAAAGGAGGATACAAATAAAAAAAATAAATACAGAAAAAATATTATTTTCCCCAAACTTGAGTTCATAGTCTATCTTAAAATTAAACATTAAAAAACCGAAATGTATACTTCTCTATTCCGCAGTTCTGTAAAACACGCGAGCTGTAGATTTGCTTGACTCTCATTTTCCTTAAGAATATACAAGGCAGTATCAACGGATAGCCAAGAGGATGGTTTTCCTATAAACAAAAACCCAAACACCTTAAAATAAATCATTACTTACTCTTTCTTATCTAAAAAATAAGTTGGTGGTTTTTTTCCTTCAAGGAATTGCATCTCCTATAAAGAGATCAAGTCTATTTCCCCACTCTATAAACGTGGACTTGCTTGTCACTTGCTGTAAACAACAAAATATATCAAGAGTGACCTTGTGCCAGTTCTTAGCATAAGCCTCAGGAGGTCTTATTGCACCTCTGCTTTCTCAGATCCCTATCATGCCAGGAGAACAAGTCCAGGCTGGAGAATCACATGAGGCAGAATCAGGTGGTCCCGGCTGGGACTTCAACATCAGAGAGCCCAGCCAAGATCAGCAAAACCAACCACCTAACCTACAGTTGACTACAGATACATTAGTAAGCCCCACAATGAAAAGTCAAGCCCAGGTCAGACCATAAGAACTGTCCAGCTGACCCACAAACTTGTGAGAAATAACTGTTTGTTTTAAGCCACTAAATTTTGGGGTAGTTTGTTATACAGCAATTGATAATTGGTATACCTCTTTCAAAGTCTTTGCTCAAATGTCACCTTCTTAATGAAGCACACATTATCTATTCAATTTAAATGGAAACTGACAGTCCCTCAGCATTCACAATCCCCCTTATCCTCTCTGTTTTTCCCACAGCACTTACTACCCTTTAACATACCATGCCATTTATTATTTACTATGTTTATTATTTACTGTCCTGTTTCCCCCACTAGAATGTAAGCTTCATAGGGCAGGGATTTTTACCATTTTTGAACTCTGATGTACCCTAAACACCTAAAATGATGCTCGGCACATAATAAGCCCTCAGTAAATATTTGTTATATAAATGAATAAAGGAATATTATTCATAAAAATACAGAGAATTAACAATTATATTGAATTTTCAGGGCTATCAATTCCCCTCTCCGAAAAAAGGAATATGGTAATTGTCATTTAAAAGTATGTTAAGAAACAAGAGAGGCGGGGCAAGATGGCAGACTGGTGAGCTGTAAGTTTTAGTTACTCCTCCAGGAAAGTAGGTAAAAAGCCAGGAACTGCGTGGACTGGACACCAAAGAGCAATCTGTCTTTGGGCATACTTCATACAACACTCATGAAAACGTGGAACTGCTGAGATCAGCGAAATCTGTAAGTTTTTGCGGCCAGGGGACCCGCGCCCCTCCCTGACAGGCTCAGTCCCGGGGGAGGAGGGGCTGTCAGCTCCGGGAAGGAGAAGGGAGAACTGCAGTGGCTGCTCTTATCGGAAACTCACTCTACTGATTCAAACTCCAACCATAGATAGACTGAGACCAGACACCAGAGACTCTGAGAGCAGCCAGCCCAGCAGAGAGGAGACAGGCATAGAAAAAAAACAACACAAAAAACTCCAAAATAAAAGCGGAGGATTTTTGGAGTTCTGGTGAACACAGAAAGGGGAAGGGCGGAGCTCAGGCCTTGAGGCGCATATGCAAATCCCGAAGCAAAGCTGATCTCTCTGCCCTGTGGACCTTTCCTTAATGGCCCTGGTTGCTTTGTCTATTAGCATTTCAATAACCCATTAGATCTCTGAGGAGGGCCGTTTTTTTTTTTTTTTTTTTTTTTTTTTAAATCCTTTTTTCTTTTTCTAAAACAATTACTCTAAGAAGCCCAATACAGAAAGCTTCAAAGAATTGCAATTTGGGCACGTCAAGTCAAGAGCAGAACTAAGAGAGCTCTGAGACAAAAGGCAATAATCCAGTGGCTGAGAAAATTCACTAAACAACACAACTTCCCAAGAAAAGGGGGGTGTCCGCTCACAGCCACCATCCTGGTGGACAGGAAACACTCCTGCCCATCGCCAGCCCCATAGCCCAGAGCTGCCTCAGACAACCCAGTGTGACGGAAGTGCTTCAAATAACAGGCACACACCACAAAACTGGGCGTGGACATTAGCCTTCCCTGCAACCTCAGCTGAATGTCCCAGAGCTGGGAAGGTGGAGCAGTGTGAATTAACAAAGCCCCATTCAGCCATCATTTGAGCAGACTGGGAGCCTCCCTACACAGCCCAGCAGCCCAGAACTGCCCTGGGGGGATGGCACTCACCTGAGACATAGCACAGTCATCCCTCAACAGAGGACCCGGGGTGCACAGCCTGGAAGAGGGGCCCACTTGCAAGTCTCAGGAGCCATACGCCAATACCAAAGACTTGTGGGTCAGTGGCAGAGACAAACTGTGGCAGGACTGAACTGAAGGATTAGACTATTGCAGCAGCTTTAAAACTCTAGGATCATCAGGGAGATTTGATTGTTAGGGCCACCCCCCCCTCCCCGACTGCCCAGAAACACGCCCCACATACAGGGCAGGCAACACCAACTACACACGCAAGCTTGGTACACCAATTGGGCCCCACAAGACTCACTCCCCCACTCACCAAAAAGGCTAAGCAGGGGAGAACTGGCTTGTGGAGAACAGGTGGCTCGTGGACGCCACCTGCTGGTTAGTTAGAGAAAGTGTACTCCACGAAGCTGTAGATCTGATAAATTAGAGATAAGGACTTCAATAGGTCTACAAACCCTAAAAGAACCCTATCAAGTTCAGCAAATGCCACGAGGCCAAAAACAACAGAAAATTATAAAGCATATGAAAAAACCAGACGATATGGATAACCCAAGCCCAAGCACCCAAATCAAAAGACCAGAAGAGACACAGCACCTAGAGCAGCTACTCAAAGAACTAAAGATGAACAATGAGACCATAGTACGGGATATGAAGGAAATCAAGAAGACCCTAGAAGAGCATAAAGAAGACATTGCAAGACTAAATAAAAAAATGGATGATCTTATGGAAATTAAAGAAACTGTTGACCAAATTAAAAAGATTCTGGACACTCATAGTACAAGACTAGAGGAAGTTGAACAACGAATCAGTGACCTGGAAGATGACAGAATGGAAAATGAAAGCATAAAAGAAAGAATGGGGAAAAAAATTGAAAAACTCGAAATGGACCTCAGGGATATGATAGATAATATGAAACGTCCGAATATAAGACTCATTGGTGTCCCAGAAGGGGAAGAAAAGGGTAAAGGTCTAGGAAGAGTATTCAAAGAAATTGTTGGGGAAAACTTCCCAAATCTTCTAAACAACATAAATACACAAATCATAAATGCTCAGCAAACTCCAAATAGAATAAATCCAAATAAACCCACTCCGAGACATATTCTGATCACACTGTCAAACACAGAAGAGAAGGAGCAAGTTCTGAAAGCAGCAAGAGAAAAGCAATTCACCACATACAAAGGAAACAACATAAGGCTAAGTAGTGACTACTCAGCAGCCACCATGGAGGCAAGAAGGCAGTGGCACGATATATTTAAAATTCTGAGTGAGAAAAATTTCCAGCCAAGAATACTTTATCCAGCAAAGCTCTCCTTCAAATTTGAGGGAGAGCTTAAATTTTTCACAGACAAACAAATGCTGAGAGAATTTGCTAACAAGAGACCTGCCCTACTGGAGATACTAAAGGGAGCCCTACAGACAGAGAAACAAAGACAGGACAGAGAGACTTGGAGAAAGGTTCAGTACTAAAGAGATTTGGTATGGGTACAATAAAGGATATTAACAGAGAGAGGGGAAAAATATGACAAACATAAACCAAAGGATAAGATGGCTGATTCAAGACATGCCTTCACGGTTATAACATTGAATGTAAATGGATTAAACTCCCCAATTAAAAGATATAGATTCGCAGAATGGATCAAAAAAATGAACCATCAATATGTTGCATACAAGAGACTCATCTTAGACACAGGGACACAAAGAAATTGAAAGTGAAAGGATGGAAAAAAATATTTCATGCAAGCTACAGCCAAAAGAAAGCAGGTGTAGCAATATTAATCTCAGATAAAATAGACTTCAAATGCAGGGATGTTTTGAGAGACAAAGAAGGCCACTACATACTAATAAAAGGGGCAATTCAACAAGAGGAAATAACAATCGTAAATGTCTATGCACCCAATCAAGGTGCCACAAAATACATGAGAGAAACACTGGCAAAACTAAATGAAGCAATTGATGTTTCCACGATAATTGTGGGAGACTTCAACACATCACTCTCTCCTATAGATAGATCAACCAGACAGAAGACCAATAAGGAAATTGAAAACCTAAACAATCTGATAAATTAATTAGATTTAACAGACATCTACAGGACATTACATCCCAAATCACCAGGATACACATACTTTTCTAGTGCTCACGGAACTTTCTCCAGAATAGATCATATGCTGGGACATAAAACAAGCCTCAATAAATTTAAAAAGATTGAAATTATTCAAAGCACATTCTCTGACCACAATGGAATACAATTAGAAGTCAATAACCATCAGAGACTTAGAAAATTCACAAATACCTGGAGGTTAAACAACACACTCCTAAACAATCAGTGGGTTAAAGAAGAAATAGCAAGAGAAATTGCTAAATATATAGAGACGAATGAAAATGAGAACACAACATACCAAAACCTATGGGATGCAGCAAAAGCAGTGCTGAGGGGGAAATTTATAGCACTAAACGCATATATTAAAAAGGAAGAAACAGCCAAAATCAAAGAACTAATGGATCAACTGAAGAAGCTAGAAAATGAACAGCAAACCAATCCAAAACCAAGTAGAAGAAAAGAAATAACAAGGATTAAAGCAGAAATAAATGACATAGAGAACAAAAAAACAATAGAGAGGATAAATATCACCAAAAGTTGGTTCTTTGAGAAGATCAACAAGATTGACAAGCCCGTAGCTAGACTGACAAAATCAAAAAGAGAGAAGACCCATAGAAACAAAATAATGAATGAAAAAGGTGACATAACTGCAGATCCTGAAGAAATTAAAAAAATTATAAGAGGATATTATGAACAACTGTATGGCAACAAACTGGATAATGTAGAAGAAATGGACAATTTCCTGGAAACATGTGAACAACCTAGACTGACCAGAGAAGAAAAAGAAGACCTCAACCAACCCATCACAAGCAAAGAGATCCAGTCATTAAAACACTTCCCACAAATAAATGCCCAGGGCCAGATGGCTTCACAGGGGAATTCTACCAAACTTTCCAGAAAGAACTGACACCAATCTTACTCAAACTCTTTCAAAACATTGAAAAAAATGGAACACTACCTAACTCATTTTATGAAGCTAACATCAATCTAATACCAAAACCAGGCAAAGATGCTACAAAAAAGGAAAACTACCGGCCAATCTCCCTAATGAATATAGATGCAAAAATCCTCAACAAAATACTTGCAAATCGAATCCAAAGACACATTAAAAAAATCATACACCATGACCAAGTGGGGTTCATTCCAGGCATGCAAGGATGGTTCAACATAAGAAAAACAATGTATTACAACACATTAAAAACTCGAAAGGGAAAAATCAATTGATCATCTCAATAGATGCTGAAAAAGCATTTGACAAAATCCAACATCCCTTTTTGATAAAAACACTTCAAAAGGTAGGAATTGAAGGAAACTTCCTCAACATGATAAAGAGCATATATGAAAAACCCACAGCCAGCATAGTACTCAATGGTGAGAGACTGAAAGCCTTCCCTCTAAGATCAGGAACAAGACAAGGATGCCCGCTGTCACCACTGTTATTCAACATTGTGCTGGAAGTGCTAGCCAGGGCAATCCGGCAAGACAAAGAAATAAAAGGCATCCAAATTGGAAAAGAAGAAGTAAAACTGTCATTGTTTGCAGATGATATGATCTTATATCTAGAAAACCCTGAGAAATCAACGATACAGCTACTAGAGCTAATAAACAAATTTAGCAAAGTAGCGGGATACAAGATTAATGCACATAAGTCAGTAATGTTTCTATATGCTAGAAATGAACAAACTGAAGAGACACTCAAGAAAAAGATACCATTTTCAATAGCAACTAAAAAAATCAAGTACCTAGGAATCAACTTAACCAAAGATGTAAAAGACCTATACAAAGAAAACTACATAACTCTACTAAAAGAAATAGAAGGGGACCTTAAAAGATGGAAAAATATTCCATGTTCATGGATAGGAAGGCTAAATGTCATTAAGATGTCAATTCTACCCAAACTCATCTACAGATTCAATGCAATCCCAATCAAAATTCCAACAACCTACTTTGCAGACTTGGAAAAGCTAGTTATCAAATTTATTTGGAAAGGGAAGATGCCTCGAATTGCTAAAGACACTCTAAAAAAGAAAAACGAAGTGGGAGGACTTACACTCCCTGACTTTGAAGCTTATTATAAAGCCACAGTTGCCAAAACAGCATGGTACTGGCACAAAGATAGACATATAGATCAATGGAATCGAATTGAGAATTCGGAGATAGACCCTCAGATCTATGGCCGACTGATCTTTGATAAGGCCCCCAAAGTCACCGAACTGAGCCATAATGGTCTTTTCAACAAATGGGGCTGGGAGAGTTGGATATCCATATCCAAAAGAATGAAAGAGGACCCCTACCTCACCCCCTACACAAAAATTAACTCAAAATGGACCAAAGATTTCAATATAAAAGAAAGTACCATAAAACTCCTAGAAGATAATGTAGGAAAACATCTTCAAGACCTTGTATTAGGAGGCCACTTCCTAGACTTTACACCCAAAGCACAAGCAACAAAAGAGAAAATAGATAAATGGGAACTCCTGTAGCTTAGAAGTTTCTGCACCTCAAACGAATTTCTCAAAAAGGTAAAGAGGCAGCCAACTCAATGGGAAAAAATTTTTGGAAACCATGTATCTGACAAAAGACTGATATCTTGCATATATAAAGAAATCGTACAACTCAATGACAATAGTACAGTCGGCCCAATTATAAAATGGGCAAAAGATATGAAAAGACAGTTCTCTGAAGAGGAAATACAAATGGCCAAGAAACACATGAAAAAATGTTCAGCTTCACTAGCTATTAGAGAAATGCAAATTAAGACCACAATGAGATACCATCTAACACCGGTTAGAATGGCTGCCATTAAACAAACAGGAAACTACAAATGCTGGAGGGGATGTGGAGAAATTGGAACTCTTATTCATTGTTGGTGGGACTGTATAATGGTTCAGCCACTCTGGAAGTCAGTCTGGCGGTTCCTTAGAAAACTAGATATAGAGCTACCATTCGATCCAGCGATTGCACTTCTCGGTATATACCCGCAAGATCGGAAAGCAGTGACACGAACAGATATCTGCACGCCAATGTTCATAGCAGCATTATTCACAATTGCCAAGAGATGGAAACAACCCAAATGTCCTTCAACAGATGAGTGGATAAATAAAATGTGGTATATACACACAATGGAATACTACGCGGCAATAAGAAGGAACGATCTCGTGAAACATATGACAACATGGATGAACCTTGAAGACATAATGCTGAGCGAAATAAGCCAGGCACAAAAAGAGAAATATTATATGCTACCACTAATGTGAACTTTGAAAAATGTAAAACAAATGGTATATAATGTAGAATGTAGGGGAACTAGCAGTAGAGAGCAATTAAGGAAGGGGGAACAATAATCGAAGAAGAACAGATAAGCTATTTAACGTTCTGGGGATGCCCAGAAATGACTATGGTCTGTTAATTTCTGATGGATGTAGTAGGAACAAGTTCACTGAAATGTTACTATATTATGTAACTTTCTTGGGGTAAAGTAGGAACATGTTGGAAGTTAAGCAGTTATCTTAGGTTAGTTGTCTTTTTCTTACTCCCTTGTTATGGTCTCTTTGAAATGTTCTTTTATTGTATGTTTGTTTTCTTTTTAACTTTTTTTTTCATACAGTTGATTTAAAAAAGAAGGGAAAGTTAAAAAAAAAGAAAAAAGAAAAAAGACAAACAAAGAAAAAAAAAAAAAGATGTAGTGCCCCCTTGAGGAGCCTGTGGAGAATGCAGGGGTATTCGCCTACCCCACCTCCATGGTTGCTAACATGATCACAGACATAGGGGACTGGTGGTTTGATGGGTTGAGCCCTCTACCATAAGTTTTACCCTTGGGAAGACGGTTGCTGCAAAGGAGAGGCTAGGCCTCCCTGTATTTGTGCCTAAGAGTCTCCTCCTGAATGCCTCTTTGTTGCTCAGATGTGGCCCTCTCTCTCTGGCTAAGCCAACTTGAAAGGTGAAATCACTGCCCTCCCCCCTACATGGGATCAGACACCCAGGGAAGTGAATCTCCCTGGCAACGTGGAGTATGACTCCCGGGGAGGAATGTAGACCCGGCATCGTGGGATGGAGAACATCTTCTTGACCAAAAGGGGGATGTGAAAGGAAATGAAATAAGCTTCAGTGGCAGAGAGATTCCAAAACGAGCCGAGAGATCACTCTGGTGGGCACTCTTACACACACTTTAGACAACCTTTTTTAGGTTCTAAAGAATTGGGGTAGCTGGTGGTGGATACCTGAAACTATTAAACTACAACCCAGAACCCATGAATCTCGAAGACAGTTGTATAAAAATGTAGCTTATGAGGGGTGACAATGGGATTGGGAATGCCATAAGGACTAAACTCCACTTTGTCTAGTTTATGGATGGATGTGTAGAAAAGTAGGGGAAGGAAACAAACAGACAAAGTTGCCCAGTGTTCTTTTTTACTTCAATTGCTCTTTTTCACTCTAATTATTATTCTTGTTATTTTTGTGTGTGTGCTAATGAAGGTGTCAGGGATTGATTTAGGTGATGAATGTACAACTATGTAATGGTACTGTACACAATCGAAAGTACAATTTGTTTTGTATGACTGCGTGGTATGTGAATATATCTCAATAAAATGATGATTAAAAAAAAAAATAAATGAAAAATTATGTTAAAAACACCCTACAAAATACGCAGTGAAAACTTCCAGAATCTCTACTTTATGGGGGAAAATTGGGGGTGGTAGCGAAATCCTTTAATAAAGAAATGTTTATATGTAAACATAAAAGAAAAATAAAGATCAGTTTAGAACAATCAACATTAAAAGGATATCTAGGAAAAGCCCTTTGTAGACATCTTTCAATGATTAAAAATTATATAATAATCATTTTAGACTATGAAATTAAGTTTTATCTAGCAGTTGTACACAAAAGGAAGAATATCACGAATGCAGAAGTTTATAAGGAATATCTAAGTCATATGACACAGGAGTTTGAAGGTATTAAAGAATACTCGTACCTTCAATTTTTCCAAAATTATGTTCCTATAGAACTTATCTTAAATATATTAATTTTTTTTAAAAAAAGATAATTGGAAAAAGTTCAGGGGTAATTAGCAAATAAAAAGCTATTTCTATATTATAAGGAAACCAAGTAACATTGCATTCTTGCTTTAAAAATAAATTAAAATAAAACATTTTAAACATATACAAAAGAAATTTACTTTCTTTCCATAATATGGTACACAGTCAATGTATAAACTAACACTTCATTTCTTTAAAATGTAACCATATGTTTCTTACTTAGGCAGATTATTTTTTTCACTAACCAGAACTATTAAATACTTTTATTAGTATTTTTAAACAGGGCACAAATTGGCATTTAAAAAGATATACAGAATATTTAAACTTACCTTCGACTTGACTCAGGTTTAAAGGCTTAATTGTTAAGTAAACTATGGACCTCTGAGCTATTTGCATCTTGTATTGATGACAAATGATTTCACCATCCTCTTCTAAGAAGAAGCAACCCTTTGTTTGTGCACATTGCCAGTCCTGAAATGAAGGGGCGGGGGGAAATTAAACAGTATTTATTACAAGTTTCTAGCATGCATAGCAATGAGTAAAACCTGAGGAGAATATAAAAGAAATATCAAATGTAGTAACTGCCCTCCAGGAATTTGCAACATAGTTAGGAAGTAAAAAATAGGAATGAAACAATTCAATTATAATTGATAGTAATATATGGTTAAGAAAATGAATTATATATTCAAAAATTTCTATAATTCCAGTTCCTAAAATGGTGCCTGACACATTGTAGGTGCTCAATAAATAACTGCTGTCTGACTGATGCAGTGGGGGCATCAATAAAAACTGTGGGCAATCCATGAACTGTATCTTGAAGGACAAGCAGCATTTAGATAATGAATGGTAAGGTAAGGACATAAAGAAGAAATAAGAAAAATAAAGTTATTGAGGGTGAGAAAAATTTAGAAGCAAGTTACAAATAAATATGTTGCTGCAATAATCAGACTGAGATTAGTGCTTAGAACATAGTAAGAATGGAGAGCTAATAAAAACTGCTAAAATGAATATATAGAAAGAAAAAGCAATAGGACTTTGTATTTAAAAGATAAAGTATATGATAACCAAAATAACTATTTCAAGTCAAGGTAACTTAGAGAACACTGGGTAAATAAAAATTCCCCAGTTACAGCAAAATGCTGATAGATATAAAATATCAGTTTTGAGAAAGACCTTTTTTTAAGATTGGCTCTACCATCCCTCAGTCTAGCCAAATCCCTTCTCTCAGTACAATTTAATATGTCTATGTAGAATCTCAGGACTGGAATTCAGTGAAACTTGAAGACGGCACCTGGGACAAAAAGCAAAGAATTTTTTATAGAAGTTTTGAGAAATTTTGCCATATCATAGATGTGGGCAAAAATGCTTTTCACTTTATCACTAGTATGCTTGCCTACCTGTAACCTAAGATATATTTCTGTTCTACTCCTAATGACTTCCAAAAATAGAATATTAATAAGGTTTGAAGCGATTTTATAATGGATGATTTTGAAAAATTAAGTGTAAGAATATTTAGATAACAAATGCAAGGCTCTAATAATATTAGGATAATTACTGAAAAGGTATGCATTAACTGTATCCCAATAACATAAAAAATATTATTAATAGAAAGATTTACTATGGCACTGAAAAGGCAAGATCAAAGATAATTTACATTGAGATTGATTTCACACACTTGTTATTGAGATTGATTTCACACACTTTTTTAAAAAGCTAAATTATCTTAACATATGTGTGTACACATTTTTCTATATGTTATAACTATTTTCATTTTTATATTATTTTCATAACATCAAAATATATTTAAAATCAGAACTTTAAAAATAGGGAAAAGCCCTATAATTCTACCACCCTTTGTATCCTTTTTTAATACTAGATTTACACAGAAACTTATTTTTTCCCCATGGGTGTTTTTTTTTAAATGCGATTTTATTGAGATATACTCACACACCATATAATCCATCCAAAGTATACAATCAATAACTCACTGTATTATCGTATAGTTGTACATTCATCGCCACAATCAATTTGCAAACATTTTCAATACTTCAAAATAAAGAAAAAAAATATAAAAAATAAAAAAAAAGAAATTAAAATAACACCCAAACCACCCCATACCCTTTATTCCCCCTATTACTTATATATTTTTGTCACTATTTTATTACTTATCTGCCCATATACTGGTTAAAGGGCATGTCAGTCACCAGGTTTTCACTATCACATGGTCACATGATAAAAGCTATATAGTTATACAATTATCATCAAGAATCAAATTTTCTGGATTCCTGTTTAACAGATTCAGGTATTTCCTTCTAGCTATTCTAATACACTAGAAACTACAAAGGAATAGCTATATAATGCGTAAGAATAACCTTCATATTGACCTCTCCACTCTATTTGAGATCTCTCAGACACTGAAGCATTATTTTGTTTCATTTCTTTTCCCCCTTTGGTCAAGATGGCATTCTTAACCCCACGATGCCAGGGCCAGGCTCATCACTGGGAGTCCTGTCCGTCATAGCCAGGAAGACTTCCACCCCTGGGAATCATGTCCCATGTAGGGGGAGAGGGTAGTGTGTTTATTTGCAGAGTTGGCTGAAGGAGGCCACATCCAAGCAACAAAAGAGGTTGTCTGGGGGTGACTCTTAGGCGTAATTATAGGAGGCTTAGCGTCTCCTTTGCAGAAATAAGGAGAAAACTATTTTTAATATTTTAATTAACACTATTTTATGTTCTTTTTCACTTAATGTTCTCTCAAACACATTTTTCTATGTATATTCAAAATTTCAACTTAACTGGTTCTATGAGTATCCATAATTTACCTGCCACAATTTATTTAACTATTTCTAAAGAGTGCATTTAAATCATTTCCAACTTCTCATCATTATAGACAATGCTAAGATTAAAACTCTTTTGTCTAAATGTTTTTCTGCTGAAGAATTATACTCCTGAGAATAACTTCTAGGCAGAGTATGAATATTTTTAAGGCAAATGACATGGTTTCCCATATTGCTTTGTAAAACAGTTGTATCAATTTTACAATATCACCAGTGGTATATGAATGTAAAATTTTACTATTACTTTTATGTGGTCAGTATTGTGTTGTTATTTTTTTCAAATTGGGTGTGTAGGGAGGTAATTTCTTAAGCAAGGTTGTGGGTACATAAAGCATTCACTAAAGTATGCACCTTATATTTTTGTATGCCTGAAGTATTTCTTTTTTTTTTTTTTTTAATCATCATTTTATTGAGATATATTCACATACCACGCAGTCATACAAAACAAATTGTACTTTCGATTGTTTACAGTACCATTACATAGTTGTACATTCATCACCTAAATCAATCCCTGACACCTTCATTAGCACACACACAAAAATAACAAGAATAATAATTAGAGTGAAAAAGAGCAATTGAAGTAAAAAAGAACACTGGGTACCTTTGTCTGTTTGTTTCCTTCCCCTACTTTTCTACACATCCATCCATAAACTAGACAAAGTGGTGTTTGGTCCTTATGGCTTTCCCAATCCCATTGTCACCCCTCATAAGCTACATTTTTATACAACTGTCTTCGAGATTCATGGGTTCTGGGTTGTAGTTTGATAGTTTCAGGTATCCACCACCAGCTACCCCAATTCTTTAGAACCTAAAAAGGGTTGTCTAAAGTGTGCATAAGAGTGCCCACCAGAGTGACCTCTCGGCTCCTTTTGGAATCTCTCTGCCACTGAAGCTTATTTCATTTCCTTTCACATCCCCCTTTTGGTCAAGAAGATGTTCTCCGTCCCACGGTGCCAGGTCTACATTCCTCCCTGGGAGTCATATTCCACGTTGCCAGGGAGATTCACTTCCCTGGGTGTCTGATCCCACGTAGGGGGGAGGGCAGTGATTTCACCTTTCAAGTTGGCTTAGCCAGAGAGAGAGGGCCACATCTGAGCAACAAAGAGGCATTCAGGAGGAGACTCTTAGGCACAAATACAGGGAGGCCTAGCCTCTCCTTTGCAGCAACCGTCTTCCCAAGGGTAAAACTTATGGTAGAGGGCTCAACCCATCAAACCACCAGTCCCCTATGTCTGTGGTCATGTTAGCAACCATGGAGGTGGGGTAGGCGAATACCCCTGCATTCTCCACAGGCTCCTCAAGGGGGCACTACATCTTTTTTTTTTTTTTTTTTTTCCCTTGTTTGTCTTTTTTCTTTTTCTTTTTCTTTTTTTTTTTTTTTTTTTTTTAACTTTCCCTTCTTTTTTCAAATCACCTGTATGAAAAAAAAAGTTAAAAAGAAAACAAACATACAATAAAAGAGCATTTCAAAGAGACCATAGCAAGGGAGTAAGAAAAAGACAACTAACCTAAGATAACTGCTTAACTTCCAACATGTTCCTACTTTACCCCAAGAAAGTTACATAATATAGCAACATTTCAGTGAACTTGTTCCTACTACAACCATCAGAAATTAACAGACCATAGTCATTTCTGGGCATCCCCAGAACGTTAAATAGCTTATCTGTTCTTCCTGGATTATTGTTCCCCCTTCCTTAATTGCTCTCTACTGCTAGTTCCCCTACATTCTACATTATAAACCATTTGTTTTACATTTTTCAAAGTTCACATTAGTGGTAGCATATAATATTTCTCTTTTTGTGCCTGGCTTATTTCGCTCAGCATTATGTCTTCAAGGTTCATCCATGTTGTCATATGTTTCACCAGATCGTTCCTTCTTACTGCCGCGTAGTATTCCATCGTGTGTATATACCACATTTTATTTATCCACTCATCTGTTGAAGGACATTTGGGTTGTTTCCATCTCTTGGCAATTGTGAATAATGCTGCTATGAACATTGGCGTGCGGATATCTGTTCGTGTCACTGCTTTCCGATCTTCCGGGTATATACCGAGGAGTGCAATCGCTGGATCGAATGGTAGCTCTATATCTAGTTTTCTAAGGAACTGCCAGACTGACTTCCAGAGTGGCTGAACCATTATACAGTCCCACCAACAATGAATAAGAGTTCCAATTTCTCCACATCCCCTCCAGCATTTGTAGTTTCCTGTTTGTTTAATGGCAGCCATTCTAACCGGTGTTAGATGGTATCTCATTGTGGTCTTAATTTGCATCTCTCTAATAGCTAGTGAAGCTGAACATTTTTTCATGTGTTTCTTGGTCATTTGTATTTCCTCTGCAGAGAACTGTCTTTTCATATCTTTTGCCCATTTTATAATTGGGCTGTCTGTACTATTGTCATTGAGTTGTAGGATTTCTTTGTATATGCAAGATATCAGTCTTTTGTCAGATACATGGTTTCCAAAAATTTTTTCCCATTGAGTTGGCTGCCTCTTTACCTTTTTGAGAAATTCCTTTGAGGTGCAGAAACTTCTAAGCTTGAGGAGTTCCCATTTATCTATTTTCTCTTTTGTTGCTTGTGCTTTGGGTGTAAAGTCTAGGAAGTGGCCTCCTAATACAAGGTCTTGAAGATGTTTTCCTACATTATCTTCTAGGAGTTTTATGGTACTTTCTTTTATATTGAGATCTTTGGTCCATTTTGAGTTAATTTTTGTGTAGGGGGTGAGGTAGGGGTCCTCTTTCATTCTTTTGGATATGGATATCCAACTCTCCCAGCCCCATTTGTTGAAAAGACCATTATGGCTCAGTTCGGTGACTTTGGGGGCCTTATCAAAGATCAGTCGGCCATAGATCTGAGGGTCTATCTCTGAATTCTCAATTCGATTCCATTGATCTATATGTCTATCTTTGTGCCAGTACCATGCTGTCTTGGCAACTGTGGCTTTATAATAAGCTTCAAAGTCAGGGAGTGTAAGTCCTCCCACTTCGTTTTTCTTTTTTAGAGTGTCTTTAGCAATTCGAGGCATCTTCCCTTTCCAAATAAATTTGATAACTAGCTTTTCCAAGTCTGCAAAGTAGGTTGTTGGAATTTTGATTGGGATTGCATTGAATCTGTAGATGAGTTTGGGTAGAATTGACATCTTAATGACATTTAGCCTTCCTATCCATGAACATGGAATATTTTTCCATCTTTTAAGGTCCCCTTCTATTTCTTTTAGTAGAGTTATGTAGTTTTCTTTGTATAGGTCTTTTACATCTTTGGTTAAGTTGATTCCTAGGTACTTGATTTTTTTAGTTGCTATTGAAAATGGTATCTTTTTCTTGAGTGTCTCTTCAGTTTGTTCATTTCTAGCATATAGAAACATTACTGACTTATGTGCATTAATCTTGTATCCCGCTACTTTGCTAAATTTGTTTATTAGCTCTAGTAGGTGTATCGTTGATTTCTCAGGGTTTTCTAGATATAAGATCATATCATCTGCAAACAATGACAGTTTTACTTCTTCTTTTCTAATTTGGATGCCTTTTATTTCTTTGTCTTGCCGGATTGCCCTGGCTAGCACTTCCAGCACAATGTTGAATAACAGTGGTGACAGCGGGCATCCTTGTCTTGTTCCTGATCTTAGAGGGAAGGCTTTCAGTCTCTCACCATTGAGTACTATGCTGGCTGTGGGTTTTTCATATATGCTCTTTATCATGTTGAGGAAGTTTCCTTCAATTCCTACCTTTTGAAGTGTTTTTATCAAAAAGGGATGTTGGATTTTGTCAAATGCTTTTTCAGCATCTATTGAGATGATCAATTGATTTTTCCCTTTCGAGTTTTTAATGTGTTGTAATACATTGATTGTTTTTCTTATGTTGAACCATCCTTGCATGCCTGGAATGAACCCCACTTGGTCATGGTGTATGATTTTTTTAATGTGTCTTTGGATTCGATTTGCAAGTATTTTGTTGAGGATTTTTGCATCTATATTCATTAGGGAGATTGGCCGGTAGTTTTCCTTTT
This sequence comes from Choloepus didactylus, assembly GCF_015220235.1. Taxonomy (NCBI): domain Eukaryota; kingdom Metazoa; phylum Chordata; class Mammalia; order Pilosa; family Megalonychidae; genus Choloepus; species Choloepus didactylus. Next base: position 182,227,902 of record NC_051308.1, read on the forward strand.
TTGTAGCATCTTTGCCTGGTTTTGGTATTAGATTGATGTTAGCTTCATAAAATGAGTTAGGTAGTGTTCCATTTTTTTCAATGTTTTGAAAGAGTTTGAGTAAGATTGGTGTCAGTTCTTTCTGGAAAGTTTGGTAGAATTCCCCTGTGAAGCCATCTGGCCCTGGGCATTTATTTGTGGGAAGATTTTTGATGACTGATTGGATCTCTTTGCTTGTGATGGGTTGGTTGAGGTCTTCTATTTCTTCTCTGGTCAGTCTAGGTTGTTCATATGTTTCCAGGAAATTGTCCATTTCTTCTACATTATCCAGTTTGTTGCCATACAGTTGTTCATAATATCCTCTTATAATTTTTTTAATTTCTTCAGGATCTGCAGTTATGTCACCTTTTTCATTCATTATTTTGTTTATATGGGTCTTCTCTCTTTTTGATTTTGTCAGTCTAGCTAGGGGCTTGTCAATCTTGTTGATCTTCTCAAAGAACCAACTTTTGGTGATATTTATCCTTTCTATTGTTTTTTTGTTCTCTATGTCATTTATTTCTGCTTTAATCCTTGTTATTTCTTTTCTTGTACTTGGTTTAGGATTGGTTTGCTGTTCATTTTCTAGCTTCTTCAGTTGATCCATTAGTTCTTTGATTTTGGCTCTTTCTTCCTTTTTAATATATGCGTTTAGTGCTATAAATTTCCCCCTTAGCACTGCTTTTGCTGCATCCCATAGGTTTTGGTATGTTGTGTTCTCATTTTCATTCGTCTCTATATATTTAGCAATTTCTCTTGCTATTTCTTCTTTAACCCACTGATTGTTTAGGAGTGTGTTGTTTAACCTCCAGGTATTTGTGAATTTTCTAAGTCTCTGATGGTTATTGACTTCTAATTGTATTCCATTGTGGTCAGAGAATGTGCTTTGAATAATTTCAATCTTTTTAAATTTATTGAGGCTTGTTTTATGTCCCAGCATATGATCTATTCTGGAGAAAGTTCCGTGAGCACTAGAAAAGTATGTGTATCCTGGTGATTTGGGATGTAATGTCCTGTAGATGTCTGTTAAATCTAATTCATTTATCAGATTGTTTAGGTTTTCAATTTCCTTATTGGTCTTCTGTCTGGTTGATCTATCTATAGGAGAGAGTGATGTGTTGAAGTCTCCCACAATTATTGTGGAAACATCAATTGCTTCCTTTAGTTTTGCCAATGTTTCTCTCATGTATTTTGTGGCACCTTGATTGGGTGCATAGACATTTACGATTGTTATTTCTTCTTGCTGAATTGCCCCTTTTATTAGTATGTAGTGGCCTTCTTTGTCTCTCAAAACATCCCTGCATTTGAAGTCTATTTTATCTGAGATTAATATTGCTACACCTGCTTTCTTTTGGCTGTAGCTTGCATGAAATATTTTTTTCCATCCTTTCACTTTCAATTTCTTTGTGTCCCTGTGTCTAAGATGAGTCTCTTGTATGCAACATATTGATGGTTCATTTTTTTTGATCCATTCTGCGAATCTATATCTTTTAATTGGGGAGTTTAATCCATTTACATTCAACGTTAAAACCGTGAAGGCATTTCTTGAATCGGCCATCTTATCCTTTGGATTATGTTTGCCATATTTTTCCCCCTCTCTATTAATATCCTTTATTGTACCCATACCGAATCTCTTTAGTACTGAACCTTTCTCCAAGTCTCTCTGTCCTGTCTTTGTTTCTCTGTCTGTAGGGCTCCCTTTAGTATCTCCAGTAGGGCAGGTCTCTTGTTAGCAAATTCTCTCAGCATTTCTTTGTCTGTGAAAAATTTAAGCTCTCCCTCAAATTTGAAGGAGAGCTTTGCTGGATAAAGTATTCTTGGCTGGAAATTCCTCTCTCTTAGAATTTTAAATATATCGTGCCATTGCCTTCTCGCCTCCATGGTGGCTGCTGAGTAGTCACTACTTAGTCTTATGCTGTTTCCTTTGTATGTGGTGAATTGCTTTTCTCTTGCTGCTTTCAGAACTTGCTCCTTCTCTTCTATGTTTGACAGTGTGATCAGTATATGTCTCGGAGTGGGTTTTTTTGGATTTATTCTATTTGGAGTTCGCTGAGCATTTATGATTTGTGTATTTATGTTGTTTAGAAGATTTGGGAAGTTTTCCCCAACAATTTCTTTGAATACTCTTCCTAGACCTTTACCCTTTTCTTCCCCTTCTGGGACACCAATGAGTCTTATATTCGGACGTTTCATATTATCTATCATATCCCTGAGGTCCATTTCGAGTTTTTCAATTTTTTTCCCCATTCTTTCTTTTTATGCTTTCATTTTCCATTCTGTCATCTTCCAGGTCACTGATTCGTTGTTCAACTTCCTCTAGTCTTGTACTATGAGTGTCCAGAATCTTTTTAATTTGGTCAACAGTTTCTTTAATTTCCATAAGATCATCCATTTTTTTATTTAGTCTTGCAATGTCTTCTTTATGCTCTTCTAGGGTCTTCTTGATTTCCTTCATATCCCGTACTAGGGTCTCATTGTTCATCTTTAGTTCTTTGAGTAGCTGCTCTAGGTGTGTCTCTTCTGGTCTTTTGATTTGGGTGCTTGGGCTTGGGTTATCCATATCGTCTGGTTTTTTCATATGCTTTATAATTTTCTGTTGTTTTTGGCCTCGTGGCATTTGCTGTCCTTGATAGGGTTCTTTTAGGGTTTGTAGACCAGTTGAAGTCCTTATCTCTAATTTATCAGATCTACAGCTTCGTGGAGTACACTTTCTCTAACTAACCAGCAGGTGGCGTCCACGAGCCACCTGTTCTCCACAAGCCAGATCTCCCCTGCTTAGCCTTTTTGGTGAGTGGGGGAGTGAGTCTTGTGGGGCCCAATTGGTGTCCCAAGCTTGCGTGTGTAGTTGGTGTTGCCTGCCCTGTATGTGGGGCGTGTTTCTGGGCAGTCGGGGAGGGGGGGTGGCCCTAACAATCAAATCTCCCTGATGATCCTAGAGTTTTAAAGCTACTGCAATGGTCTAATCCTTCAGTTCAGTCCTGCCACAGTTTGTCTCTGCCACTGACCCACAAGTCTTTGGTATTGGCGTATGGCTCCTGAGACTTGCAAGTGGGCCCCTCTTCCAGGCTGTGCACCCCGGGTCCTCTGTTGAGGGATGACTGTGCTATGTCACAGGTGAGTGCCGTCCCCCCAGGGCAGTTCTGGGCTGCTGGGCTGTGTTGGGAGGCTCCCAGTCTGCTCAAATGATGGCTGAATGGGGCTCTGTTAATTCACACTGCTCCCCCTTCCCAGCTCTGGGACATTCAGCTGAGGTTGCAGGGAAGGCTAATGTCCACGCCCAGTTTTGTGGTGTGTGCCTGTTATTTGAAGCACTTCCGTCACACTGGGTTGTCTGGGGCAGCTCTGGGCTATGGGGCTGGCGATGGGCAGGAGTTTTCCTGTCCACCAGGATGGTGGCTGTGAGCGGACACCCCCCTTTTCTTGGGAAGTTGTGTTGTTTAGTGAATTTTCTCAGCCACTGGATTATTGCCTTTTGTCTCAGAGCTCTCTTAGTTCTGCTCTTGACTTGACGTGCCCAAATTTCAATTCTTTGAAGCTTTCTGTATTGAGCTTCTTAGAGTAATTGTTTTAGAAAAAGCAAAAAGGATTTAAAAAAAAAAAAAAAAAAAAAAACAAACAGCCCTCCTCAGAGATCTAATGGGTTATTGAAATGCTAATAGACAAAGCAACCAGGGCCATTAAGGAAAGGTGCCCTGGGCAGAGAGATCAGCCTTGCTTCGGGATTTGCATATGCGCCTCAAGGCCTGATCTCCGCCCTTCCCCTTTCTGTGTTCACCAGAACTCCAAAAATCCTCTGCTTTTACTTTGGAGCTTCTCGTGTTGTTTTCCTTCTATGCCCGTCTCCTCTCTGCTGGGCTGGCTGCTCTCAGAGTCTCTGGTGTCTGGCCTCAGTCTATCTATGGTTGGAGTTTGAATCAGTAGAATGAGTTTCCGATGAGAGCAGCCACTGCAATTCTCCCTTCTCCTTCCTGGAGCTGACAGCCCCTCCTCCCCCGGGACTGAGCCTGGCAGGGAGGGGCGCGGGTCCCCTGGCCGCAAAAACTTACAGATTTCGCTGATCTCAGCAGTTCCACGTTTTCATGAGTGTTGTATGAAGTATGCCCAAAGACAGATTGCTCTGTGGTGTCCAGTCCACGCAGTTCCTGGCTTTTTACCTACTTTCCTGGAGGAGTAACTAAAACATACAGCTCACCAGTCTGCCATCTTGCCCCGCCTCCCCCTGAAGTATTTCATAGTCGAAAAACAGCATTGTAGTAATTTTGCATTAATTAGAATTTGTCTGATTACTAGCAAGATGGAATATTTCCCCACGTTTTTCATTTGTATTTCTTTTTGTGTGAATTGCCTACTCATCTCCTATTCTCACAGCTCTCTCGCAAACTTGGCATTTTTGTTACATGTTTTAATAACTTCTTATCAATTATCCTCTGTAAGTACTGATTCATGTATTTTATCTATTTCCTTTTATTTTAGCTTTGGCTATTTTTCAACTTATTTAAATTTTCCATTTTTATCTTCATCTTTTCTTTGGAGATTTCTTCTTAACTGGATTTTAAGATTTTAAGATTTTACCATTACCAAGCTATTACACTAGCTTTCAGTCAGTTATTATTCATATGCATTGTCACACATTTGGGGTATAAAAGATATATGTATTTTTAATTCTGAGAAATTAAGATGTGACCACAAAGTGTTGGAATTCATTTTCATAAGCCATATTGCCCATGACAGAAACAAGTCATTATATATAATATTTCAACAGTACCCCTAAAAGGCAATATGAGGTGGTTATAAATGAGTCATTTAGTAAACAGGAATGCAGAGGGACACCCACCTCCCTTTTTAAATATGAGATTTATGTGGGTGCAGAGTTTTATAAGGAGTTTGTAGAAATACTCGGTCTAGAATCCAAGACTTTTGGATCAATGCTTTTACTACTAGATTTCATGTTTCCAAAAGAAAATATACTCAGGGAACCAAATACAAAATTTTTATTATGTCTATAGTATCACAATGAAACTCAAACTTGGGCTTGTGCCAAAAGTTCAAGTACAGCTATTAATGATAGCTAAGAGTATACACCAGAAGTTCATTTAGCTTTGCTGTAAGTCTCTTGGATGAAGATATATATGAACTAGCAACAGATGTTGATGTTACCTCAGAGCCAACTGGCCTTAACATAATCAACATGACCTTGGATGATGACTGCTAAAGAGAAGATGTACTTACAATATTTAAACAAGTTACCCCTCGAAGTAGCTTGAACTACAATTCTGACATTAAATGGAAAGCATTTAAAATGCTTTCCTTTCAATCTATTCTGATTATAACATTCTCAGATGGAATTTCATTGAATACATTTTATGAATATATTTTTAAAATATTTTCCCATCTGGACTGATGAGAGACTAGTTTAGAATTACAGAATATTAAAAATTGAAGGAGTCTAAAAAGCAATCTAGTTCAGGCTTCTCTTTTGACTAATGAAGAACTCAGAAAAACAAAGTGATATGCTTAGTTACAATTCTTGTTGATTGCAGAACCAGAACTAGAATTCAGGTCTCCTTATCTTCTCTGAAGTGCTACTTCTACTGTACCAACTATATTGTTCTAAGCTCTGTTCTATTTCATATTTAAGTATCTGCCACAATCTTTAAAAAAGCAGCTCTTACAAGAAACTTCATATTTATTATAATAAAGCATTATAAAGCATTTTTATTCTGAATTATTCATATATTGAAGTGTTAAGATAAACTTAATTATTTTGTTCTGCTACTAAAAAATATACCTTTTAGCAGCCGGAAAATTTCTTAAATGTGTATTGTAATCTTAGGTGTAGCAGCTCCCTAGTTTAAAAAAATACATGTGTTTAAATGAAACTACAAAAAATAATGTACTTTGCCTGGTACAATGGAAGTGAACATAATTTGTGGTGTTTGAAGACTCAAGAATGGAAAGGATTTTTCTGTATGCCAATGATATTTCTGGGGACAGTGTCATGGACTGACAGGAGGTACCTTTATAAAATTTAGCTGGGGAGTAAGTTAAACAAACATTCTTATTCGAGTTCTTTCCTAAGTTCCAGTTCTAGAAAATAATGCTACAGGTAGAAGAGAACTTCTAAGTTTCTTTTGAAACAGCCAGTTTGCATACTACAATATTATACATGGGTTAATAAGGCTGAAAATGGTAGAATATCAGATATTATAAAATAGAAGTAAGGCAAATGCCACATTATTTATATTAACCAATCTTCAACATAATAATCAGGTTATTTTGAATACTAAATCATATTATTAGAATTGGTAGCGCTACTGTTTAAAAGGAAGTATTTAATTTCTTAAAATCTTCCATACGTATTAAACACACAATGCTTATTCAACCAAAAATTTACTTTAAAACCAACAGACTTTCAATCACACAATGCTTTTTCTCTAGGACCTACAATAAAATGATATGAATTAAAAAAAGAAAGTACCAACAAACTGGCTAGTTCATTCAAATAAATCAATTTCAGAGGATTACAGATTAAATTGAAAGTTTGAGTAGTATGAGCAAAATGGAAGAAGTTGAGTTTTTTTTTAATTTTTGGAATGACAGAATAAGAAATTCCATGTATGATATAATCTTTTGACAGTATAAGTGGACATTATAATATCTTGTAATACTTATATAAGGCATAAGGTGGTGCTATGTTCTACCAATTCAGGTAAATTCATGTAAACCAAAACAGAACTGATACTTCATTTATTTGTCATATACAAATTTCATTTATTTTCATTCATAATATATAAAGAAACACTGAAAAGCAAAAATTATAAATACAGTAAAATGGAAAATTCTAGCTATCAAAACACTTAAATGTATCAGTAAAGTTACATTTTTCTTTGAACACTGTAGTGAACATGATTTGTTTTGACATACAAATTCTGTATTATCACTAAAATTTTAGGCTAAATTAGAATTATTAAGCAGATCAGTCATAGATTAAATCAGAGGAGGAACTTATATGTAATGATCATCATCATCACTGTTGTTGTTTTTCATAAAGATATCCTTTGTCAAAGACTAATTAGAAAGCTATTTGCCTTTCTTTATGTTGCTGAGATAAGTAGGTAAAGAAACAGCTATTGAACTTTATGTTATTACAGAATTATAAACGGTACATACTTAAAAGCAAAAGGTTAAACAGACAACTTATAAAGGAAAAAAATTAATAGGGATTGCCACCTAATTTTTATTTGGATCCTTCAGGAAAATAGGAACTTAATACCTTAATCACTTCATGTTAAAATATTTATATTTGTATTACAATATGTAGACCTAGTTATCATAGTATGTCATTAGGCATATATCATATGCAACACACACACACACAACATACATAGATATAATCTAATCAGGAGTCTGGATGTAGGAAGTATTGCACATAGTTTACTACTCATGGTTTGGAGCTTACTCTAATTCTAGCCATGACTGGTCTTAGAAAGAAAGGTGAAGCTATTCCCCTCAAAAGAAAATTCTTGATATTTACTGCACATTACAGAACCTAAGCAAACGGATAGAATCAAGGATTTTAAAACAATAGTGCTTCAGTTCCTTAGTATGGCTTATAGAAAGTAATGTATGTGTAGCCTCTCTAGGGGTCTTATTTTCCTCCTGCAATTCATGTCCTTTAACAACTGTGTAGATTTATGGTTTAAAATCTTTAGTTTATGTTTATGCAATTACAACAATTTTCTAATTTCTGAAAAGTCCTTCCTTCTCTGTCCCAATTCCATACTTCACTGCTCTACACAAAATTGAGGTACCCAAACATATTTAAAATAGCTTTAAAATATTTGAAGTAAATTAATTTAATGACCCTTTAAGTAATTTATTCTTTGTTACTCTCAACTAAAATAAATTAAACATTAACTATTTTCATAACTCTTCTCAAAGTAGAGTCGTTATGACGTGTTAATTAAAAAAAATAACTTCAAAATAAAATGCAAAGAACTGAATCCTGCTGAATAACAAAAGGATCACAGATTTTTAAATCATTTTAACTCATCTAAGAAATACTAGATGGTAAACAACAGTGGGCAATATCAAGTTCATAAATAGGATGTGGAAAATCAGGTAAGAAATACTAATTGGAAATCTAATATTTCCAAAAGCCATTAAATTTTATAATGAAAGTCACAAAAACAAAAAGCTGACAGTAGGCCATCTTCTTTTAATCATTAAATTCCCTTAGTACCTTTTACCTAATTCCTAATCCTTAGCAGCACCATTTCTTGCTCTTAATGTCTTAGATGTAAAACTTATATTGTCTCCTCTTACACAATCACTATGGCCTACAGCCTAATTCTGGCACTGTCTTTTAGACCTGTCCCTTTCAATGGGATGTTTAGGTTCTAACCAAGGCCAACCTCTCAACATTTTGTATCTTGATAACCCCATCAGCCTCTCAGTCCCTTTAATTTGAAGTCTCCATTACATAATAAAATAGCAAATTAATTTTTCTCAAACTAGACTTTCATCATGTCATTCCCATACTAAAGAATCTACAGTCATTTCTTTTGCAGTAATAGTATTAACAACACTATCATTTAATAAAGTGAAGGCTGAGTCCCTGGCATTGCGCTAAATGCTTTACATATTTTCTCTGAATTAAATTTTTTAAAAACACACTAAATATAACTATTTCCAATTTATAGACAAGGAAACTGAGACTCAGAGGGCTGCTGACTAACTTACCCAAGCCACAGAGTTATTTAGTGACAAAGCCAGAATTCAAACTGAATTCTGTGTTAGTCCAAAGCTCTTAATCAGCACCTAGAACAGTGCCTGGAGCAGAGTAGTCACTCAGTAAATATTTGTAGAATGAATAAATGATATACTAAGTTATACTATCATGGTATATTGTTAATGCTGAAATAACAACTTCATTTTCTAATTCAAGGCTCATATGTTGCATTAAGCAAAATAGGTGGTATAGATTACCTGCTTAATAAACATTTGTTGAACCAAATTAAAGGAATTGCATTGGTATGGGCCCAATTAACAAGAGCATGATACAGAAGTCTTACCATTTAATATAATCCATGCTAATATTTATTTATAAGTCTCTTTATATTAGCTAAAATTATGTTTATTTACTCTTTTGAATCAGATAAACCATAAGTGTTTAACTAAGTTAATTTTATTAGCATTCAATTTAGTTGAAAAACACAAAAAAGGTTCCACTGATGTAAAATAATATGGTTGGAACATTAAATATTGCGTGTGAACATGTTGGAGATGCACACCAAATTGCTTAGGGTGTATAGATTCCTAAACAGTGTGAACATAATTCCTTGGAGATAATGCTTTAAAATTTTAATATAGAACAAATGTCACTGTCTAGCAATTTAAAGATATAAGGGACTTCAGAGTTCAATAACAAATACAGAGTTGTTATTTGAAACAAAAATGTAGCTCTTGAGAACAATCAGTTCAGTTTTCTAACAGCAGTTATAGTATGTGGTCATAACCATTTTTCCCCCTTTTACAGAGGTCTCTAGGTGCACATTTTTAATGTACCCTCACAGTTTCCAGTTAATGTTTTATGTTTCTGTAGCTATTATTTTCTGTTGAAAGAAAACTAGTAAAGGCTGAGTCTAGAAAGGGAAAACAAAGGAAGAAGATCAATATTAAGACTCTACAAATATTGACTTAGCAAAGTGACTTTGCTGTCTTTCTCTCATAGGAATTGATATTGAATGAATGATTTATAAGAAATACCTATAGAAAGTACTTGTTAAACAAAATAAAAGGAATTTCTGGTAAAAGTATATAATTACATAATCTAATCATTAATGTCAAAAATTTAAGAGTCATTATTTACAAGCTGAAGACTGTATAATAACATGGTTATTTTTACTTTAAAAGTATTACAACTGGTTCACATGTATAAATGTGGCAATCCACAGAAAAATCTTAATGAATTACTTCACAAACTTTACTGGTTCTCTGTAGACAATGAACACTTATTAATAAACTTAATGTCAATTTTTTTTTCAGAAAAAAGTCATATCTATTAATTTAAAATACTTTACCTTTATAGAATTTGGCTCAGTTAATTTTGCGTTTTGGTTACTATTGGCACCCATGGTAATTGTGAAGGAAACAGATGTTTTGAACTTTCTGGTTGTTGACAGTAAAGGACTCCTGGTGTCACCTGTAACAAGTAATAGTTATTTGTCTCACATTATAAAAGGCTGTCAATAGGGAGTTTATTTCTAAACACAGTGTAGTATAAAAGTTCTATGTATTAATTCGTTCTCTTTGTTCTTCCTATTGAAATAAAGTCAGTTTTATATTTATCAGGCTTTAATGGTCCCTAATTTATGTGCTACTAATAATAAGATTCCTTACTTCAATATGTCACATTTTAGTCTGAAATTTTAGTTTTAAATAGAACATAATGAACATAGACAAGTCAAGTTCCATAATAAAATTTTACTTCAGTGAACATTTATAGCTAAGAAAGCCTAGAAGTGGTAGCTAGCAAAAGTTGGATTCTCATTTGTTTTATCACTGGGAAGGGAAAATTTAAGTGACTATGATCCTCAATTACTAGTCAAGCAATTCTCAGTGTTAAAAGTAAATACCTTTACTTGAGAATGTTTCCTGATCAGTTTTTCTTATGATTCTAGGTGATGGTTTTGATACTGGTGATAGGTCCCTTTCATGGGACCCTTCAATGTGGCTTCCAAACTGTTGACGTCTCAGTTTGCTGTCAATCTCCAGTTTTTCTAGTGCTGTCTTGAGACACTGCTCATTGGTTGTCATATATAATTTACAAAACTGTAGGGAAAAAGAGTATTCCAGTGGGTAAAACATTCAGTTAAACAATTGGAGGAGAAGGCAAATGCACATTAACAGGCAAGGGATAGACCAATAGATGGAATATATTTCCTACTGAACTGGGTTTGGCATTTTATTTTCTTGAATCAGATTGACCACCCTCAAGCGACCTAGTGAAATGCAGCCATGATTCAATGAGGAGGTCACACTCTAAGTGAAAATAAAATGTTACAGAAGGAGAAGTGATTTATTACTTTTTTACAAGACATGTGCAGACATGAGTTTGTCCTAAATAATTTTTATGATTCTTCCACCTTAGGAGAGGTACATTTCTGTAGGGAACTGTGTGTGTGTGTGTGTGTGTGTGTGTGTGTGTGTGTGTGTGTGTGTGTGTGTGTGTGTGTGTGTGTGTGTGTGTGTGTATTAACTTCATCATATTGTTTTTAATGTAATCATACCAGATTACAGTTCTAGAACTGGAGAAATTAAATTTCAAGTACATAGTATATAAGTATGTTGCTGCTAATATTAAAAAGATGTGCTCCCTTAAAAATATTTTCCTACACAGTATATAAATTTATACTAATATGAGTTTATGTACCTTGATGTAGTCAAACTTGCCATTAGCATTTACATCAGCCAAATTTATTATGGCATTTACTTCTTCTTGAGTCATCTTCTCACCTCTCTGAAAAAACAAGATTCAGTTTAAAGCAACATGACTACCACTTTGTTATTCATAAGGATAACAGAAATACATTTTAATATTTTCTACAAGTAAGTTTATTACATGGTTTCCTTATGAATCTCAGAACAAGTATTATGTCAACCAAGAATGAGACTATTATATAAAATTTATATTCCAAAATTTTATTAAATTTTTAAAAGCATTCTGCATGTGACTACTAAATTTCAGGATTCATATAGCATAGATACAGTAATAAGTGCTATTGAATTTAGAGTGGTACTTTCTAATATTGTACCAAGTAACAAAATGGATTCCTTATCCCATTTATACTTGTTTCTCTTTTACTTATCACATATGTACCTATCACTGATTTGTAAATAGTTCTGGGCAGGAAAGAATTGATCAAGAGCAAAAGGAGATTGCAACATGGGCTGATTTTATACTCTTTTATTTACAAAGCAACTTTTATCCAGAAGAATCCCTAAGTACTTTATAAGCAACATACATGTTATTCATTTCACCTACCACTGAAACAGTTATTTTTAATGTGGACTTTGGAAGTAATCAAAGCTAGTTTCCAAGATGTTTTGCAAAAAAATAAAAAAGGGCACATTACAAAACTGTTTCACAGATCTTACCTTTGTTAGAATTTTATAAAGGTCAGTGTGTAAAATAGAACCATCATCATTTACATCTAATTTCTTAAATGATTTTAGCAATTCTGCTTTCGAAGTAGGTTTTTCCTTCCTTAAAATTATACAAAAATCATCAAAATTCAGTTTGGCAGTTTGAGGAGTCCAATACTTATTAATGGTTTTTTGGGATGGATTTCTTCCTGCATGTTGAAGGGCTGCCCAATAAAACAAGTATTATTTGTTATGGCAACATTTGGAATTTGTATTTAAGTCTACTTTTTCTTTAAATTATTATACATATTGTGATATTAAACAAATGCACATCACCTTTGGTGTCTATATTCTAGTGATATCAATGAATTCCTGACTTTCAAAACTGAAATCAAATATTTCAACAGGTAAATAGTCTTGATTTATTAATGCCAGCAATAATAAAAGAATTAAATAATTTTTTCCTATTCTGATGGGTTAGTTCTCAGTCTATGTGGCTTAATTAACTGATAGTATCTGATTAACTGCTTAAGATCTCTTGGAGAAAAAAAACAAAAAACAGCCATACACTTAATTGTTGTGAGGACACAAGAATATCCAGAAAAGCATAAATTATTACTTTTTCTGGCTTAAAAAGTATCTTAATGAAGGCTCAAAAGAGAAAAATTGTTAGTTTGAGAATATTAATGTCAACGCCCATTACTTCGGGTAGTAGGCTTTTCAAGAATGTTAGTCATGTTACAAATGTCAAATAAACACAAAAATAGTGTCCGTTTGCTGTTCTGGCCTGCTAAAAATGAAGAATTGCAACATATACTGAGAGAAGACCACTACAGAGATGCAATGGTTTGATTATTTTTCATTCTTAATCAGATTATTTAAAAATAATCCTATATTCAGTTATTTATAAGACATTTCAATTTTGAAAACTATGTCCTTATATCTCTGAATGGCAAAGAATTATCATGTAAGAAAAGTTTTGTATATTTGCATATGTCAAGCCATACTAAAAATATAATGATCTTAAACAATTGTAAATATCTTGTACAGTTGAATAGGAGTAATCTGGTAATCTGCTAATAAACAAATCTCTGCATATTAATCATAACACTAATAGAGAGAAAATAAGACTTAATACTACCTAAAATTAACCAACTATAAGCCTCCTAAGCACAACAGAAGTAATTAGCAGAATTTTAAAAGGTATAACTGTCCTGAATTGTGTTATCAACTTCTACTATAAAACCTCATATTGGATATTGCCAATGCTCTTGGGTGAGATTTCACAAGACTTAATAATCTGTGCATCATCAATAGCACTAAAAATTGAATATCTGGATATTCTACAATTTAATTTGATAAGGTCGAATAACACAAAACAATTTAAAGAAATAGAAATCAGATAATGGCAATAAATACAGCCTTTGGTAAGTAAGTTACACTGAACTTTCATTGTGCACAAGCATAATACAGAGTGATTTTTTTTCAGAGTTACAAATTTCTTGGTTCCTAAGAAGTTTTATAATCTAAATAGCAATCCCACACCTGAAGTATAAAATTGCTGTGGTCATGATTTATGATTAATAACATATTAGAAGTCCATAGACTAAGAAAACTTTTTCCATCTTCCAGATTATAGCATGTTGAAGGGCTGCCCAAATATCTGGAAGAAATTATAGCTCAGAACAGAAACAAGAAGATAATCTAGAGGTGGGTTGTAGCTGTAGTAATCGCAATCTTCCATTCACTTAGAAAGCCTTTATGGAAGTTTGTAGCAGTGGAAATAGTAAAATTTTTAAATTTCCATGTTTTGTTTGGATGTAGACAAAAGTCCTGATTAGCATGCTGCCCTAGGATTAAAAGACAAATATTTTACCTAGTGTGTACATGGACAATTCCTTATCTATTAAGATGAATCCAGGAAAAGGCATATACATTTTAGGATTCCATCCCCAGCCAATTCCCACTCTTTGATAGCTAGGAATACAAGTAGGACCTAAATGGAATTGTAACTTGACAGTGAAAAGTCCAACTGTAAGAAAACGGTATTTTTCCATGCAGTTTTAGGAAAATAGGTGTGTAACTCCTTCCCACAAGTGGCAGCTCAGCATATACTTGTTGCTATCTTCAACAACAAAGAAAATGTTTTTCAAAATGTACTGTTAATTACAAAACAACTTTCTCAGAATAAAATTACGCAAAAACATATACTCTGCAAGAATACATCCATATTTAAGAAATTGGTACAATCTAGTAACTAATAGCCCAACTTTCATCTCTAGGTTTAGAATTAGTTGGAGTCTATTACTAAGGGCTTTGATGACAATAAAACATTATGTAACTGTAAATGTTTAAAGAATGACACCAAGATACTGATCTTTTGCCAGTAGCTCATGAGTTTTTATGTGAGCCTGTAATACCTGTATTTTTCATAAGCTGGAAGAAAAAAACAGTAACTCTACAGCTCTGATAATGGTACTGTTCACCCGACCTCAAAATGGAAACACAAGATTACATGTTATGTGCATAAGTGGCATAGACAGATGAAAGACATAGTAGTAAGAAAGAGATGTCACTGGTTCACATTACTCCTATTTTAAAATCTAGATTATCTGAAATCAATCATTACAATGATACGAAGATTATTCCACCATAAAACCAAAAGTGTATATAACACTAAAGAGACAAACACTGCATTATTAGCCTCCCAGATAATTCCATATGACTGATCACACCTTAGTAATACATACTCACTGATTTACCAACTAAATGCCATAGTAGGAGAAGGCATGTTAAACTTTTAAATTATTAGTTTGGTGATCTCAGCCTATTTTCAAAAGAACAGAGAAATTTCAGAAATAATGGCAGATCACTCAGAAGTAATTTTAATTAATTGATTTTCTGTGTATTACTTTAATGTTCATTAATTAAAAACTAATACTTAAAAACAAAACACTTTAATTTTAAAATTATGCAAATCAAAGTAAAAATAAACATAACTTTAACAAAATCACTTGAATTAGTAACATATATTTGCATTTAAACTATTTTACAAATAAGATTTTTTTATTTAGACACCAAATACATTTTAATCAGTATTTTAAATCCTCATATTCCCTAAAATGGATTTCCTAATATAGAGATCTTATTGACTACAACCCCAAGACATTTTGACAAGAACATGTCAGAGTTTTGATCTAAGGAAACTATTTCTCAAAGCTTGCAAATTAACTGTTTCTCTAATCAAAAAGCTGTATCAGACTTGATGAAACTGACATGTGCAGTTATTTACCACTGTCTCCTGTCTAAATATCTCCAAGTCATTTGATATACCAGGCAAGGACTAAATTTAGTGGTTTAGGGGATATTTGCAAGCTGAGGAATTTTAAGATATGATAATGGAGAGAAGCAATAAAGGACCAAAAAAAAAAAAAAAAAAAGAAAGAAAATTCTTAGTTATCTTTTAAAATTTCACTTATTTCCTTATACTTCTCTTTCATAGTTATTCAAGCTATTTTTACACATCATTTACATTTCCCCCAGTACAATTCAAATTCAGACTAGTGATTCAGAAGCTAAATGTATTTTAATTCTACTATTATAAACATTAAAGTACCAAAATGAGAATTTAAAAATGTTTTTTTAAGCTCAAAGAATTGATGGAAGCTTTAAAAGTACTAATCTAGTCTTTATAAATATTGCAAGTTTTACTTTAGGCACTTAGAATATGTAACTATCTAAAATGTCATAACAGCTTAATGCTAAGAAATTTGGCTGCTCACGCTTCACTAAGAAATTGGGATGATGCAGCAACGTAATTTTCCTTTTGGTCTTTCTGATCTATTAACTTTCAACAAATAAAGAAAAATACTTAAATTAAAAAAAATATTTACCTAAGGAAAGTTGATCTTTAGAAATAATGTTTTCTAAGCTGCTTTTGAAAACAGTTAGGTAGGCAGTTCTACAATTCATGTAAAAGATCTCCTCTTCAGTGAGTGGAAATTTCTTTGTTCGAGAACTCCCTGAAAGCATAGATTTCTGACAAGAGAAGGATGCATCAGCTCCCGGACTGCTTGCCATTCTATTAGAAAATAATTTAAAATTTTGTTTTAGTCATTGTTAATCTGTTAATCACTATGCCTTTCAAACTGGGGAAAAATCAACACATTAAAATTTTTATATGTGGAAAGAAAAGCTAAATATTATAATATGTATATGAAAGCATTATATGTTCAACTAGAAAAAGCCCTTGGCAGTTCATTTCTAATGATAATATATATATATACACATATATGTATATGTATATAATTTTTCCTTCAATATGTGATAATAGCCCAAAGGACAAAGATGTAACATAATACAAAAGAAGAATCATAGGGCAAAGGAAAAGTACACATCTATTCTCTCATAAAAAGAGAACAGATGAGACTCTTCATAGGGTGTTTACAAGGATTATATAACTTCATACATGCAAACCATATAGAAAAGTGGCTGGTACATAGTAAGTGCTAAATAAATTATAGAGTGAAACTCCACAATTATGAGAATTTGGATATAATGTGTTAGGCAGTTGGCACCCATTCTCTACAGTAGGATCAACCAGGTCATTTCATTAACATCTCAATAATGGCGCCCCACATTTTAAATGACTGAATTTTTTAAATCCCATTTATAGTAGCATCATGGAATTCTATTGTGTTCCATTATTCATAATATTATTTTGGATTAATATTTTGGATTTATATAGCTTCTCTGCTCCTAAGAGCTAAAGAACTGTCATGTATATTGTTTTATTCCTACTACAGTGGTCAAGTATTTTAGGTCCATTTTACAGATGAGGAAATTAAGGGACAGAGATGTCACCCAGCTAGCAGTAACTGGCAAGAAGCAGTATATTTCCATAAGTTTCTTCTTTATTAATGTGGATGAAGGCTTTTTGGACAATGCTTTCTATGAGTACTAAATCGTGCTGATGGTCTAACAGCTTCCAACATTACTTTACCCAGCTTTGACTTCTAAAAATACATTACAACCTAATAAATTGAATACTTCAAGTTCAACAATAAGACGACACAGGTAGGGTCCCCTTCAGGACTCATTGCATTCTTACTCAGGAGGCCTAAATCACTTGCACCTTCTTGAATTATATAGGTCTGTTACACTTGGGAAAGAAAGATAATAATCGCTTATCATGGATGAAGTACCCTATTTATAATACACAGACCGCCTGCCTGACACTTTCATATTACACCAGATTTAGAAGGACCCCATAGGGATGCGGTGTCACAGTCTGGTTACTGCAAATTGGTATCACTATAATTAAGCATAAGTGTTTTAAACATATATGCGTACATGCATCTCACGAATGTGAAAGAAAACTGTTCCAATAAGGAAGGAAGAATGAATGTTCACTTTGCAGTATGCAATTTAAAATATAAGTGTATTTTTAGGATTGTCCTCGAATATTCTTTCCAAATAAGATGACTCCCTCATGTGGAAATCCCATGGCAGAAATGTTCCAGAATTCTATTCTTTCCCTTTCTTTGAAGAGAGACTAAACCGAAGCTTAAATATATAATTGCACCCCTCAGGCTTGGAAACCTCCTTCATTTAAAACTCCAGTCGGAGACCGAGACAGGGGCCTAGAGAGCACATTGCAGCAAACGGCTCCATAAATAACCAGCCACACAAAGTAAGAAAAATAAACTGTTAACAAGTGCCTAAGGCTTCCAAAGGGCCAAGTGAAAACAGAGAGCCATCCTGCCACCGTCTCTACAGTGAAATACGTTCACGGCTAATCTCGGGCAACACCCCTCTATTTTTGTATTCCTATGGCATAAAACTGCATTCATATGTGCATGTTAGGTACCCACATAGACCAACTATTAGTATGACAAAGAAATAAAATAAGACAGTGGAAGAAGAGGAAGCAGAACAGTGAGCGGCGGAAGGAGGCTAAGAGGCGGCGACAGCGAGTTGGTAGCTACCAAACTCTAGCTCACAAAGGAGGAAGTGCAGCCAACTCTTTCCAGTGACTCCGCGTCCCCTCACAGCGCCTGGACCGGATTCTGCCTTCTCTAATTACCATGGAAACCGCACCTCTCCGCCACCGGAAATAAGATGCAGAGCACCTCCCCAAGCGGTCCGGATAGGAATCTGGGGAACGTCAATAAAGATTGAACATAGACGGTCGCTGTCGCTCCTCTATCAGGGAGCTATTAAGGCCAGAGTCATGAGAGAGGGCCCTGTTGCACCCGGCAGGGACTGGACTCTTCACCCCCACTTACCACCATAAATGCGCACACACGGATTCTTCATCTCTGGGCGAGTGTTTCCGGCGGGCAACCTTGGGTGTGACACAGCATCAAGCGTCTTGCTAGCCCGCGCTTTCAATCCTTCAGCATTTCCGTTAGCTGTTTCTCGGTTTCTCGGGAAGGATTGTTCATTTTATTTTATTCAGCGGTGGTGCTTCCCTGAGTCTCAAAATGCCGTAGGTATCTCTTCTCCGGGTGTTGCTGTTTGCTGGGCCCCTCTGTGAGCAAGAAGAGTAAATATGTAGTCTAGTGGCTTTTTTTTTTCTCTCTCTCTCCTGTTTTTCCGAGTATAAAGTAGTATCCTTCGTCAACAGTTCCTCTTGCCGGGACCTCAGTCCACATCTAGACTTCTCACAGCAGTACTCAGTTGGTCATCGTTGTCCTTAGTTCTGATTATCCAAGCTTTTGACAGATTACGTAGCCTGTAACCTGTATTTAAATGATGTCTGGTTTGAAATAATTCACGTATGTTAACAAACCGAGAACGGAACAGTGGATTGAAAACACGCAGTATGATTTTCTAAAGTCGTTTAGTGCCTAGTGTGGTGAGTTATAAACTAGTGGGAGGATTCATGGCCAGGGTCTCAAGAGACTTGGATTGCATTTGAGGCTCTTTCAAGTTGGGCCAATCACCTATCAATTCTAGGTTTTAGCTCGTAATAAATGTGTGTACTGAAGATCTCCAAATTCTCTTCCAGCACCAATAAGGTTGCTGCTGTAGAAAAACTTAAAAAAAAATTTTTTTTTTCTGGAAAGAACTTTGTGGGTTTCTTTTTTTTGGAGGGGGGGGGGCGAGGAATATGTAACACGTGAAATTGTTTTCTGGCTGCCACTTGTCCCAGGCTGGCTTAGGTGCCTCCACCCGTGTAATTTTGGAGTGAACTGTTCCTCCTTTATTTTCATATTTGAGCAGAATACAAAGAAACAAATTGGGGGAATATTTGTATCACATAGGAATTGACATGAAAGTAGGAAGATGTGAAAAAATAATAAATACAGTACATTTATTGGTTGTTTAATGATCTGGTTACTATGATTAGCACTTTACATATATTTTCTGACTGAATCCTAAAAAGGACCTTAGGAGGTTAGGGCTGCTATTGTCTTTACTCTGCAGATAAGAAACTGAGGTTTAGAAAGAGTAAGTTATTTGACCATGACTCACTGTTTAAGTGACAGAGTCTCAGCACCTAATATGGTGTCCTACACACTGGTATCAAAACTGTATCTTTTACTTATACCCTTAAAAGTTAGGGATTATTGAGTTTTTCCTTTTGCCTGAATTAAGTAAAACGACTTGTCTCCTGACTGTTGCACTAGAAAAAGAACTGTTACTGCACATACAAAGCTGCAAGACTAGTGTAGCAAAACCCCCCTTAAGTAGGAATATAAAGGAAACAAACTCAAGTGTATTTGCGTAAGTGGTGATATAACCTGAACTATGTTCCCATTTTGTTAGAGTTAGCGGGGAACCAAAAAAACTACTAAAAATGGAACTTTCTGACAACTGTTTTCTTAACATATCAACAGGTACATGTTATATTAGGAGAGTCTAAGGTAAATATATTTTGTCAATAAATG
Organism: Choloepus didactylus; assembly: GCF_015220235.1. Lineage (NCBI taxonomy): Eukaryota > Metazoa > Chordata > Mammalia > Pilosa > Megalonychidae > Choloepus > Choloepus didactylus. Next base: position 182,247,962 of record NC_051308.1, read on the forward strand.
CCTCATCTTGAGGTTACATCTCAAATATATAGCAAATTCACTGTTTATATGTTTTAGCAAAGTGATTTAAGACCATATTAGGGGTCTTATGCACTTAAATAGTACATAAAGCATAATAGCATTTTAGTAGAAGATCTCCATCATTGTTAATAAACTTTTATTTTTTAAGTGTAGCAAATTTTAAGGTCACACATGGGAGTGGTGCAAATCGTCATTTTGACAAGTTATTTATGAAGGTGGAATAGTTTTATGTGTTGTTGAGATGATTTTTTGGTATGTACTTGCAAGGTTAATTGTGTAATATAACTTATGGGAGAGTGTAATTTAGTTTCTAATTTCTTTGAACCTTACCAGGAAGAAACTCAATACAGTAATGGGGAATTATGAAAATATATGTGGCCTAAATGAATCTGAAATAAATAGGAAAGAGCAAGTGTCCAGTGACAGTAGAGCAGATGGACGAATCTTAAGAATGAGTGAAAGAAGCAATTTTTAGAAGACTAGATACAGTGTATGTTTTTATAATACTTAAGAACAACCAAAAGCAAACTTATTTAGGGATATGTATGTATGTGATAAGATTATTAAGGAAAAAAGCAGAGAAATGATCAGTTCAAAATTCATTTTAATGATTGCCTTTTAGAGACACAGATGGGCTAAAGAAGGAGCATACAGGTGTACCCAACCATACTGATAATGATCTAGTCTTAAATTGTTTGGTGAGTTTATGGGTGCTTGTTTTCTTAATATACTTCATAATCTATACATCTCACATATGTTCTTTAGTATGCCTCAGATGCTATTTAAAATGTTTTTAAAAGAACTTGGAGATTGCCCATCTTGAATTAAGTTCTCAATAAGTATAGTTTTCTCCCCCTTCTCTTTGGTCCTATTTTGGAATTGGGCAACAGATTAATTGGATAATTGCTGCTCTTGGTTTCATTAGGGTAATCATCTTCCTATCCAAACTTGCTGTTTTTACTGTATAGCTCATTTTATTAGTGGCACCACCGTTTCTCTACCTGGGTTGAAACCTTGACACTTTTTTTTTAAGATTTGAAGTGGACTTTGGAGTAAAACAAACCAGGGTTTCAGTCTTGGATCTGCTACTTAACTGGCTGTGTGATGCTGTAGATTGTTACTCAGTATTCTTGTTGATAAAATAGTTGCTCAATAAATATTTATTAATTGAATGTTAAATGATTATATTCTATATAGACAAATTTCACATCGGGATTATATTTTCATAATACTAAAATCAAACATACCTTTATAATAGCCCCTGCTCTAAATAATCAAATCCCATTCTAGTGCTTTTTTTTTCTTACATATTCTATATAAACCTTCCTAGTATCACCTGCTTAGTGTTTCTAATTAGCATAGACAATCATGCTTATTCAGCCAAGGACATTTGATTTATTCCTGTGAGAGTTAATTTTATTCTGTTCCAAGCTGTAGACTGAGCTAAGGTTATAAAGTTGGCATTGCATTGTGTGGCAGAAATAATAGTATTTCTCAATGTGGGATCTGTACTGCTGGTGTGTTCAAACAATCGGAGAGTTTTCTGAGAGAACTTTAAAATGTGCTCTTTTTACAGTGATCAAGGAAAAATGAATAGAAGCATATTCTGGATCTTGTAACCACTGTTGTTGAGCTGTTTCATTGCACCTATTTGGGTTTGTAGTCATGCTGGTACTAATGCCAAATACATTGATTTTTATTGTTGTGGACAAATTATGAAGAAATGGGGATGAAATGATGTCAAGCCAAGTAAAAGCTAACTGTTTATAAACATCCTTTGAATTATGATAGATTTTCAAAGTTCTGTAAATTCTTTTACTTATAAGTATCCTGCGTTTTTAAAAGAAGAATATTAGTACTAGATGTAAGCATGAAGAATATGAAAGGCAGGGTTGCCCTAAGTATAAATATTGATGTCAGTGTTGTTTTTCACTGACTTAGCCTTTGGCATAAAGGCCAGAGAAGAGAGTTAAGCTTGAGACTTTGCTGTTAAGCTGAGAAGAAAACTAAAACGATCCTGGATTTTTTATGGATCCCTTGACTAGTGATGGAAGCAAATGTGTATCTTTAGAGGATAGCATCCTCAATTTAGGCCTCCAGTTTTTCCACAGATTAAGATTATCCAAATATCCCCAAATCACAGGTAACCAAACACAAACGGGGAAAAACCCCCCACCATTATTATGTGTTAAAACACATAATCACATTTTTGGATCCCAAGGACTTTACAAAATAGAATTTTCAGAGATAAGACATGACAATTGTACAAAATGTTTAAGAAATATAAAATTGAATCACAAAAATTAGCCAGTAAAAAGAGACGTCTCAAAAATGACCTGGCAGATGTTAAACTAGGATAATTAGAATGTTTAGATTGTGTGTGTGTGTGTGTGTGTGTGTGTGTGTGTGTAAAAACTCTATAGATGGAGTTCCACTGTCAGTAATGTCAAAATAGCGTATTTTGGACTAAACTTCCTATAGATAACAATAATAAATTCTGGACAAAACATGAAAAACAACTACTCAAAGCTCCGGAGAGCAACTATAAGCAGGTAGAAATTTGAGAGAACTCAATGGGTAAGATTTGCATTTATATGTATAGTTTTTTTTTTTTTCCCCAAGGGCAGTCCATGTGGTATAATGCAGCTAGAACTCAATGAAAAAGTTATAGTTTTACTAGCTTTAGGAATCAGGAGATTACCAAAAAATAAAAGGAAAATTCTGAAAAGAGGGGAGCCACAGAAAGGGTAGCCCCAAAATCTTGGTGTAAACTTTCCAAACACTTGGCAGATCCTTGAACTCTACATGAGCAGGGAAGATCCCATGAAGTCTGGCAGGAAACAACAGCTAAATGCTGAAAGAACTGAGCAGGGATTTCAGTTGCTGTCCATCACAGGGGAGACAGAGCTTAGAGTCTGAATTTAGTCAAGTTAACTGCCTGCTAGAACAAAACTCAACACTGTTAAGAGGAAGGTAACAGAATTCCTATGTCAAATAATCTTCAGTTTTCTAGCATTCAGTAAAATTGGACATGCAAAGAAACAAAATGTGATCCATCATTAAGAGAAAAAGTGGCTAATTGAAATTAACACTAAGATGACCCAGATTTTGGAATTAGTAGACAAAGATTTTAAAACAGCTGTAATAAATATATTCAAGAATTTAAAGGAAAAATGATCACAAAGAAAACATGGGGAGTCTCAGAAAAGAAACAAATTATTAAAAAGCAAATGGAAATTCTTTATTTGAAAAGTGTAATATTTAATATGAAAAAATTCATTATGTGCTTCATAGCAGAAGAAAAGGTCAGTGAGCTTGAAGATAGTATAATAGAAATGATCTAATTGAAAATTATGGAAAAAAATAAAGCTTTAATGACTTATGGGACAATATCAAATGGTCTAATGTGTAATAAGAATCCTAGAAACAGAAGAGAAAGGGAATGGAGCAAAAAATATGTATTTCAAGAAATTATGGCCCCTAAATTTTCCCAGTTTTGATGAAAAACATAAACTTACAGATCCAAGAAACTCAGCAAATGTCAATGAAAATTAAAACTATGTGTGTATGTTTATACATATGTGTATATATACATACATAGTCAAACTGATAAAACCAAAAATGAGCAAATCTTAAAAGCAACCAGAGAAAATTGACACTACATGTAGGGGAGACTATTCAAATGAAAGCTGATGTCTCATCAGAAATAATGGAGGTCAGAAGACCATTTTTAGAGTACCAAAAAACAAAAGCAAAAACCTGTCATCCCAGAATTCTTTAATTGGAGAAACTATCCTTCAAAATAAAAGGTGAAATTAAGAAAATCTGTAACCAGCAGACTTGCCTACAAGAAATGCTAAGGGGAGAGGCGGGGCAAGATGGCAGACTGGTGAGCTGTATGTTTTAGTTACTCCTCCAGGAAAGTAGGTAAAAAGCCAGGAACTGCGTGGACTGGACACCACAGAGCAATCTGTCTTTGGGCATACTTCATACAACACTCATGAAAACGTGGAACTGCTGAGATCACCGAAATCTGTAAGTTTTTGCGGCCAGGGGACCCGCGCCCCTCCCTGCCAGGCTCAGTCCCGGGGGAGGAGGGGCTGTCAGCTCCAGGAAGGAGAAGGGAGAATTGCAGTGGCTGCTCTCATCGGAAACTCATTCTACTGATTCAAACTCCAACCATAGATAGACTGAGGCCAGACACCAGAGACTCTGAGAGCAGCCAGCCCAGCAGAGAGGAGACGGGCATAGAAGGAAAACAACACGAGAAGCTCCAAAGTAAAAGCAGAGGATTTTTGGAGTTCTGGTGAACACAGAAAGGGGAAGGGCGGAGATCAGGCCTTGAGGCGCATATGCAAATCCCGAAGCAAGGCTGATCTCTCTGCCCAGGGCACCTTTCCTTAATGGCCCTGGCTGCTTTGTCTATTAGCATTTCAATAACCCATTAGATCTCTGAGGAGGGCCGTTTTTTTTTTTTTTTTTTTTTTTTTTTTTTTTTAAATCCTTTTTGCTTTTTCTAAAACAATTACTCTAAGAAGCTCAATACAGAAAGCTTCAAAGAATTGAAATTTGGGCACGTCAAGTCAAGAGCAGAACTAAGAGAGCTCTGAGACAAAAGGCAATAATCCAGTGGCTGAGAAAATTCACTAAACAACACAACTTCCCAAGAAAAGGGGGGTGTCCGCTCACAGCCACCATCCTGGTGGACAGGAAACACTCCTGCCCATCGCCAGCCCCATAGCCCAGAGCTGCCCCAGACAACCCAGTGTGACGGAAGTGCTTCAAATAACAGGCACACACCACAAAACTGGGCGTGGACATTAGCCTTCCCTGCAACCTCAGCTGAATGTCCCGGAGCTGGGAAGGGGGAGCAGTGTGAATTAACAGAGCCCCATTCAGCCATCATTTGAGCAGACTGGGAGCCTCCCAACACAGCCCAGCAGCCCAGAACTGCCCTGGGGGGACGGCACTCACCTGTGACATAGCACAGTCATCCCTCAACAGAGGACCCGGGGTGCACAGCCTGGAAGAGGGGCCCACTTGCAAGTCTCAGGAGCCATACGCCAATACCAAAGACTTGTGGGTCAGTGGCAGAGACAAACTGTGGCAGGACTGAACTGAAGGATTAGACTATTGCAGTAGCTTTAAAACTCTAGGATCATCAGGGAGATTTGATTGTTAGGGCCACCCCCCCTCCCCGACTGCCCAGAAACACGCCCCACATACAGGGCAGGCAACACCAACTACACACGCAAGCTTGGGACACCAATTGGGCCCCACAAGACTCACTCCCCCACTCACCAAAAAGGCTAAGCAGGGGAGATCTGGCTTGTGGAGAACAGGTGGCTCGTGGACGCCACCTGCTGGTTAGTTAGAGAAAGTGTACTCCACGAAGCTGTAGATCTGATAAATTAGAGATAAGGACTTCAACTGGTCTACAAACCCTAAAAGAACCCTATCAAGGACAGCAAATGCCACGAGGCCAAAAACAACAGAAAATTATAAAGCATATGAAAAAACCAGACGATATGGATAACCCAAGCCCAAGCACCCAAATCAAAAGACCAGAAGAGACACACCTAGAGCAGCTACTCAAAGAACTAAAGATGAACAATGAGACCCTAGTACGGGATATGAAGGAAATCAAGAAGACCCTAGAAGAGCATAAAGAAGACATTGCAAGACTAAATAAAAAAATGGATGATCTTATGGAAATTAAAGAAACTGTTGACCAAATTAAAAAGATTCTGGACACTCATAGTACAAGACTAGAGGAAGTTGAACAACGAATCAGTGACCTGGAAGATGACAGAATGGAAAATGAAAGCATAAAAGAAAGAATGGGGAAAAAAATTGAAAAACTCGAAATGGACCTCAGGGATATGATAGATAATATGAAGCGTCCGAATATAAGACTCATTGGTGTCCCAGAAGGGGAAGAAAAGGGTAAAGGTCTAGGAAGAGTATTCAAAGAAATTGTTGGGGAAAACTTCCCAAATCTTCTAAACAACATAAATACACAAATCATAAATGCTCAGCGAACTCCAAATAGAATAAATCCAAAAAAACCCACTCCGAGACATATACTGATCACACTGTCAAACATAGAAGAGAAGGAGCAAGTTCTGAAAGCAGCAAGAGAAAAGCAATTCACCACATACAAAGGAAACAGCATAAGACTAAGTAGTGACTACTCAGCAGCCACCATGGAGGCGAGAAGGCAATGGCACGATATATTTAAAATTCTGAGAGAGAGGAATTTCCAGCCAAGAATACTTTATCCAGCAAAGCTCTCCTTCAAATTTGAGGGAGAGCTTAAATTTTTCACAGACAAAGAAATGCTGAGAGAATTTGCTAACAAGAGACCTGCCCTACTGGAGATACTAAAGGGAGCCCTACAGACAGAGAAACAAAGACAGGACAGAGAGACTTGGAGAAAGGTTCAGTACTAAAGAGATTCGGTATGGGTACAATAAAGGATATTAATAGAGAGAGGGAAAAATATGGCAAACATAATCCAAAGGATAAGATGGCCGATTCAAGAAATGCCTTCACGGTTTTAACGTTGAATGTAAATGGATTAAACTCCCCAATTAAAAGATATAGATTCGCAGAATGGATCAAAAAAAATGAACCATCAATATGTTGCATACAAGAGACTCATCTTAGACACAGGGACACAAAGAAATTGAAAGTGAAAGGATGGAAAAAAATATTTCATGCAAGCTACAGCCAAAAGAAAGCAGGTGTAGCAATATTAATCTCAGATAAAATAGACTTCAAATGCAGGGATGTTTTGAGAGACAAAGAAGGCCACTACATACTAATAAAAGGGGCAATTCAGCAAGAAGAAATAACAATCGTAAATGTCTATGCACCCAATCAAGGTGCCACAAAATACATGAGAGAAACATTGGCAAAACTAAAGGAAGCAATTGATGTTTCCACAATAATTGTGGGAGACTTCAACACATCACTCTCTCCTATAGATAGATCAACCAGACAGAAGACCAATAAGGAAATTGAAAACCTAAACAATCTGATAAATGAATTAGATTTAACAGACATGTACAGGACATTACATCCCAAATCACCAGGATACACATACTTTTCTAGTGCTCACGGAACTTTCTCCAGAATAGATCATATGCTGGGACATAAAACAAGCCTCAATAAATTTAAAAAGATTGAAATCATTCAAAGCACATTCTCTGACCACAATGGAATACAATTAGAAGTCAATAACCATCAGAGACTTAGAAAATTCACAAATACCTGGAGGTTAAACAACACACTCCTAAACAATCAGTGGGTTAAAGAAGAAATAGCAAGAGAAATTGCTAAATATATAGAGACGAATGAAAATGAGAACACAACATACCAAAACCTATGGGATGCAGCAAAAGCAGTGCTAAGGGGGAAATTTATAGCACTAAACGCATATATTAAAAAGGAAGAAAGAGCCAAAATCAAAGAACTAATGGATCAACTGAAGAAGCTAGAAAATGAACAGCAAACCAATCCTAAACCAAGTAGAAGAAAAGAAATAACAAGGATTAAAGCAGAAATAAATGACATAGAGAACAAAAAAACAATAGAAAGGATAAATATCACCAAAAGTTGGTTCTTTGAGAAGATCAACAAGATTGACAAGCCCCTAGCTAGACTGACAAAATCAAAAAGAGAGAAGACCCATATAAACAAAATAATGAATGAAAAAGGTGACATAACTGCAGATCCTGAAGAAATTAAAAAAATTATAAGAGGATATTATGAACAACTGTATGGCAACAAACTGGATAATGTAGAAGAAATGGACAATTTCCTGGAAACATATGAACAACCTAGACTGACCAGAGAAGAAATAGAAGACCTCAACCAACCCATCACAAGCAAAGAGATCCAATCAGTCATCAAAAATCTTCCCACAAATAAATGCCCAGGGCCAGATGGCTTCACAGGGGAATTCTACCAAACTTTCCAGAAAGAACTGACACCAATCTTACTCAAACTCTTTCAAAACATTGAAAAAAATGGAACACTACCTAACTCATTTTATGAAGCTAACATCAATCTAATACCAAAACCAGGCAAAGATGCTACAAAAAAGGAAAACTACCGGCCAATCTCCCTAATGAATATAGATGCAAAAATCCTCAACAAAATACTTGCAAATCGAATCCAAAGACACATTAAAAAAATCATACACCATGACCATGTGGGGTTCATTCCAGGCATGCAAGGATGGTTCAACATAAGAAAAACAATCAATGTATTACAACACATTAAAAACTCGAAAGGGAAAAATCAATTGATCATCTCAATAGATGCTGAAAAAGCATTTGACAAAATCCAACATCCCTTTTTGATAAAAACACTTCAAAAGGTAGGAATTGAAGGAAACTTCCTCAACATGATAAAGAGCATATATGAAAAACCCACAGCCAGCATAGTACTCAATGGTGAGAGACTGAAAGCCTTCCCTCTAAGATCAGGAACAAGACAAGGATGCCCGCTGTCACCACTGTTATTCAACATTGTGCTGGAAGTGCTAGCCAGGGCAATCCGGCAAGACAAAGAAATAAAAGGCATCCAAATTGGAAAAGAAGAAGTAAAACTGTCATTGTTTGCAGATGATATGATCTTATATCTAGAAAACCCTGAGAAATCAACGATACACCTACTAGAGCTAATAAACAAATTTAGCAAAGTAGCGGGATACAAGATTAATGCACATAAGTCAGTAATGTTTCTATATGCTAGAAATGAACAAACTGAAGAGACACTCAAGAAAAAGATACCATTTTCAATAGCAACTAAAAAAATCAAGTACCTAGGAATCAACTTAACCAAAGATGTAAAAGACCTATACAAAGAAAACTACATAACTCTACTAAAAGAAATAGAAGGGGACCTTAAAAGATGGAAAAATATTCCATGTTCATGGATAGGAAGGCTAAATGTCATTAAGATGTCAATTCTACCCAAACTCATCTACAGATTCAATGCAATCCCAATCAAAATTCCAACAACCTACTTTGCAGACTTGGAAAAGCTAGTTATCAAATTTATTTGGAAAGGGAAGATGCCTCGAATTGCTAAAGACACTCTAAAAAAGAAAAACGAAGTGGGAGGACTTACACTCCCTGACTTTGAAGCTTATTATAAAGCCACAGCTGCCAAGACAGCATGGTACTGGCACAAAGATAGACATATAGATCAATGGAATCGAATTGAGAATTCAGAGATAGACCCTCAGATCTATGGCCGACTGATCTTTGATAAGGCCCCCAAAGTCACCGAACTGAGCCATAATGGTCTTTTCAACAAATGGGGCTGGGAGAGTTGGATATCCATATCCAAAAGAATGAAAGAGGACCCCTACCTCACCCCCTACACAAAAATTAACTCAAAATGGACCAAAGATCTCAATATAAAAGAAAGTACCATAAAACTCCTAGAAGATAATGTAGGAAAACATCTTCAAGACCTTGTATTAGGAGGCCACTTCCTAGACTTTACACCCAAAGCACAAGCAACAAAGGAGAAAATAGATAAATGGGAACTCCTCAAGCTTAGAAGTTTCTGCACCTCAAAGGAATTTCTCAAAAAGGTAAAGAGGCAGCCAACTCAATGGGAAAAAATTTTTGGAAACCATGTATCTGACAGAAGACTGATATCTTGCATATACAAAGAAATCCTACAACTCAATGACAATAGTACAGACAGCCCAATTATAAAATGGGCAAAAGATATGAAAAGACAGTTCTCTGAAGAGGAAATACAAATGACCAAGAAACACATGAAAAAATGTTCAGCTTCACTAGCTATTAGAGAGATGCAAATTAAGACCACAATGAGATACCATCTAACACCGGTTAGAATGGCTGCCATTAAACAAACAGGAAACTACAAATGCTGGAGGGGATGTGGAGAAATTGGAACTCTTATTCATTGTTGGTGGGACTGTATAATGGTTCAGCCACTCTGGAAGTCAGTCTGGCAGTTCCTTAGAAAACTAGATATAGAGCTACCATTCGATCCAGCGATTGCACTCCTCGGTATATACCCGGAAGATCGGAAAGCTTTGACACGAACAGATATCTGCACGCCAATGTTCATAGCAGCATTATTCACAATTGCCAAGAGATGGAAACAACCCAAATGTCCTTCAACAGATGAGTGGATAAATAAAATGTGGTATATACACACGATGGAATACTACGCGGCAGTAAGAAGGAACGATCTGGTGAAACATATGACAACATGGATGAACCTTGAAGACATAATGCTGAGCGAAATAAGCCAGGCACAAAAAGAGAAATATTATATGCTACCACTAATGTGAACTTTGAAAAATGTAAAACAAATGGTTTATAATGTAGAATGTAGGGGAACTAGCAGTAGAGAGCAATTAAGGAAGGGGGAACAATAATCCAGGAAGAACAGATAAGCTATTTAACGTTCTGGGGATGCCCAGAAATGACTATGGTCTGTTAATTTCTGATGGTTGTAGTAGGAACAAGTTCACTGAAATGTTGCTATATTATGTAACTTTCTTGGGGTAAAGTAGGAACATGTTGGAAGTTAAGCAGTTATCTTAGGTTAGTTGTCTTTTTCTTACTCCCTTGCTATGGTCTCTTTGAAATGCTCTTTTATTGTATGTTTGTTTTCTTTTTAACTTTTTTTTTCATACAGGTGATTTGAAAAAAGAAGGGAAAGTTAAAAAAAAAAAAAAAAAAAAAAAAAGAAAAAAGACAAACAAGGGGAAAAAAAAAAAAAAAGAAAAGATGTAGTGCCCCCTTGAGGAGCCTGTGGAGAATGCAGGGGTATTCGCCTACCCCACCTCCATGGTTGCTAACATGACCACAGACATAGGGGACTGGTGGTTTGATGGGCTGAGCCCTCTACCATAAGTTTTACCCTTGGGAAGACGGTTGCTGCAAAGGAGAGGCTAGGCCTCCCTGTATTTGTGCCTAAGAGTCTCCTCCTGAATGCCTCTTTGTTGCTCAGATGTGGCCCTCTCTCTCTGGCTAAGCCAACTTGAAAGGTGAAATCACTGCCCTCCCCCCTACGTGGGATCAGACACCCAGGGAAGTGAATCTCCCTGGCAACGTGGAATATGACTCCCAGGGAGGAATGTAGACCTGGCACCGTGGGACGGAGAACATCTTCTTGACCAAAAGGGGGATGTGAAAGGAAATGAAATAAGCTTCAGTGGCAGAGAGATTCCAAAAGGAGCCGAGAGGTCACTCTGGTGGGCACTCTTATGCACACTTTAGACAACCCTGTTTAGGTTCTAAAGAATTGGGGTAGCTGGTGGTGGATACCTGAAACTATCAAACTACAACCCAGAACCCATGAATCTCGAAGACAGTTGTATAAAAATGTAGCTTATGAGGGGTGACAATGGGATTGGGAAAGCCATAAGGACCAAACACCACTTTGTCTAGTTTATGGATGGATGTGTAGAAAAGTAGGGGAGGGAAACAGACAGACAAAGGTACCCAGTGTTCTTTTTTACTTCAATTGCTCTTTTTCACTCTAATTATTATTCTTGTTATTTTTGTGTGTGTGCTAATGAAGGTGTCAGGGATTGATTTAGGTGATGAATGTACAACTATGTAATGGTACTGTAAACAATCGAAAGTACAATTTGTTTTGTATGACTGCGTGGTATGTGAACATATCTCAATAAAATGATGATTAAAAAAAAAAAAAAAAAAAGAAATGCTAAGGGAAGTTCTTTGGGCTGAAGGGAAATGGCAGATGAAAACTTGGATGTAAAAGAAGTAAAGAAGAATACCAGACAGGAGGATAAGCATAAAAGATTATATATCTTTTTGCTCTTATTTCTTGAAAACATTTGAATGTTTAAAGCAAAAATGATAACATTACTGTGGGGTTTATAACATGTAGACATAATATGTATAACAGCAATAGCGCAAGAGCAGAGGGAATGGAACCATAATGTTGCAAGATTCTTAAATTTTACATTAAGTGATACTGTCTTAACTCTAAATAGGCTGTGAAAAATTAAAGAGGCATATTGTAATCCCCAGAGTAGCCTCTAAAAAGATACAAAGAATACCTAAAAAATCAAAGACAGGGTTTGAAATGATACACTATAAAATATTCTATTAACAAGGCAGGTAAAGAACAGGGGAACAGAAAACAGATGGGGAAAATAGAAAACAAGTAGCAAAATGGTAGACTCAACCATAAAATAGTTATATTAAATCTAAGTGGAGTAAAAGACGTCAGTGAAAAGGAAGTCAGTATCAGACTAGATTAAAAAAAAAAAAACAAGACCCAGCTCTTTAAAGTCTACATACAACAAACTTGAAATATAAAGATACATTGAAAGAAAAGAATGGGAAATTAGACATAACTTTCCAACAAGAGAGAAAACACAAATTATCAATATCCAAATTGAAAGAGACAATATTATTATAGATCATATAGACATTAAAAAGATAATAGTATTTAAAAATTTGTGCTAATAAACTTGACCACTTAGATGAAAATGACAGATTCCTTGAAAAATACAACATACTGAAACTGACACAAGATGGAATAGAAAATCAGAGTACCTGTTAAGGAAATAGAATTCATTACCAAAAACTTGCTCACAAAATCTGATGGTTTTACTGGTTAATTCTGTGATGTGTTTAAAAAAGTAACACTAAAAATATTACACCAACGCTTTCAGAAAACAGAGAAGGCAATACGTCCCAACTCATTTTATCCTAGTAGTGCTGATGCCACCATAACCCTGATACCAAAATATGATAAAAGTTTACAAGAAAATTACTGACAAATAATATTTTATAAGCATAGATGCAAAAATATGTAACAAAATATTAGCAAATCTTATCCAGCTGAGTGTGTAAAAGAGGCAGTACATCATGCCCAAGTTGGGCCTATCCCAGAAAGACTTACTATTTTAAAATCAACCAGTGTAAAAACAGGAGAATAAAGGGCATCATCACAATAATAGTACAAAGAACACACACTTCCATGATTAAAAATAAAACCTTTCAGCAAACTTGGTTTAGGAAGGAACTTCTCATTCCTGTGAAAATCCTACAAGTAATATCATACTTAATTCTGAATACTTTTTCTAAAATTGGGAACAAGGTAAGGATGTGCACTCTTAATACTTCTGTTCAACAGATCACAAGAAGTAAAATACATAACTGTTGGAAGGGAAAAAGTGATAGTGACCATTCACCATTGTTAATGGCAGCATTATTCACAATAGCCAAAACATGTAAACAACCAAGTGTCCATCAGCAGATGAATGGATAATCCAAATGTGTTATATACATACAGTGGAATATTCAGCCATAAAGAGGGATGACTTCTGATACTTGCTACAACACGCATGAACCTTGAAGACATCATGTTTAGTCTGGAATAAGCCAGACATAAAGGGACAGATATTATGATTCTACTTATATGAACTACCTAGAATATGTAAATTCTTAGAGACAGCAAGTGAAATATAGGTTACCAAGGGCTAGAGAGAGGGGGGTGTTTCAGAATGGGAAGGTATTGTTAATGGGTACAGATACTCTCTTTAGGATGATGAAAATGTTTTGGTAACGGATAGTGGTGATGGTAACACAGTATTGTGAAGGCAATTTCTGAATTGTACACGTGAGTGTGGTTAAAACAGAAAATTTTGTGTTGTATATATGTTACCACAGTAAAGATTTTTTTAAAATATCAATTCTATATATTTTAGTAATTAACACCTAGAAATTGAATTTTAAAATTTTCCATATACAATTACATTAACAATACTTATAATACATTTGATATGAGACAGGCAAGACCTCTGTAGTGGAGTTTACAAAGTGTTGCATAAAGAAATTAAAGAAGAAACAAACAAATGGGGGCAGGTGTATTGATTGGTAGTCTCAATATTGTTAAGCTATTATTTTTTTCCAATTGAACTTTAGATTCAATGCTATTCCTGTAATAATGCCAGCAAACTTTTTGTAGAAATTGACAAACAGATTTTAAAATCTGTAAAAAAAAAACAAACAAAAAAACAGGGAAAGGACCCATGATAGCCAAAACATTCTTGAAAAAGAAGGATAAAATTGGAAGTATATACATGTGATGGTTTGAAGCTGTATATACCCCAGAAAAACATATTCTTAAATTGTTTGGTGTGAACCTATTATAAGTAGGACTTTTTGATGAGGCTATTTCTGTTAAGGTATGATCCACCTCAATCAGGATGGGTCTTACTCCTATTACTGGAGTACCTTGTAGGAGAATGAAATTCAGACAAAGAGAAAGAAAACCACAGAAGCAAGAAGCTGAAATCAACGAAAACCAGAAAAGAAGAGAGAGATCAGCAGATACCATGCCTTACCATGTGACAGAGGAGCCAAGTAATGCCACAATCTTCGGGTAGAATGCATCATTTTGATGATGCCTTGATTTGGACATTTTCCTGGCCTTAAAATGATGAGTGAATAAATTCCCATTGTTTAACCCAACCCATTTCATGGTATCTATTTTGAGCAGCCTAGGAAACTAAAACAGATTTTGGTACCAGGAGAGTGGACTGCTGCTATTGCAAATACCAAAAATGTAGAAATGGTTTTGGAATTGTGTAATGAGTAAGGGCTGGAAGTATTGTGAGGTGCTTGATAGAAAAGGTCTAGATTGCTTTAAAGAGACTGTTGGTAGAAATATGGATGCTAAAGGTACTTCCAATGAGACCTGAGAAGAAAATGATGAATGTGTTTTTGGAAACTGAAGGAAAGGCGATCCTTGTTCTAACATGGCCAAGAACTTGGCAAAATTGAGTTCTGATGTTGGATGGAAGACAGAATTTAAAAGTGATTTGGATATTTAGCTGAGGAGATTTCCAAGCTAAATGTAGAAAATGCAGCCTGGTTTCTCCTTGCAGCTTATAGTAAAACATGAGAGAAAAAGGACCAGAAATTGATGGTTTGGAAAAATCGGAGTTTCCGAAAAGCAAGTTCCCAGAGAGTAGTGCTTCATGTGAAGGTTTAACCGAACATGGAACCAGTCAGCCATTTCAAGGGAAGTCAGAATTGGAGATGCAGCTATCTGGGAAGGATTTGTGGAAGGTACTTTTGCTTGATGGTTTCAACCCCTGAGAACTACATGCAAAGTCAACGGGTTTTTTTTTTTTGTGGGTGTGAGATTTGTGTGAATGGAACCCTGCCAGCCTGGACTAAAAGGGACAGATTGGAGGAAAAATAACTTCAAGGGCAGAACTGTGGAAGCTGGGGTCTGAACCAAAGACATCTTCTTGGGCCAAGACAGCAGGCCCACCCATGTGTGTGGAAAGGGTGAGTCTGCCCGAGCACTGGGGAAGGGGGTTCCTTTGCCCTGTTTTCCAGGAGGAGTGCTGCCACCCCAGTGTTTTCAGAGGGTTGGGTCTGTGCCCGGGGATTGCAAAGAATATGATTACTGCTCCTATGCTTGGAGAGGGTGGAGCCTTAATCTTAGTGTGTGGGGAGAGCATGGCTGCCCTGCAAGTGCTTGGAAGGGGTGGAGTTGTTGCTTCATCTGTCCTGGAGGACAAAACATCTTTCCATAGATGACTATTGGACCTTGAAATTTAATGGAGAATGCCTTGCAGAGCTTCAGAATTTGGGGGAACCTGTAACCCCAGTTTTCTTTCCAATTTCTCCCATCTGGAATGGAAATGTTGGCCTATGCTTATCTTTCCCTTGCATATTGGAAGCAGATAACTTGTTCTCTAAGTTTCAGAGGTCCACAGAGGGACAGAAAATGTGTCCCAGAATGGACCACATTCATAACTGATTTTGATGAGATCTTATACTAAGCATTGTTCCTGAAATGACATAAGGCTTTTGGGATATTCTGATGGGGTGAATGTATTTTGCATATAAAAGAACATGTTTCGGGGTGGGGGGGGCATCCAGAGGGTGAAGTATGGTGGTTTGAAGCTGTATGTCCCCAGAAAAACGTTCTTAAATTTAATCTATTTCTGTGGGTGTGAACCTGTTGTAAGTAGGACCTTTTGATGAGGCTACTTCTGTTAAGGTAAGACCCACCTCAATCAGGATGGGTCTCACTCCTGTTACTGGAGTACCTTATAGGAAAATGAAACTCAGACAGAGAGAAAGCCATGGAATCAAGAAGCTGAACTCAGTGAAACTTGGAAGAAAAGGGGAGACCAGTAGATGCCACCATGTGCCTTGCCATGTGACAGAGATGCTAAGGAACACCACAGTCTTTGAGTAGGGAACATCACCTTGAAAATACCTTGATTTGGACATTTCCTGGCCTTAAAACCATGAGCAAATAAATTCCCATTGTTTAAGCCAAACCATTTCATAGTATTTGCTTAAGCAGCCTGGGAAACTAAAACAATCCACTAAGTAGACCTACTAGTAATAATTAAAAGAATGTAGTTTGGGCAAAATGACAGGCAAATAGATAAATGGAACAGAGTAGAAAGTCCAGAAGTAGACTCACAAAGGTACCAAAGCAATTTAATGGGTTGAAAGAAAAGTTTTCAAAAAATGGTTCTGGGGTACCATACGGAAAAGAAAATCCAAAACCTTGACCTCTACCTTATACCATATCTAGAATTTGTTTTAAGATATATCATAGTCCTAAATATGAAAGGTAAACTTTTTGGAAGGAAGTAATATGAGAATATTTTTACAATTTCAGAAAAGACACAATAACCATAAAAGAAAAACTTGATAAATTTCATCTGAATTTTAAATGTCTGCTCATCAAAAGAAGCCGTTAAGAAACTGAATTGCTAGGCAGTTGACTGGGGGAAAATATTTACAAAATTTGTATCAGACAAAGAATATCTAGGATATATAAAGAACTCTTACAAATTGAACCAATATTTAATAAAAGAAGATATATAGAGATGACCAACAAGCACCTTGTTAGACATCAGAGAAATGCAAGTTAAAACTATAATGAAATACTATTTAATACCCAGTGGAATGGCTAAAATAGAAAAAGATTGTCAGCACCAAATACTGACCATGATGCAAAATAAGTGGAACTTTCATACATTGCTAGTAGAATTATTAAATGGTAAATAACTTTGGAAAATAGTTTGGCAGTTTTTTTATAAAGTTAAATATACGCCTACCCTATGATCCAGTAATTCCAATCCTAGATATTTATTTATTCAAGAGAAATGAATATAATATAACTAAGAAAAAAAACTTGAAAAAAATTGTTCATAGAAACTTTACTTATAATAGCTAAAAACTGAAAACAAACATGATACCCATCAACAGGAGAATGAGTAAATAAATGGGAGCATTTTCATATAATGGAATATTAAAATAAAAATACATGACCTACTGATATCCATGGCAATATGAATGATTTTCATCATTGTCATGCTGAGCAAAAGCAGCTAGGCACAAAAGAGTACGTATTGTATGGTTCCATTTATATGAAATTCTAGAATAGGCAAAACTAATCTATGATGGAAAAAATCAGAAAAGTGATAGAGGTGATGGACTTGGAAAGAACTTGAGGAAACTTTCTTGGGTGATTCAGATTTTTTTTATCTTGATAAGAGTGGGGGTGGTTACAAGGAGGTAGTATGCATTTTAAAACTCGTTCAACCATATATTTAAGGTTTGTACCTTTTACTGTGTATATAAACTATGTTAAAAAAAAAAAAAAAGAGGCTAATATTGAACCTTAGGAGATAGGTTTTTTTTTCCCCACAGTGGTATCGTTCACACTTGTGAAACTTAGTTTCTCTGTATTCTAAGCTTGAACAAAGGAGTAAATGTGTTAAGGATAATGGGAGCCAGATTTCTCACTGCTAGATGGGGGAATTTCAAATATCTTAAATTGGCTTTGGAGGTGTTAATATAAAATCATGAGTGTGCTGGTTTGAATGTATTATGTCCCCCAAAATGCCATTATCTTTGATGTAATCTTGTGTGGGCAGATGTGTAAGTGTTGATTAGATTGTAGTTCTTTGAGTGTTTCTGTGGAGATGCACCCCACCCAACAGTGGGTGATGACTCTGATTGGATAATTTCCATGGAGGTGTTACCCCACCCATTAGGGTGGGTCTAAATTAAATCACTGGAGCCATATAAATGAGCTGACAAACAGAAGGAACGCAGTGCAGCTGAGAGTGACATTCTGAAGAGGAGCTACAGCCAAGGGGGACACTTTGAAGAATGCACAGAAGCTGAGAGAGTAGCTGCAGATGAGAGACAGTTTGAAGATGGCCACTGAAAGCAGACTTTTGCTCTGGAGAAACTAAGAGAGGACAAATGCCGCAAGAGCAACTGAGAGTGACATTTTTGAGGAACTACAGCCTAGAGAGGAACGTACTGGGAGAAAGCCATTTTGAATCCAGAGCTTTGGAGTAGATGCCAACCACATGCATTCCCAGCTAACAGGTTTCCTGGACACCATTGGCCATCCTGCAGTGAAGATACCCGATTGCTGATGTGTTACCTTGGACACTTTATGGCCTTAAGACTGTAACTATGTAACCAAATAAATCCCCTTTATAAAAGCTGATCCATTTCTGGTGTTTTGCATTCTGGCAGCATTAGCAGACTAGAACAATGAGCTTTTAGAATATAAAGATAGAGGTAGATAGAACTGTGTTGTATGTGTGTGGGCAGTGTGCGTTCCAGCATGGGCTTTTTAAATATAGATATAAAGATACAGGTAGAATCGAAATGTGTGTGTTCCAATTCTGTCCACTGAAAGGGACTATAAGAAATGACAAAAGTAGCAATGAGCACATCTAGTGCCCAGATCTTTATTTCTGAATGCCATTGTCTGCTAAAAAGAACCAGGTCTCATTAGAGAAAAGTTGACCCCTGGGCTGGGGAAGAGAACATCTTTTTGTTTTGAAAGGTAAGGAAGTGCTGAAACAATTACGAGTTTACATGGAAAGGACACTGGAACCAGCTTTTAGGGATTCCCACTGGCCAAATCTGGGACAATTCAAACATCAAAATAAATAATGATAGGAATGGATTATAATTCATTGGATAAAATAAAAATCATGATTCCATAGTGATTAAAACAAATAAATTAATAAGTAAAAGGAGAAGGGAAAGCATTTCCTTGGAGTAGAGTACTAACTAATAAATATAGAAGGAATGATGAAGTTAGAAAATCATTGGCTGCTTAAAACTATTAGGTGTAATTGTAGTGTGAAATAGGATATTTACATATATTTTCTTATTTATTCCATTGGAGAAACCTGGTGGATAACATCTTAATGATCAAAATTCATACTGGTTATTTTGCAACACAAACATATATGCCTCAAATGGTTACAACATTGCTTCTGTTGCTGCTTATGCCAGAAAAGCATAATCTGGTCAAGAGGAAATATTGTGTAAACACAAATTAAGGGATTCCCCAAAATAACTGGCTTATACTCTTCAAAAATGTTAAGGTTAAGAAAGGCAAAGAAAGATTGAGGAACTGTTCTAGTTTAAGAGTTTAAGACAAAAGAGATGGTTCAGTTCTAAATGTAATCATGGATTGGATCCTGGGACTGGAGGAAAATTAGTTATGAAGAATCTTTATAAAATTTGAATGTGGATTGTTAATGTATGAATGATAGATTTCCTAATTTTGATAATTGTATTGTGATTATATAAAACAGTGCCCTTGTGCTTAAAAAAACTGCATGGTATGCAGTATCTCCAACTTGTTCTCAAACGGTTCAGATAAAAATGCATATATAAATATATATGTATATATAGAGAATGATAAAACAAATGGGATAAAATATAAACAGTGTTAAATCTCTAAAGGATAACAAGAATTTTTATACTATTCTTGAAACTTTTCTTTAATTTTAAAATTACATAAACATTTTATGTTATCAAAAAATTCACTGAGTTGCAAAAACAAACAAAAACTAATGGATGGGGTAAACAGTAGGTTAGATACAACTGAAGAAAGGATTAGAGAACTGGAAAGTAGATGTGAACAAATTGCCCCAAATGCAGCATAGTGAGCAATGATACGAGACTGGCATTTAGAGATATGGAAGATAGACTAAGAATGTTTACAATTACTTCTAAATTGAATCAGAAAGGTTGAATGGAGAGGCAGTATTTGAAGAGATTATGGCTTATGATATCCAGAATTGATAAGACACAAACATACATATCAGACTACCTTAGAAACAAGACTACATTAATATGACTTCTTTTGGGAACCTATCATTAACCTGTCCTAAATAGGGTTGCTGAAATTACCTCTGTCTTAAAGAAAAAACATACCTAGCAAGTCCAACCCAATATAATTTTACCTTAAACACGCAAAAATTGGGGGATCTTAAAAATGGAAGGAATTAAATATATTTTGAATTTGAGCATGAAGTTTGAAGTTACAAATAAGAACAGTTAATTATATTATACCCATATGCCAATCACTATGTCAAGCATTGGGGATCTAAATATGAACAGATACTTCAGTCTCTAGGAGATTTAATTTTAGTGGGAGAGATGGTTCAACAATAATGCCAGTTACCAGGCAAGGTGCTAATGGTTTAAATATCTTACAGTTTATGGAGGAAAAAGAAACATGGATAGATTATTTCAACATAGTGAGTTTAGTGAGAGAGCACGGTGTGTTGGGAGCAGGGAGAAAGGATCCCTAGTGCAACTGGAGAGAGTCAGGGAACACTTCTTAGAGATGATCATGCTAGAATCTAAGGAAGAGTGTACATCAATGCTAATTGTTTATTATTATTATGTTAGGAAATAAAATACAGAAAAGTGTAAAACATCTCCCATCTGCCATATTTAATTTTGATAAGCGTATCTGGGGACTTTCAGTAGAGGCTCTTAAAGGACATATATGTCCTTTTTGTGTATGTATGTGTGACACACACATGTATATATAAATTTTTGGCAAAGGGTAATAGTAATAAAAACTTTATTAATGTTCATATATGGGATACGCATTTAGGAATGAAATGATCTTATGCCATTTCTCCTTTTGTTCTACCCAGTGAATATCCCATCTCCATCCATTTACCTTCTGGGATCAGTATTCCCAAATATGTGCATTTTACTTCTGTAAGATTTCTTTGGCTAGTTCTTTGCTAAAGGAAGCTTTTGATACCATAAACATATTTCCCAACAAGTGGTAAAAGTTTTTGACCAGTTTTGTCATAAAAAATAACAGGATTAATCAATTTGTTTAGATGCTGGCACACAGTGACCATATGTCTGTATGTGATGGGGTAGTGTTGCCACTCAACCCTGCTATGGTGTTAAATTTTTGTGTGGTCGCTTAAAGTATTGAACACAAAAGAGCATAGGCTTGAATGAAGGAGAATACAAAAAGAATATAGGAGATTCTTTCCCTTCTTTGCTCATGCCCATACATAGAATGAAAATTAAATCATTTCAGATATCTCAATTTGCACTTAAGGAGTCACATGGGATGTGAATTTGGCCATTGCCTTTCATCAAAGGATTTCTAAGCATCTCATAAGCCTACTCAGTAATCCTCTAAACAGTCTTGTGAAGTTGGTAGCTGACAATATTATCATCTCCATTATAGTGAGGAGTAAATGGAAGCACTGAAATACCAAGTGATATTTTTATCTTCCATTCAGAAATTTCTTAGTAATTTACAGGCCAGTATTATTATCAATTTTATGAAGCTTAGGGAGATTATGTGATTTGCCCAACCCTAGGGGAAGAATTTGGCATAACATAAAGGGCTCCCTAAATCTAATCCACTTTGCTTTGTTTATTCTTCTTCCCCTACCCCCACCCTCAGCTCTGCTATTCAAAATTGTATTTAATCTTATGTTTTAAGAAGTCTTATTATAGAGTCTCAAATCATATAATTTCATTAGCTTTTGAGCTGTCATTCCTATTTTTTAAAAAGGAATTTAATGATACTTCATTTTTTTCTAGAATAATTTAAAATTTTCACTGCTGTTAGTAATATCATATAATCAAATTTATCCACTTTTTCTGTTCTGATATATCAGAGGCCTCTTCAGGATACTACCAAATATTAAGCTAAATAAAGTAGGGGAGGATAGTCTTAGAGAATACTCCATAGCTAATTTACAAACATAGATACTTTCTAACCCTGTTGATATAAAATTGCATGTCAGATTTTTACATGGAAGTTCCTTTTAACTTTGCAGGACTATCAGACAAATACCACTTTTAGTGGCTAAAAAATTGTTAGCAAATGATAAAATACGTAAGGAAAAGATTGATACCATATATCAAATGAAGTTTAATTGTCTGTTCTTTTTTATACTATATGTTTCATCCATCTTTTCCTCTCTGTTTCTATTATCATTATCCTTATCCTCTATGCAGTATCATATGCTTGCAATGTAGTTGTTCCTGAATAAAAGAAGAGTGCCTTTCATATAGTAGGTACTTAATTTCATGATTGATAACTTGATTGACGGTACTTCCAGTTCTAATAGAATGATAAGAATAGATGGTCAGAAATTCCTCCTGTAGGTTTGTTGTTCTTTGCTCATATCTAACTCCTCTCTCTCAATTCAACAAAGATTTATTATGCATAGTACCTGAGATCTCAGTTTCTGTCCCTCAAGCTGTGTGACCTTAAACAAGTCACACAAACTCTTTTACTAATGGCTGAACTAAATGAGTTCTTAGGTTTCTTCTAGCTCTCATCTATTAAATCATTTTAGAATTCTTGTAAATATTATCAGCTTTTGGTTGTTAGATGCCTGAATTATCTGAATGTCACATTAACCACAACAGATCATGTTTTTAGTTTCTTACTAAATAGGAAATGACAGCCTATTTTAATGCATCTCACTTTCTTGTTTACTTTTACATATTTCTTTGGATTTCTTAGATCAACCTTGGGCCTAATCTTGAAACCTTTTAAATTCAAACGTTAGTTACTTTCTCTAAGAATTAACCATCAATAATAGAGCAATAATATTTTGAAGAGTTAATATCAGGCTGGGGCTTGTGTCCTTCTAAAAGATATTATTGCATCTTAGAACATTTAGAAACAAAAGATAAAGAAAAAAACAATATTGTCATGTGACTTTGGTTTTTGATTTGTACTTTGAAATGTGAAATACCAGAACATGTCACACATCTGAATAGGGTAATTTATATTCCAAAGCTAAATATAAATACTTTTTTGGATTAATTGCCATTTTTATTTGTTCATAACTCTATTTTCTTCTTGTTTCATTGAGAATTCACATTGAATTGATTTCAAGTGCACTTCTAAGAGATTAAAAATAATTCTTTAAACCAATTTAATTTCAAGAAATAATATTTTGTGATAGGCTAACATAGATATGATAGTAAAATTAAGGGAACCCTTTTTAGACAAAGTTTTTGTATTTAATATTTACTGTTCAAATTTTTCTTAGGTTGTTCATCTCTTCTCCCTTTTCTTCTGTCAGTAGTTTGTACATCAGTAGTTGGTTATTTATAGTCATTTTCTAGGATCCATATAAAAGTATTTTTTGTTTTCAATGGTATAACCTTTATTATAATGCAATCTTTTTTTGCTTTATGCTCTAATTCTATAATATTTTCAGTAATTTAGTTTCTATTTCTCAAGGATCAAGAAAGTACTTTTAATGCTGCATTTGTCACTGAGAAAACTAGTTTTAATTTATATTGACCTTTTTCTCCTTTGAGCATTAAGTCTGCATTCAGTAAAATGTTGATGACTGCTCTTTGGAAGACAGCTGTACGAAATAAAGTATTATAAATATTCAGCTTTCCTTTCTAAGCATTGTCACCAACAGCTGGGCATCCAGTTTAGCAGAACAGATTTTGCAGAGAGAGAGCCTGGCATGTTCCTGAATCGGTTTAGTGGAGAAAGCAAAAAATAGTTTCTTATAGATCGGGAACTTATAAAGACATAGAGCATCTATTCCTTAGTTAAGTCATAGTCTGGTAGCACTGAATCACGTTTAAGGCTATAATACTGTGCAAAACTTTTTTCACCTTGCTCATACCTTTGTTTCAACACCTAGTGCATTATTTTTGCAAATAATGTACTTTCAACATCTCCAGTGAAGTTATTTAAGTTATTTTGCTCTTACTTGCAATTTTTTATTGGTGGTATTTAAAAACACACAAATACAAATTTTTGTAATATGACTTTAATGTTTGAATTTTGTGATACTTCATATATACATATATAAAAATTATTCACTTAAATATTTAACTATGATTTCATTTCGAAATATGCTATTTAAAACAAGCCCAGTTTCATTGTCATAAATAATTGCCTTCTTCATTTGGTGTTCTAGTTTAATAAAGTATATAAAAATATAAAGCTATATATATATATATAAAATATGTATATAAATTAGTTGGTAAAAGTAACTTAGAATCTTTGTTTATATTTCTTATCCTTCAGTATTTGGCTACTCAGAACATCAAATCTAAGATTTCTTCAAAAAAATTTTTTTTGCAGTGTTAAAAGATCACT
Organism: Choloepus didactylus; assembly: GCF_015220235.1. Taxonomy (NCBI): domain Eukaryota; kingdom Metazoa; phylum Chordata; class Mammalia; order Pilosa; family Megalonychidae; genus Choloepus; species Choloepus didactylus. The sequence goes on from NC_051308.1 coordinate 182,272,463, forward strand.
AAACTTGGATGGTCTGTTAGAAGAAAATGTAAGTATTTACTTATGAGTTTGACATTGTGCAACAAGATTATGTTTTTAATTTTTTAACCACTGGCTTACTAAATATAAAAATATTTAGTAAACATTTTATATTTGTTAAATATAAAAATTGTCAAACATTATGATATAATTGTGGTGGCACACCATTTTTCTGCATATAAAGATTTTTTGGTAAATATAATATGTGGACGTTTTTGGCCAGCTTTAGGTGTTCATTTAAGAGGCAAATTATTAATGAAATAATTAATGAAATAATTTAATGAAATTAGTTCCCTGTTTTTTAGAAAAAATATTCTGCCACTCAAATGTACAAGAGGTAATATGGAATAATGACAGTGTTTTAATCTGCACACTATAATCTGCTAAATTGAAATTATAAATTAACAGCATTTTTATATCAAAAATGTAATTACCTTTCAGTTACATTGGCATGATTAAATGATAAAATACTAACACTGTAATAAATTTCACCATGGTTATCACAATAAAAATAAAATTGTACTGTTGCTATTACTTTTTGTAAATCTCGTCAAGGACATTCCCAATGCCAGCATATTATGCAAAATGTTAGCTTATTATCTTTTTATACCAACGATAGATTTAGATACAAACACTTATACTAAGGTACTGGTGGCCTCAGTAATCTTAAATGGAAGTAAATTGGTGAGAAAGTAAATTAAAACAAATAGCTAGTCAGTAAATGAGCTCTGAAATCTCATGATAATGCCATTTCAAGAAATGGGTTTTATAAAGAATTTCTGTTTGGAAAATTCACCGGTATTTAACAAAACAGAAATTTACCATTTAAAAGAATTCCTAGATGCTTTTTAAAAAAAATTTAAACAAAGATGGCAAAATACTGCAATGACACTAAAAGAATCATTAGCAGTGTAATTAGCAATTTAGAGTACCATTATCCAACTTGTTCTGTACAGAATGCAGCTGTGATTGTAATTCTGCATCTGTTTCTTTGGTCAGAATGGTATTTTGGTAGATGAGTAGTCCAGCTTGAAATGAAATATTTGTTCTTTTCTTCCCCCAAAGCTGTTCTTTGGGAGATGGTAACATTATTTGAATGGAAAAGAATGGTCATTTCAGAATTCATCTTCTTCATGAAGTACAGTTGTCATCATGGCGGACTTTCTATCCATTTTTTTCTTCAGATGAGGCTGTGTCAAGGTTTCCAGTGGCACAGCTAATATCCTGTATTAGAAAAATACATTGTTATATTTGGCCCAGTTTTGCACCTTTAAACAGTTTGGTACCACATGGCCACCACCTGCTAAGAGCAGATTCCTGGCATCCTAGCCTAGTCATTTCTTTAACATTTCTCTTCTATTTCCTGACCTATTCCTGATACCGTCAGCTTCTTTCCTTGTCATTTGTCTGCAGCTTTATATTGACATCTTAGATCTGACAACTTTTTTTTCTATTCTGGTGCCCAGTAATAACCTATCTCTGAAGCAGCCTGGCTCCCAATAATTTACCCATATGGCTATTGATCCCATTGAAGCTCCCTTAGCCCGCATAAAAGGAAATCAGACATTTAAGACATGTAATTCTAGGAGTATTTAAGTGCTGCAGAGCTATAGAGAAACTTGTAGTTACTTTGGTGGTCATTTTGCTTCACCAGTATGATGCTGAAGGAAGAATGCTCTGGGCTCCAAGGAAAGGCGATGACCCTTATAAGCCAGTTGGTTTAAGTAGATCCTGTTCATCCTAAGCTACTGCTATTTCCACTCTCAGAGATATTTGGGACTCCCGACTCCCAGTGTTTCCAGTAGGTTACAGACCTCACTGGATACTAATACTCTATGATTGCCTTAGTTTTCTGGGCCTGCTATGACAAATACCTCATAATGGTTGACTTAAACAGGAATTTATTGAATCACAATTTTGGAAGTCCCAAATCAGGGTATTGCCAGGCCATGCTTTCTCCTGTAGTCCGTAACATTCTGGTGCTGGTTTGATCTCTGCCTCCATCATATGGCAATATCTTTTTCTTTTGGCTCCTACTTCCTTGTCCAATTTCCTTTGATTATAAGGTCTTCAGCCTTGTTGGATTAAGGCCCACCCTCATTCAATTAGGCCACACCTTAACTAGAAACATCTTTAAAGGTTCTATTTAAAAATGGGTTCACATCCATAAGACTGAGGGTTAGGGCTGGAACATGTCTTTATGGGGGACATAATTCAATCCCCAACAAAGGCTGCAAAAGTGGTTTTCTTTATGTTTCTCCCCATAGGGGAAGCAGAGATAAATCATATCCTATGTACCTCCTATATGAAATATGTAGAATGTATACTGCCAGTACCATTATTTCCTGAACCTTCCAAATTGTTGGGGGATAGTGAAGAGTAAAGGAGGTTTCGATTCGGCATTACCTACAAAAGTTGGGCTCCTTGAGTTGCCCTGCAAGTACTGATCCTAAATGGATTTTTAGGAAATGAGATTAATTATTTATTCCTAACTGATGCTGATGACAGCCCAGGTCAATATATAGAGACAACTGACTACCTGACCACATACTCAGCCAGCTTAACTGAGTCTGTCTCAGGCCGCTTCAGAGCGGGAATAGAAGAAGCAGAGGCTACTTTTGGGATGGGAACATACTTCCAACCAAGGCCTACTCAATAGGCATGCTTCCAGAAGGAACAGTGGTACAAGTTTTGGGGCAGTTTTGCTAATTTGTACATAGATGCCCAGTGCAGATTACTCCGTTACTGTTAGTAGGATACTTGTAAGTCTAATTATTCCCTTGGCCCAACTTTGTTTTATCTTTCTGAGACAAAGTGTTTTTGTTTTCTGAAATTAGAAAAGGCTTTGGACTTCGGGGCATTAGGGAATTTTATAGCTCACACCCTGCAGGCTTTTTTTTTTTCCTGCAAGCTTATGTATTGACCTGGTTCAAATTTACTCCCTGCCTCTCTCTGTCCTTCCCTACTTTCCTTCTTTCTTTCGTTGTTTCCTCCTTCCTTCCTTTCCTCCTTCCTTTCCTGCTTCCTCCCACCTTCCCTTCTTCCTTTCTTCCTTACCTTTATATTAAGGAAAAGTTTAGATACATACAAAAGTAGAGAGAATAGTGTAATGAACCCCCATCACCCAGCTTCAAACAATATTAACATTTGCCAGTTTCACTTCGTCTTTTTATCTTTGTGTGTGTGTGTGTGTGTGTGTGTGTGTGTGTGTGTATTTTCCCCTGGAATATTTATAGCAAGTCCAAGACATCATGTCTTTTTATCAGTATATGCCTTGATATGCATCTCTAACAAATAATGACTTCTTTTTTCATATAATCACAGTACCACTATCATATGTTACAAAATTCTCGTAATTCTTTAATATTATCTTTCACCCAGTCCATATTCACATTTCCACAGTTATTTTAAATGTCGTTTTATAGTTGGCTTAATAAAATCAGGATCCAAACAAGGTTTAAACATTGTATTGGTTCTCACAGCCATCTTTTAAAATCTACATGTATTCCCTTTCTCCTTTTCTCATTTTCTTATAATTTAGTTGTTGAAGAAACAGAGACTTCTTCTATAAGCACATTCCATATTCTGGATTTGATTGTTTTCTTGTGATGTCATTTAAGTGATTCCTCTATTATTTGTATCTCCTATAAACTGGTAGTGAAAGCTAGAGGATTCATTAGACTCTGGTTCATATTTTTTGGTAAGAATAGTTCACTGGGTGGTCTGTGTACTTCCTATTGCATCACTTCAAGAGGCACAAAATGCTCTGGTTACTAGATCATTGGATTCACGTGTTGTTAGCCTGATCCATCCATTGTAAAAGTCCCATCCATCTTTCACCTAATGGTTTTAGTATCCATTGCTGATCATTTCCTAGATCCATTATTTCACTACAGGGTTACAAATTAACGTTTCCTTTTTTTGATTATGGGAATGCTTTTGCTTACAAAGCATACTCCCCATTACCCAGCTTCAACAAATTTTAGTAAGTCTGATCAATGATAAAAACTCTTAAAATACTGTAATAGCCTATCAAAACTAACAATAATTCCTTAATTATCAAATGGACTGCCAGTGTTTGAGTTCTCCAGTTGTCTCATCTATTTTTTACAATTCTTTTATTTTTAATTTTAGCATTTTAAATCAAGTACAATTCATATAATATAAACTTCATCATTTTAAAGTGTACGCTTAAGTGTTTCTTAGTATATTCACTATGATGTGCAACCATCACCACTATCCAACTCCAGAACATTTCCATCACCCCGGAAAGAAAGCCCATGCCTATTGGCATCTAGTCCCCCCATCCCCTCTTCCCCCAACAATCACTAATATACGTTCTGTCTATGGATTTGTCTGTTCTTGACATTTCATATAAATGGAATCAAACAATATGTGGCCTTTTATATCTGGCTTTTTTCACTTAGCATAATGTTTTGAAGGTGCATGTAGGTTGTAGCGTGTAACTACTTCATTCCTTTTTATGACTGAATATTCTACTTTACGGATGTACTACTTTTTGGCTATTGTGAATAATGCTGCTGTGAAAATTTATGTACAAGTTTTGTATGAACATGTTTTCAGTTCTCTTGGGCATATATCTGGGAGTGAAATTGGTGGACCATATTGTAATTCGATGTTTAAGTTTTTGAGAAATTGCCAAACTGTTTTCTGTAGTGGGTGCACCATTTTAGATTCCCACAGCAGTATTTTAGGGTTCAAATTTCTCCAATTCTCAGCAACACTTGTTGTTATCTTTTCTATTAACATTTTAGTGGGTGTTGTTCCAGTTTGCCAAAGCTGTGTTATGCCAGCTACCAGAAATGGATTGGCTTTTATAAAGGAGATTTATTAGGTTAGAAATTCACAGTTCTAAGGTCATAAAAGTCCAAACTAAGGCATCAATAAGAGGATACCTTCACTGAAGAAAGGCCAGTGGTATCTGGAACACCTCTGTCAGCTGGAAAGCACCTGGCTGGTGTCCGCTGGTCCTTTGCTCCCGGGTTCTTGTTTCAAAATGGCTTTCTCCAAAATGTCTCTGGGCTTCTTAGCTTCTCACTCTCAGCTCCTGTGCATCCTTACTTGTTCTCCCAGGGCATTTCTCTCTAAGCGTCTTGGGGTCCTGTCTTAGCTTCTCCAGGACAAACTCTGGGCTTCATCTCTTAGTTTAGCATCTCCAAATGTCTTTCTGTCTGCATCTCTAAGCGTCTGGATCTGTGTCAGTCCATGAGCTCTCTTGAGGACTTCAGTAAACTAATCAAGACCCACCTTGAATGGGTGGGGCCACACCTCCATGGAAATAATCTAATCAGAAAGTCTCACCCATAATAAGTCTGCACCCACAGGATTGGATTAAAAGAATATGGCTTTTGTGGGGGGCATAATAGATCTAAACCAGCACATGTGTGAAGTAGTATCTCATTGTCATTTTGATTTCCAGTGACTGATACTGTTGAGCATTTTTTCATGTGCTATTGTATATCTTCTTTGGAGAAATGTATTCAAATCCTTTACCCATTTTAAAATTAGCTTATGTGTCTTTTCACTATCAAGTTGTAGGAATTCTTTTTATATTCTGGATATTAAAACCTTATCAGATGTTGATTTGCAAATATCTACTCCAATTCTATGGGATGTCTCTTGATAGTGTTCTTTGATGCCCAAAAGTTTTTAATTTTTGAAGCCCAATTTTGTTGTTGTTGTTGCTTGTGTCTTTAGTGTCATATCTAAGAAACTGTTGCCCAATCCAAGGAGTGTCTCAGAGGAGAACTGTTACATCATCTTGATGGATTGACCCTTCCATCATTATATAGTGTCTTTCTTTGTTCTAGTAATAATTTTTGCCTAAAAGTCAATTTTGCCTGATATTAGTATAGCCATTCCAGCTGTTTTGAGCACTGTGTGCATAGAATAACTTTTTGCATTCTTTTATGGTCAATCTAAAGTGAGTTCTTGTAAATGGCATGTAATTAGATCATGGTGGTTGGTTGTTTGTTTGTTTGACCTATTCTGCCAATCTCTGTCTTTTAACTGGAAAGTTTAAACTATTTACGTTTCAGGTAATTACTGATAAGGGAGAACTTAGATCACCATTTTGCTATTTGTTTTTTACGTGTCATGTCTTTTTTAAATGTAATTCTATTGAGAGATAGTCACATATCATAGAGTCCTTCCAAAGTATACAATCAGTGGTTCATGGTAAACACAAAAATGAACACAGATTTGTGTATTCATCACCATGATCATTTTTAGAACCTTTGCATTACTCCAGAAAAAGAAATGAAAAGAAAACAGAAGACCCCAAACATCCCATTCTCCCTATGCCACCGTCTAATTGACTGCTAGTATGGCATTCTACTCAATTTTAAGATTTAACAATAGAGGTAGCTTAACTAAAACAGTGTAGTATTGTAAGAGGTAGATACATAGATCAATGGAACAGAACAAAACATTCAAAAGTAGATCCTTACAAACATGGGCAATTGACTTTTTTTTTCTTCTTTCTCTATAGTTATACAATCATTATCAAAGATCAGGGCTACTGGATTACAGTTTGTTCTGGTTTGCTAATCCTGCCTTATGCAAAATACCAGAAGTGGATTGGCTTTTATAAAGGGGGTTTATTTGGCTACAAAGTTACAGTCTTAAGGCCATAATGTCCAAGCTAATGCATCAATAGGGTACCTTTGCTGAAGGTTGGCCAATGGCGTCCGGAAAACCTCTTATTGGTAACAAAGGCACGTAGCTGGCATCTGCTCATTCAGGGTTGTGTTCCAGCTCCTCTGTCAGTTCCTGTGCATTCTTCAAAATGTTTCTCTTGGCTGCAGCAGCACTGCGTTCCTTCTGTTTGTCAGCTCCAGTAATTTAGTAAGACCTACCCCGAATGTGTGGGGTACCACCTCCATGGAAATTATCCAATTAAACGCCTTGCCCACAGTCGATTGAGTCACATCTCCGTGGAAGCACTCAATCAATAGGTTCCAACCTAATCAACACTAATACATCTGCCCCCACAAGATTGCATCAAAGAACATGGCTTTTGGGGGACATAGTACATCCAAACCAGCACACAGTTCAGCAACTTCAGGTGTTTCCTTCTGCCTATTCTAAAACAATAGACACTAAAAAGAAATATCCTATATAATGAGTCAGTAGTCACAGTCTTTGTTAAATCCTGATTTCTAAGTTACACCTCCTCCCTCTCATTTGAGCTTTCTTTCAATCTTCAGGGATATCTGGGCAATGACCATTTTAACTTAATGCTGGAAAGGGGTGTTGACTTTATGTGGTAGAGGCATGAAACTGGTTGATGTTCTTAAAGAGACTGGTACCTCTGGGTTTCAGGGCTTATCTGGCATAGGATCAATCTAGAGGCCTTAAGTTTCGGAAAAAAATAAACTTAACTAAGAAAAACTTTTGTAGAGACTCAGATAGAGCCAGGGCACTCCTTAGGGTTTTCAGGAATACTGTTGGTTGGGGGTTGGCATACTGTGGTAGTTTGCAATATCTGTCCAAAGCTTGCATAAGAGAACCTCCAGAATGACCTCTCAACCCTATTTGAAATCTCTTACCCACTGAAATTTTATTTTGTTCCATTTCTTTTTCCCCATTTGGTCAAGAAGGCATTCTTAATCCCACAATGCCAGGGCAAAGCTCATCCCCGCAAGTCATGTCCCATGTTGTCAGGGAGACTTACACCGCTGGGAGTCATGTCCCACATAGGGGGAGTGTAATAGTTTTTTTTTTATATAGTTGGCTGAAAGAGAGAGGCCACATCTGGGCAACAAAAGAGGCTCTCTGGTGGTGACTCTTAGGCATAATTACATGCTGGCCTAGTTTCGCCATTCGAGAAATAACTTTCATAAGGACGAGCCCCAGTATCGAAGGGTTGGCTTATTAAATTGTGAGTCCCTAATGCCTGAGGGAATATCAAGAATTCCCAGGTGGGGAAGTGTACTAGTTCCACATTCTGCCCCGCCCCCCAAGCCCCTCAAGGGGCCTTTGCAAATACTTTTTTATTTTCTGTCCAAAATACTCTGGAATGTAACCTGTACAGAATAATAGGATCTCATTCCCTATCCTAGGTTCCATGTATTTAGGTTGTTTAAGTAAACTGACCAGACAGGTTAAATTAAATATTGTGCTCAGAAAATTTAAATTTTGGACCAAATAAACATCTCTTCCTTTGATCTCACACAGAAGTTGAAATTTTAAAATACAGAGAATATTATCCTTTACCCTTTATTGTGATTTAGCTTAGTCCTAACCCGGTCCATTTCATTCATATCTCTAATTGGAATCTGATCTCTTATTCAGCTTTTTTAACAGTTGCTATATGGAGTAATGCTGACTTTCAGAACTGCAGAACTCTAACTCTGAGTCTCAAGTGTCACACGGATCCTCAATGTTCCAGGGAACTTTCAGGTTATACACAAAGAGCACAGTATCTCAAAATTTAGAAATAACTTAAAATTTGGAAATAGATGTGACTGCTGTAAAAGCTTACAATCTAGGAACCTCTACAATAAGCCTTATTTGAACATTCTGTACTCTTTAATCATCAACTGTTCATCTCTGCCCGCTCTCTATCACCTGATAATCTATGTACTCGAATTCAATTCTCAGAGTTTGCTCATAATGGTTAGTTTATATTAGTGAGACCATATACTATATGTCCTTTTGTTTCTAGCTTATTTCACTCAATGTAATGTCCTCAAGCTGCATTCACTTACTTGCATGCCACACAACTTCATTCCTTCCTGCAGCCACTCAATATTCAGTTATATGTATACACCATGGTTCGCCCTTCTGTTCATCAGTCTATGTACCCTTAAGCCACCTCTATCCATTACAAATTGTGAATAATGTTGCCCTAAACACCATTGTGCAAATGTTTATTCATGTCCCTGCTTTCGGTTCTTCCAAGTCTTTGTCTAATAACAGGGTTTCAGGATCATATGGCAACCCTATACTTAACCTACTGGTTGAACCACCACACTGCCCTCCAGAGGGTCTGCCTGATTTTACTTTCCCACCAACAGTGAATAGGTATATCGCTCTCTTCACATCTTTTCCAGCACTTGTACCCCTCTGTTTATTTTTTAAACAATTTTATTCAGACAGCATACAATCCATCCTAAGTATACAGTCAGTGGTTCCCAGTATAACATAGTTACACATTCAATACAACAATCTATATGAGAACATTTCCATTTCTTCACAAAGAAAGAAGAGGAGAAAAGAAAGAGAGAGAGAGAGAGAGAGAAAAACAAGAATCCCATACCCCTTCCTTAAATCCCCCTCTTATTGACATTTAACTTTGGTATGTTGCCTTTGTTACACTTAATGAAAGCACTACAATGTTACTGCATTTCTATCTTTCCTTCTGGTGTCATACATGCCCCTAGCCTTCTTTCAACCATACTCACATTCAGCTTTGTTCATTATACTTACAATTTTGTGCAACCATCACAGAGTATTGTGCTATCTATTTCTGGGTCTTTACAGACAATCCTGTTGAACATTCTGTACTCCTTCAGCATCAAGTGCCCAAACTCTACCCTCTTTCTATCTCCTGTTAACCTGTGCTCTCAAGTTTAACTCTCAGAGTTTGCTCAATATATTTAGTTCATATTAGTGAGACCATACTGTATTTGTTCTTTTGTTTCTGGCTTATTGCACTTGATATAACATCCTGAAGGTTCAGCCACACTGTTATATGTTCCATGACTTTATTCTGTCTTACTGCCTTGTAATAGTCCAGCATATGTATATACCACAGCTTGTTTATCCAGTCATCCATGGATGGACATTTGGGCTGTTTTTGTGACTTGGCAATCCTGAATAATGCTGCTATAAACATCAATGAGCCAATGTCCTTTTGTGTCCCTACTTTCAGATCCTCCAGATATGTACCTAATAATGGGACCGCGGGATCATATGGAAGTTCTATACTTAGCTTCCTAAGGAACTGCCAAACTGCCTTCCAGAGCGGTTGCACCATTCTACATTCCCACCAACAGTGAATGTGTGTATCTATTTCTCCATATTCTCTCCAGCACTTGTAGTTTTCTGTTTTTTTTTTTTTTTTGATGATGGTTATTCTAGTAGGTGTGAGATGATATCTCATTGTGGTTTTGATTTGCGTTTCCCTAATATCTAGTGAAGTTGAGCATCTTTTCATATGCTTTTCAGCCATTTGTGTTTCCTCTTTTGAAAAGTGTCCATCCACTTTCCTGTTTTTTAAATTGGGTTGTCTTTTTGTTGTTGAGTTGTAGCATCTCTTTGTGTATTCTGATTATTAAACCCTTATCTGATATATGTTTCCAAGTATTGTCTTCCATTGCATAGGCTGCCTTTTTACTTTCCTGATGAAGTCCTTTGATGCAGAAAAGTTTTCAATTTTGAGGCCTTCCCATTTATCAGTTTCTTCTTTCATTTCTTGCTCTTTGGGTGTAAGGTCTAGGAAAACATGTCCATCGTAAGATCCTTAAGATCCTTGAGATTTCCCTACATTTTCTTCTAAACATATTATGGTTCAGGGAGTTCATATTAATGATAACATACAATATCTCTTCTTTTTGCCTGAATTATTTCAGTTCAGTATTATGTCCTCAAGGTTCATTGATGTTGTCACATGTTTCAGGACCTCATTCGTTCTTACTGCTGCATAGTTTTCCATCACCTGTATATACCACATTTTGTTTATGTACTCCTCTGTTGAAGGATGCTTGGGTTGTTTCCATCTCTTGGCAATTGTGAATAATGCTGCTATGAACATTGGTGTGCAAATGTCTGTTCATGTCACTGCTTTCAGATTTTCTGGGTATATACCAAAAAAATGAAATTGCTGGATTGAACTGTAACTCGGTATCTAGTTTTCTGAGGAAACACCAGACTGTCTTCCAGAGTGTCTGTACCATTATACATTCCCACTAGCAGTGGATAAGAGTTCTAATTTCTCACATCCTCTCTAGTGTTTTTAGTTTCCTGTTTGTTTAATAGCAGCCATTCTTACTGGTGTGCAATGATAGCTAATGGTGGTTTTGATTTGCATTTCCCTAATAGCTAGTGAAGATGAACATTTTTTTCATGTGATTTTAGCCATTTGTGTTTCCTCTTCAGAAAAATGTCTTCTCATGTCTTCTGCCTATTTTATAATCGGGCTGTTTGTACTATTGTCGTTGAGTTGTAGGATTTCTTTATATATGCAGGATATCAGTCTCTTTTCAGATATATGTTTTCCAAATATTTTCTCCCATTGAATTGGCTGTCTCTTCACCTTTTTTACAAAGTCCTTTTAGGCACAGAAGCTTTTGGTTTTTAGTAGTTCCCATTTATCTATTTTTTCTTTCATTGCTTGTGCTTTGGGTGTAAAGTCTAAGCAGCTACCTCTTATTACTAGGTATTGAAGATGTTTCCCTATATTATCTTCTAAGAGTTTTATGGTACTGGCTCTTATATTGAGGACTTTTATCCACTTTGAGTTAATTTTTGTATAGGGTGTGAGATAGGGCTCCTTTTTCTTTCTTTTGGATATGGATATCCCATTCTCCTAGCCCCATTTGTTGAAGAGACTATTCTGTCCCAGTTCAGTGAATTTGGGGGCCTTGTCAAAAATCGGTTGACCATCGATCTGGAGGTTTATTTCCAAACTCTAGATTTGATTCCATTGATCAATATGCCTATCTTTATGCCAGTACCACACTGTTTTAACTACTGTGGCTTTATAGTAGATTTTAAAGTAAGGAAGTGTGAGTCCTCCCATTTCGCTCCTCTTTTTTGGAATGTTTTTGGCAATGTGAGGCCCCTTTCCCTTTCAAATAAATTTGATAACTAGCTTTCCCAAGTCTGCAAAATAAGGTGTTGGAATTTTGATTGGAATTGTGTTGAATCTGTATATCAGTTTGGGTAGAATTGACATCTTAACAACGTTTAGCCTTCCTATCCATGAATGAGGAATATCTTTCCACCTGTTTAGGTGCTTTTTGATTTCTTTAAAGTTTTGTAATTTTTGGTGTAGAGGTCTTTCACAACTTGGCTAAATTTTTTCCTAGGTACTTGATTTTTTTCATTGCTATTGTGAATGGATTTTTTTTCTTAATTGCCTCTTCAGTTAGATCATTACGAAAGTACATAGGAACATTACTGCCTGTTGCACATTCATGTATCTTGCCACTTTCTGAATTTGTTTATTAGCTCAGGTAGCTTTGTCGATTTCTCAGGATTTTCCAAATACAGGATCATATCATTTGCAAATAATGACAGTTTTATTTCCTCCTTTTCAACTATGATGGTTTTTATTTCTTTTTCTTGTCTAATTGCTGTGGCTAGAACTTCTTATTGAAAATTTTTGCATCTATATTCATTAGCGAGATTGGTCTGTAGTTTTCTTTTCTTGTAGTATCTTTGTCTGACTTTGGTATTAGGGTGATGTTGGCTTCATAGAATAAGTTAGGTAGCTTTCCTTTCTTTTAATTTTTTTTTGAAGAGTTTGAGTAGGATTGGTACTAATACTTTTTGAGTGCTTGATAGAATTCACATGTGAGGCCATTGGGTCCAGGACTTTTTTTGGGGAGGGGGGACTTTTTGATGATTGATTAAATCTCTTTCTTTTTATAATTCATTTGTTGAGGTCTTCTGTTTCTTCTCAAGTCAGTGTTGGTCATTCATACTTTTCCAGAAAGTTGTCCATTTCATCTAATTCATCTAGTTTGTAAGCATTTAGATACTCATAGTATCCTCTCATTATCTTCATTTCTCCCGAGTCAGTAGTTATGTACCCTGTTCTAGTTTGCTAATGCTGCCAGAATGCGAAACACCAGAGATGGATTGACTTTTATAAAAGGGGGTTTATTTGGTTACACAATTAGAGTCTTAGGCCATAAAGTGTCCAAGGTAACACATCAGCAATTGGGTACCTTCACTGGAGGATGGCCAATGGTGTCTGGAAAATCTCTGTTAGTTGGGAAGGCACATGGTTGGCCTCTGCTCCAAAGTTCTGGTTTCAAAATGGCTTTCTCCCAGAACGTTTCTCTCTAGGCTGCAGTTCCTCAAAAATGTCACTCTTAGTTGCTCTTGGGGTGTTTGTCCTCTCTTCGCTTCTCCGGAGCAAGAGTCTGCTTTCAACGGTCGTCTTCAAACTGTCTCTTAGCTGCAGCTACTCTCTCAGCTTCTGTGCATTCTTCAGAGTGTCCCTCTTGGCTGTAGCAAACTTGCTCCTTCTGTCTGAGCTTTTATAGTGCTCTAGTAATTTAATTCAGACCCACCCTGAATGGGTGGCACAACACCTCCATGGATTATCCAACCAAAGGTCTTGTCCACAGTTGATTGAATCACATCTCCATGGAAACACCCAAAGGATTCCACAATCTAATCAACACTAATATGTCTGCCCACACAAGATTGCATTAAAGATAATGGCGTTTTATGGGACATAATACATCGAACTGGCACACACTCCCTCCCATTTCTGGTTTTATTTATTTGCATTTTCTCTCTTTTTTTCTTTGTCAACCTAACTAAAGGTCCATCTATTTTACTGATTTTCTCAAAGAACCAACTTTTGGTTTTATTGATTCTCTGTTGTTTTCATGTTCGCAATTTCATTTATTTCTCCTCTAATCTTTATTTCTTTCCTTCCATTTGCTTTGGAGTTAGTTTGCTGTTCTTTCTCTAGGTCCTCCAGGTGAGCCATTTTGCCAATTTGAGACTGTCATGTACCCCAGGAAAGACTATGTTCTTTGATGCAATCTTATGGGGGCAGACATTATGGGTGGGTTCTTTTGATTAGGTTGTTTCCATGGAGACATGACCCACCCCACTGTGGGTGAGACCTTTTGATTAGATTATTTCCATGGAGTTGTGACCTCGCCCGTTCATGGTGGGTCTTGATTAGTTTACTGGAGTCCTTCAGATTGCTCAGGGGCCGACATAGACACAGACACTTGGAGATGACAGAAAGACATTTGGGGACGCTAAGCCAAGAGATGAAGCCCAGAGTTTGCCCCAGAGAAGCTAAGAGAGGCTCCCCAGACACTTAGAGAGAAATGCCCTTGGAGAACAAATAAGGATGCACAGCAGCTGTGAGTGAGAAGCTAAGAGAGATAGAAGCCCAGAGACATTTTGGAGAAAGCCATTTTGAAACCAGAACCAGGGGCTAACAGAGGTATTCTGTACATCATTAGCCTTTCTTCAGTGAAGGTATTCTATTGTTGATGCCTAGGTTTAGAAGGTGTTTTATTAACTGATGCCACAGAACTGTGAATTTATAACTTAATAAATCCCTTTGTAAAAGCCAATCCATTTCTGTTATTTTGCATAATAGCAGCTTTAGCAAACCAGAACAGCCATTAATTCCTCAATTTTTGCTATTCTTTTTTAATATAGACATTTGGGGCAATAAATTTCCCTCTCAGCACTGCCTTTGCTACAGCCCATAAGTTTTGATATGTTATGTTCTCATTTTCCTTTGCCTCATGATATTTACTGATTTCTTTTGTAATTTCTTCCTTGAGCCACTGGTTAAGAGTGTGTTGTTTAGCCTCCATGTATCTGTGATTTTTCCAGCCTTCCACCTCTTAGTCATTTCATTCCATTATCATCTGAGAGAGTGCTCTGTATAATTTCAGTCTTTTTAAATTTAGTGAGACTTGCTTTGTGACCCAACATGTGGTCTATCCTGGGGAATAGTCTATAAGCACTTGAGAAAAAAGTATATCCTACTGTTTTTGGGTGCAGTGTTCTGTAAATGTCTGTTAAGTCTAGTTCATTTATCATACTATTCAAGATCTCTGTTTCCTTACTGATCTTATGTCTAAATTTTCTATCCTTTGATGAGAGTAGTGTATTGAAGTCTCCAACTATTATTGTAAAAGTATCTACTTCTCTCTTCAGTGTTGTCAGTTTTTGCCTCATGTATTTTGGGGCACTTTGGCTCAATGCATAGATATTTATGATTATGTCTTCTTGATGGATTGTCCATTTTATTAATACATAGTGTCCTTCTGCATCTCTTTGTTTTAAATTTGAAGCGTAATTTGTCTGATATTGGTATACCTACCCTTGCTCTTGTCTGGTTATTGTTTGCATGAAATATCTTTTTCCAGCCTTCCACTTTCAACCTGTTTTGTCCTTGTTTCTACAGCAAGTCTCTTGTAGACAGCAAATAGATGGATCCTGTGTTTTTTTTTTTTTTTTTTTTACACGTTTTGCCAACCTATGTCTTTTGCTTGGGGAGTTTAATCAGTTAATATTTAATGTTATTACTGTAAAGGCAGTACTTCATCCATTTTTTCTTTTGGATTTTTTTTCTGTCTTACCTTATTTTTTTTCTCTCTTTTTACCCTATCAGTTACCCTTATTGATGATCTTCCTTGCTACACTCTTCTCCAAATCTCTCTCTCCTGTCTTTTCCTATGTACTTTAGTATTTCTTACAGAGCAAGTCTCTTGTTCCTGAACTCTCTCTACATATTTTAAACACTCCCTCATATTTGAAGGACAGTTTTGCTGGATATAGAATTCTTTTTTGGCAGTGTTTCACTTTCATTATCTTAAATGTATCATACCACTGCCTTCTCACCTCCATGGTTTCTGCTGAGAGATACGTACTTATTCTTATCAAGCTTCCCTTGTATGTGGCATCGCTTTTCTCTTACTTCCAAATTCTCTCTTTGCCTTTGACATTCAGAATCTGATTAGTAAATGTCTTGAGATACGTCTATTTGGATCTATTCTGTTTGGGGTATGCCACACTTCTTGTACCTGTAATTTTATGTCTTTCATAAGTGTTGGGAAATTTTCATTGATATTTCCTCCATTATTCTTTCTGCCCCCTTTCCCTTCTCTTCTCCTTCTGGGACACCCATAACAGATGTATTCATGCTTTTCATGTTGTCATTCAGTTCCCTGAGACCCTGCTCATATTTTCCATTCTTTTCCATATCTGTTCTTTTGTCTTTAGAATTTTAGATGTTCTGTCTTCCAATTCACTAATCCTTTCTTCTGCCTCTTCAAATCTGCTGTTGTATGTCTCCATCGTGTTTTTCATCTCTTCTGTTGTGCCTTTCATTCCCATAAATTCTGCCAATGGTTTTTTCAAGCTTTCATGTTCTTCTTTGTGGACACCTTGTGTCTTCTTTATATCTTCATCTCTTTTGACACATTTTCCTTCAACTCATTGATTTGATTTAAAAGACTTTTTTGAAATGTTTAATTAACTGTTTCACCTCTTGTAACTCAGTTGAGGTGTTAGTTTATTTCTTTGGCTGGGTTATATCTTCATTCTTCCTGGTATGAGTTGTTATTTTTTGCTGGTGTCTAGGCATCTGATTTTCTTGCTTGGTTTTTTCTGGGGGTCATCTTCTCTCTTTTGCCTAGGGTTTTCTCATTGGTTGGCTCTATTGGTTCTCTACTGGTTCTTCTTTCTCACTGGCCAGTTTTTAGATTGGTTCTGCCCACCATTCTCCCCACAAAACCATGTGTCCACAGTGTCCTGCCTCAGAGATAGGGGTAGGCGCTGGGCATCACAGCAGGGTCTCTGTTTGTGGGTAGAAATGTCTGCTGTATCCCAGTGGTCCTGTTTTTCCCTGGTCAGCAAAACCTGAGTTTGTTATAGGGTACAGTTTTAACATTTGAGTAGTCCATACTTCTCAGCCAGAACAGGGGCGTGTTCCAGCTCCAAAGGGCTGTTCAGAGGGTCTAGACCAGCTCCCGTGGGCCTGAAGTAGTGAAGAGCCCAATTCCTTTGCACTTTCTGTTCTGCCCTGTAGATAGTGCTATTCAGTAACTTTATCATCCTCAGAGGCACTTTGCTTTGGAGTCCAGGCTGCCTCTGACTCGGCGTTGCTGAAACTTCGTAGTTCCTAGGCCCTTATTTTGCCAGCCAAAATCTGGCTCAATGTAGGGCTATATCCCCCACTTTATTTTTGGCAGAGCACTTCCCCAACTGTCCCAGTTTTTAGCTGACCTCCAGGCAAGAATCAGACCGCCCACTGCTGTTTTCCTCAGGGGTGTGTGAAGTGCTTTCAGACCCAGGGCTTGAAAAACAGTCTCTGTCCACATTTTCTCAAACTCTTTGTCCATCACTGATCTGGGCTTTGAAATGTTCTCCCCACTTCCCCAGGTCTCCAAACAGTGGGAACCCCTCACTGCTGTGAGAGAATTTATATTTTGTGTCCCCAGTGGGAAAGATCCTGGCTGCTGTTTCTGTGCCCTTACCGAGCTGTGTGTGACCAAATGAGGGGGAGGGGAGCGGACAACCTAGTCTGAGACGGAAGTTTCCTACCTGGTATTTATATTTTTTCAATTCGGCATTTTTAGGGTCCATCTCCAGTCTGTATCTTCCTCCAGAGTTCTGAACAATCCAGAATTGTCCCTTTTTGTTGTTATTGTTGAATCTCTAGGGAGAGATTTTCAGTAGCTGTTTACATCACCGTGTTGATGATATCACCTTTAATGGTTCTTAATGGTCTTGCTTTAAACTTTTTTATTTCAAAAAAAAAATTTATCTGTCTGTTTGAAAGTAGGTTGTATACATCATGCTCCTTGAACACACAACACTTCCATGTACATTTCCTTAGAACAAGGATATTCACTTGTGCAAACACCTTAAGTTCAGTTATCAAGTTTAAGAAATTTAATGTTGATATAAGCTCACAGTCTATTCTCCATTTTTTTTCATATATCCCAAGAATTTTTCTGGATTTGATTTGCTGATATTTTCATAAGGATTTTTGCATTTATGTTCATGTGGGATATTGGCCCATAGTTTCTTGTAATCACTATGTCTGGTTTTGATACTAGGATAATTCTGGTCTCATGAAATGATTTGAGAGGTGTTCCCTTCTCTATTTTTTTGAAAGACTTTGGGTAGGAGTGAATTTTTTTTTTCTTTAAATGTTGACAGTATTTATTAGAGAAGCCATCCAGGCCTAGAATTTCTTTGTCGGAAGGCTGATAATTAAACATTTGGTTTCCTTAATTAATATAAAGCCGTCAGGTTTTTATTTGTTTGTTTGTTTGAATCAGGATCCAAGAAAGATATATGCATTGCATTTGGTTGATGTATCTCTTAAGACTTTAATCTTATAAATTTCTCCTTCCCCCTTTTATTCTCTTTCCAACTTCATTGAAGAGGAAATGACTTTTCCACAATTTGGAATTTGCTGGTAGTGTACTTGATATGTCAGTTGACATATTCTTCTAGAATCTGTATTTCCTATAAATTGGTAATTAGACTTACTGGCTCAACAATTTAGGTTCTGTTTTTTGTCAGAATGCATTTAGATGGTGTGATAGATCCCTTCTATTACATTGTGTCAGCAGGCACAAGATGCATTAAGCTTGATTAGTGAGTTAAACTGGAATAATTGGAATTATTATATATTCTTGGGAGTTTAAAAGGATGCAAACACTTTGGAGAACTGTTTGGTATTTTTTAAATAAAGTCAAACCTATATACATCCTCTAGCCTAACAATTCCACTCAGATAACACCAAAGAAATTAAAACATATCCTCAAAAGATGCATACAGGGATGTTCTTACCAACTTTTTTCATAATAGCCCCAAACTGGAAAAAACACAAATGCCCATCAACAGGAGAATGGAGAAACAAATTGTGCTGCATTTATACAAAGGAATACTATTCAACAATAAAAATGAACAAACTAATAAAGGCAATAATGTAAATGATCTCAAAAATATTTTGAACAAATAAGCCTAACACAAAAGTTACATACTTTATTTATATGATGTTTAAAAATAGGCAAAACCAATCTATGGTTATAGGAATTAGAAAGTGGTTGCCTCTGGGCTGCAGAGGGGATATTAACTGGAATGGGGTAAATGGAAACCTGTGGTGATGGAAATGCTCCATATCTTTAGTAGTGGTTGCATTTGTGATACAGTTGTCAGAGCTCATCAAGCTGACCACCTAAGTTCTGTACATTTTATTGTATATAAATCATACTTCAGTAAACAAACAAAAATAAATTTGGGGTAGAATTCACTTCATCTTTTCATCTGAAAAATACAAGGATATATGAAGGTGTGATGAAAAACAGCCATGAAAATATTTCATAACAAATTTCTTAAGGATTGCAGTACCAGATATTAATATCTTTAATATTAAAATTAAATTTTAATATCTTAAAATTGTGGAAGAATAATGAGTACAAATAGAAAAATCAGTGTATCAGCTTTTTAGCCAATATTTCCTTTATTTTCCTGTTAAAATATTTTTATGAGGGTGAAATTTACATATTATGAAATTTGCATATCTTCAGTATACAGTTCAGTGAGTTTTAACGAATGTATACCCCTGTATCAAACATCCTACCAAAAAACAGAACATTTTCATCACCAGAGATCTAATGTATTGATCATATTCTTTTCCTGCTTTCCCTGTAAAATCACGGAGACAAGAGCAAAATGCTTTTGTTCTCCTTAAATACATAAAAACAACAAGAAAATTCAAACCAGTTTTAGAACCAATAAAAATTGTAATTGTGGTAGCTGAAGAAATTAGTTGATATCTGGGACTCTTCTAAGAATCATAAGCCCCGATTTTGAAAAGTCCCTGAGCTAGCTAGTGTTTAGAGATTTAGAATTTTCTATTGTAAATTTCATAATTAGTACACATAATTTTTAATAGTTATATCTGAGAAGAGATAAACGCATCTTTTGAGGATATGTTTTAATTCTTTGGTGGTATCTGAGTGAAATTATAAGGTTATAAAGAATTCTCTCCCTTTAGCTGCTCTAATTCTTTTTTCTCTTGTTTCTGGTTGTCGAAACATCTATTGTACCTGTGTTTTAAATGTTTCAATGACAGCACAGGCTAGCAGTTCATAATAATAACAGATTTTTTTATATCTCATATTTCATCCTGAAGGATTCCTTAGTTAGTACTTTCTAGACTGTTTAAAATAGGTAAAAATCAATAAAATACAGGCACCTTTTTGGTAAAATATGCTTTACGCAAGGTGAAGAAGCAAGCAACAATTTGTGAAAGATATTGAAGGAGAATGTCATATCCATTTGAAATTATGGAGAAAACATTGATTTTTTTTTTTAAGCAGAAAAATCAGTGCCCAAATTTCAGTTTTGCTAATGTCCAAGGTTTGCCCTCCTTGAAAAAGTACAGTGGTATTTGAGCTGATCACAGACATAATCTTAGAACATGGCATTTTTCTGTTTAGTAATGTTAAGTATCTCTAAGGAGTCAATAAATATAGAAGTATTTGTAACTTACTATAGAAGTAGTTGTAATTTATTTTCTGTTTTCTGTTTTCTTACAATGTTCCTTAGATAATTTGTTTGCCTCCTGAATCTTCTCTCTTCTCTAACCAAATCTAATAGTTCCAATTTTTCTTCCTCTGCTTTTCTAAAAGATCTGGTAGATAGCACTTTTGTTTGCTGAGTGGAAAGAATGTCCAGCTTCTCAATTAGTAGCTCAGTCTTCTTTCATATCTCAGTCTTTTTAAACTCTTTCTTTTGTGGGAAACTGAGTAGGCTAGTTTGGGGGATGGCAGAATGGAAATTCTTAGACGACTTCTAGACTTCACTTAGAATTACTTCTAAGCATCTTCCTGCCTTAAATGTTAGAGGATCTTGGTAAAACCTTGAGGGGAAAGAAAACTTAGGGAAGTAAGAGTATGCCTTTGTGTATACTAGTAGGCAGATATATAAAAATGTGTTGTTTACTAAAGAATATTTAGTGGAGTAGTAGGGTGAGGTAGCTTTTCACACACACACACACACACACACACACAGTATAGAGATGTAGACGGACATTTTTCTTTTTAACTAACACTTGTAACCAAAAAAAGAAAGAAAAGAGAAGCCTCTATTTTTATGGGGAGGCACACACACACACAAACACACACACAGAGTCATTTTCTAAAAGCTAGAAAATTGTTTTCAAGGAGAAATGTATGATCTACAGTTGCAATGTTTAGACATTTGGCAATTGGATAAAATAATTTTTTGGTGAAAATAGGAAAACAGATTGACATAAATGTACATTAGGATAGTGACTTTCATTTCTTGTACATACACAGTGAAATAGTTCTGGCAATAAATTCTTGGGAAAGTAGCGTAGGGATTGGATAAATGTCATAGTTTATGACTGAATACATATAAACAGGTGAAAACTCAGGATAGAGAGGTAATAGTAACTACCTGATAAAGAGACTTAAACCCTTTCACCCAACAAAAAAAGAAACTGCATTAGAGTTATAATTTGATATTATAGTTTGATTTTTTTAAAAAGATACTGGTCACCTTTCTGGGTACCATGGATACATAATATAAAGAATAGAATGCCTTTTGTTCCCCAGTGTTAAGAAGTGTTTATCTTAACTGTAAAAAAAGATTTTATTTCTAAGAATTTGATACTACACATTCTGGAATACCAGAATCCAAGATTATTATACCAGTAGTACCAAGATTATTGAAAAAGGTGACATGGGCCATATTTCTGCCACAGGTATTAAAAATAAAGGGTAGTTGACCATGCAGAATTGCATAGCTATTTCAAGTCAGCTACCAAGCTACAGTTTAATTCTACCATGTTGGCAACATACCAAGAGCTTCCAGACCTTTCCTTTATTCCCCAAATCCACCTATGCTGTTCCATCTCTAGATTTCAGATTTTTCATGACTTTTACCTTCACTTTTCTTAGTCTTGTCTAAGTATGCTTCCCACTTTTACTTTTTCTATCCTCTGAATTTCTGTAACATACATACTGTCTTAAGACCTCTTCTCTGTTTTAACTCAGTAGAAATTCCTTGAGACCAGAACAATTTGTTATATTTCTTCATATACATTAGTAAGCAAATACTGGGCAACTAGTAAGCAGTATGGAAAATAACTTTCAGGGGAATTCAGAAGAGGGAGCAATTAATAGTGTGATAATGGGTGTTTGCAGGAAATGGATTACCAAGGGGACCTAAACTAAAGTAGTATCAGGTCTTGGGGAAGATAAGAAAGGACATTCTAGACTAGGATTTAAGAATGAGCTGAGTCACAAATGTGTATGTAGCATAGCAGCTAAAACCATAGGTGCTAGTTAATATTGGATGAGTCAACTAACAAACAAATGAATATATCAGAGTCAAGTGATTTGGCCAAGTTTACTGAACTTGTTCCTTTTAAGTCATTCATTCATCACACATTTTTAAATACTACGGTTCATAAATGAAGAAATTGCGATTATTTTAAGATGCTCAAACTCTAATAGGGCAGACAGAAACATAAAAAATATTAAAATATGTGAACTGCAATAAGTGGTATGTACAAGGTCTATGGGAAATCAGAGGAGGAAGCTGCAGAGAGGATTTGTGTAGTATAGGCCAAATTCTCAAACACCTTAAATGCCAGGCTCAATTATTTGAAAATTATTTTGGTTATCATTAAAGTAAAAATACTGTGTCAGGGAACTATGTAAAGGTTTAGGACAGCGCTGATCCTTCCTGAGATTTTCTTGTGGGTCTTAGTTAATCAGTATCTCTGGGAGTTTCTCTAGCCTGGCCCCATAATTATGCCTCAGGTTCAGCTGAACACAAACATCAGGGATAATGGTTGAAAGAGTTGACCATATCTGACTTGTTGGGAAATACCTTCTCAGAAGGTGGTAACCCTTTAATGTTAAAATTTCATAAATATCAAATTGAGATGCCTTAATTGTGAAGACCAGAAATATCTACATAACTTAAAGGATATTATTGATTTTGAAGGTGATAGTTGAGTGTATTTGAAATCTGAAAAAGAAAGAACAAGGACAAGAGTATTGGTTTGGATTTTGCTGAGTTTTCAAAGGTATTTTAAAGATCTATAACTAAATATAAATGTTTCTGTCTCAAATTATTCTTTATTTCCAGTCATTTGATCTTTCAAAAATGAAAAGGAAGAAAAATATTACAACTTATTCTCCAACAACTGGAACTCGTCAAATAAGCCCATTTACTTCTCCTACAAGCTCTAAAGAACAAGATCGCAGAGATGCACCATCAAACGGTTAGTTGAACATTCTTTTCCACTTATTATGAAATTTTTCTAGTTATTGATTAAATCAGATTTCGATTTAATAATATATCGGTCTTGCTGCTGCTGATTTTTCTCCTCTCTTAAAGAATTCAACATAGAAAAAGCTAGAATGTAGGTAATACTTTGGACAAAAATGTAAACTTTCTAGGCACTTACTTTTTTTTTTTTTAAATGCAATTTTATTGAGATATAATCAGATAACATACAGTCATTCAGAGTGTACCATCAGTTGTTCACAGAATTGTTCATACAGTTGTGCATTCATCACCACACTCAAACTTTGAACATTTTCATTATCCAAAATATAAAATAAAGATTAAAATAAAAAAGAACATCCAAAACGTCTCGTTCCACTCCTCCCCGCATTGTTCATTTACTCTTTTTTATACAGTTTGATAGAGACATATTCACACACCCTACAGTCATCCACAGTGTACAGTTATTCACAGCACCATCATACATTTGTTCATTCACCACCAGAATCAATTTTTGAACTTTTTCCTTACTCCAAAAAAAAAAAAGCAAAAAAAGAACACCTAAATCTTTTCATCCCTTCCGTCCCACCCTATTCTTCATCTAATTTTTGTCCCCATTTTTCCACTCATTTGGCCATATACTGGATAAAGGGAGTGCGAGCCACAAGGTTTTCACAATCACATAGTCACACTGTACAAGCTATATAGTTATACAGTCGTCTAGGCACTTACTTTTAAAATGCTATTGCAGACTCTAGTCCCTTACTATCCTGTCCATTAAATAGAAAGTATGGCCTAACTGCCTTCAGCTCCTATCAATTATAATGGTTACAGATACTTCCCTTAGCAAGCTGTCCATCATGTGCATAAATTAAAGGGCACATAATTCAGATACTACTGCAATACAGTTTAAGAGTGATACTTCTAAATATTATTTCTATCCATGTTGTCCATTTAGTTTTATCCACATTTATATAGCTTGCCTTTATTTATTATCTTTATTCCCTTCTTTTCCTTTACTATTTTAAATGTGTTTGTAAAAGGCTCATGGAATTTTCCATTAGAGGAAAACCTAATTTTAATATGAAATTCTTTATTTTAAAGTATTATTAGTTTAATTTTGACATACATATTTGTTGTTTTCTGCTAGTTCATCACCAAAATATTTATTTAAAATCAACTATTTAAAATATTTGAAATATTTAAAAATCAAAGTAATTTGGCTTCATAGATTTAATTATTAATATTAGAAAAGACCATGAATCAGTGACGTATCAATTTTTATAATATAAAATTTTAAGTAGACTCAAATGTTATAAAGTATGTAGTAGATATGCTCTGATTAGCCCAATTCATATTTTATTGCCTAATATTTACTGAGTGTTATGCATATATTAGAAGCTACACCGAATAAAAGAAATTTTATCTTTTACACCTAATTTTGTTTTAATTAAACACATTACTTTAGATTCCCAGCTGCTTAAACAAATGCATATAATATACATAATGGGTTGGCTTAAACAATGGGAATTTATTGGCTCACAGTTTTGAGGTTGCTAGAAGTATATAATTGAAGTTTCAGCAAGGTGATGCTTTCTTCTCAAAGACTGTGGCCATCTGGGGCTGGTATCCAGCAATCCTTGGGATTCCTTGGCTTTGCTGTCACATGGCGATGCCCTCTCGTTTCTCTTCCAGCTTCTAGCTTCTCGTGGTTTCTTTTTCTGTGTCTGATTTCCTTTGCATTTTAAGAACTTCATCCATATTGGATTAAGGCCTGCCGTCATTCAGTTTGGGCACACCTTAACTATTAACATCTTCAAAGGGTCCACACCCACAGATCCGGGAGTTGGAACCTGAACACACCTTTTGTAGGGGACATGTTCCAATCTCAAACACACATAACGATATCTTAAACTTTTGAATTACTTTGATTTTACTTTAATCAAAAGTGTTTTTTATATTAAAGCTATTACTATTAGATTTGCTTTCACAAAATATAAGAAAGTGTGTGCATTTTCTTGAAGTTTCATAGTCTGTTTTTATGCACCTGATAAATCTTTTGTTTAAAATTAGAAATTAATGCCTTAGAGATTGCTTGTCTCTATAAAGAAAAATGTGAATCGATTTTAAGTAGATACGTACTGAATTTCCATATTGTAATTGAGTACGGACTTCAGGGAACATCCTTTTTGCCCATAAAAAGATTGTTTACATGATCCTGATATTCAAGTGGATAATTATCACAGCTTATAATAGTAAGTAAGCTCTTTTTTAAAAAAAGTAATATAGCCACAGTTTCTGGGGTGCTGGCAGTATTCTTTTTCTAACCTATGTTGTGTTTACATTGATTCACTCTGTAATTTTTTAAACTTTCATATGTTTTATACGGTCTTTGATATGTATATCCTACATACAGAAGTCTCAAAATAGAAGAATAGAAACTTTAGTTATATATCAGATGATGAAATTTGTGAGCATTACATTGCCCATCCTAATATGTCATCTTGCACATGTTTTAAAAATAAGGTAGCCTGACTTTTATTCAGTAACTTAATAAAAATAAATAAGAAAATGGGTCTCATGAGCTAATTTAAGTTCCAAATAATATAATAATCTGTATTAACAACTGCCACTTTACAATATTGTGTAAAACATAAGGTATAGCTTAAATAAGCATTTTTATTTAAATAACATTTTCAAGGGCATTTTTTGTGCTTCTCATTTCCCATCACATTTAGAATAAAATCCAAAATCAGGATGTTTCAGGCCATACATGATC
Source organism: Choloepus didactylus (assembly GCF_015220235.1). NCBI lineage: Eukaryota > Metazoa > Chordata > Mammalia > Pilosa > Megalonychidae > Choloepus > Choloepus didactylus. Next base: position 182,298,285 of record NC_051308.1, read on the forward strand.
TAATGCCAAATCACCTTGTCTACTTCATTTTCTATTACTATTCTGCAGTTTTATACTACTTTAGCTACTCTGAATTTCTTGCTATTTTTCAGTGATTCTGAGCTCCATCCTGCTACAAGGCCATTGTGCTTGTAATTCTCTCCATCTGGAATATTCTTTCCCAGAAAGAATAAATGTACAAATTTATAAGTACTTTGTATATACATTTGACCTATGTACTATGTGAACAGAAGGCTTAGTATTAAATTTAAATCCATTTTTATTTGTAATTATAAAATGAACAAAAATCTAATTCTGTTTCTTTCCTCTGCTTAAACCTATGTAGGCCAGAAATATCTAATTTGGTTCAAACACTTCATTTTATTTCTCATTATACCCCTGCCCTCTGATACATCCTAGCAAACTTCTCCAAATTACTGCTTTGGAGAGAAGCGGAAGGATGACAGACTTTTCCTTCTCCTATACTGACAAGAACACATCAGACTTACTATTTAATGCTTACAGTATAAGAATAAACATCAAATTTGGCATACTTAAAGAAAATACCTGTAAACTAGATAATAGATCTGAGAATATCACTCAGCCTGTAGCAATGTAGCACAGATATATAAAGATATGGAAATGTGATAAAACCAAAAAGAGAAATGAAAGATAGAATAAGAAGGTCCAATCTATGTTAAATTGGAGTTTCACAGGGTAGAATAGATAAAATGAGGCAGAGGAAAGTCAAAGATATAAGGACCATAAATGTTCCATAACTGAAGAAAGACATGAATGTCCAGATCAAAGTAGCATACTTAGTCTGAGCAGGATGAACTAAAACAAGGATAGTGGTAAAACTGCAGAATATCAAAGGCAAAGAAAATTTTTAAAGCAACTGGAGAAAAGGCCTACTATCTACAAAGGAATGACACATTGATGGTAGACGTTTTATCAGTAAGACTCCAGAAGAAAATGGGATAATATAATACCAATTAAGAATCAGAGCTAAATTTTGCTTCAGAAGTGAGGATGAAACATATTTTCAGATAAATTCTGGGAGAATGTACCATTCATAGGTGCTCACTGAAAGGACTGCTAAAAAATGTATTTCTGTGAGAAGCAAATTGAATCTCATATGGTGGAGTGGAGTGCAAATAGCAGTGGTGAAAAATGAATGAGTAAGTCATTGGTAAATCTAGTAACAAACTTACTATAAAGGAAAAGATAAACAATTTGAGAGGGGTTAAAAAATAGGTGTCTGTTATTTAATAGATGACACTAGCATGGGAGATGAGAGGAAAGAAAGTAGTTAAAGTGTTTTGAAATCCATGTATTCTTCAGGCAGAAGATAGGATCTTTATCAGTTCACTTTTTAACTGTGTTTTTGAAACACCATACCTACATAGAGGCAGGGCAAGAAACAGAAGAACAAGAGGTGAAAAACTGATCAACTAAATAGAACCTAACTTAGAGATCCAGTATAAATTGAACTGAATACTAAAGGTTAGAGAACAAAGCCAACCAACAAGAAAATCCTAGATAAAAGAGTGAAAACGAACTCCAGAATAAACCAATCAAGAAAGCCACATACCTAGACAACTTAAAATAACGAGCCATACTAGGAAACACGAAAATATGGACCAGCCAAAGGAACAAACTAATAGTTCCACTGAGATACAGAAGTTGAGATAACTAATGCTAAATCAATTCAATGAAATAAGGGAAGAACTAATTAAAGATGTTCAAACAAATCTCCTAAATCAATTAAAAAATCAATTCAATGAACTGAGGAAAGACATGGCCAAAGAGATGAAGTATATAAGGAAGACACTGGATGACCATAAAGAAGAATTTGTAAACTTGAAAAAACAAATGTGCCAAGAGATGGAAACAACCCAAATGTCCTTCAACTGATGAGTGGATAAATAAAATGTATATACACACGATGGGATACTACACAGCAGTAAGAAGGAACAGCGTTGTGAAACATATGACAACATGGATGAACCTTGAAGACAATGCTGAGTGAAATAAGCCAGGCACAAAAAGAGAAATATATGCTACCACTAATGTGAACATTGAAAAATGTAAAATAAATGGTTTATAATGTAGAATGTAGGGGAACTAGCAATAGAGAGCATTTAATGAAGGGGGAACGATAACTTAATAAGAACAGATAAGCTATCATGGGTAAATTTAACATTCTGTGAATGCCCAGGAATGACTATGGTTTGTTAACTTCTGGTGGGTATGATAGGAACAAATTCACAGAAATGTTGCTCTATTAGGTTATTTTCTTGGGATAGAGTAGGAACATGTTGGAAGTAAAGTAGTTATATTAGGTTAGTTGTCTTTTTCTTACTCCCTTCTTACGGTTTGTTTGAAATGTTTTTTTATTGTATGTTTTTTTTTAAAAATTTTTGATATAGTTAATAGTATATTTAAAAAAAAAGCTAATTAAAAAAAGAAAAACAATGAAAAAAATATGCAGAGCCCTTCTGAGGAGCTGGTGGAGAATGCAGGGGTATTGAGCTTCCCCACCTTGATGGTTGTTGATGTGTTCACAGACATAGGGGACTGGTGATTTGATCGGCTGAGCCCTCTACCATGCAACTTGCTCTTGGGAAGACTTGCTGCAAAGAAGAGGCTAGGCCTGCCTATAGTTGTGCCTGAGAGTCTCCTCCTGAATGTCTCTTTGTTGCTCAGATGTGGCCCTCTTTTTCTAGCTAAGCCAACTTGGCAAGTGAAATCACTGCCCTGCCCCCTGTGTGGGATCTGACACCCAGGGGAGTAAATCTCCCTGGCAACGTGGAATAGACTCCTGGGGAGGAATATAGACCTGGTGTCGTGGGATGGAGAGCGTCTTCTTGACCAAATGGGGGATGAGAAAGGAAATGAAATAAGCTTCATTGGCAGATTCCAAAAGGAGCCAAGAGGTCATTCTGGTGGGCACTCTTACGCACAATATAGACAACCCTTTTTAGGTGCTAATAAATTGGAATAGCTAGCAATGGATGCCTGAAACTATCAAACTGCAGTCCAGAACCCTTGAATCCTGAAGATGATTTTGTAGAGATGTGGCTTATGAGGGGTGACAATGTGATTGGGAGAGCCATATGGACCACACTCCCCTTTGTCCAGTGTATGGATGGATGAGTAATAAATAGGTGCAAAAAGAAAAAAAAAAGGCACCCAGTGTTCTTTTTTACTTTAATTGTTCTTTTGAACTTTAATTTTTATTCTTAATATTTGTGTGTGGGTGTGGTAATGAAAATGTTCAAAAATTAATTTTGGTGAACGCACAACTATATAATGGTACTGGGAACAATTGAATGTACACTTTGTATTACTGCATGGTGTGTGAATATATCTCAAAATTGAATTTAAAAAAACAACAAAAAATGGCAGAACTTATGGGGATGAAGGGCATAATGGAGGAGATGAAAAACACAATGGAGGGATACAACAGTAGATTTGAACAGGCAGAAGAAAGGATCAGTGAATTGGAAGATAAGACATTTGAATTCATACACAAAAAAGAACAGATGGTGAAAAGAATGGAAAAATATCAGCAAGATCTTAGGGAGCTGAGTGGCAACATTGTGTTTTTCATCTCCGTTATGCCCTTCATCCCCATAAGTTCTGACATTTTTTTTGTTTTTTTTTTAATTCAATTTTGAGATGTATTCACATACCATGCAGTCATACAGTGTACATTCAGTTGTTCACAGTACCATTATATAATTGTGCGTTCATCACCAAAATTAAGTTTTGAACATTTTCATTACCACACACACAAAATTATTAAGAATAAAAATTAAAGTGAAAAAGAACAATTAAAGTAAGAAAAGAACACTGGGTGCCTTTTTTTTTCTTTTTGCCCCCATTTTTTACTCATATACATGTTATGGGGGTCCCAGAAAGAGAAGAGATGGGAAAGAGGGCAGAAAGAATAAAGAAGAAATAGTCACAGAAAATTTCCCAACTCTTATGAAAGACAGAAAATTACAGATGCAAGAAGTACAGCATACTCCAAACAGAATAGATCCCAATAGACCTACTTCAAGACACCTACTGATCAGATTGTCCAATGTCAAAGACAAAGAGAGAATTCTGAAAGCAGCAAGAGAAAAGCAATCCATCACATATAAGGGAAGCTCGATAAGATTGTACACATTTCTCTTCAGAAACCATGGAGGTGAGAAGGCAGTGGTATGATATATTTAAGATACTGAAAGAGAACTGCCAACAAAGAATACTATATCCAGCAAAACTGTCCTTCAAAAATGAGAGAGAGATTAAAATATTTTCAGACAAAGAGACATTGAGAGAATTTGTGAATAAGAGACTGGTGCTATAAGAAATTCTAAAGAGGAGGCGGGGCAAGATGGCAGACTGGTGAGCTGTATGTTTTAGTTACTCCTCCAGGAAAGTAGGTAGAAAGCCAGGAACTGCGTGGACTGGACACCACAGAGCAATCTGTCTTTGGGCATACTTCATACAACACTCATGAAAATGTCGAACTGCTGAGATCAGCGAAATCTGTAAGTTTGTGCTGCCAAGGGACCCGCGCCCCTCCCTGCCAGGCTCAGTCCCGTGGGAGGAGGGGCTGTCAGCTCCGGGAAGGAGAAGGGAGAACTGCAGTGGCTGCTCTTATCGGAAACTCATTCTACTGATCCAGACTCCAACCATAGATAGACTGAGACCAGACACCAGAGAATCTGAGAGCAGCCAGCCCAGCAGAGAGGAGACAGGCATAGAAGAAAAAAAAAAAAAAACAACACGAAAAACTCCAAAATAAAAGCAGAGGATTTTTGGAGTTCTGGTGAACACAGAAAGGGGAAGGGCGGAGCTCAGGCCCTAAGGCGCACATGCAAATCCCGAAGAAAAGCTGATCTCTCTGCCCTGTGGACCTTTCCTTAATGGCCCTGGTTGCTTTGTCTCTTAGCATTTCAATAGCCCATTAGATCTCTGAGGAGGGCCCTTTTTTTTTTTTTTTTTAATCCTTTTTTCTTTTTCTAAAACAATTACTCTAAGAAGCCCAATACAGAAAGCTTCAAAGAATTGCAATTTGGGCACGTCAAGTCAAGAGCAGAACTGAGAGAGCTCTGAGACAAAAGGCAATAATCCAGTGGCTGAGAAAATTCACTAAACACCACAACTTCCCAAGAAAAGCGGGGTGTCCGCTCACAGCCACCATCCTGGTGGACAGGAAACACTCCTGCCCATCGCCAGCCCCATAGCCCAGAGCTGCCCCAGACAACCCAGTGTGACGGAAGTGCTTCAAATAACAGGCACACACCACAAAACTGGGCGTGGACATTAGCCTTCCCTGCAACCTCAGCTGATTGTCCCAGAGTTGGGAAGGTGGAGCAGTGTGAATTAACAAAGCCCCATTCAGCCATCATTTGAGCAGACTGGGAGCCTCCCTACACAGCCCAGCAGCCCAGAACTGCCCTGGGGGGACGGCACTCACCTGTGACATAGCACAGTCATCCCTCAACAGAGGACCCGGGGTGCACAGCCTGGAAGAGGGGCCCACTTGCAAGTCTCAGGAGCCATACGCCAATACCAAAGACTTGTGGGTCAGTGGCAGAGACAAACTGTGGCAGGACTGAACTGAAGGATTAGACTATTGCAGCAGCTTTAAAACTCTAGGATCACCAGGGAGATTTGATTGTTAGGGCCACCCCCCCCTCCCCGACTGCCCAGAAACACACCCCACATACAGGGCAGGCAACACCAAGTACACACGCAAGCTTGGTACACCAGTTGTACCCCACAAGACTCACTCCCCCACTAACCAAAAAGGCTAAGCAGGGGAGAACTGGCTTGTGGAGAACAGGTGGCTCGTGGACGCCACCTGCTGGTTAGTTAGAGAAAGTGTACTCCACGAAGCTGTAGATCTGATAAATTAGAGATAAGGACTTCAATAGGTCTACAAACCCTAAAAGAACCCTATCAAGTTCAGCAAATGCCACGAGGCCAAAAACAACAGAAAATTATAAAGCATATGAAAAAACCAGACGATATGGATAACCCAAGCCCAAGCACCCAAACCAAAAGATCAGAAGACACACAGCACCTAGAGCAGCTACTCAAAGAACTAAAGATGAACAATGAGACCATAGTACGGGATATAAAGGAAATCAAGAAGACTCTAGAAGAGCATAAAGAAGACATTGCAAGACTAAATAAAAAAATGGATGATCTTATGGAAATTAAAGAAACTGTTGACCAAATTAAAAAGATTCTGGACACTCATAGTACAAGACTAGAGGAAGTTGAACAACGAATCAGTGACCTGGAAGATGACAGAATGGAAAATGAAAGCATAAAAGAAAGAATGGGGAAAAAAATTGAAAAAATCGAAATGGACCTCAGGGATATGATAGATAATATGAAACATCCAAATATAAGACTCATTGGTGTCCCAGAAGGGGAAGAAAAGGGTAAAGGTCTAGGAAGAGTATTCAAAGAAATTGTTGGGGAAAACTTCCCAAATCTTCTAAACAACATAAATACACAAATCATAAATGCTCAGCGAACTCCAAATAGAATAAATCCAAATAAACCCACTCCGAGACATATACTGATCACACTGTCAAACACAGAAGAGAAGGAGCAAGTTCTGAAAGAAGCAAGAGAAAAGCAATTCACCACATACAAAGCAAACAGCATAAGACTAAGTAGTGACTACTCAGCAGCCACCATGGAGGCAAGAAGGCAGTGGCATGATATATTTAAAATTCTGAGTGAGAAAAATTTCCAGCCAAGAATACTTTATCCAGCAAAGCTCTCCTTCAAATTTGAGGGAGAGCTTAAATTTTTCACAGACAAACAAATGCTGAGAGAATTTGCTAACAAGGGACCTGCCCTACTGGAGATACTAAAGGGAGCCCTACAGACAGAGAAACAAAGACAGGACAGAGAGACTTGGAGAAAGGTTCAGTACTAAAGAGATTCAGTATGGGTACAATAAAGGATATTAATAGAGAGAGGGGAAAAATATGGCAAACATAAACCAAAGGATAAGATGGCCGATTCAAGAAATGCCTTCACGGTTATAACGTTGAATGTAAATGGATTAAACTCCCCAATTAAAAGATATAGATTCGCAGAATGGATCAAAAAAAATGAACCATCAATATGTTGCATACAAGAGACTCATCTTAGACACAGGGACACAAAGAAACTGAAAGTGAAAGGATGGAAAAAAATATTTCATGCAAGCTACAGCCAAAAGAAAGCAGGTGTAGCAATATTAATCTCAGATAAAATAGACTTCAAATGCAGGGATGTTTTGAGAGACAAAGAAGGACACTACATACTAATAAAAGGGGCAATTCAGCAAGAAGAAATAACAATCGTAAATGTCTATGCACCCAACCAAGGTGCCACAAAATACATGAGAGAAACACTGGCAAAACTAAAGGAAGCAATTGATGTTTCCACAATAATTGTGGGAGACTTCAACACATCACTCTCTCCTATAGATAGATCAACCAGACAGAAGACCAATAAGGAAATTGAAAACCTAAACAATCTGATAAATGAATTAGATTTAACAGACATATACAGGACATTACATCCCAAATCACCAGGATACACATACTTCTCTAGTGCTCACGGAACTTTCTCCAGAATAGATCATATGCTGGGACATAAAACAAGCCTCAATAAATTTAAAAAGATTGAAATTATTCAAAGCACATCCTCTGACCACAATGGAATACAATTAGAAGTCAATAACCATCAGAGACTTAGAAAATTCACAAATACCTGGAGGTTAAACAACACACTCCTAAACAATCAGTGGGTTAAAGAAGAAATAGCAAGAGAAATTGCTAAATATATAGAGATGAATGAAAATGAGAACACAACATACCAAAACCTATGGGATGCAGCAAAAGCAGTGCTAAGGGGGAAATTTATAGCACTAAATGCATGTATTAAAAAGGAAGAAAGAGCCAAAATCAAAGAACTAATGGATCAACTGAAGAAGCTAGAAAATGAACAGCAAACCAATCCTAAACCAAGTAGAAGAAAAGAAATAACAAGGATTAAAGCAGAAATAAATGACATAGAGAACAAAAAAACAATAGAGAGGATAAATATCACCAAAAGTTGGTTCTTTGAGAAGATCAACAAGATTGATAAGCCCCTAGCTAGACTGACAAAATCAAAAAGAGAGAAGACCCATATCAACAAAATAATGAATGAAAAAGGTGACGTAACTGCAGATCCTGAAGAAATTAAAAAAATTATAAGAGGATATTATGAACAACTGTATGGCAACAAACTGGACAATGTAGAAGAAATGGACAATTTCCTGGAAACATATGAACAACCTAGACTGACCAGAGAAGAAATAGAAGACCTCAACCAACCCATCACAAGCAAAGAGATCCAATCAGTCATCAAAAATCTTCCCACAAATAAATGCCCAGGGCCAGATGGCTTCACAGGGGAATTCTACCAAACTTTCCAGAAAGAACTGACACCAATCTTACTCAAACTCTTTCAAAACACTGAAGAAAATGGAACACTACCTAACTCATTTTATGAAGCTAACATCAATCTAGTACCAAAACCAGGCAAAGATGCTACAAAAAAGGAAAACTACCGGCCAATCTCCCTAATGAATATAGATGCAAAAATCCTCAACAAAATACTTGCAAATCGAATCCAAAGACACATTAAAAAAATCATACACCATGACCAAGTGGGGTTCATTCCAGGCATGCAAGGATGGTTCAACATAAGAAAAACAATCAATGTATTACAACACATTAAAAACTCGAAAGGGAAAAATCAATTGATCATCTCAATAGATGCTGAAAAAGCATTTGACAAAATCCAACATCCCTTTTTGATAAAAACACTTCAAAAGGTAGGAATTGAAGGAAACTTCCTCAACATGATAAAGAGCATATATGAAAAACCCACAGCCAGCATAGTACTCAATGGTGAGAGACTGAAAGCCTTCCCTCTAAGATCAGGAACAAGACAAGGATGCCCGCTGTCACCACTGTTATTCAACATTGTGCTGGAAGTGCTAGCCAGGGCAATCTGGCAAGACAAAGAAATAAAAGGCATCCAAATTGGAAAAGAAGTAAAACTGTCATTGTTTGCAGATGATATGATCTTATATCTAGAAAACCCTGAGAAATCGACGATACAGCTACTAGAGCTAATAAACAAATTTATCAAAGTAGCGGGATACAAGGTTAATGCACATAAGTCAGTAATGTTTCTATATGCTAGAAATGAACAAACTGAAGAGACACTCAAGAAAAAGATACCATTTTCAGTAGCAACTAAAAAAATCAAGTACCTAGGAATCAACTTAACCAAAGATGTAAAAGACCTATACAAAGAAAACTACATAACTCTACTAAAAAAAATAGAAGGGGACCTTAAAAGATGGAAAAATATTCCATGTTCATGGATAGGAAGGCTAAATGTCATTAAGATGTCAATTCTACCCAAACTCATCTACAGATACAATGCAATCCCAATCAAAATTCCAACAACCTACTTTGCAGACTTGGAAAAGCTAGTTATCAAACTTATTTGGAAAGGGAAGATGCCTCGAATTGCTAAAGACACTCTAAAAAAGAAAAACGAAGTGGGAGGACTTACACTCCCTGACTTTGAAGCTTATTATAAAGCCACAGTTGCCAAAACAGCATGGTACTGGCACAAAGATAGACATATAGATCAATGGAATCGAATTGAGAATTCAGAGATAGACCCTCAGATCTATGGCCAACTGATCTTTGATAAGGCCCCCAAAGTCACTGAACTGAGCCATAATGGTCTTTTCAACAAATGGGGCTGGGAGAGTTGGATATCCATATCCAAAAGAATGAAAGAGGACCCCTACCTCACCCCCTACACAAAAATTAACTCAAAATGGACCAAAGATCTCAATATAAAAGAAAGTACCATAAAACTCCTAGAAGATAATGTAGGAAAACATCTTCAAGACCTTGTATTAGGCGGCCACTTCCTAGACTTTACACCCAAAGCACAAGCAACAAAAGAGAAAATAGATAAATGGGAACTCCTCAAGCTTAGAAGTTTCTGCACCTCAAAGGAATTTCTCAAAAAGGTAAAGAGGCAGCCAACTCAATGGGAGAAAATTTTTGGAAACCATGTATCTGACAAAAGACTGATATCTTGCATATACAAAGAAATCCTACAACTCAATGACAATAGTACAGACAGCCCAATTATAAAATGGGCAAAAGATATGAAAAGACAGTTCTCTGAAGAGGAAATACAAATGGCCAAGAAACACATGAAAAAATGTTCAGCTTCACTAGCTATTAGAGAGATGCAAATTAAGACCACAATGAGATACCATCTAACACCGGTTAGAATGGCTGCCATTAAACAAACAGGAAACTACAAATGCTGGAGGGGATGTGGAGAAATTGGAACTCTTATTCATTGTTGGTGGGACTGTATAATGGTTCAGCCACTCTGGAAGTCAGTCTGGCAGTTCCTTAGAAAACTAGATATAGAGTTACCATTCGATCCAGCGATTGCACTTCTCGGTATATACCCGGAAGATCGGAAAGCAGTGACACGAACAGATATCCGCACGCCAATGTTCATAGCAGCATTATTCACAATTGCCAAGAGATGGAAACAACCCAAATGTCCTTCAACAGATGAGTGGATAAATAAAATGTGGTATATACACACGATGGAATACTACGCGGCAGTAAGAAGGAACGATCTGGTGAAACATATGACAACATGGATGAACCTTGAAGACATAATGCTGAGCGAAATAAGCCAGGCACAAAAAGAGAAATATTATATGCTACCACTAATGTGAACTTTGAAAAATGTAAAACAAATGGTTTATAATGTAGAATGTAGGGGAACTAGCAGTAGAGAGCAATTAAGGAAGGGGGAACAATAATCCAAGAAGAACAGATAAGTTATTTAACGTTCTGGGGATGCCCAGAAATGACTATGGTCTGTTAATTTCTGATGGATATAGTAGGAAGAAGTTCACAGAAATGTTGCTATATTATGTAACTTTCTTGGGGTAAAGTAGGAACATGTTGGAAGTTAAGCAGTTATCTTAGGTTAGTTGTCTTTTTCTTACTCCCTTGTTATGGTCTCTTTGAAATTTTCTTTTATTTTATGTTTGTTTTCTTTTTAACTTTTTTTTTCATACAGTTGATTTAAAAAAGAAGGGAAAGTTAAAAAAAAAAAAAAAGAAAAACAAGGAAAAAAAAAAAAAGATGTAGTGCCCCCTTGAGGAGCCTGTGAAGAATGCAGGGGTATTCGCCTACCCCACCTCGATGGTTGCTAACATGACCACAGACATAGGGGACTGGTGGTTGGATGGGTTGAGCCCTCTACCATAAGTTTTACCCTTGGGAAGACGGTTGCTGCAAAGGAGAGGCTAGGCCTCCCTATAGTTGTGCCTAAGAGTCTCCTCCTGAATGCCTCTTTGTTGCTCAGATGTGGCTCTCTCTCTCTGGCTAAGCCAACTTGAAAGGTGAAATCACTGCCCTCCCCCCTACGTGGGATCAGACACCCAGGGGAGTGAATCTCCCTGGCAACGTGGAGTGTGACTCCCGGGGAGGAGTGTGGACCCGGCGTCGTGGGGCGGAGGGCATCTTCTTGACCAGGGGGGGGATGTGAGGGGAGATGGGGTGAGCTTCGGTGGCAGAGAGATTCCGAGACGAGCCAAGGGGTCACTGTGGTGGGCGCTCTTGCGCACACTTTAGACAACCCTTTTTGGGTTCTGGAGGGTTGGGGTGGCTGGTGGTGGATGCCTGAAGCTGTCGGGCTGCAGCCCAGGGCCCATGGATCTCGAGGACAGTTGTATAAGAGTGTGGCTTGTGGGGGGTGGCGGTGGGATTGGGAGGGCCGTGGGGACCGGGCTCCAGTTTGTCTAGTTTGTGGATGGATGTGTGGAGGGATGGGGGGGGAGGCAGGCGGACGGGGGTGCCCAGTGTTCTTTTTTGCTTCGGTTGCTCTTTTTCACTCTGGTTATTGTTCTTGTTGTTTTTGTGTGTGTGCTGGTGGGGGTGTCGGGGATTGATTTGGGTGGTGGATGTGCAGCTGTGTGGTGGTGCTGTGGACAGTCGAGAGTGCGGTTTGTTTTGTGTGGCTGCGTGGTGTGTGAATGTATCTCGGTGAAGTGATGATTGAAAAACAAAAACAAAAAAAAAAATGAATTACAGTCCTGTTTGGGGTCATGAAAAAGTCTTAGTGATAGATGGTGGTGACAGTAGCACAACACTGAATGTAGTTAATACCACTGAAGTGTACACTTAAAAATGGTTAAAATCAAAATGTATTGTTACCACAGTAAAAACATAAAATAAAATAATTACAATTGAAAGGAATGAAATAATTTTAATATTTAATTTTAGAGCTCTACTGAATGCAGACAGCATGGTACAAAAATTCAGGAAATTAGTGTTAAACTTAAGGCAAATATCCTCTGAAATAAAAGTGTAATGTGTAACTCAGGTTTTCTTTTGTAGTTTTCTACAATACAAATATATTTTTGGTTCAATTTTTTCTACAGAGACATGTAATAAATATAAGAGTTATTTCCCCAAAGTTCCCTAAAATCAAAATAAAATACTGTTGCTCTTTCCCCCTTCCATCCTTTATTAAATAAACTTGTAGCCAAATTCATCTGTTCTGTTTGGGATTTAAGGTCAGATAGGAGTTAAGGATATTGACAGGTCAAATAATGAAAAGTTAATTAAAAAAAAGAAATTATTGGTGTTTTCACAAAATTTCTAAATCATTACTTCTTCTCTTTGGTATTAAAGGATATTTTGAGATAACAGTTTAATTATGATATTGTTCTTTTGCAAGAGGAAAGAATATGTTCTAAAATAACAGAGAAATTATTATTAATCAATTTCTGAACCAATTTACTCAAAGAAATTAAGAGTATCAGAGAATGGAAAATATGCTTTAAATAAATTTTTCCCTAATAATAGGAGCAAGTAAAAGTAATAGAAGAAAAATTTAAAGGAAAAACATGTAAAATATCTTTGGAAAGTATGTTTCAGGCAATGATATATTTCTTAGTATGTTAATGAATTAAATTTGAAAACAATTAAGATATTACCTTCATGTTATATGTGTGTTTGGTTTCATCTGGAAGTATTGAATCTTCCTGCAGTATTATCTAGAGCTATACTGTCTGTTCCAGTTTGCTAATGCTGCCATTATGCAAAATACCAGAAATGGATTGGCTTTTATAAAGGGGGTTTATTTGGTTTCAAATTTGTAGTCTGAGGGCCATGAAAATGCCCAAATTAAGGCATCAACACGAGTATAACTTTACCAAAGGAAGGCCAGTGGTGTCTGGAAAACCTCTGTTAGCTGGGAAGGCAATGTGGCTGGCATCTGCTGATCCTGGGTTGTGTTCCAACTCCTCTGTCAGCTCTTCTGTATTCTTCAAAATGTTGCTCTTGGGGCGTTTTGTCCTCTCTTAGCTTCTCCGGGGCAAACTCTGGACTACCATCTCCAAAGCGTCAACAAAAGTCTGCATTCAATGAGTGTCTCTAAAATGTCTCTCTCAGCTGCTCTGAGCTCTTTCTGTTTGTGAGCTCTTTTATAGGACTCTAGTGATTAAAGTAAAGACCCACCCTGAATGGGTGGGATCCATATCTCCATGGAAATAATTTAATCAAATGTTTCACCCACAGTTGATTGAGTCACATCTCCATGGAAACAATCAAAGGATTCCAACCTAATGAACACTAATACATCTGCCCCCACAAGTTTGCATTAAAGAATATGGCTTTTGGCAGGACATAATATATCCAAACTAGCATACTGTCCAATATGTGTGGATATTGAGCATTTGAAATGTGGCTAGCCTGAGATGTGCTATAAGTATGAAATATTAGATTTCAAAGACATAGTGCGAAAAAAAGAATGCAATTATCTCATTAATATTTTATGTTGATTACTTGTTAGAATTTGTATATACTGCATTAAATAGTATATTAAAATTTATTTCATTTTTTTCCTTTTTAAATGTATCTACTAGAAAATTTAAAATTGCATAAATGGCTAACATTGTATTTCTATTAAGAGTGCTGAACTAAAGCTTTTCATGGTATATTTTATCAAATTTTTTTAGTGAACTAATAAGAACACTGAATAAGTAATAGTTCCAGTACCAATTGTTGAACAGGTGGAACTGCCTAAAAGTATGTAATATGGGAGGGTGTCACCATTTGTATCTTTAAAAAGTGTTTTTTTGTGGCTTGTTTTCTTTAGTAGAAAAGAGTTTGGATTGTTTATTCATTTGCTTGTTTATTCATTCAAGAAACAAAGCCAGTATATGTAAGACACTGAGATCTTCATCTGTACTAATATTATCTTTAAATACTTGCTTATTAAATATCGAACCTTTTTAAAGTTTATGGTATGTGTATAGTACTATTAAGTGCTATAGAACAGCCAACTAAATAACCCATAAAGCAGTTATTTACTTAACTACTACTAAGTGAAAACATCAATGCTATAAAATCAAATTTTTATTTCAACCTGGTAGACATGTGCGGATTATGACTTAGTCATATCCCTGTGTCTTCACTTGTGCCTCTGTGAACTTGTGAAAGTTTAGATATGCCATGTCCTTAATTAACTACATAGCATTTTAAATGTAATTTAACCACTTAGTGATTTTATTATTATATAAAATAAATAATAGATGATATGTTTTAGTAGTCACTAAAGATCTTTCCAAGAATTTACTAATTAAATATACATTTTAAAGAATCAGGCACTTTTAGCCCTAAAATCAACTTTATTTTACTATGTTACCACTAGAAACTCACTTTTTTTCTAGGCATTAGCATCACCAATCCTGTTTTGTTACTTTGAGAAAAAAATGGTAAAATAATACAAATTGAAGGCTTTAATATGATAATATTTGATTAAAATATTTGATCAAAGTATCCTTTAACAAAGTTTACTAATATATTTTAAGTTAATGATTTTATCAGATTGGGTTTCTCTACTTATCTCTTTAGTCTACCAATTAAGTCCTAATGAAAATTTTATTCAGAAGATTGGTTTTGCTATATAACGTCATGGTAAATAAAAATTAGTGAAATGAAAAAACCAAAATAGTTATTGAATAGTCAGAGTAGTGAAAAAAAATTTTCCATTTGAAATTTAGGATACTTTTTCTACTGCCTTTTCATTTGTCAACCTTTTATTTTCTTTTTAAAATTTTTGATCTAAATTTGTTTAAAATTTGTCAATCTCTCCCTTAACTTTGTGTTCTTCTCTTTTATAATATATAGGAAAGAGAAAAAATTTGAATTATCTCTGTTCAAGATTATCTGAAAGAAAAGAATCTGCAACAAAAGACAATGATGAGTAAGTTTGTTGTTTAAATAATTTGCATGTCTTACAGAAAACTTTCATAATTGTTATAGTGATAAGTGGGAAATCATTTCTTTGTATAAATTAATAAATAATGTATTCCTGAGTTGAAGTAGTCTCTCTTAAAAAAATGAAATACTGTATTTGTGATGTGTCTTGTATTGCTCGTATAATGGTCATATATGATGTCTTAATTTTTCACTCATTGAGCCCAGTTCTCTTAGTCTTGCATAAGAGACCAGCCAAGGGCAAAACTGAGGAAAACACCCTTTGCAGCTTTTCATGAATAGAGAAGTAACATGTTGTCGGGGACCATAATGCCTACCTAATAAATAGTTGGTTCAAGGCAGAGCTACGAGCACAGTGAAGCCAGAAAAGTAAGGGATCTAAAGGAACCTGAAAGACTCACCTGCCCAGCAACCAACCATTTTTAAATTGACCTGCCACTTGTGCCTTTGAATGAAGACATTATCTGCAGAAAGCTACTCCATATGTTTCTGGAAACAACATTTTTATCTATCCACTGAGGCCAAGGGATTCAATTAAGAAGAATAGAGGGTTGAATTTTCAAAGTAGTACGTATGTTCAGCTCATTTGCCATTTGAGCTGTATCTTCTCTGCATCGAATACTATGATGAACACTGAAGGGTAGAAATGAAGAAAATGAAGTTTCTACCCATTGGGAGCTTATGGTCTTATATTTTAAGTTATATACCTTCTTCAAACTTAGAATTGGGTTCTCTTTCAAAATCTGTTTTAAATATTTGTGTGGAACTCAGAATACATTTTCCCATACAAATAGTGTTATAATTTTTGGTTATGATCCCCTAATCAGGCCACAAGTCTATTTCATAATGTAGCTAAACTATAGTATTAGTCAGTAGTTGTCTAGGTTAAAATACATGTAAACTAAATGCTGTTCAGAATACAGTGGGGACAAAGGAAGAGTTTCTCAAAGAAGTTGTTTAGCATCTCCTGCATCACTGTTTTTCTTTTGCCTTTTTTAGCTGTTTTTCCTACCTTTGATTCCTCCAGCTCCAAATATTTTCATGTTACTTGTTCCATCTCCCCAACTCCACAAATGTTTTTTTTGTTGTACATTATTGTTCCTTTTTTCCCCTAATCAGACTCCCATTTCTTTGGTGATATTGATCTCAACTAGGTTGTAGGAGGAAAGCTTTCTTTTTTGCTTAACTTGTTTGTTTACTTTTTTAAAAAAAGAATGTGTACACAATAAAAAACTCAAATTGTACAAAAGGATATGCAGTGAAAACAGCAAGCAGTAAATAATTTATAAATCACTGATAATCTTGTATTTAAAAGAAGATGCCTGCTAATTGGTTTTCTGATATAATTATATAACATATAATAAATTTAGAAGTAAAAGTAAGCAATGAAGGAGAAAGCGTTTTTGGACAAAAGTGATAACATGTAAACAACCTAACTTACCTGTTGCTTGCCTTTGAATCAGTTCCACTTAAACTCTTCTAACTTTACGTAATTTCTTTTCTTCTTCTTTCTACTTCTGAACCCACCAATTTGCTTAAAGCTCGAGATTTTTTAGCAATAACTCCTATGGTAGTGAGCTTTTAAGTATCATGGGAGGAACAAGAACCTTTGTTATGGATCACTTAGGAATTTGCCTTTAATTTCTCTCAATCTTTATTTCTAAAGAGCCCTGTTACTTACATATATGTTGTACTCCATGACTTGGTGTTGGAATTAGTGAATTTAAGTACAAGCTAAGATATTTTATAATATATAAAAATAATGCCTTTCTGATTATTTTTCTCCTCATTATAAAATTACTCAGTCTTAGTCCATAAAGCCATTTCTACAGCTTCAGTAATGGGTTCTTTATTCCATTTGTTTAGATTTCTTTCATTTGTAATACCATTCTGAAGACTTGGATTTTTAAAATCCCAAATTAAATTGAACATTTCACATTTGTTGATCAGTTTTAAATTATCATAATATTTTATGTTTTGTTTTGGCAATATTCCTGTTTCATTTTTTCTCCCTTATAAAATACCATGTAGCAAGGGAGACATCAAAAAGAATCAAGGCACTTGCTTCTAGACTGTTTTGTGGGACTTCGGTACTTTGGTGAAGTCTTTGTAGATTTGGTGTTTGATCCTGTGCTATTGAGGTTTAGAAATGTCACTTTGATGAGCTCATTATGAGATTGTAAAACCAACGTAAAACAATCTCAGAAGAAACTGATGTATAAATTACAATGCCGTTTTATTTTGAGAACTTTATTGATAAAACATCTATCAGTCATTTTTTCAGGCCCTCTTTTCTGAAACCTCATATAAAAAGTTTAAGGATATATAGTAATCTAAGAATTACAATTAAGGGAATAAGATGTTTTAAAGAATATTTTTATTAAGCTGGGTTAGCTATATAAATCTCTCCAGATTAGCGGTATTTCTTTTTAAATAATTGATATAATCCTTAAAAGATTGCACAGTCACTTAGCTATCAATGTGGGGGAAACTGTATCTGGACATCATACCATATGCAAATCAATTGCACCTGAATGTGAAAGGTAAGAGTGAAACTCTTTAGAAAAAAATATAGGACAGCTTTTTGTGACCTCAAAGTAGGCAAAATACCAAGTATAAAAGAAAAAACTAATAAATTGGACTATTTTAAAACTAAGAACTTCATTTCATAAAAAGGAACTCTTTAGATTGTGAAAATACAGCTCACAGAGTGGGAGAAGATATTTGCAAGACAACCCAATAGAAAAATGGGCAAAATAATTGAAGGACACTTCATAAGACAGGATATTCAAATAACCAATAAACACATGAAAAGTGCTCTATTGGGAAATGTGATTAGGGAAATGTAAATTAAAGTCTCTTTGATGTACCACTACATACTCACCAGATTGGCTAAAATGAAAAAGAAGGAAAATACTGGGTGTGTTTTCCTCTGAAATGAGGATGTAGAATAACTGGGGCACTCATAAATTGCTAGTGGTTGCCTAAATAGATGAAACCACTTTGAAAACTGGCTGTGTCTACTAAAGCTGGTTGTATGCACACCCTATGGCCCAGAAATTTTACTCTCAGGTACATACCAAACAGAAATGTATACATATATTTACCAAAAGACAAATATGAGAATGTGCACCAAAACCTTATTCATAATAGCCTCATATTTCAGAGTACCCAAATGTCCATCAACAGGCAAATGGATAACAAATTGTGGTAGACTACAGTGAAGTTTAATTGACTACAGTGAAAATGATCTAACTAAAAACAACAGTAGTCCATAGTTTACATTAATTGTATTTTTTCCATATACCATCCTATTATTAATACTTTGTAATAGTGATGTACAGTTGTTCTAGTTCATGTAAGATCTTTTTTATATTTGTACAGTTAACCACAGCTGTCATCCACAACAGGTTTTGCAATGTTATACAGTCCCATGGTTTATCCTCTAGCTATTATTCAAGTGACATGCACAACCCTAGGCTTCCCCTTTCAACCATACTCACACTCAGCATTTGTTAATTACACTTATAGTATTGTGCTACCATCACCTCTATCCATTTCTGAACATATGTAATTAACCTTGAACACCTTAAGCAACATCTGTCCATTCTCTATCCTCTTTCTATCTCCTGGTAACCTATACTCTGTATTTTAACTCCCAGAATTTGCTCATAATTAGTTCATATTAATGAGACCATACAATATTTTTCCTTTTGTGTCTGGCTTATTTTGCCCAACATCCTCATTATTTTGCTCAAGGTTCATCCATGTTGTTGCATGCATCAGGACTTCATTCCTTCTTACAGCTGCATAATATTCCATCATAATATATAGCACAGTCTGTTTATCCATGCTTCATTTGATGGACACTTGAGCTTTTTCCGTCTTTTGGCAATTGTGATTAATGCCACTATAAACATTAGTGTGCCAATGTCTATTCATGTTCCTGTTTTCAGTTCTGAGTATATACCTAGTAATGGGATTGCTGGGGTCATATGGCAGTTCTATACTTAGCTTCCTGAGGAACTGCCAAACTGCCTTCCAAGGCAACTGCGCCATTCTGCATTCCCATCAGCAGTGAATAAGTGTTCCTATTTCTCTACATTCTCTCCAGCACTTGTAATTTTCTGTGTTTTTTATAATGGCCATTGTAGTAGGTGTGAAAAGGTGTCATTGTGATTTTCATTTGCATTTCCCTAATAGCTACTGATGTTGATCATCTTTTCATGTGTTTTTTAGCCATTTGCATTTCCTGTCTTTTTCCCATTTTAAAATTGAGTTGTTTATCTTTTTATTGTTGAGTTGTAGGATCTCTTTATATATTTTGACTATCAAATCCTTATCAGATGTGGTTTCCAAATATTTTTTCCAGTTGAGTAGGCGGCCATTTTAGTTTCTTAACCAAGTCCTTTGAAGCACAAAAGTGTTCAGTTTTGAGGAGATCCCATTTATCTATTTCTTCTTTCATTGTTTGTGCTTTGGGTGTAAGGTCTAAGAAACCACCTCCTACCACAAGATCTTGAAGATGCTTCCCTACATTTTCTTCCAGGAGTTTTATGGTCCTAGCTTTAATGTTTAGGTCTTTGTTCCATTTTGTGTTAATTTTTGTATAAGGTGTGAGATAGGGGTCCTCTTTCATTCTTTGGATATGAATATCCAGTTCTTCCAGTCCCAATTGTTGAAGAGACTGTTCTGTCCCGGTTGAGTAGACTTGGCTGCCTTGTCAAAAGTCAGTTGACCATACAGCCAGGCAGATGCCGGGGTGCTGATCCATAAAGGCTAAAACATCACTGAAAATGCAATGCCATGGGGGAAAAACATGGTATCTGCCAGACATTCCTCCTTGGCTAAATGGATTAGGATGGGAGTGGAGACCAGCCCATCTTCCCAGGAGCAGTGTCACGCTAAGGCATTTAGTTTTATTTAATGGGGTCTGCAGAGCTGAGTTGAATTGCTTAAGACTGAGAGCAGCCTTCTCACCCTGCCTCTATCACTGCCTGGTCTCTGTAATAAAATGCTGAACAAATAATTAATGAGTGTTGGTTTGAAGTTCATCCCTGCTGGATTGGCCAGCCCTGCTTGCTCACAAAGGCTGTGGAGGTTACAGAAGCTAAAGCAATTTAGGCTCGGCTCAGAACTCCTCAACCTCTCTCAGCTGGAAGAGGCAGTTCCAGCAAACACCCTCATTCCAATTTCTCAGGCACATTTACTTTCAGCTGAGATCAGCACCTTAGGCAACACCTCGTATGAATTTTATTAGAATATGGAAACTTCTTCAGGGCCTGACACCAGGTGAAATAGGATGCTGTGTAGGTTTGGCAGGGTGCAATCGAGGATCTGGGACTCAGTTTCTCCTCCTTAATGACTGCAGCAGGACCCAGGAGGAGTCCCCAGCCTCTCTAAATCTCAATCTCCTGATGCACAAGACAGGAAAAGTGACCACACTTTCCCCAGGTGCACTGTGAGGGTTGCATGGGGGGAGTTCTTATAAAAAGTTAAACCACAGACTATAGTTAATAGTTCTAGTATAAAAGTATGCTTTCATCAGTTGTAACAAATGTTCCACACCAATGCAAGATGTTAATAATAGTGTAGTATATGGGAATCCTGTTTTTTATGCATGATTGTTCTGTAAACCCACAACTTCTCTTAAAAAAAAAAGGGGTAAAAAAAATTGATTGACCATAGACATAACGGTTTATTTCTGAACTTTCAGTTTGATTCCATTGGTCAATATATCTAGCCTTATGCCAGTACCATGCTGTTTTGACCACTGTAGCTTTGTAATATGCTTTAAAATCAGGAAGCATGAGTACACCAACTTCATTTTTATTTCTCGAGGTGTTTTTGGCTATTCAGGGCACCTTGCCCTTCCAAAAATTTTGATAGTTGGTTTTTCCATTTCTGCAAAGTAAGCTGTTGGGATTTTAATTGGTATTGCATTGAATCTGTAGATCAACTTAGTAGAATTGACATCTTAATTATATTTAGTTTTCTGACCCATGAACACAGTGTGTCCTTCCATCTATTTAGGTCTATCTTGATTTCTTTTAGCAATGTCTTGTAGTTTTCTGTATATAGGTCTTTTATGTCCTTGGTTAAATTTATTCCTACATATTTGATTCTTTTGTTTGCTTCTGTAAATAGATTTTTTTTCTTGATTTTCTCCTCAGACTAATCATTACTAGTGTATAGAAACACTACTGATTTTTGCATGTTGATCTTGTATCCTGCCACTATGCTGAACTCATTTATTAGCTGTAGTAGCTTTGTTGTAGATTTTTTGGGACTTTCTAAATATAGGATCATGTCATCTGCAAACAGTGAGTTTTACTGCTTCCTTTTCATTTTGGATGCATTTCCATTTTTTTTTTTCCTTGCCTAATTGCTCTAGCTAGAATTTCCAGCACAACATTGAATAATAATGATGACAGTGGGCATCCTGTCATCTTCCAGGTCTTAGATGGAAAGCTTTCGATCTTTCACCATTGAGTATGATGTTAGCTGTGGGTTTTTCATATATGCCCTTTCTTATAGTGTCTTTTGAAGTGTTATCAAGAAAGGATGCTGGTTTTTGTCATATTCTTTTCTGCATTGATCAAGATGATCATGTGGTTTTCCCCTTTTGATTTGTTAATGTGGTATCCTGCATTAATTCATTTTCTTCTGTTGAACCACCCTTGCATACCTGGGATAAAACCCAGTTGCTCATGATGGATAAGTCTGTTGGGTTCTATTTGCTAGTATTTTGTTGTGGATTTGTACATCTGTATTCATAAGAGAAATTGGTCTCTAATTTTCTTTTCTTACAGTTATCTTTGGTTTTGGTTTTAGGGTGATGTTGGTTTCATAGAATAAGTTAGGTAGAGTTCCCTTCTCTTCAATTTTTTTGAAGAGTTTCACAGGATTGGTATTAATTCTTCTTGGAATGGTTGGTAGAATTCACCTGTGAAGCCATCTGGTCCTGGACTTCTATTTGTTAAGAAGTTTTTGATGACCATTTCGGTCCCTTTACATGTGATTGGTTTGTTGAACTCTTCTATTCTCAAGTCAGTGTAGGTTGTTCATATGTTTCTAGGAAATTGTCCATTTCATCTAAGTTGTCTAATTTACTGGCATACAGTTGTTCATGTGTCCTTTTATGATCTTTTTTATTCCTATAGGATCAGTAGTAATGTCCCACCTCTCATTTCTGATTTTATTATTTTTCTCTCTTTTTTTCTTTGTCAGTCTAGCTAAGCATTTGTCAGTGTTATTGATCTTCTCAAAAAAAAAAAAAAACAAAAAAACATCTGGTTGTGATGATTCTCCCTATTGTTTTTTTTTTTTCCCCCTCAATTTTGTTTATTTCTGCTCTAATCTTTGTTATTTCTTTCCTTCTGTTTGCTTTGGGGTTAGGTTGCTGTTCTTTTTTCTAGAGGGCAGTAAGTTTCCCTCTGAGCACTGCCTTTCCTGCATCCCATAAGTTTTGATATGTTGTGTTCTTGTTTTTATTCATCTTGAGATATTTACTGATTTCTCTTGTAATTTCTTCTTGACCCACTGATTGTTTAAGAGTATGTTGTTAAACCTTCATACATTCATGAATTTTCCAGTCCTCCACCTATTATGATTTCCAGCTTCATTCCATTATGATCAGAGAAAGTGCTTTGTATGATTTCATTCTTTTTAAATTTATTTTGACCTCTTTTGTGACCCAGTATGTGGTCAATCTGGAGAATGATCCGTGACCACTTGAGAAGACTGTATATCCTGCTGTTGTGGGTTGCAGTGTTTTCTAAGTATCTGTTACATCTAGTTGTTTATCATATTATTCAAGTTCTCTGTCTCCCTATTGATCCTCTATCTAGACATTCTGTGCCTTGATGGGAATGGTGTGTTGAAGTCTCCAATTATTATTGTAGAGGTGTCTATTTCTTCAGTGTTGCTAGTGTTTGCCTCATGTTTTTTGGGGCACCCTGGTTAGGTGCATAAATATTTATGATTGTCATTTCTTCTTATTGGGTTGCCCCCTTTTTTAAAAATAAAGTGTCCTTTGTCTCTTTTAACAGTTTTGCATTTAAAGTCTATTTTGTCTGATATTAATATAGCTACCACTGCTCTTCTGGTTGTTGTTTGCGTAGAATATCTTTCTCCAAACTTTCATTTTCAATCTATTTGTGTCTTTGGGTCTAAAATGAGTCTCTTGTAGACAGAATATAAATTCCTTTGAGTAGATTTATATTACCATTTTACAGAATATAGGCGGATCATATTTTTTTTATCCATTCCACCAACCTATGTCTTTTGATTGAAGAATTTAATCCATTAACACTCAATGTTATTACTGTAAAGGCAGACTTTCTTCAGCCATTTTACCCTTTGGCTTGTACAAATCATATCTTATTTTTGTCTCTTTTTACCCTTTTAGTTTCCCTTAATGATATCTTCATTTCTACACTCTCCTCCAAACCTCTCTTCTGTCTTTTCCTATCAGCCTGTAGCACTCCCTTTAGTATTTCTTATAGGGCAGGTCTCTTGTAACAAACTCTGTTTGTTTATCTGACTATTTTAAACTTCCCCTCATTTTCGAAAGACAGTTTTGCTGGATAAAGAATTCTTGGCTGACAGTTTTTCTCTTTCAGATCTTTAATATATCATACCATTGCCTTCTCCCCTTCATGGTTTCTGATATAGCACTTCAGGTTACTTCAGGGTTTCTCAACTTCATCACTGTTGACATTTGGGTCAGGTAATTCTTTCTGGTAGAGGCTTTCCTCAACATCATAGCATGTTTAGCAACATCTCTGGCCTCTACCCACCAAATGCCAGCAGAATTCCTTCCCCTCAACCAGCTGTCATAATCAAAATCTCTCTGGACATTGCCAAATGTTCCCTGGGAAGCAAAATTGCCCATTGTTGAGAATCACATGTTTACTTACAGTCTTAAGAAGTCCTGAAGTGAATAAACCCATTCAACTTGATTTAACCCAGTAATTTCCCAAACATATTTGACTGTGCGCCCCCCCCCCCCCGGTCTTAATTTCCTGGTTGCTATGACAAATATCACACAATAGGTTAGCTTAAATGACAGACATTTACTGGCTCACAGTTTCAGAGGCTGGAAGGCTTATTTCCTCCCAGGGTCAATAGCATTCTTGTGGGCTTGCAATCCTCAGGGTTCCTTGACTTTCCTATCATGTAGCAGTCCTCTCCTTTCTCTTCCCAGTTCCCTTGACTTCCAGCTTCTGCCTCCTCCCACTGACTTCATCTTCATAAAGCCTCCAGTAATAGTATTAAGGCCTAACCTTGTTTAGTTGGGCCACATCTTAACTAAGAATAACATCTTCAAAAGATCCTATTTACATGGGGTTCACGCCCCTGGAATGGATTAAGAACATTTTTCCCCTGAGGTATATAATTCAACCTACTGTACCCTCTTTGCCTTTTTCACAGAATTATGGGTATTCTATGGAACACAAGTGTGGGAAACATTAGATTAGTAGATGCCCTGATACTGATACAATCGGTAAGACATTTGTAAACATCTCTTAGGTCAGTTATGTCTTCAGATGCTTGGTCTTGTCTGTTCTGAGCTAGTAATTTTTTTCTTATGGCAAGGGGATGTGACATACTTGTGACTGTGACCCCTGACTCAGCAGCCTTTTGAGAAGATCAAGATTTCCGGTGTGTTTTCAATAATTCAAACCTTTTATTTTAATTTTGGTAGTCTGCAGAGTGAGAAATATCTTCAGTTCACATGCTGTTGGAAAAACAATATTTCAAGAGACCTTCAAGATTTTGTATAAATTCCTTTGAGTAGATTTATATTACCATTAATTTCACTGTATTTTAGCATTTGGGGAGAGGAGGGGAATCTTTGGTACAGAACCGGAAAAACAGATCTCAGCTTACGTTCCCCAGATCAATAATGACTGAATTATAAAAAAATAAAGATAAAGCAACCATTAATTAATTAATTCAACAAATATATATTATACATTGAGGCCACATATTGTGATAGGTACTCTTACTACACAGATCAGTAAAACCTGTTCCTTAAGGGGCTCACATTCTAAAATGGGAGATGGAAAAATAAGTGATTAAAACACAGTATGGTGTTATGATGGACAGTGTGATCTATGAATTAGCTTGATTCTACCACAAAGCTAGAGGATTACTATGATTTAGTAAGTAAGATGCCTTTAAAGTTTTTAGCAGACCAGAAAACAAATGGAGTCTACTCTTTTGTGATAGGACTCAGTAAATGTTAATGATCAAAGTAAAGTAAAAATAATTACAAAAAATTTCTAAGTAAATCTTTTTATTTTAAAGGCTAGTAAATAATTCACAATATTTCTATATGAATATATTATCCAGCATTAAAAATAACATTTTTAAAGAATTCCAGCAAAATTTTTCTCATGAAGTAATCAGTGTTTAACTGGAGAACCATTTTGATTATGTTTTACTTTCTTAATTATGTTTTTAATTTCTATTGTAAAGTTCATTTAAAAATTGAATCTCAAGCCCTTTTTATTAGAGAAATTGTAGGTTTGCAGAAAAGTCATGCAGGAAATACAGAGTTCCCATAAATCCCCACATTATTTTCAGTTAATTTCATTCTTTATTAGAGAAATTGTAGGTTTATAGAAAAATCATACAGAAAGTACTAAGTTCCCATATATACCCCTGTTATTAATACCCTGCATTAGTGTGTTACCTTGGTTAAAACTGATGAAAGGCTATTAGTATAATTGTACTATTAACTATTCACTGTAATGAACAGTCCTACGATTTTTTTAAATTTTTATTTTTATTCTAGTAACATACAACCTAAAATTCCTCCTTTTAATCACATTCAAATATATAATTCAGTTCTGTTAATGACATTCACAACATTTTGCTACCATCACCATCATCTGTTACCAAAAGTTTTCCATCACCACAAGCAAAACTCTGGCCCCTGGTAACCTATATTCTAGTTTCTGATTTCTGAATTTCCTTATGCTAATTGTTTTACATTAGAGATGTTATATAATTTTTCTCCTTTTGTGTATGGCTTATTTCACTCAACATGATGTCTTCAAGGTTCATCCCTGTTGATGCATATATCAGAACTTCATTCCTTTTTCCAGCTGATTAATATTCCATTATATGGATATACCACATTTTATTTATTCATTTATCTGTTGGTAGACACGGGTTGCTTCCATCTTTGGCAACTGGGAATAATGCCACTATGACCATTGGCGTGCAAACATCTGTTCAAGTCTGTGCTTTCATTTCTTTGGGGTATCTACCTAGAAGTGGGATTCACAGGTCATGTGGTAATTCTACACTTAACTTTCTGAGGAACCACCAAACTGTCTTCCACAGCTGCTACTCCATTTTACATTCCTACCAGCAATGAATGAGTCTTCCTATTTCTCCACCTCCTCTCCAGCACTTGTAGTTTTCCACTTTTTTAATAGTAGCCATTCTAGTGGTATGAAATGGTATCATTGTGGTTTTGATATGCATTTCCCTAATAGCTAATGATATTGAGCATCTTTTTGTGTGCTTTTTGTTCATTTGTATATCTCCTTTGGAAAAATTTCTATTAAAGTCTTTGCCCAGATTTTAATTGGATCATTTGTCCTTTTGTTTTTGAGTTGTAGGATTTCTTTTTATATCCTAGATATTAAACCCTTATAGGATATGGGGCTTCCAAATATTTCTCCCATTTATTTTCATGATTATTTTATTCCTTTATCAAAGGATGAGCAAAAGTTTTAAATTTTGATGAGGTCCTATTTATTGTTTCTTTTTTTGCTAGTGTTTTTGGTATAAAATGACTAAGAAACCATTGCTTAACACAAGGTCCTGAAGATGCTTCCCTGTGTTTTCTTCTAAGAGTTTTATAGTTCTGTTTCTTATATTTAGGTCTTTGATCCATTTTAAGTTTATTTTGTATATGATTTGAGATAAGGGTCCACCTTCATTCTTCTGCAAATGGACATTTGGTTTTCCCAGCACCATTTGTTGAAGAGACTTTCCCATTTGAGTGGACTTGGTACCCTTGCAAAAATCTGTTGGCCATACCAGTGAGGGCTTACTTCTGAACCCTCTGTTCAATTCCATTGCTCTCTAGGTCTGTCCTTGTGCCAGTATCATTGTATTTTGATTACTGTGAATTTGTAATAACTTTTTAGATTGGGAAGTATGAATCATCAAACTTTATTCTTTTTTTTTTTTTTTTCCCCAAGCTATTTGTAGATGCTTTTGGCTATTTGTAGATGCTCACTCATCCACATAAATTTGATGATTGGCTTTTCCATTTCTAAAAAGAAGGTGTATGGAATTGTGTTGAATCTGTAAATCACTCTTGGTAAAATTGAAATCTTAACAATATTTAGTCTTCCAGTCTGTGAGCACGGAATGTCCTTTCATTTATTTGGTCTTCTTGATTTCTTTTAGCAAAGTTTTGTAATTTTCTGTGTATAAGTCCTTTATGTCCTTGGTTAGATTTATTCCTAGATATCTGATTCTCATAGTTGGTATTGTAAATGAAGTGTTTTTCTTGATTTTCCTTCAAGATTGTTCATTACTAGTGTATAAAATACTACTAATTTTTGCATAATTATCTTGTACCCCACCACTTAGCTGAACTCATTTATCAGCTCAAGTAGCTTTGTTTTGGAGTTTTCAGGATTTTCTGTATGTAGGATCATGTCATCTGAAAATAGGAGAAGTTTCCCTTCTTCTTTTCCAATTTGGATGCCTTTTAGTTCTTTTTCTTTCTTAATTGCTCTAGTTCGAATTTCCAGTAAAATGTTGAATTCCATTGCTGACAATGGGCATCCTTGGCATCTTTCTGAGATAAAGTTTTCAGTCTCTCACCATTGAGTATGATATTAGTGGTGGGTTTTTCATATATGCCCTTTATCATGTTGAGAAAGTTGCCTTCTATTCCTAGTTTTCTAAGTGTTTTTTATGAAAAAGGAGTGCTGGATTTTGTCAAATGCCTTTTCCACATCAATTGAGATTACATGATTTTTTTCTTTGTTCATTAATGTGGTGTATTACATTAATTCATTATCTTATGTTGAACCACCCTGGCATAGCTGGGATAAATCCCACTTGATCATGGTGTGTAATTCTTTTAATGTGCTGTTGGAATCGGTTTGCTAATATATTGTTGAGAATTTTTGCATCCATATTCATAAGGAATATTGGTCTGTAATTTTCTTTTCTTGTGGGACCCTTACCTGGCTTTGGTTTGAGAGTGATGTTGGCCTCAAGAATGAATTTGGAAGTGTTCCTTCCTCTTCAATTTTTTTTGGAATGGTTTGGGCAGTATTGGTGTTAATTCTCTTGGAATGTTTTGTAAAATTCACTTGTTAAGCCAAATGGTCCTGGGCTTTTCTTTTCTTGGGAGGTTTTGATTATGGATTCAACCTCTTTACTCGTTAATTGGTTTGTTGAGATCTGTTTCTTCTTGAGTCAGTGAAGGTAGATTGTGTGTTTCTAGGAATTTGTCCATTTCATCTAGGTTATCTAATTGCTAGGGTACATTTGTGCATAATATCTGCTTACAATTTTTTTTTTTATTTCTGTAAGGTAGTAATGTCCCCCCTTTCTTTTCTGAATTTAGTTTTTTGTATCCCCTCTCTCTTTTTTTTTTTTTTTTTTGGTCCACTAGAGGTTTGTAGATTTTATTGACTTTTTTCAAAGAACTAACTTTAGTTTCATTGATTCTGTTGTTCTTTTATTCTTTATTTCATTTACTTCTACTATAATCTTTGTTATTTCCTCCCATCTGCTTGCTTTGCATTTGGTTTGCTCTTCTTTTCCTAAGTCATCCAACTGTGAGCTTATGTCTCAGATTTGAGATCTTTCTTCTTGTTTATTGTAAGCATTTAAAACTATACATTTTCCTCTCAGCAATACCTTTATTACATCCTATAAGTTTTGGCATGTTGTGTTTTCTTTTTCACTCACCTCTTTCAATTTGTTAATGTGTTGTACTATATTACCGATTTTCTTTGCTTGGATAAAATCCAATTAGTCATGGTGTATAATTTTTTTAATGTGCTGCTGGATTCAATCTGCAAGTGTTTTGTTGAGGATGTTTGCATCTATATTCATTAGAGAGATTGGTCTGTAATTTTCATCTATTGTAGTATCTTTATCAGATTTTGGTGTTAGGGTGATGTTGGCTTCATAGAGTGAGTTAGGTAGTGTTCCCTCCTCTTTAGTTCTTTGGAAGATTTTCAGCAGGATTGACATTAATTCTTCTTGGAATGATCGGTAAAATTCCCCTGTGAAGCCATCTTGTCCTGAGCTTTTGTTTGTTGAGAGGTTTTAATGACCATTTCAAGCTCTTTACTTGTGACTGGTTAGTTTAAGTCTTCTATTTCTTCTCAGGTCACTGTAGGTTGTTTGTGTGTTTTTATGCAATGGTGCATTTCATTTAATTTGTCTAGTTTTTTTGGCCCATTTCACCTAAGTTGTCAGGTTGGCGTACAGTTGTTCATAGTAACTTCTGGTGATCCTTTTTGTTTCTATCAGGTCAGTAGTAATGTCCCACTTCTCATTTTTTATTTTATTTATTTGCTTTTCTTTTTCTTTGTCAGTCTAGCGAAGTGTTTGACAATTTTATTGATCTTGTCAAAAAACCAACTTGGTTTTATTGATTATCTCTATTGGGTTTTTGTTCTCAATTTCATTTATTTCCGCTCTAATCTTTGTTGTGTCTTTCTGCTTGCTTTAGGATTAGTTTGCCATTCTTTCTTTAGTTTCTCCATGTGTTCAGTTAGGTCTTTGATTTTAGCTCTTTTTTTTCCTTTTTATTGTAGGCATTTAAGGCTATAAATTTTCCTCTCAGTACTACTTTCACTGCATCCCATTAGTTTTGATGTGTTGTTTTCTCATTTTCATTCATCTCAAGATATTTACTGATTTCTCTTGCAGTTTCTTCTTTGACCCACTGATTGTTAAAGAGCATGTTGTTTGATCTCCATATATTTGTGAATTTTCCAGCTTTCCGGCTGTAATTGATTTCCAGCTTTATTCTATTATGGTCAGAGAACATGCTTTGCAGAATTTAAATATTTGTAAATTATTAAGACTTGTTTATGCCCCAACCTCTGGTCTATCCTGGAGAATGTTCCATGACCACTTCAGAAGAATGTATATCCTGCTGTTCGGGGGTGAAATATTCTATGTACATCTGTTAGATCTAGTTCATTTACCATATTTTTTTTAGGTTCTCTGTTTCCTTATTGATCCTCTGTTTAGACATTCTATCTATTGAAGGGACTGGTGTGTTGAAATCTCCCACTGTTATTGTAGAGATATCTGTTCCACCCCTCAGATTTGCCAGTGTTTGCCTCATGTACTTTGGGGCACCTTAATTAGGTACATAGATATTTATGATTATTTCTTCTTGGTGAATTGCCCCTTTTATTAATACATAGTTTCCTTCTTTTCTCATAACATTTTTGCATTTAATTCTATTTTGTCTAAATCAGTATAGCTGTATTCTATCAGTATACCCCAGCTTTTTTTTGTTACCTATTGCATGGAATATCTTTTTCCATCCTTTCACCTCCAATTTATTTGAATCTTTGGGTCTAAAATGAGTCTCTTGTAGACAGAATATAGATGGATCGTATTTTTTTTATCCATTCTGCCAGCCTGTGTCTTTTGATTGGGGAGTTTAATCCATTAACATTCAGTGTTATTACTGTAAAGGCAGTACTTTCTTCAACCATTTTATCATTTTGCTTTTATACATCATATCTTATTTTTGTCTCTTTTTACCCTTTTAGTCACCCTTACTGGTAATCTTCATTTCTATATTCTCCTCCAAGCCTCTCCTGTCTTTTCTTTTCAGTCAGCAGAACTCCCTTTAGAATTTCTTAATAGAGCAAGTCTCTTGTTAACGAACTATCTCAGGTTCTGTTTGTGAATATTTTAAACTCTCCCTAATGTTTCAAGGGCAGCTTTACCAGATAATGAATTCTTGGAGAGCAATTTTTCTCTTTCAGTACCTCAAATAAACCACTGCCTTCTCATCGCAATGGTTTTTGATGAGAAATCAGTAATTATTCTTACTTGGCTCCATTATATTTGGTGAGTCTCTTTTCTCTTGCTGCCTTCAGAAATCTCTCTCTTTTTGGCATTTGACAGACTAATTAGTATGTGTCTCAGAGTGGATCTACTGATTTATTATTTGGAATAAGTTGGAATTCTTGGATTTGCATATTTATTTCTGTTAAAAGGGTTTTGAAATTTTAGGCCATTATTTCCTCAAATATTTTCCTGGTCCTTTTCCCTCTTTTCTACCTCTGGGACACCCATGATGTGTATATTTGTGCCCTGACATTATCAGTCATTTCCCTGAGATCCTCCTCAAGTTTTTCCATTCTGTTCTCCCTCTGTTCTTTTGTCTATTTGAATTCAGATGCTTTGTCTTCCTGCTCACTGATCCTTTCTTCTCCCTCTTCAAATCTGTTGTGTGTCTCTATTGTACTATTGTACTTTTAATTTCATCTATAGTGTTTCATTTACATAACATGTTATTTTTCTTTGTATGCTTTCAAATTCTTCTTTATGGTCATTCAGTGTCTTCTTAATATGCTTTATCTCTTAGCCATCTCCTTGAATTGCTTAAGGAGATCTGTTTGACCATCTTTGATTAGTTCTTCCAAATTCTGTGTCTCCTCTGACTTTAATTTGTTCCTTTGACCGGGCATATCTTTCTGTGTTTTAGTATGCCTTGTGATTTCTTGCTGATATGCTGCTGATTATCTTGTTGGGTTTATTCTGGAGATCGGTTTCTCTCTCTTTTCTAGAATTTTTTTGTTGATTGGGTTTGTATTAAGGTTATTCTTTGATGGTTGGCTTGTCAACACTTCCTAGCCGATCAGGGCCAGGTTCCTATGCAGGCAGTGTAGACAAGATCCAGTGGGCCATGGGAGAGGGTCAGAAAGACTCCCAAAAGATCCCCCCTCCCTTTTTTTTCCTTTCTCATCATCTGGCTGCACTTTCCAGCCTGCCCAGCAGATGGCACTCTTCGGCCCTGAAAGGCAAGCTGTGATGGCTTTTTGCCATATCCACCTCTAGTGTGTGGCGCCCTGGAGCTTCTGACCAGGAGGGGCGGAAACTATGGGATCCCACATTCTCACTTTGCCAGCCAATATCTGGCTCAGTGTTGCACTTTGTCCCCCTCTGTACTTTGGGCAGAAGACTCCCATGGATATCTTAGTCTTTAGCTGCCCCTTCCCCCAGGCAAGAATTGGTCTACTCACTGCTGCTTACTTGAGAATGGGGAATGGGCATCAGGAGCTGCAGATGGAATTACTCAGTCTCTGACCACGGTTTCTCAGTCTCTTTGTCCCACACTTCCCTGGGTGATATACTGTCCTCCCCTGGTCTCCAGATCCTGAACAGTTGATTAAGACAGTTTCTGCCTGGCTACTTGCTGCTTCTTGGAGAAAAGTAGGTTCTGCTGCTCCCTCCCTAATCCTCCATTTTGGAAGCTGCGTCTGGGGGCCCTTTTGCACACCTCATCAGTTTGTATACTGCCCTGGGTCTCTGTTGACTTTGGTCCCTGAGTTTGGAAATGCATGGGGTTCTAACTCACTGCTGTGAGTGGCTTCATAATCAGTGTCCTCAATGGGAGGTAGGAGGAATCTGGGCCACTGCCTGTGCACACTTCTCAAACTGTGTGCAACTGAGTGCGGAAAGAGGACCAGCTGGTCTAGGATAGAGGTTTCATATCTGATACTTTTCTCTTTCTTAGATTCAGTGTTTGTGGAGTCCTTCTCCAGTCTCTACCTTCCTCCAGAGTCCTAAGTGAGTGAGATTGTCCTTTTATTTGCTGAATTGCTTGGGAGAGTTTTATAGGGATGTCTTAAGTCACCATGTTTATGATATCACCTCAGCCCTTGTAACACTTTTTGTTTTGTTTTGTTTTAACCATAAGTATTTATTGATGGATCAAAGAATACAATTTTAATGGAACAATCAGGAACAACTGTGGATTAAACAATTTGTCATACAGCCAAAAGGGGGGAAAAGCCATAATCTTAGGAACTTTAAATGTACAAGTCAAGCAGCCTTTGAAGTACCTGACAGATCAGTATCAGACATTTCTTCTCTTTTATATAATACCTGTACTGTATGACATGATCACTAAGTCATACTGATACTTCATAGAGAATTCATTATTCATTTATACTTGAGCTATCCAGCCTGGCCACTCTGCTGCTCCCTACCCCTCCTCTATCCCTTCCTAAAAAATGTGTGCACATCTTGGATAACCTTCCAAAGCAAGGAAGCAAGTGAGAAAGCAAGCGAGGAAGCAAGCAACAAATCAGAGAAAGTCAGCCAAGGCCAGATATATGAATGAATAGACTCTTGTGGGAGACATTAGGATGCGGTCTAAACTTAGCTGACTTTGGGAGAGAAATTGCTCTGTCTTGCTCCAAGGCCTATAATGCCACTCAGGTTGTGCCACCAATGGCAGACCCCTTGTTCTAACGGATTAGCAGGGGTCTACGCAGGAAGCTAGGAAGCCAATGTAACCAGGTAGCTAGTGTTACCATACATTCAATGCTGTGGACCTGTATTAGGAACTGACTGTGGCTTCCAGCATAGTCATTTGCTAAGGGTAAAATTCATAGAGAAGACACCAAGGACAATCTTTAAATCTCTTGGACTGGGATAGGTTAGGCACTTCTGTAACACTAATCCCTCTACTTGGAAAAGTGAAGTGAAAAACATTCCAGTGCACGTAACACTGAGGCATAAACCATGCTGTGGAGGTGTGACTACAGGAGATTTTACAGGTTGCCCAGTGCCCTTGTTCAAAAAGCCATGAGAAAGTCATCAAGCATACTGTCAGGGCAGCCATTCTGGTGGTGAAGGTGCCCCCAAACGGAGCAAATTTCCAGGCATATGGCTATTTTCTGAAGTGCCAACACTGCACTAAGAAGAGTAGCCATGTAGGACATATGTTGAGAATCACAAGAGGTTGGGTGACCTGGGCAAGCCACCTAAAAGACTTGGCTCTACACCTCTCATCAGGGCCACCGTCTTTCAAGAACATCTCCTTCTAGCAGCCCTTTGATGATACAGCAGAGTACAGGAGACCAAAAGACAGTCACATTCTTCTGAGAGAAGTGTTACCGAAAAGCTCCTGGCAAGGCAACATCCCAGAGCTCCATTTAAGAGTGAAGATAGATAAAAACTGCCAGACCACTGAACTATCCTGCCAAGTCAGAAGTACATTTAATAGGCTTAGCTTTGGGTACCAGCAGAGTAGAGGGGGATTTTGAGGCTTAATAAAAAGCAAGAGATTGAAAGATGAAGTGACTGGCATGTTGGTGACAGAGAAATAGGAAGCAAAGGACATATTAAAAAGATTGAAAGAGCATGCTGAAGCCTAGCTGAAGGGAAGGCAACATGGCTACAGTCTACATCCAGTAAAAGATCTTGGCTGGCTGGTTCTTGGCATGTTGGCATGATTCCCTCTCTCACTTTCTTACATTGAGTGGGTTGTGGCATTCAGCAGCAGGACAGGAGATGATAGTTATAAATGGAGAACCAGTGAATGAATACTGAAAAGAAATGGATGGTGTACCATTCTGTAATGCCCTGTTTACACTAAAGCCAGGTTTGTGTTGATAGAACATGTCTGGAGTTGTCATGCAACAGTAGTAGTAACCATAGAATCCAGTTTGCTTTGATATTTTTCCACAATACCATCCCTTTTCCAACACCTTCCAGGGTTGACATTCATTTGTTCACCCATGTAAAAACATTTTTGTATTTGTACGTTTAGTCAATACCATTGACCACTCCAGGTTTCAATAAGTTATACAGTCCCCATCTTTATCGTCTATCTTTCTTTCTGGTGTCATACTTGCCCCCTAGCACTCCTCTTTCAACTTTACTCATGGACATCTTTGGTCAGTGTAATTACAATATTGTGCTACCATCACACAGTATTATGCTATCCATTTCTGGATCTATATAATCAATCCTGTTGAAAATGCTATACTCCTTCAGCATCAAATGCCCAATCTCTACCCTCTTTCTATCTGCTAATAACATGAGTTCTCAGCTTTTGACTCACAAACTTTGCTCATTAATGTTAGTTCGTATTAGTGAGACCATACAGTATTTGTCCTTTTGTTTCTAGCTAAATTCCCTCAACATAAAGTCCTCAAGGTTCATCCACGTTATTATATATTCCGTTACTCTTCTGTCTTACAACTGCATAATACTCTTATTGTGTGTATATACCACAGTTTGTTTATGAACTCGGCCATTGATGGATATCTGGGCTGTTTCCATCTCTTGGCAATTGTGAATAATGTTGGTATAAACATTGGTTCACAAATGTCCGTTCATGTCTTAGCTTTCAGTTCCTCTGAGTATATAGTTAGTAATGGGATTGCTGGATCATATGGCAATTCTGTATTTAACTTCCTGAGGAACCACCACCCTGTCTTCCAGAGTGGCTGCACCTTTCTACATTCCCACCAACGGTGAATAAGTGTGTCTCTTTCTCCACATCCTCTCCAGCAGTTGTAATTTTCTGTTGTATTGATAAATGACCATTCTAGTAGGTGTGAGATATCTCATTGTGATTTTGATTTGCATTTCCCTAATTAGCCAGTGAAGTTGAGCATCTTTTCATATGTTTTCAAGCCATTTGTATTTCCTCTTCAGAAAAGTGTCTATCCATGTATTTGCCCATTTTTAAATTGGGTTGTTTGTTTTTCTCTTGTTGAGTTGTAGGATCTCTTTATATATTCTGGCTATGAAACCCTTATCTGATATGTGGTTTCCAAATATTATTTCCCATTGCATAGGCTGCCTTTTTACTTTTGTGACAAAGTCCATTGATGTACTAAAGTGTTTAATTTTGAGGAGATCCCATTTGTTCTGGTTTGCTAATAATGCCAGAATACAAAATACTAGCAATGGATTGTCTTTTATGAATGGGGTTTATTTGGTTACACAGTTACAGTCTTAAGGCCATAAAGTGTCCAAGGTAAGGCATCAGTAGGGTACCTTCACTGAAGGATGGCCATTGGCATCCGGAAAATCTGTTAGTTTGGAAGCACGTGGCTGGTGTCCGCTTGCTCCCAGGTTGTGTTTCAAAATGGCATTCTCTAAAACGTCTCTGGATCAGCTTCTCAGGACAAACTGGGCTAGTACCTCCAAAGCATCAGCAAACCTGTGCTTTCAACAGCTGTCTTCAAAATGTCTCTGTAAGTTACAGCTCTCTCCAAAATGTCACTCACAGCTGCTCTAGCAAAATGTCACTCTTAGCTGCTCTGAGGTTCTTCTGTCTGTGAACTCCTTTATAGGACTCCAGTGATCCAATTAACACCCATCCTGAACGGGCAGGATAACACCTCCATGGAAGTTACCCAATCAGACATTTCACTCACTGTTGATTGAGTCATATCTCCATGGAAATACTCAAAGAATTCCAATCTAATCAACACTAATATGTCTGCCCCCATAAGACTGCATCAAAGAACATGGTTTTCTGGGGGACTTCATATATACAAACCGGCACACCATTTATCTATTTTTTCTGTCATTGCTCGCACTTTGGGTATAAGGTCTAGGAAACGATCTCCTATCACAAGATCTTTAAGATATTTCCCTACATTTTCTTCTAAAACTCTTATGGTCTTTAGCACTTAAACTTTATGTTTAGGTCTTAGATCCATTTAGAGTTCATTTTTGTATATGGTGTGAGAGATGAGTCCACTTTCATTCTTTTGGATACAGATATCCAGTTCTCCAAACACCATTTATTGAAGAGGCTGCTCTGTCTTAGTTGCTTTGGCTTGACTATCTTATCAAAGATCAACTGTCCGTAGATGAGAGGGTCTGTTTCTGAACACTGAATTCTATTTCACTGGTTGGTATATCTATTTTTATGCCAGTACCATGCAGTTTTGACGACTGTAGCTTTGTAGAGTGCTTTAAAAGTTGGGTAGTGTGAGACCTCCCACTTCATTCCTCTTTCTCAAGATATTTTTGGCTATTTGGCAAACCTGCCCTTCCAAATAAATTTGGTTATTGGTTTTTCTATTACTGCAAAGTAAGTTGTTGGGATTTTAATTGGTATTGCATTGATCTATAAATCATTTTAGGTAGAATTGACATCTTAACTATATTTACTCTTCCAATC
This sequence comes from Choloepus didactylus, assembly GCF_015220235.1. Classification (NCBI taxonomy): domain Eukaryota; kingdom Metazoa; phylum Chordata; class Mammalia; order Pilosa; family Megalonychidae; genus Choloepus; species Choloepus didactylus. The sequence goes on from NC_051308.1 coordinate 182,335,869, forward strand.
CATGAACATGGTATGTTCTTCCATTTTTTTTTTAGGTCCTGTTTGATTTCTTTTAGCAGTTTCTTGTAGTTTTCTGTATATAGGTCTTTTGTGGCCTTTGTTAAGTTTATTCCTAAATACTTGATTCTTTTGTTTGCTCTTGTAAATGGAATTTTTTTTTCTTGATTTCCTCTTCCTGTTGCTTATTACTTGTGTATAGGAACACTACTGATTTTTACGTCTTGATCTTGTAGCCTGCCACTTTGCTGTATTCATTGATTAGCTCTAGTAGCTTTGCTGTAGATTATTTTTTTCTTAATACAGGATCATGTCATCTACAAACAGTGAAAGTTTTACTCTTCCTCTCCAGTTTAGATGCCTTTTATTTCTTTTTCTTGTCATTTTTTTTTCTTAATTGCTGTAGCTAGAACTTCCAGAACAATGTTGAATAGCAACAGTGACAGTAGGCATCCCTCTCTTGTTCCCTGTCTTTCTCCGTTGAGTATGATGTTAGCTGTGGGTTTTTCATATATTGCCTTTATCATATTGAGAAACTTCTCTTTTCTTATCCTTTGAAGTATTTTCATCAAGAAAGGATGTTGAGCAGTTCCAGTGATACACCAGCTGGACAAGGTCTGCTAAATTCACATGGACCGTGTACTTGGTTAAACTGGGAGTCCGCATTCTGAAACGAGTGATTGAGGCTGCTGAATAACCAGCAGCAACGCTGTGTTCTGGGGAAACTGTGGGTTGGCGTTTGGCGTCGGAGTAGTTTTAAAAACCCAAAAGCATCTGCAATATGGCAGTGAGAACTGCACGGTGAAGTGCAGCAGAAACTGCGTCCCCACAACCTGTGGGCACGCCTCAATATCTGGCATGGACAATAGCCTTTCGTGCACCTTCTGCTAATCGTCTCAGAGCTAGGAAGGCAGAGGTTAGCAAAAAGGGGAAAATAACCATGCCCTGTACAGTCATCTTCCTGATGGGCTGGGAATGCTCCTGCCTGGTGCTGGTACCTCAGCCTAGAGCTGCACCAAACAACCCAGTGCTACGGGAAGTGTTTCCAGTAACACACACATGCCACAATATCTGGCTTGGATGATAGCCTTTTGTGCACCTGCAGCTAACTGTCCCAGAGCTAGGAAGGTGGAGGAGTGTGAAAAGGGGAAAATTAACACGCCCCATACATCCATCCTTTCAGCTGTGGCCCAGAACTTCCCTCAGGGGATGGCGCTCACTGGTGATGTAGCAGTCTTCCCTCAGCAGAGGCCCTAGGAGGGCATGGCTTAGAAGAGGGACCCACTCACAAGTCCCAAGGACCATATGCCAGTACCAAGGACTTGTGGGTCAGCGGCAGAGACAAACTGTGGTGAGACTGAATTGAAGGTTTAGGCTCGTGCAACAGCTTTAAATCTCCAGGAACACCTGGGAGGTTTGATTATTAAAGCCGCCTTCCCTCCCTAACTGCTCAGAAACATGCCCCACAAATGGCAGGCAGCACCAACTACACATGCAAACTTGGTGTGCTAATTGGACCCCCACAAGACTCAGATCCCACTCACCACAAAGACAAAGTGGGGGAGATCTGGCTTGAGGGGAATAGTTAGCTCGTGGATGCCACATGCTGGTAGTTAGAGAAAATGTACACCACCAAGCTGTTTGAATAAGCCTACATATCCTAAAACAACCCTATCAAGTTAAGCAAATGCCAAGAGGCGAAAAAAACAACAGAAAATTTTAAAGCATATGAAGAAACCACATGATATGGATAACCCAAACCCAAACACCCAAATCAAAAGATCAGAGGAGACAGAGTACTTGGAGCAATTACTAAAAGGACTAAAGACAAACAGTGAGAGCATGGCATAGGATATAAAGGACATGAAGAAGACCCTAGAAGAGCCTGAAGAAGAAATTGCAAGAGTAAATAAAAAAAAAAACAAAAAACAGATGATCTTATGGAAATAAAAGAATCTGTCGACCAAATTAAAAACATTGTGGATACTCATAGTACAAGACTAGAGGAAGCTGAACAGTGAATCAGCGACCTCGAAGATGACAGAACAGAAAATGAAAGAACAAGAGAGAGAGAGGCGGGGCAAGATGGCAGACTGGTGAGCTGTATGTTTTAGTTACTCCTCCAGGAAAGTAGGTAGAAAGCCAGGAACTGCGTGGACTGGACACCACAGAGCAATCTGACTTTGGGCATACTTCATACAACACTCATGAAAACGTGGAACTGCTGAGATCAGCGAAATCTGTAAGTTTTTGCGGCCAGGGGACCCGCGCCCCTCCCTGCCAGGCTCAGTCCCGTGGGAGGTGGGGCTGTCAGCTCCGGGAAGGAGAAGGGAGAACTGCAGTGGCAGCCCTTATCGGAAACTCATTCTACTGATCCAAATTCCAACCATAGATAGACTGAGACCAGACACCAGAGAATCTGAGAGCAGCCAGCCCAGCAGAGAGGAGACAGGCATAGAAAAAAAACAACACAAAAAACTCCAAAATAAAAGAGGAGGATTTTTGGAGTTCTGGTGAACATAGAAAGGGGAAGAGCCCTGAGGTGCATATGCAAATCCCGAAGAAAAGCTGATTTTTCTGCCCTGTGGACCTTTCCTTAATGGCCCTGGTTGCTTTGTCTCTTAGCATTTCAATAGCCCATTAGATCTCTGAGGAGGGCCCTTTTTTTTTTTTTTTTTTTTAATCCTTTTTTCTTTTTCTAAAACAATTACTCTAAGAAGCCCAATACAGAAAGCTTCAAAGACCTGAAATTTGGGCAGGTCAAGTCAAGAGCAGAATTAGGAGAGCTCTGAGACAAAAGGCAATAATCCAGTGGCTGAGAAAATTCACTAAACACCACAACTTCCCAAGAAAAGGGGGGTGTCCGCTCACAGCCACCATCCTGGTGGACAGGAAACACTCCTGCCCATCGCCAGACCCATAGCCCAGAGCTGCCCCAGACAACCCAGTGTGACGGAAGTGCTTCAAATAACAGGCACATACCACAAAACTGGGCGTGGAAATTAGCCTTCCCTGCAACCTCAGCTGATTGTCCCAGAGTTGGGAAGGTAGAGCAGTGTGAATTAACAAAGCCCCATTCAGCCATCATTTCAGCAGACTGGGAGCCTCCCTACACAGCCCAGCAGCCCAGAACTGCCCTGGGGGGACGGCACTCACCTGTGACATAGCACAGTCATCCCTCAACAGAGGACCCGGGGTGCACAGCCTGGAAGAGGGGCCCACTTGCAAGTCTCAGGAGCCATACGCCAATACCAAAGACTTGTGGGTCAGTGGCAGAGACAAACTGTGGCAGGACTGAACTGAAGGATTAGACTATTGCAGCAGCCTTAAAACTCTAGGATCACCAGGGAGATTTGATTGTTAGAGCCACCCCCCCCTCCCGGACTGCCTAGAAACACGCCCCATATACAGGGCAGGCAACACCAACTACACACGCAAGCTTGGTACACCAATTGTACCCCACAAGACTCACTCCCCCACTCACCAAAAAGGCTAAGCAGGGGAGAACTGCCTTGTGGAGAACAGGTGGCTCGTGGACGCCACCTGCTGGTTAGATAGAGAAAGTGTACTCCACGAAGCTGTAGATCTGATAAATTAGAGATAAGGACTTCAATTGGTCTACAAATCCTAAAAGAACCCTATCAAGTTCAGAAAATGCCACGAGGCCAAAAACAACAGAAAATTATAAAGCATATGAAAAAACCAGACGATATGGATAACCCAAGCCCAAGCACCCAAACCAAAAGATCAGAAGACACACAGCACCTAGAGCAGCTACTCAAAGAACTAAAGATGAACAATGAGACCGTAGTACAGGAGACAAAGGAAATCAAGAAGACCCTAGAAGAGCATAAAGAAGACATTGCAAGACTAAATAAAAAAATGGATGATCTTATGGAAATTAAAGAAACTGTTGACCAAATTAAAAAGATTCTGGACACTCATAGTACAAGACTAGAGGAAGTTGAACAACGAATCAGTGACCTGGAAGATGACAGAATGGAAAATGAAAGCATAAAAGAAAGAATGGGGAAAAAAATTGAAAAAATCGAAATGGACCTCAGGGATATGATAGATAATATGAAACGTCCAAATATAAGACTCATTGGTGTCCCAGAAGGGGAAGAAAAGGGTAAAGGTCTAGGAAGAGTATTCAAAGAAATTGTTGGGGAAAACTTCCCAAATCTTCTAAACAACATAAATACACAAATCATAAATGCTCAGCGAACCCCAAATAGAATAAATCCAACTAAACCCACTCCGAGACATATACTGATCACACTGTCAAACACAGAAGAGAAGGAGCAAGTTCTGAAAGCAGCAAGAGAAAAGCAATTCACCACATACAAAGGAAACAGCATAAGACTAAGTAGTGACTACTCAGCAACCACCATGGAGGCGAGAAGGCAGTGGCACGATATATTTAAAATCCTGAGTGAGAAAAATTTCCAGCCAAGAATACTTTATCCAGCAAAGCTCTCCTTCAAATTTGAGAGAGAGCTTAAATTTTTCACAGACAAACAAATGCTGAGAGAATTTGCTAACAAGAGACCTGCCCTACTTGAGATACTAAAGGGAGCCCTACAGACAGAGAAACAAAGAAAGGACAGAGAGACTTGGAGAAAGGTTCAGTACTAAAGAGATTCGGTATGGGTACAATAAAGGATATTAATAGACAGAGGGGAAAAATATGACAAACATAAACTAAAGGAAAAGATAGCTGATTCAAGAAATGCCTTCACAGTTATAACGTTGAATGTAAATGGATTAAACTCCCCAATTAAAAGATATAGATTCGCAGAATGGATCAAAAAAAATGAACCATCAATATGTTGCATACAAGAGACTCATCTTAGACACAGGGACACAAAGAAACTGAAAGTGAAAGGATGGAAAAAAATATTTCATGCAAGCTACAGCCAAAAGAAAGCAGGTGTAGCAATATTAATCTCAGATAAAATAGACTTCAAATGCAGGGATGTTTTGAGAGACAAAGAAGGCCACTACATACTAATAAAAGGGGCAATTCAGCAAGAAGAAATAACAATCGTAAATGTCTATGCACCCAATCAAGGTGCCACAAAATACATGAGAGAAACACTGGCAAAACTAAAGGAAGCAATTGATGTTTCCACAATAATTGTGGGAGACTTCAACACATCACTCTCTCCTATAGATAGATCAACCAGACAGAAGACCAATAAGGAAATTGAAAACCTAAACAATCTGATAAATGAATTAGATTTAACAGACATGTACAGGACATTACATCCCAAATCACCAGGATACACATACTTTTCTAGTGCTCACGGAACTTTCTCCAGAATAGATCATATGCTGGGACATAAAACAAGCCTCAATAAATTTAAAAAGATTGAAATTATTCAAAGCACATTCTCTGACCACAATGGAATACAATTAGAAGTCAATAACCATCAGAGACTTAGAAAATTCACAAATACCTGGAGGTTAAACAACACACTCCTAAACAATCAGTGGGTTAAAGAAGAAATAGCAAGAGAAATTGCTAAATATATAGAGACGAATGAAAATGAGAACACAACATACCAAAACCTATGGGATGCAGCAAAAGCAGTGCTAAGGGGGAAATTTATAGCACTAAACGCATATATTAAAAAGGAAGAAAGAGCCAAAATCAAAGAACTAATGGATCAACTGAAGAAGCTAGAAAATGAACAGCAAACCAATCCAAAACCAAGTAGAAGAAAAGAAATAACAAGGCTTAAAGCAGAAATAAATGACATAGAGAACAAAAAAACAATAGAGAAGATAAATATCACCAAAAGTTGGTTCTTTGAGAAGATCAACAAGATTGACAAGCCCCTAGCTAGACTGACAAAATCAAAAAGAGAGAAGACCCATATAAACAAAATAATGAATGAAAAAGGTGACATAACTGCAGATCCTGAAGAAATTAAAAAAATTATAAGAGGATACTATGAACAACTGTTTGGCAACAAACTGGATAATGTAGAGGAAATGGACAATTTCCTGGAAACATATGAACAACCTAGACTGACCAGAGAAGAAATAGAAGACCTCAACCAACCCATCACAAGCAAAGAGATCCAATCAGTCATCAAAAATCTTCCCACAAATAAATGCCCAGGGCCAGATGGCTTCACAGGGGAATTCTACCAAATTTTCCAGAAAGAACTGACACCAATCTTACTCAAACTCTTTCAAAACATTGAAGAAAAGGGAACACTACCTAACTCATTTTATGAAGCTAACATCAATCTAATACCAAAACCAGGCAAAGATGCTACAAAAAAGGAAAACTACCGGCCAATCTCCCTAATGAATATAGATGCAAAACTCCTCAACAAAATACTTGCAAATCGAATCCAAAGACACATTAAAAAAATCATACACCATGACCAAGTGGGGTTCATTCCAGGCATGCAAGGTTGGTTCAACATAAGAAAATCAATGTATTACAACACATTAACAAGTCAAAAGGGAAAAATCTGTTGATCATCTCAATAGATGCTGAAAAAGCATTTGACAAAATCCAACATCCCTTTTTGATAAAAACACTTCAAAAGGTAGGAATTGAAGGAAACTTCCTCAACATGATAAAGAGCATATATGAAAAACCCACAGCCAGCATAGTACTCAATGGTGAGAGACTGAAAGTCTTCCCTCTAAGATCAGGAACAAGACAAGGATGCCCGCTGTCACCACTGTTATTCAACATTGTGCTGGAAGTGCTAGCCAGGGCAATCCGGCAAGACAAAGAAATAAAAGGCATCCAATTGGAAAAGAAGAAGTAAAACTGTCATTGTTTGCAGATGATATGATCTTATATCTAGAAAACCCTGAGAAATCGACGAAACAGCTACTAGAGCTAATAAACAAATTTAGCAAAGTAGCGGGATACAAGATTAATGCACATAAGTCAGTAATGTTTCTATATGCTAGAAATGAACAAACTGAAGAGACACTCAAGAAAAAGATACCATTTTCAATAGCAACTAAAAAAAATCAAGTACCTAGGAATCAACTTAACCAAAGATGTAAAAGACCTATACAAAGAAAACTACATAACTCTACTAAAAGAAATAGAAGGGGACCTTAAAAGATGGAAAAATATTCCATGTTCATAGACAGGAAGACTAAATGTCATTAAGATGTCAATTCTACCCAAACTCATCTATAGATTCAATGCAATCCCAATCAAAATTCCAACAACCTACTTTGCAGACTTGGAAAAGCTAGTTATCAAATTTATTTGGAAAGGGAAGATGCCTCGAATTGCTAAAGACACTCTAAAAAAGAAAAACGAAGTGGGAGGACTTACACTCCCTGACTTTGAAGCTTATTATAAAGCCACAGTTGCCAAAACAGCATGGTACTGGCACAAAGATAGACATGTAGATCAATGGAATCGAATTGAGAATTCGGAGATAGACCCTCAGATCTAAGGCGGACTGATCTTTGATAAGGCCCCCAAAGTCACTGAACTGAGCCATAATGGTCTTTTCAACAAATGGGGCTGGGAGAGTTGGATATCCATATCCAAAAGAATGAAAGAGGACCCCTACCTCACCCCCTACACAAAAATTAACTCAAAATGGACCAAAGATCTCAATATAAAAGAAAGTACCATAAAACTCCTAGAAGATAATGTAGGAAAACATCTTCAAGACCTTGTATTAGGCGGCCACTTCCTAGACTTTACACCCAAAGCACAAGCAACAAAAGAGAAAATAGATAAATGGGAACTCCTCAAGCTTAGAAGTTTCTGCACCTCCAAGGAATTTCTCAAAAAGGTAAAGAGGCAGCCAACTCAATGGGAAAAAATTTTTGGAAACCATGTATCTGACAAAAGACTGATATCTTGCATATATAAAGAAATCCTACAACTCAATGACAGTAGTACAGTTGGCCCAATTATATAATGGGCAAAAGATATGAAAAGACAGTTCTCTGAAGAGGAAATACAAATGGCCAAGAAACACATGAAAAAATGTTCAGCTTCACTAGCTATTAGAGAGATGCAAATTAAGACCACAATGAGATACCATCTAACACCGGTTAGAATGGCGGCCATTAAACAAACAGGAAACTACAAATGCTGGAGGGGATGTGGAGAAATTGGAACTCTTATTCATTGTTGGTGGGACTGTATAATGGTTCAGCCACTCTGGAAGTCAGTCTGGCAGTTTCTTAGAAAACTAGATATAGAGTTACCAGTCGATCCAGCGATTACACTTCTCGGTATATACCCGGAAGATCGGAAAGCAGTGACACGAACAGGTATCTGCACGCCAATGTTCATAGCAGCATTATTCACAATTGCCAAGAGATGGAAACAACCCAAATGTCCTTCAACAGATGAGTGGATAAATAAAATGTGGTATATACACACGACGGAATACTACGCGGCACTAAGAAGGAACAATCTCGTGAAACATATGACAACATGGATGAACCTTGAAGACATAATGCTGAGCGAAATAAGCCAGGCACAAAAAGAGAAATATTATATGCTATCACTAATGTGAACTTTGAAAAATGTAAAACAAATGGTTTATAATGTAGAATGTAGGGGAACTAGCAATAGAGAGCAATTAAGGAAGGGGGAACAATAATCCAAGAAGAACAGTTAAGCTATTTAACGTTCTGGGGATGCCCAGGAATGAGTATGGTCTGTTAATTTCTGATGGATATAGTAGGAGCAAGTTCACAGAAATGTTGCTATATTAGGTAACTTTCTTGGGGTAAAGTAGGAACATGTTGGAAGTTAAGCAGTTATCTTAGGTTAGTTGTCTTTTTCTTACTCCTTTGTTATGGTCTCTTTGAAATGTTCTTTTATTGTATGTTTGTTTTCTTTTTAACTTTTTTTTTTCATACAGTTGATTTAAAAAAGAAGGGAAAGTTAAAAAAAAAAAAAAGAAAAACAAGGAAAAAAAAAGATGTAGTGCCCCCTTGAGGAGCCTGAGGAGAATGCAGGGGTATTCGCCTACCCCACCTCCATGGTTGCTAACATGACCACAGACATAGGGGACTGTTGGTTTGATGGGTTGAGCCCTCTACCACAGGTTTTACCCTTGGGAAGACAGTTGCTGCAAAGGAGAGGCTAGGCCTCCCTATGGTTGTGCCTAAGAGCCTCCTCCCGAATGCCTCTTTGTTGCTCAGATGTGGCCCTGTCTCTCTAGCTAAGCCAACTTGAAAGGTGAAATCACTGCCCTCCCCACTACGTGGGATCAGACACCCAGGGGAGTGAATCTCCCTGGCAACGTGGAATACGACTTCCGGGGAGGAATGTAGACCTGGCATCGTGGGACGGAGAACATCTTCTTGACCAAAAGGGGGATGTGAAAGGAAATGAAATAAGCTTCATTGGCAGAGAGATTCCAAAAGGAGCCGAGAGGTCACTCTGGTGGGCACTCTTATGCACACTTTAGACAACCCTTTTTAGGTCCTAAAGAATTGGGGTAGCTGGTGGTGGATACCTGAAACTATCAAACTACAACCCAGAACCCATGAATCTCGAAGACAGTTGTATAAAAATGTAGCTTATGAGGGGTGACAAAGGGATTGGGAAAGCCATAAGGACCACACTCCACTTTGTCTAGTTTATGGATGGATGAGTAGAAAAATAGGGGAAGGAAACAAACAGACAAAGGTACCCAGTGTTCTTTTTCACTTCAATTGCTCTTTTTCACTCTAATTATTATTATTGTTATTTTTGTGTGTGTGCTAATGAAGGTGTCAGGGATTGATTTGGGTGATGAATGTACCACTATATTATGGTAGTGTAAACAATCGAAAGTACGATTTGTTTTGTATGACTGCGTGGTATGTGAATATATCTCAATAAAATGAAGATAAAAAAAAAAAAACTAAAGGACAAATGGGGTGGGATGGGGGGATGATTTGGGTGTTTTTTTTTCACTTTTATTTTTTATTCTTGTTCTGGTTCTTTCTGATGTAAGGAAAATGTTCAGAGATAGATTGTGGTGATGAACGCATAACTATGTTATCATACTGTGGACAGTGGATTGTATATCATGGATGATTGTATGGTATGTGAATGTATTTCAATAAAACTGAATTTAATAAAAAAAAAAAGGAACAAGAGAAAGAATGGGGGAAAAATCGAAAAAATTGAAATGGACCTCAGGGATATGGTAAATAATATAAAACGCCCAAATATAAGAGTCATTGGTGTTCCAGAAGGGTAAGAGAAGGGTAAAGGTCTAGGAAGGGTATTCAAAGAAATTCTTGGAGAAAACTTCCCAAACCTTCTGAACAATATAAATACACAAATCATAAATTCCCAGTGAACTCAAAACAGAATAAATCGAAATAAACCCACTTCAAGACATATTCTGAACGGACTGTCAAATACTGAAGAGAAGGAGCAAGTTCTGAAAGCAGCAAGAAAAGCAATTCACCACTTACAAAGGAAACAGCATAAGACTTAAGTAGTGACTACTCAGCGGCCACCATGGAGGCAAGAAGGCGGTGGCATGACATAATATTTAAAATTTTGAGAGAGAAAAATTGCCAACCAAGAATTCTTTATCCAGCAAAGTTCTTCAAATTTGAGGGAGAGCTTAAATTTTTCACAGACAAACAAATGCTTAGAAAATTAGCTAACAAGAGACCTGCTCTACTTGAGATACTAAAGGGAGCCCTACCAACAGAGAAACAAAGAAAGGAGAGAGAGAGATAGAGAAAGGTTCAGTACTAAAGAGATTCAGTATGGGTACATTAAAGGACATTAAGAGAGAGAGGGAAAAAATATATCTGACAAACATAAACCAAAGGAAAGAATGGCGGATTCAAGAAATGCCTTCACAGTAATAATGTTCAATGTAAGTAGATTAAACTCCCCAATTAAAAGATATAGATTGGCAGAATGGATCAAAATACAAATCATCTATATGTTGCATACAAGAGACTCATCTTAGACACAGGGACACAAAGAAATTGAAATTGAAAGGATGGAAAAAATATTTCATGCAACCTACAGCCAAAAGAAAGCAGGAGTAGCAATATTAATCTCAGATAAAATAGACTTTAAATGCAAGGATGTTATGAGAGACAAAGAAGGCCACTACATACTGATAAAAGGGACAATTCAACAAGAATAAATAACAATCATAAATGTTTATGCACCCAATCAAGATGCTCCAAAGTACATGAGACAAACATTGGCAAAACTGAAAGGAGCAATAGACATTTCTATAAGAATCGTGAGACACTTCAGTACATGACTCTCTTCTATAGATAGATCAGCCAGACAGAAGACCAATAAAGAAACTGAAAACCTAAACAATCTGATAAATGAATCAGATTTAACAGACATACAGGACATTACATCCCAAATCACCAGGATACACATACTTTTCTAGTGCTCACGGAACTTTCTCCAGAATAGATCATATGCTGGGACATAAAACAAGCCTCAATAAATTTAAAAAGATTGAAATTATTCAAAGCACATTCTCTGACCACAATGGAATACAATTAGAAGTCAATAACCATCAGAGACTTAGAAAATTCACAAATACCTGGAGGTTAAACAACACACTCCTAAACAATCAGTGGGTTAAAGAAGAAATAGCAAGAGAAATTGCTAAATATATAGAGACGAATGAAAATGAGAACACAACATACCAAAACCTATGGGATGCAGCAAAAGCAGTGCTAAGGGGGAAATTTATAGCACTAAACGCATATATTAAAAAGGAAGAAAGAGCCAAAATCAAAGAACTAATGGAGCAACTGCAGAAGCTAGAAAATGAACACCAAACTAATCCTATAGGAAGTAGAAGAAAAGAAATAACAAGGACTAAAGGAGAAATAAATGACATAGAGAACAAAAAAAAACAACAGAATAAATAACACCAAAAGTTGGTTCTTTGGGATCAACAAGATTGACAAGCCCCTAGTTAGACTGACAAAATCAAAAAGAGAGAAGACCCGTATAAACAAAATAATGAATGAGAAAGGTGATGTTACTGCAGATCCTGAAGAAATTTGAAAAATCATAAGAGGATGCTATGAACAACTGTATGCCAACAAACGATGATGTGGAGGAAATGGACAATTTCCTGGAAACATATGAACAATCTAGACTGACCAGAGAAGAAACAGAAGACCTCAACCAACCAGTCACAAGCAAAGAGATCCAGTCATTAAAACACTTCCCACAAATAAATGCCCAGGGCCAGATGGCTTCACAGGGGAATTCTATCAAATTTTGCAGAAAGAACTGATGTGAATCTTACTTAAACTCTTTCAAAACATTGAAGAAAATGGAAAACTACCTAACACATTTTATGACGCTAACATAAATCTAATACCAAAACCATGCAAAGATGCTATAAAAAAATGAAAACTACAGGCCAATCTCCCTGATGAATATAGGTGCAAAAATTCTCAACAAAATACTTGCAAATCAAATCCAAAGACACATTAAAAAAATCATACACCCATGACCAAGTGGGGTTCATTCCAGGCATGCAAGGATGGTTCAACATAAGAAAATCAATCAATGTAATACAACACATTAACAAATCAAAAGAGAAAAATCAAATGATCATCTCAATAGATCCTGAAAAAGCATTTGACAAAATCCAACATCCCTTTTCAATAAGAACACTTCAAAAGGTAGGAATTGAAAGAAACTTCCTCAGTATGATAAAGGGTGTATATGAAAAACTCACAGCCAGCATAGTACTCAATGGTGAGAGACTGAAAGCCTTCCCTCTAAGATCAGGAATGAAACAAGGATGCCGCTGTCACCACTGTTATTCAACATTGTGCTAGAATTGCTAGCCAGGGCAATCTAGCAAGACAAAGAAATAAAAGGCATCCAAATTGGAAAGGAAGAAGTAAAACTGTCATTGTTTGCAGATGATATGATCTTATATCTGGAAAACCCTGAGAAATCTATGATACACCTACTAGAGCTAATAAACAAATTTAGCAAAGTAGCGGGATACAAGATTAATGCACATAAGTCAGTAATGTTTCTATATGCTAGAAATGAATGAAGTGAAGAGACACTCAAGAAAAAGTTACCATTTTCAATAGCAGCTAAGAATATCAAGTACCTAGGAATAAACTTAACCAAAGATGTAAAAGACCTATACAAAGAAAACTACATAACTCTACTAAGAGAAATAGAAAGGGACCTTAAAAGATGGAAAAATATTCCATGTTCCTGGATAGGAAGGCTAAATATCATTAAGATGTCAATTCTACCAAAACTCATCTACAGATTCAATGCAATCCCAATCAAAATTCCAACAAACTACTTTGGAGAATTGGAAAAGCTAGTTATCAAATTTATTTGGAAAGGGAGATGCCTCGAATTGCTAAAAACTCTCTAAAAAAGAAAAACAACATGGAAGGACTTACACTCCCTGACTTTGAAGCTTATTATAAAGCTACAGTAGTCAAAACAGCACGGTATTGGCACAAAGATAGATATATTGATCAATGGAATCGAACTGAGAATTCAGAGATAGACCTCCAGATCTACGGTCGACTGATCTTTGATAAGGCCCCCAAAGCCACTGAACTGGGACATAACAGCCTTTTCAACAAATGGGGCTGGGAGAGTTGAATATCCATATCCAAAAGAATGCAAGAGGACCCCCGCCTCACACCCTACACAAAAATTAACTCAAAGTGGATCAAAGACCTCAATATAAAAGATAGTGCCATAAAACTCCTAGAAGATAATGTAGGGAAACATCTTCAAGACCTTGTATTAGGCGCTCACTTCCTAGACCTTACAGCCAAAGCACAAGCAACAAAAGAAAAAAATAGATAAACGGGAACTTCTCAAATGTAAAAATTTCTGTACCTCAAAGGAATTTGTCAAAAAGGTTAAGAGGCAGCCAATTCAATGGGAAAATATATTTGGAAACCATATATCTGACAAAAGACTGATATCTTGCATATATGAAGAAACCCTACAACTCAATGACAGTAGTACAGACAGCCCAATTATAAAATGGGCAAAAGATATGAAAAGACAGTTCTCTGAAGAAGAAATACAAATGGCCAAGAAACACATGAAAATATATTCAGCTTCACTAGCTATTAGAGAGATGCAAATTAAGTCCACAATGAGATACCATCTCACACCAATTAGAATGGCTGCCATTAAATAGGAAACTAGAAATGCTGGAGAGGATGTGGAGAAATTGGAACTCTTATTCATTGTTGCTGGGACTATATAATGGTTCAGTGACTGGAAGACAGTCTGGCAGTTCCTTAGAAAACTAGTTATAGAGTTACCCTTCAATCCAGCAATTGCACCTCTCAGTACATACCCGGAAGATCTGAACGCAGTGACACAAACAGATATCTGCGCATCAGTATTCATAGCAGCCTTATTCACAATTGCCAAGAGAATGGAAACAACCCAAATGTCCTTCAACAGATGAGTGGATAAATAAAACGTGGTATATACGCATGATGGAATACTACATGGCAGTAAGAAGGAATGATGTTGTGAAACATATGACAACATGACAAAATAAGCCAGGCACAAAAAGAGAAATAGTATATGCTACCAGTAATGTGATCATTGAAAAATGTAAAATAAATGGTTTATAATGTAGAATGTAGGGGGTTTAGTGATAGAGAGCAATTATTGAAGGGGAAATGATAACCTAATAAGAACAGATAGCTGTCATGGGTAAATTAACCTTCTAGGAATGCCCAGGACTAACTATGGTTTGTTAATTTCTGGTGGGTAAGGTAGGAACAAGTTCACAGAAATGTTGCTATATTAGGTTATTTTCTTGGGGTATACTAGGAACATATTAGAAGTAAAATCGTTATTTTAGGTTAGTTGTCTTTATCTTATTCCCTTGTTTGGGTTTGTTTGAAATGTTTTTTTAATTGTATTTTTTTTTAAGATATATATATATATATATATATATATATATATATATATATATATATATATATATATATTTAAAGAAAAAATGAAAAAATATGCAGAGCTCCCCTGAGGAGCTGGGGAAGAATGCAAGGGTGTTGGGCTCCCCCACCTTGACGGTTGCTGATGTGTTCACAGACATTGGGGACTAGCAGTTTGATGGGCCAAGCCCTCTATCACAGGACTTGCCCTTGGGAAGACTGTTACTGCAAAGGAGAGGCTAGACCTGCTTCTAATTGTGCATCTCCTCATGAATGCCTCTTTGTTGCTTAGATGTGGCCCTCTCTCTAGCTAAGCCAACTTGACAGGTGAAATCACTGCCCTGCCCCCTATGTGGGATCTGACACCCAGGGGTTTAAATCTCCCTGACGATGTGGAATATGACCCCCAGGGAGGAATCTAGACCCGGCGTCATGGGTTTGAGAACATATTATGGACCAAAAGGGGGACGTGAAATGAAATGAAATGTTTCAGTGGCTGAGAGATTCCAAAAGGAGCCGAGAGGTCACTCTGGTGTGCACTCTTACGCACAATATAGACAACCCTTTTTAGGTTCTAATGAATTGGAATAGCTAGCAGTAAATACCTGAAACTATCAAACTACAACCTAGAGCCCTTGGATCTTGAAGACAATTGTATAACAATGAAGCTAATGTGATTGGTAAAGCCATGTGGATCACACCCCGCTTTGTCCAGTGTATGGATGGATGAATAGGAAAAAGGGGACCAAAAAAAAACTAAAGGAAGAATGGGGGGGTACAATTTGGGTGTTCTGTTTTTACTCTTGTTTTTTTAATTCTTGCTTTCACTTTTTCTGGTACAAGGAAAATGTTAAAAATGATTGTGGTGATGAATGAACAACTATATGATGGTATGGTAATATGATCAATGGATTATATACTTTGGATGATTGTATGGTATGTGAATAAATCTTCAAAAAAAAAAAAAAGAAAGGATGTTGAATTTTGTCAAATACCTTTTCTGCTTCTGCATCGATCGAGATGCCCGTGTGGTTATTCTTCTTTGATTTGTTGGTGTGGTGTATTACATTAATTGATTTTCTTGTGTTAAACCAGCCTTGCATACCTGGAATGAATCTCACTTGATCATGGTGTATAATTCTTTTAATATGCTACTGGATTTGATTTGCAAGTATTTTGTTGATGATTTTGCATCTATAGTCATTAAAGAGATTGGTCTTTAATTTTCTCTTTTTTTTTGTAGTATCTTTGATTTTGATATTATGGTGATGTCGACTTCATAGAATGATTAGGTATCTTTCCCTCCTATTTAATTTTTTTGAAGAGTTTGAGCAGGATTGGTATTACTTCTTTCTTGAATGCTTGGTAGAATTCACATGTGAAGCCATCTGGTCCTGGTGTTTTCTTTTTTGGTTGGTTTTTGATGACTGACTCTATCTCTTTACTTGTGATTGGTTTGTTGGGGTCATGTATTTCTTCTCGAGTCAGTGTTGGTTGTACATGCTTTTCTAGAAAGTTGTTCATTTCATCTAAGTTGTCTAATTTATTAGCATATAGTTGTTCATAGTATCTTCTCATTATCTCCTTTACTTCTGCAGGGTCTGTAGTTACGTCCCATTTCCCATTTCTGATTGTGTTTATTTGCAACTGCTGTTTCTCTCTCTCTCTCTCTCTCTCGCTCTTTTTTTTTTTTGTTACCCTGGCCAAGGGTTCATCAGTTTTATTGATTTTTCTCAAAAAACAAACTTCCGGTTTTGTTGATTCTCTGTTTTCCTGCTGTCAATTTCATTTATTTCTGCTCTGATCTTTGTTATTTCTTTCCTTTTGTTTGCTTTGAGGTTGGTTTGCTGTTCTTTCTCTAGTTCCTCAAGGTGAACGATTAATTCCTCAATTTTTTCTCTTTCTTCTATCTTAATATAGGCATTTAAGGCAATAAACTTCCCTCTCAGTACTGCCTTTGCTGCATCCCATAAGTTTTGATATGTTGTGTTTTCCTTTTCATTTGACTCGAGGTATTTATTAATTTCTTTTATTTCTTCCCTTTCCCACTGGTTGTCTAGTTGTGTGTTATTTAGCCTCCATATATTTGTGAATTTTCCAACTGTCTGTTTGTTATTTATTTCCAACTTCATTCCATTATGATCTGAGAAAGTGTTTTGTATAATATCAATTTTTTTAAATTGTTGAGACTAGCTTTGTAACCCAACATGTGGTCTATCCTAGAGAATGATCCATGAGCACTTGAGAAAAATGTGTATCCTGCTGTTGTGGGGTGTTGTGTTCTATAAATGTCTGTCAAGTCTAGTTCATTTATCATACAATTCAACATCTCTGTTTCCTTATTGATCCTCTGTCTAGATGTTCTATCCATTGATGAGAGTTGTGTATTAAAGTCTCCAACTATTATTGTAGAGGTTATCTACTCCATTCAGTGTTGTCAGTGTTTGCCTCATGTATTTTTGGGCACTCTGCCTCTGTGCATAATTGTTTATAATTGCTATGTTTTCTTGATGAATTGTCCCTTTTGTTAATATATAGTGCCCTTCTTTATCTTTATTAATTGTTTTATATTTGAAGTCTAATTTGTCTGATATTAATATAGCTGCTCCCTCTTTTTTCTTCTTGTTTGCATGAAATATCTTTTTCCAACCTTTCACTTTTAGCCTATTTTTGTTCTTATGTCTAAAGTGAGTTTCTGTAGAAAGCATATAGATGGATCTTGTTTTTTAATCCATTCTGCCTGTGTATGTCTTTTTATTGGGGAGTTTAATCCATTAACATTTAGTGTTGTTACTATAAGGGTAGTACTTTCTTCTACCATTTGTCTTTTTGTTTTATGTCATATCTTATTTTTCTCTCTTTCTCCTTTTACCTTTCCTGATAGTCTTCATTTCCACACTCTTCTCCAAACCTCTCTCTCCTGTCTTTTCCTGTCAGCTTGTAGCACTCCCTTTAGTATTTCTTGAAGCGCAGGTCTCTTATTCACAAAGTCTCTCAGTGTCTGTTTGTCTGAAAATATTTTAATATCTCTCTCATTTTTGAAAGACTGTTTTGCCAGATACAGAATTGTTGGTTGGGCAGTTTTTCTCTTTCAGTATGTTAAATATCTCATACCACTTCCTTCTTGCCTCCATGGTTTCTGATGAGAAATCAGAATTTAATCTTATTGGAACTTCTTTGTACTTACTTTGCTGCTTTTCCCTGGCAGCTTTCAGGACTCCCTACTTTTCCTTGGCATTGGTCAGTGGGATTACTAGCTGTCTGGGGGTGTTCTCTTTGATTTTATCCTGTTTGGGGTTCATTGAAATTCTTGAATAAACATATTCATGTCTTTCATTTAAGTTGGAAAGCTTTCTGCCATTATTTCTTAGAATATTCCTTCTGACCCTTTTTGTCTTCTCCTTATGGGAGTCCATAATGCATATAATAGTACATTTGATGGTGTACCACAGTTCTCTTTGGCACTTTATTTTTTGCTTTCTGCTACTCAGCCTGAATTATTTCAGTTGTCTTGTCTTTGAATTTACTGATTCTTCTGCCAGATCCGATCTGCAATGAATCCCTCTATGGAATTTTTTTATTTCAGTTATTGTGCTCTTCAAGTCCAGTATTTGTTTGATTCCTACGCAGCATCTCAAAGAGATTCCCATTTTCTTCATTCATTATTTCCTCATATCTTTTAGCTCTTTCTCCATTTTTTCCTTTATCTCCTTGAGCATATTGTTGATCAGTTTTTGTAAAGTCTTTGTCCAATATGTCCAAAGTCTTGTCCTCTTGTTGATGGTTTCTGGATTTTTATCTTGTTCTTTTGGATGGGACATAATTTCCAGTACCTTTGTTTCTCTTGTAATTTTTTTTTTGTATACTATACAGTTTAATATTTTAAAGTTTTCCCTCTTGGATTTATTACCTGAGCTGTTTATTCCTTAAGTTTGTATCAGCTAGTGATATGACAGAGATTTCCTTGAATTCCAGGAGCTAACCAAAGCAAAAAAACACCTTTCACAGTGTTTTCAAATTGACTCTGCTTTGGATGGGTGATGGCAGCATTGCAGGGAGGGTGAAATTCACTGATTTTTACCACAATTTTCCAGCCTCTTTCTCCAACTTTCCTTGGATGCTGCACCATGTTCCACTATATTCCAGAGTTTCAAAGCAGTTGATTCAGAGAATTCTTGCCAGTTCAGTAGTTGTTTTGGTGTAGGGACTGATTCCTGGAGCTTCTTACTCCTCCATCTTTCCACTACCTATCCCATTTATGACCTTTCTAGAGTACAGTGATAATAGAGCATTAAGACAGAAATCTGAATATGAGTTTAATTTCAGTGTGGGTAAAGTAGGATTGAGTTTGCCCATTTATTTCAAGCAATATTTGGGAAAGAAAGAATATTCATACAGTTAAGAAGTAGAAGAAGAGCTAAGCAGCATCAAGGGCCCTGCAAAATCATTTATTTGTAATATTGATCATCTGTGGTAGGTTGAATTATGTATGTACCCCAGAAATAACATGTTCTTAATCTTAATCCTGTTCCTGTTGGTGTGAATCCATTTAGGACCTCTTGAATGTGTTATTTTAACTAAGGTGTGGCCCAACTGAATGAGTGTGGATTTAATTTATTAATGGAGTCCTCTATAAGCTAAAGAATTTCAGACATAATGAGGCAAAGCAACAGGAAGGAGCCAGAAGTCAGAAGTCAATGGAACCTGAAACAGGAACCTGAAAGTAAAAGGAAAGGACATCACCATATGACAGGAAACACAAGGAGTGCAAGGATTGTCAGCCAGCCAGAATTGACCAACCCCTCTAGGAAGCAAGCCTTCCAGCCTCCAAAACTATAAGACAATGAATTCCTGTTCTTTAAGCCTACCTCTTGTGTGGTATTTGTCATAGCAGCCTGGAAACTAAGACATCATCAATACTGCTGTATGATTTCTCTTCTTTAGCACTGGCAGTTTAAGTCATCAGCAAAGAAAAGAAATAGAGAAACCCAGGGTTACACATGAGAAAGACATGTGGTAGAAGATAAAAGGACTGCAGTAATTGGCTTTTTCAACAGTGTACCTGGATAGATGAACCATGGAGTCTGTGATAGGAAGGAAATGAGAGAAAGAGAGAACTGAAAGATGGGCATATTTCACTTGGATCCAGGAATTAATGGTCACTGGACCAGTTCTTTTGGGTTGTTCATTGACCCATCAAATATTTATCAGGCATCAGCCATATTACAGGCACCTGCTAGGCACCTTGGGTTATAACGGTGAATAAGGTAGACATCATGTTGGCCTCCATGGAACTTAAAATCTGAAGATAAATGTCAAACAATTGGAAGTTACACAAAAGGAAAAAATCAGGGTCTTTAGAGGCCATGATGGCATTTAGAGGGTTTTGCCTCTTCTTCCTCTATATTCCCAATACCTGCACAGTAGGCACCTTGGGTTGCATGCTAGGGGGTCACTGGACACTTATTATCTGCTCCTCTCCTTTGCCTACTCTTCTTCCACATTTAGGATGGTCCAGCAGCAGCTGAAGTTAATGCTTGCTAAGCACCTGTGTCAATTATTGTTAATTAGAACCACGAATTTAATGATGTTTCTTCCTTGTTCTCTTAGCTCTCCACTCAGAATATATCTGAGGAACTTTATACAAAAAAGAAAAATGGGATGGCTCTAAATTTGAAAATAAGAATGGAAAATAAGTGGAAGTGGTCAAGATAGGGAAAACCCAGAACAGAAGCAGAATGACAGTTTTGAAAGTCACATTACATATGACTTCCTTGAGACTGAAGAAATTAATATAAATAAAATTAAAGCATAATTAATGAATACATCCCTCCATGGATTTTATTTCAGTGGAGAATCTGATTTCACTTGTTCTTTGGAATAAAGGATTTTCTCTTTGTGGAAAATTAGAGAACTCTGAATTTCACAATGAGCTTTTTCTAAGCAATTTGGCAAAATGCACCAAAAATCCTGATTTCTGGTACGTGGCTTTCTCAAGAGTAAAAAAGATACTCATATTTAACATACCATAATAATTTGCCCTGCACTAAGGAAATCTTGCAAATTTGTCAAGACTTAGACAATTTTTTGGTATGTCAGGTCAACTGGACCATAGTTTCTCTTTATTTTCAAAATAATTGATGCCAGAAAAGGAAAATGCTGGAATTTTACTCTACTGGTGAACAAGGGTAAGGTTCATACAGGGTGGACTAATAATTCAGATTTCTCATTTATGCTACATTGATCTTTGGCATAATGCAGGATTTGACCAAATCTTATAAGGATGCCATGAAACCAGCAACACTCAAGGATATCTGGATGCAGTACCCCCAAAACTTCTGGAAAGTTCACAGGGGTCATTATAAAATGAAGGATTTGATCCAATTTAGTCCAGCCAGAGGTACATCAATCTATTTAAGAAAGGAATAGTGTTCTGTAAGATATGAATGGCACCCAATGACCAGAGGCTGTCTCCTCATTACAGATTTAAAAATGTATGCATTTGATGATAATTTTACTTACAGACTTGAAAGTCAGGGCAACAATAATTTTGAAATTCTGTACTATAATGAACTTGAGAAATGCATTCTGTAGGCAGCTTCAAAGAAATAAAACATTGTTGGTTTTCATATATAAGTAAATTAGTGAAGTAATTAGTAATATCAAGATGGTATTAAAGACAGAGAGACTCTAAGAAAATAATAATGCTTTCTTGGCTAAGGCAGCCAAATAGAATTTGAACTTTGCATTGACAATATAGAAAAAAGCTATCAGCAGCAATGAAAATCCAGTCTCCAGCGCAACAGGGATTGAATACATTTATGAGGATTGTCGTTTTGTCAAAGATGAAGACAGTGGCAGCCACATTTCCCCCAAAAGCTGCTCAGCAAGTACTTTATCTCCAAAGATTATGACAGCGTCTCCATTGAGTCAGAAGATATGGAAAAGGAGAACACATTACCTGAATTTCTCAGGATTTAACAGTTGTATGACACTTACAAAACCATTCCATGAATTTGGTTGCCATGGAGATGGGAGAAGGAGTATTCATTTAGGAAGAAGGAAAAGGAGAGGAAAGAAAATTAGAGTAAACAAAAATGATAAGAGCGATAGAGTGTCCCACTAATCTACTTGATCCTGCAGTGGAGACAAGATGTTTTCTTTAGGCATGTGAATGATATCTTGAATGAGATGTCCCTAAATAATTGCTACTCAGTCTATACAGCTCTCCAAGGTTGTCAAAACTGCTGTTTGCTTAGTGACTCTTTTCACTCTTTTAACTTGGGAGAGAGGACTGCTAGTAGATCCTTTGGGGCTGCTACATTGCACAACTTCTAGAGACACCATTCACATTGTAAACAGAGCCCCTTGGAGTCATTCAAAATGGCAGCCTACAGGACCCAACCCTTCCCACACAGTTCCCTGAATGTCAACAGGAAGCACTGGCAGCTTCATAAGGTGCAGGTAAAACACCATAGAGAGGGTCTACCACAGCAGCCCTCCTAAGAAAGGGGTGCAAGGTAAAGAGACCCTAGGATTCCTTCTCATAAGAGCAAAGTAGCTTACTTACCTCACCTTTTCACCTTTCCACCTTTCCATAATTTTTAACTTTTGTATAATGCTCTCTCTCTCCATTTCTTGTTCACATACTTACATACATATTTTACTTAGTTTAATCATTACATATCCATTGTATATGAAAATTTAACATATCAGGAATCTTTGTCTTATTTTAATAGGACAAAAATTTCAATGGATAATGCGTGATGTAATCTTAAAAAGCATTTTAATAGAATTTTTGGTTTCTTTCATAAAATTGATAGTGTAGATAATATGCTGTCTGAAACAGTAGCCACTAGCCTCATGTGTTTAATGAGCACTTCAAATGTGGCTATCTGAAATGAGATGTGCTATGAGTGTAAAATACACTTTGGATTTTGAACAAAAAAAAGTATATAAATAATTTTTATATTGATTATATGTTGAAATAATATTTTGGATATTGGGTTAAAGAATATATTATTAAGTCCACCAATTTCTTTTTGCTTTTTGTTAATGTAGCCACTAGAAAAATTTAAATTACATATGTGGCTTACATTATATTTCTGTTAGGCTGCACTGGTATAAATCATCGTGCAGCTATAGGAACTTAAAATTGGGGAAAAAACTAAAATTTCAATAATAAAGGAATGGTTAAATCATCTTTGGTATATTATATGAGTGAGTGAATATTGTGAAACCTCAAATTATTGACAAATGGACTATGTGGCAAAAAATGTGTGATGTTATATGAATAAAGAAAGCATAAGATAAAGTTACAGAAATGTTTTTAAAAATGAGAAATTTTTTCTAAGTACTAACTGGAGCTATGTGTGAGAGTTTAGATTATGTGAATCTTTGCTCCCCCCTTCTTTATTTTCAAATTTTAAAAGCATGCCTTCATATCATTTTCACATTGAAATATTACTGAAGCCATTAAACTTTTATTTGTTATTAAAAAAATCACTGGGTAACACTAATTCACAGACTAAGATAAGTTAAATGAAGCAGAATGTGGTGGATTAGTGTTCTCAAAGTGATATTGTGGAGAAAGGAACAAGCTAACTATATGTTCTCTCTCACTACTAAGTGGGAATGAGGCAAGTGAAACTCCAAAAGAGGAGAGTTGATAATAGATATATTGTCTTTAAATTAAGAATGAAAGAATGAAGGTGAAGCATGTACATCTTTTACCACTTTGAAAAATGTAGGAAAAGAATTAGAAAACTGAATCTAAGATCCTCTAAAAAGAACTAAAGTTCTGGAAATGACTTGCCATGTTTAAATGCTTACTTTTGCAAAATATTTTTTCTCCATTAATAGATTCATGATGATGCTATCCAAAGTTGAGAATTCATCAGAAGAAATCATGGAAGTGATGAAAAATTTAAGTAGTATACAGGTCTGCTTTTGTGTGTGTATGTGTGTGTGTGTATATGTGTATAGTTTTTTGTGCTTCTGTTACCTCATTTCAAAAAAGTTAATAGGAAAGAAGTCTGAAAATGGAGAATATAATCTAGGAAAATATTTGCAGGGGATAAGCTTAATTTACTTTTCATGGAAATTTCTTTTATTATATGAACATTGACTCAACTATAATATTTTACTAATATCTAGCTTTTTCACTTTTAAAAGTAAATTTATAGATTATGTTTAGTCTTTAGTTAACAGTAAATTGTTTTTATTCAGCCATTTGGGGGCTTTTCATAGTTGACCTACCAGAAAAAGTTAAATTTCCTAATAAAGAGTTTAAGTTTTTCAAATGAAGTAAACAATATACTGTATTAAGATATTTTCTAGACTTGTCAGTAATCTTAGATTTGTAGAGAACTTATTTACATAACTCATTTTAAGACGACCTTTTTTTAGGCTTTGGAGGGCAGTAAAGAGCTTGAAAATCTCCTTGGTATTTCCTGTGCATCACATTTCTTAAAAAGAGAAATACAGAAAACCAAAGAACTAAGTAAGGAGAATTTGTTTTCAATAGTAGTAATTTTAGAGATAAATCTGTTAATTTTTCTAACATTTGAATTTGATAAACTACTTTATATGTGCTACTAGATGTGATAGAAATACTATTGCCTTCATTTAAATAAGAAGCCCTTTTTCTTTTACCGAAATAATATTATTTGGGGGCTTTTCTTGATTGTGAAGGAAAATAATATATCTTGAAAACTAGTAGTAGGCTTTTTATATGTAGTGTTCATATTTTAATAAGATATGATGAAGTATTATATCTTATATTTGATACCTATAAATATGTATTACTTTGAATTTTTCATAAAGTTTCTTCCAAGTAGTGAGAAATTATTCATATTCTATGTTAATTTTTAACATGGGATTTTTTTTCTTTTAGTGACAAAAGTAACAAAACAAAACCTGTTTGAAAAAAGGAGTTCAGAACCTCCTAACAAAGGTAAAGATTTGTGTTTTATCACATGAAGAGACCCCTTTATCTCATTTCAGTATTTAAAACTGAAAATCTGAAATATTTTCTATTACAAACAGCTGAAACAATCAACTTTTGAACAATGTAAAGTTCAGATGGTTACATTTTCATTTAAAATATGCATACTACAACCTACACAATGATTCTCAAAACAGATAAAATATGTTTTGGACTGAAAATAAGTGTCTAGATTTCCTATCTTGGCAACTGCTCTACAATTTGCTTACATTCTTTTCAAAAACATTTTGTTTACTGGAAGTACAGTCGTAGACAAACAATGATGGTATTTTTTAATATCTGGAAAAAAAAAGAACAGCACTATATAATACCATCTATTGACTAAGGGAATATTTGTATCAAGTTTTTCATCATGACTCCTTTTTACTATGTTCTTTTAAAAGACCATGAATCTCGTTTGAAAAACGTTATATTGAGTTTAGCAGATGTGTCTGGTAAGACTAACTTCCTGGATAATTGAACTTTTTAATGTCTTCTTTATATACCTTTCAGGTTAAAATTTAAATTTTGTCTTTTTATTAAAAATTCTTTTTGAGAATACAAATAGGGCAATAATGCATTAATATATCACAGGTTTTAATGGTGCATTAGAAGGATAAAAAAAGTATTAAAAAGTTACTTTTAACCAGTGTTCTGGAAACTTGCAAATCATGAATGATATTTGAACTACTGTGAACTCTTATGGCTCTGAGCATTTCACAGTATGGTTTGTTTCCTATATTCCTAACAAACATTAATCTCTCCTAATTATATCAAATTAGTAATTTTATTTACTTTTTCTTCTTTCAGTTTCTTAGTTGAAACAAAAGGAAGCTGGCTTCATTCAAGAGATTTCCTTTTCATTTCAGAACCACACCCAAATAATGATAGAAATATATGTTTTCATTTTTCTTTTTAAGCTCCCATAAGACGTATCTGAATCCCTCTATACCTCAGTAAGCAGCATAATTATGGACTGTAAATTACTAGAAACTTTTGACCAACTTAAGAGTGATCATTATAATGTTACTGACATGGTTGCCATTTAACTCTCTCTGCACATGTATTCTTCAGATTCTTATAAAATTTTCCTAGAAGAATTAAATTGGACAATATCAAAATTACAACATTATGCTATCATCACACCTTCAAACTGGTCTTTTAGTTCTATTATTTACTTATTATTTATTTATTATTTTTGTTATTTAACATAAGCTACAGCCTTTATTACAAAGGTGGAATATAATTGTAAAAATAACACTCTACTCTTTTAAATAAACATCTGACATACACTGTTAAGGCTTTATATAACTTATTCAAAAGAAATTTAAAACATATATGACAGCATGAAAAGATACAAAACTGAAATTTGCATAGTTTTCAGAAGAACTGGACCTTGTAAAACGGAATACCTTGATGAAATGTATGAAAAGAGAGGATCTCTTCTACTAAATACAAATTTCTTAAACAAAGGAAGGTTTCTTTCTTTCTTCAATTACTTAAGAAGTAAGCCTAACTTCACTTTCCTTAATAATATTGGCTTTATGACTATTAGGAAAACAATGGAATGAAAGGTTCTTTCACTGTTAGATTTGGATGTGAATTTTCATAATTATTTTTAATTTGTTATACTGAAGATTTAAAACATGACCATTCAATGGGTTGATTCAGATGGAATGTCACATTAGCATCACATGGTAAGGCATGAAATTTATTTACTTTACATAATCAACCTCTACTTAAAACAACTTGATACAAATATTCCCTTAGTCAATAGATGGTATTATATAGTGCTGTTCTTTTTTTTTTCCAGATATTAAAAAATACCATCATTGTTTGTCTACGACTGTACTTCCAGTAAACAAAATGTTTTTGAAAAGAATGTAAGCAAATTGTAGAGCAGTTGCCAAGATAGGAAATCTAGACACTTATTTTCAGTCCAAAACATATTTTATCTGTTTTGAGAATCATTGTGTAGGTTGTAGTATGCATATTTTAAATGAAAATGTAACCATCTGAACTTAACATTGTTCAAAAGTTGATTGTTTCAGCTGTTGTAATAGAAAATATTTCAGAATTTCTAGCTCTGACCTTACACAAAAGCACTGTTTTTTTTTTTTTTTAGTTAACTTACTGCAGTCATTATAAAACAGGCTAATTTAAGTTATCAAATTCTTAAACTACAGGAGAAATTTTAAATCCTTGTTCTAATAGTTTGATATTGCCTTTTTATTCTAACCAGCCACTTGAGTATTTTTTAAACTTAAAAATATGTTCTTTCCCCACCCAATCTGGAAAAAGTATGCATCATTGTCAGCTAAGTAATTTTACTCCTAGAGACTACTACTACCCTTTTATTTTTTTATTATATCTTAACATTAAACAATATCTTTTTCAAGTAGATACTTCGGTTTTAAAAGCACTGAGGTTTGAAGTTTAGACATGATGAGTTTTAGGAGAAACAACAAAAATTCCCCTTTATGCTCTAACATTCTGGGTTTATCTGGAGATTAAAAAATGGAGCCATTAATTTTGGTGGCACAAATATACATTAATGTACAACTGTAGTCCTCAGGACTTAGGTATTGTGTTTGCTGTATGTGGATCATACCTTTCCTATTAATACTGTTAATACTCTTGTTTTATACTGTTCATCACTGTTTGGGGGTTACATTTCAACTGCTAAAAATGCTTACTTGGTATCTGTCTAGGATCTGAGGAAAAAAAAACTGGTTTATTATTTTTCAAGGCCTTTTAAATAATTTCTTCTATGATTTAAATTTTTCTGTACTTTACTAGAATTATGATCATTTTTGTCTTTTAAATAATCAGTATAATATTTTAAAACCATAGATTTGAACTCACTTAATAGCAATTATGCGTTTAAAAGGTGTAAGTATCTTGCTATCAGACATTACAAATATCCAGGTACTCTGTATGTGCTGATGAGAACAAAATTGAAAAGAAAGGCTGTAATAATTCTGACTGGTTTTCTCTGCAGAAGATATTGATTATTTGTGTGTGGTGAGAGATTTGGAAAATTCAATTAAAGGAGTTGTGCAAAGGTTTCATAAATTTTCCTTCTACAGCGTGTACACAGGCATTGTTGCGTATTAAATCAATGCAGCACTTCACAATATATTTTCTTTGAAACATAAAAATAAATAACATTTAAACAGTTCTGCTTACTACAGAAACAAATTTTATTTTCTTTGAAGCATTTAGTCATGTGCTATCACTGACTCATACACATTTGCCAGCTGTAACAAATTTTATAGACATTTTCTCCAGAGACATTTCTCACATACTATGAATTTTTAAATGAGCAAATGGTGAAGCAGGGATGTCAGCAATATAAAAATTGATCAGTTAAAAGATAAAAGCATAAGTAAAGAGATTTGTATGGTAGTCTTAATAGGTTTTATTAAATAAAAATACTATAAAAAGACAGTAATGAATAGACTGAAGACTAACTGTTTTTGAGGTGGAGAAAAATTATTTTAGTACATTTAGTAGAAATTGGTCTTATATCACCTGACAGGTGACCATATTTTTCCATTTTTCCATTTTAACCTTTAAAGTAGTCAACCACCCCCCCCAAAGGTAAGTGGTTTACATATTCAAAACACATATAATAGTAAAGCAGATATCTATGGTATTATATAGCAAATTATATAGTTAAAAGCAAGATTTGTGTAACAAGTAAATATTAGGTGACTTTTCTTTCAGCTCAGACTTCACCTAGAAGAAATGTAGCCATTTTTATTCACACTATTCACACCATACACCTCAGCCCCGTGGAATCTGTCTTGTAAGACTCCAGATATCTCTGCTGCTTCTCCCTCTACTTAGCGTGCCCTTTCCTCCTCTGCCTAGCAAACTCCTGTTCATCCTTTATAGTGATGTCACATCCTCTGTGAAGTTCTGCCCAGCTCCCCTAGGCAAAGCTAAATTGCTTCATCTTCTAGGCTCTCACAACACTTGTCTGAATGTGTATAAATGTATCATGGTAGCATGTTGTAGTGAATTATAATTGTCTGTAATTCTATTTCTGGATTTCTCCATGGCAAAAACAAAAAAGTCTTAATTATCTCTACAGTGTATCCCCAAAGTGTAATACGGACCTGCAGAGATGGTTCACAATGCATGTTCAATGAATGAAAGAAAACCAAATGGCCACCCCAAGAACTTTTTAAAGGAATTTACCTAAATATTTTCAAATATTTATGTATAAATTGCTCTCCTTACATACCTCAAGTGCCCTTAACATACATTCATTTATTTGCTAATTAATTTTAATTTATTGAATGTCTACTATGAGCCAAGTACTATTCCAGCATTGAGGATACACTGATGAACAAGGGAGTCATAGTCCTGCCCTCAGGAGTATAGAAGCTAGCAAAAAAGGCAAGTAATTATCATAAAGCATAAAGAGTATATTAACAGTGGCAGTAAGCATACATCATAATAAATTTTTTGGCAGTTTTCATACTAAATTATGAAATGTATGTTCTGAAATAGGAATTAGGCTAACTCATTGGATGTTGAAATGTGGATGTATAGCCCCAAAGCTACTATTTATAATGTAAAGTAAAACTTTAGATTTAGGTTCTTTATCTTAATTTCATTTTGATTCAGTTTTTATTCTGCAAAATATACAGTGATAAGTTACTTTGAACTGTTTCTGAAAAAAAATCTTTCTCCTTTCTTATAGAATTATGTCATCTTGACAGCTATGAATTCCTTAAAGCTATTTTAAACTGAGGTACAGTTTCACCTTTCTAATTAAGTTTGACCTTGTTAAATTGCACTGTTTTGTTCAGATGGAAACATTTTATTTACATTATCAGATTTGGTACTGTCTTTCTATAAAGAAAATAAGTACATGACGCTTTGGAGCTTCAGTTGAAATGATGTCTAATCTAGTCTTATAAACAGGAGTGCAGTCTAACAGGTTATGTCTATTCAGTGAGTTAGAGGTTGATTGAAAAAGAACCCTCTCAAGCTGACCAGGCTAGCTTTAAAACTCATAAAGGGCATATTTTTAACTGAGTATAAAGAAAAGGCCATTAATTGAGTGCTTTTAGTATTAACAGCCAACTAGATACTGACAGGTGGGTTATAGTTTCTATAGGATACATGGACTGAACAAGATATAACCAGTCTGTTAAATTCAGAAATGTACTAAAGTAAGTAAATAATTATGTTAGATAATTGTACCTTCAAAACAATTCCTATGAATTCAGTGATAAGAGTAAAAATAATATATTTATAAAGCTTATTATAATATTGGTTAGAAGCAATGATATTAATTTATAGTGTAACTATAACAGAAGGTTCACATTATCAAAAAATTGGCATCCCAGACTTAGTAGCATCAATATTAATTAAGATTCTTAGATGTTAACCAGATATTTTCTGCTGCTATCTTTTGGAAAATACTAAAGCAAAATGAAAGAATTATATTTTATCCTGAAAATACAGTTCTTTGGAAATAATATCTCAAGTAATTAATATTAGCTAACAGATTAGCTGTTCTTAAAATATTTGCAGTTCTTACAATATATAGAAAATTGCATCACTTTCATACACTAAAATATTCATTTTGTTGTGTACAATAATATTCTATATTAATAGCTAACATTTACTGAGTACTTCCTATGTGCCAGACACTTAACAGTTTATACTTACCCCATTTAATCTTCACAACAATTTATGTAAGGTAGATACAGTTACTATCTTTATATTACAGGTAAGGAACTGAGGCACAAAGAGGTTAACGGCTTTGCCCCAGAATCACCTAATTTGAGTATGTCTGGTACCAGAGCCCATGCTCTTCACCACTACACAGTAGCAGTAATCTATGAATGTCAGTTCCACTACTGGTTAAGGACTTTATATATATTAAGTATGGATTTGATAGATACATACATACACACATGTACACATATTCACTCATTATAGGATTACACATTTTATAACATTTTTGACCCATAAAAATCCAACAGTGATTAGATGGTGATCATAAACCCACATTCATATTTACACATTTTTTAATGAACATACACATTTAGTATATGATAGTCTTATTAATAAACTTATAAAGAACCTAGAGAACTGAGACTAGCTTTGTGTTTATGGATTGTAGTAAAGATCATCACGTGTTAGACTTCTGGGTCTTTGAGTAGTACCTTCAAGAAACTTGAAAGGATTAAGGGTGAGCTACCAGTTTCCCTTTTAGTGGGAAGCAACAGAGAGAAATGAAGTAAAACTTGAAACAGTGAAATGAAATGTGACCTGACCTTTGAGATGTTTTCTGGGTTCTTTTTTGGATTGTCTTATATTCTGACTTGGAGCACTTTCTAAGTGTTCTCATTCATTCCCTTGACTTTCTCACCCCAATGTATATGGTTTCCAAATCTATATATATGGCCTTACTCCTAAGCAATAAACCCACCGTCTCAGCTGCCATAAAATGTTCCCCATGTACATTGATTTCCCCAAAAAATTGTTCCTCCTCCTATTTTTCTAAGGATTTACGTATTTATTCCCTTTATCAGGCTCAGAACTGCAAATTCTCTTTTTGTCCCCACATCCAAACTGCTGCCAGATTATATCACTTTTGAAAACGTTTAAATTCTCCAATTCTCCTTTCCATGCCCATTGCATTAGTTTATTCTTTCATTATTCCCCTTCCAGATTGTCATCATCCCCTTGTAACCTGCCTCTCTGCCCTATGATCTGTTCTCTCTACAGCCTATCCTACTACTGACAGAGTTGTGGACATTCTATGTTTTACAAGGTATCACTCTACCATATTCATAATAAAATCCAAATTTAGATCAACATTCAGTACTCTCCCTGATCTGACCACAGCTTACCTTTCCAAATTCTCCCTGTTGTGTCTCAGTCATTCCAGATCACTTACCATTCCCTAGATACAGCTTGCCTTTCCCATTTTCTTTTCACTCATCTCCTCTGTCTGGCATGTTTTTTCCCACATTGTTGTCAATATCATACCCATTCTCCAAACCTGCATGGAACTCACCTTTACACTCTTCTTAGATTTTGCTTCTCCATGTTCTCTCATTGCTCTTCATTTGTACATTTGTCATAGCTGCCCACCTGAGATGAACAAGGGAGGGTACTAAACTCCATGCTTTTGTACTATGCCCTGGAAACCTCTGATGGTCAACTTGCGTGTCTTCCCTCACACTTCAATTATTCCTCGTGACCTATATTATTAAGTGGGGGTAACCACCCCATATAAATTTCATTCCCAAAGCCTTTAAATGTTGGAATAAAAAAGAGAGCAAGGGAGAAAGCAACCCAGAGGCCACAGAGTGCTAAGACCATTAAAAGGGGGGCGGGGTGGAAGCAGAGAAAAGGCATGATTTGGGCTAATGTTAACAGAGAAGCAAAAGTCTGGGATGCTTTATCTAGGAACAATGTGGTTAAATCATTTGGTTAACAAAAACATGAAAGGTTTACTATGAAAATAGGACTGTGCATAATGCCCAAAATCTACTTTGAAATCTAATAATCCAGAGCTAAGGATACATGTTTTATATTATACATGAAAAAAATAATAATATAAGGCAAGCTATAATAAGTAATGCAAATTCAGACCCTTCATCTTTCCCAGTTCTGGCCAATAGCAAATACATACAATGAGGATTAGTGTATCAACTTATTAGTGATTAGTGAGGGAACTGATAACCTCCAACAGGGCAGGCCCTCTGCAGAAGCTGGGTAACTAATGTGGATTATGCCCGAGGCAGAAGTGGACCTCCTCTCTACCACAGTGAATCTAAATCTTGAACCCTATGTGCTCTCCTGAACCTGAGGAGAAAGCTGGATCTTTGAAACAGATCTTCCGTGAGCCTCTAACACCGTGAAGACCGTAGACCTGCCTTAAGTGACCGGTTGCAGGTCAAGAGAGATAGAATGGGCTACTCTCCTTACCACATGAAATTCGGAGGCACAAAGGCCTACTGGAGTTGAGAGTAAGCAGTGAAAAGGAAACTAAAAGCTGAGTGACCTGTAATATTAATGGTAAAATGTGGACCAGTGAACACTCTGGACATACCAAATTTGTCACTCTTTCACGGGGTGTGGAGAAAGGAAGGGTTAACAGAACTTCATTCCTCTTTGAACTGAGTATAAATGTTTCTTTCTGCTGTAAGTACCAAATGAAATAAGTAATGTTATAGGAATTCACAACAAACAGATCACATAAGGTTACGGTGATGAGGTGGTTAAGTTTGCTAAAGCTGCCAGAATGCAGTGTACCAAAAATGGGTTGGCTTTTACAATGGGGATTTATTAGCTTACAAATTTACAGTACTAAGGGTGTGAAAATGTCCAAATTAAGGCATCATGAGGAAGATACCTTCTCTGAAGAAAGGCTGCTGGTATTCCGGGTTCCTCTGTCAGATAGCAAGGCACATGGCTCTCATCTGCTGTTCCTTTACTCCTGGGTTTCTTTGCTTTCAGCTCCTGGTTCCAGTGGCCTCCTCTCTGAGATTCTGTGGGTCTTCTCTTGGCATCTCCGGGGATTTTCTCTCTAAACTCACACTGCTTTTGCTGTCCTTTATCCTCTCACAAAGGACTCCAGTAGAGGGATTAAGATCCACCTTGAATGGAGTGGGTAACATCTCAAATTGAAATAACCTAACCAAAAGGCCACCCACAACAGGTTTGCAACCACAGGAATGGATTAAAAGAACATGGTCTTTTCTGGGGTACATGGCTTCAAACAGCCATGAGGTAATTATTTAAGGTTTCATAAGTTTAAAATCAGTTGTAGATATTTCACTCTACGTTGTCTTTGACAGAGAGGCATCTGGGTCTAGGAATGGAAGCTTCATACTTGACTAAGAAGCTGGAATTTGAAATAGGCTTAATTTTGATGGGCTGTGTAAACATGCTCGGCAGAGAGAAAGCATGGACAAAACAGAGAAGCAGGATTATGGAAAGGTAGATTTAGGCCACTCATAGACAGTTTTGATCACCAAGCTGATAAATTTGGACTTTATTTATTAAGCAGCGGTGGGCCAGTGAAGATTGGAGAAGTAACAACCCAAAATATGTTTTAAGAAGAAGAATGTGGTTGCTATGTGAAGGATGAGTCCTGTCAAAATACTGTTCATGACCTACATCAGTGTATCTAAATTACCTTTCATTTGCTTTTGTGATGTTCATCTCAAGAACCAGCATGGCAGTAGAGATAAGTATATATAAATGCTATTACTCCCTACTCTTGTGCTATGACATGCATCACATTACTCAAGTATTTCTTCATGTTGAATCCTGGATTTGGTCTCAGCACATTTCTCACAGCAGCCATGATCAGTAACAAGACCTGGCATGGTAAGAGAAAGGGATTTGGAATTAGAGGTCTAGCACCAACTCTTCTACCTATTTAGCTGTATGACCTTTAACAAGGCATTTGTTCCCCTAAACTTAGATTATAAAATGGGACTGGTAATTACTTTGTGGTGCTGTTCAAACTAGTCTAGTTAGTACCTGCCTCATGGTAACTATTTAATAAATAACAGGCATTTCCTCTACACAATTATCATAGTTCTGATAACTTTGTATCAGTAGCCTATGAAGCTATTAAGAGATTAGGTGAACCCTAGAGTGCTTAAAATCTTCTATAGGAATGCAGACCATGCCCTAAAATAAGAGTTGGTAAGAGCTGGGTTGTCAACATGTTTTCTAGGACAGGAAACAGAATACATGTGGACTCTTAGGAGAGAGGAAACGCAAGTAACTACCATGCTCTACTTCTTCAAAGCTTTACAGCTCTAAGCAAGGAAGGGACATTTCAGAAGAGAATGATCCACATGCCCTATTGGAAATGTATGTCAGTTGCCAATGGCTGCTGTTTTCAAAGGTTTCTTCTCACACACGGGTCCTAAGTCCAAATAGACAAGAGCCTCTGCTACCACTAGGAGGCCCCAGAGGGACACACACTGAATAGTAATCTATCGTAGAAAATACCGTCTTTTCTTGTTTTGACAGCTGTTGTAGGAAACACCTGCTGAAAGGCCCTTTAGGCTCATGGAAGAAAGGCATATATTTGGTTTTTGCCATAGGTCACACTGGAGGGTTTTGTGGGGTTTTTTGTTTTTGTTTTTTTTAATTAGAGAAGTTGTTGATTTACAGCAAGATCATGCAGAAAATACAAAATTCCCATATACTCACTCTCATTTTTAACATTTTGCATTATTGTGGTACCTTGTTACAATTGATGAGAGAACATTATAATTGTAATATTATTGTTCATAGTTTATATTAAGGTTTGCTGTTTATGTTATACAGTCCTCTGGTGGTTTTTTCCCCCTTTAAATTTTTATTCTAGCAACATACAAACCCCCTAAAATTTCCCCTTTTAACCACATTCAGAAGTATAATTCAGTGGTGTCAATTACATTCACAATGTTGTGTTACCATCACCACTATACATTACCAAAACCTTTCCACTGCCCAAACAGAAACTTGTGTTGGAATTCTTAAATCCTCTCAGAAGTATGTCCTTTAAGATCCATATTCACATAAGGTGAAGAGTGCTATGTCAAAGTCTTCATATTCACAATTATTTGTGAAGGTGCCTCTTACATAGAAGACTCAAAAAAAAAAAGCAAATGAGAGATTACAAGTATCTAAACTAGGTAACAAATTGCATGGTAAATGAGTGCTTAAATTATTTCTAAAGTCTTGGTGAGGTGCATGTTAATTTGGAACCTAACTCTTGATGATTTAATAATCATCTTTCATATCCCACAGGCCTTTAGAAGAAATGCAGCTACTGTGAACACCAACTTCTCCATCTGCCTGATCATATTTAAAGGAACAGAAGATATGTTTGTAATTAATCTGCCCAGTAAATACCAGCTCATAGCGCTAGGCAGGTGCATGTCTATATAAAATTTCTTGCAGCTAATTTAAACTTTCTACACACACCAGCAGATAACATCAATGTAAATAATACATTTCTTCATAACCCTTTAGTATAAGTCGACATGTATAAGAGAATCTTGACTTACAGTCTGTATCACATATGCTTATTTTTATACTTTTAGTGCTTGTGGATAGACTTAATAAAGCATTTATGAAAAATGGCACTTTTGGTAGAGCTATATGTTTTCCTGAAACTCATAATGAATCTAATGTTGACTGGAATCAGAAAACCAGTTTGCCCAGTTAAATCCTCAGCTGCTTATTAATTTATAAATTTCTTTCTAAAATGTTTTTAACTTATCCAGTCTATTATATAGCCACTATCTTATGAATGAGTTATACTCTAATTTTTCCTACACTTGTAAAGAAAAATATAACATTTTAAAATTTCACACCTTTTATAAAGCATTTTTCAGTACAGAATTTAAATAAAGACCTTTCTTATGGGATAGCATGTGATCTTCAAATTATTTTGCAGCATTAACTTAAATTTCTACTTTTTCTCTGATGTTTTATCATTTTTATGCTGTCACAAAATAAAGGAGGGGTCCTGTGAAAATCACAGAATATACTCTTTTTAAAAAAACTTTTTATTTTGAAGTAATTCCAAGCTTACAGGTCAGTTGTAAAAATAATACAAAAACCATACAGAAAACTCCAACAGACCCCACCCGCATACCTAGACCTACTGACTGTTAACATTTTGCCAACTTTTAACATTTTGTATTAGTTCATCTGTCTGTCTTTATCAATCTACTAAAGATTTGACAGCAGGTTGCATACATTGTGTTCCTTGAACACAATATTTCCATGTACATTTCCTAAGAGCAAGGATATTCACTTAATATTTTGATAACATAGATTTTTTAAAAATCCTATACTTCAACCATATCCACAGGGGGAAAAAATGCCCTGAGTTTTGACAAAATTATTACAAGATATTACTATGCCATTTAATTCAGTATATCATGGACATAAAAATATTTTATGAAAATATGGAACAAAACTTAATAAATTGAGGTTGAAAATTACTAATTTCCCATTTATAGAAATTTCAGATTCACCTCTCAAAATGAAAATGAAAATGTGTTGTAAAAAAACTATTACTATAGATGATATAAGTACAGTACAGTAACCCAAGTAACTATTAAACCCAAGTGCCTTCATTAATGATTTTCTTTGTACCATTTAAATAAGATTTTTATTTAAAAATCTGCTAAATATAAGACTACTTTATGACATAGTCCTTATATTAGGATGCTTCCTAAAATATACCAAAAAGGGTTTTTCTAGCATTAAAAACTATCTTTAGGATATAAGCCAAAACACATATAAAACAGCCTATTAGTCAGGAAATAAAGGGTTAAAAAATAGATTGCTTTCATATACAATCCAAGTTATGTAGGTATGTGCTTAATGCTATTAAATCAGTTACTGTATGTCTGACCTCTTGATGTACTAAGCTTTTTGCCTTTCAGAACAGCTGGGTCTCCTAAGAATCATTTCCCAGTTCTCTTTGTTGTTGATCAGATGACTCTCGCTTTATCACCCTTGGAGGCCACATGAAGGACAAAGCAAAAAGACCCCCCCACAAAACTAATGTTTATGTGGGGCTGGGAGGGGATACACTTGGCCCTGATCTTCCAATGAACAGGAAAAGACCAGTTGACACTTGAAACCATTGTATTACTCCAACTATTATTCAGTTATATTCTTTCCATCTCTTTCTTTCTATTGAATAGAGAGGCTCCTTTGGCTGCCTTGACTTTTGTAAATATTTCACTCACTTAGTTTTGGTTTATCATTTGGACAGAATGCTACCTTGGGGATTTTTCTCCCCTCCCTAAGGCCTCTAGGGAAAATGACTTCTGTTTGCCTCATATTTGATACATGAATGTACATCCTTTTCGCTTCATTTTAAGAAGCAGAACTAAGTTTATTGGCAACAGAGAAAAGTGCATTTCTCAGAAATGGCCCCTCTCTCTAAACTGAACTTGAAAATTATTTGACAGGTACCATCAGTGAAGACAATGAGCAATCTTTCTATCTTTAATATTTTTGCATATTCTAAATATCGTATTAAAGTACCCTTTTAACCCTGAGTTTAGCTAGAAGAAATGCTTTAAAATTATCCATTTCTGTGGTCTTAGTGTTTTGGATCTAGGACCTCAAAGTCTGAGGTGGATTCTTCTTAAATTGGTTTCTGATACAAGAGACTCTTAACTTACTCACTCAGATAATTGCTTCAATTCTCCATAAAAGATCCACTGTAATGCAATACATTTTATCATCTGAAAAAATGTATTCTTATGTATATAATTTATAAGATGCCTTGAATTCCATTTTACTATTTAAATAATACTTTTACTATTTAATAATACTTTATTTTCAAATAATAAAGCTTCTCTACTCCAATTATTTAGAAGTTAAAAGTACAACTTGGAATTTCCTCATCTCTAATTTGATTTAAATCAACATCCTCTGTTAAACACTAGTATATAATTACAAAAAATAAAAATCAGGCAGCCAAGACTGACATTTGGGCACAGTGATTACAGATGGTGACCATGGACAGCAGTGTTCCTGCTGATTCCGCAGTGATTCAAGGCTGCTTTTCTGTGCTGACCTGCCCTTTGAGTCTTTACACACATTTGCTTTGAGAAAGAAATATTTCTTGACTTTTGCTTTGTTTAAACACATTTCCTTTATCAGACTTACAGACTTAGAAATACATACATTCTAGCATCAGCTGTGGCTGTCCATGTCCAGAACTAAATTTTCTTTATGTGTGTATGTGCTTGACTTGATTGTTTTAAAATACACCACCATTTAATATGTTCCAACAGCTATATTATGAAAGGAGTATATTTGCTTAAAATTAGGATGATGGTAAAATAATTGTTTTATTTTTATCACAAGAGACAAAAGTAAACACATCTTTATATGAGACGCTACATACACATGGATATAATACATTTTTTGTACCAACTGAATACTTTAATAAAAATGGACTTTTAATATAGATTGATACAGTAGTAACAGGGTCATGTTAATGTGAAACATGATATGAACCAATGGTTATGGCAGTGGTAATTCAGATGGCCCATACCACATAACAAAATATAAGAGAAAATCAGAATCTGGTATAAAGCAACTTAACTTGAACAGAATGGTCCTGGGAGTTTAGACCTAGTGAACATGAGTAATTAAAAATACTTAAACTACTTAGATTTAAAACTCAGATTTAAGTTCAGGAAAGTTCATTTTTTAAACTACATTCAAGTAAATCAGCATTCTTGGAAGTAAACACAGTTTATCTGCCTTGTTAAAAAAGAATCAAATTTGTACATGTAATAAGGCATCATCAAACTTCAAGCAGTTTAATTCCCTGAGGTTACTTCTAAGCAATGAAAATAACTGAACCTGTCCTAAAATACATCTTATTTTCTTTTAAAGTATGAGGAAAACTAAATTTGAATACCAAACTTAGAGATGTACTTCAAAAAGAAAGGGTTACATTCTCCCATTAAGCTCACTGCATTTGCAATTTTTCAAGAGATGACAACTCATAAAGCACATTTCCTAAGTAAACATTGGAATTAAGGAATTTTTTTCTTTTATCTTCCCACTTGAATAGCTATGAATGCTAATGAAATTATAATCTGTCTTGTCCAATCAATAGTTAGAAAAGAAAAGCCTCCTCTGGGCTTTGGTCCTCACATACACTTATTTTCTATAGACAACAATGACCTCAGCATTTCCTTTCCTATAATTCCATGATTCTCAAAGTGATAATTGTAATTCCATGATTCTCAAATTGAAAGTTTCACTGTACACAGCAAAAAATTCACAAAACTTTTTAACACTGTTCACATCTTTACATTTGTTTGGGGATACATACAGCTAGTTGATTTTCTTCTGATTTTTTCCATTTCTGGAATCCCACATGATTATAATGTTGAAGTACACCAAGAAGAACAGGAAGTTCAAGCAGGATACAAAGCACACCAATACAGAAAATAAGTCTGGTAATTTCTGAGGAGGATCCAATGTGATAGTCATCAATGTCAGAAGGACCATAGTGACCACTGAGATAAAAAACTGTAGGAAGGGGGAAGAAAGTATTATTGAGTAGTATAAAAGATAAAATGTAAATGTACAGGTAACAGTGATTTGTAGTTGTAAATGAATAGAACTAAAGGTGAGGGTTGGAGGTCCAATCTCTTATTGTTGGACCTCAACCTTGACTGCACCTTAGAAACACCTGGGGATTTTTTAAAATCTCAGTGCCCAGGTGAGAATTTCTGGAAGTAGGCATCAGAGTATCTTTTAAAGCTCTACAAATGATTCCCAGGTACAGCCAAAACCTGAGAACCCCTGTCTCATACCACATAGGCACTGAAGGGAGGTATCTGGAACAGATGATACTGCTAGTTGGGGTTAAATTCATGACATCCCCCAAGGCCCTGGAGTTCTACAGGATGTGCAATTCTGGACTAACTATGAAAACCCATCTGTGCCTGTTTGGATGTATTGTGTCCCCCAAAACGCCATTATCTCTGATGTAATCTTGTGTGGGCAGATGTATTAGTGTTGAGTAGATTGTAATTCTTTGATTGAGTGTTTCCATGGAGATGTGACCCACCCAACTGTACATGATAACTCTGATTAGATAATTTCTATGGAGGCATGGCTCTGCCCATTCAGCGTGGGCCTTGATTAGTTCACTGGAGCCCTATAAAAGCTCAGACAGAAGAAGCAAGCTTGCTACAGCCAGGAGGGACACTTTGAAGAAGGCACAGAAGCTGAGAGAGGAACTTCAGCTTACAGACATTTTGGAGACAGCCTTTGAAAGCAGACTTTTGCTCCAGAGAAGCTAAGAGAGAACAACTAAGAGTGACATTTTTAGGAGCTGAAGCCTAGGGACGAACGTCCTGGGAGAAAGCCATTTTGAAACCAGAACTCTGGAGCTGATGCCAGCCATGTGTCTTCCCAGCTAACAGGTTTTCCGGACACCATTGGCCATCCTCCAGTGAAGGTACCCAATTGTTGATGTGTTACTTTGGACACTTTACGGCCTTAAGACTCTAACTGTGTAACCAAATAAGCCCCTTTTTATAAAAGCCAATCCATTTCTGGTATTCTGCATTAGCAAATCGGAACAACCATCTATGAAAAATTTTTCCATGGTAAATGGAAAATTATATTACACATATTTATTCACTGAAGGTTTTTGATAAGCTAATGCTATCATAAAGAAAACACAGTCTTCTGGACTGAATTTTTAATTTTATTTAATTTTAGTAAGTTTAAATTTTAATTTCCAC
This sequence comes from Choloepus didactylus, assembly GCF_015220235.1. NCBI lineage: Eukaryota > Metazoa > Chordata > Mammalia > Pilosa > Megalonychidae > Choloepus > Choloepus didactylus. Next base: position 182,377,068 of record NC_051308.1, read on the forward strand.
ATGTTTAATGGCTACTCTATTGAACAGTTTAGCTCTAAACTATGAACTCCTTTAAGATAAGGACTAGCCAAATCTCACCTTATTCATTTATCTCAGCACACCATATAGATACACAGAAGCTACTCAAGTAAATGTGGAAAGCAAGCAGTGAGATAACAGTAGTCAGTGACTTTCATGAAGAAGATGGGACATAAATGGAACCAGAAAGGATACTTTAATGGCTATATTATGAAAGGATCAGGAAGACGTGAATAGAGAGTAACAAATGCAGTATTCATCCTAGATGAAGGAGTGGGAAGAATGGGAGCCAAAATAGGCTTATGAACATAAACAGTCTGCAAGTATCCTCCAAAAGGAAAATCCCTGAGACAACCTTAGTGGGTTGCCTGAAGTGAAATCATCAAAATAAATGTTTCAAACTTAAAGAAATATGGGATGGTTGAAATGGTATGATGCCATGACCTTGAATCATGTTCACAGACATGTTGAAATTTCTTCCTTTTAAAACAAAACCCTCTCTTCCTCTACCTGTCACCCCATTAGTCTGCTCCTCCTTACAGCAAGTCTCCCAAAAGAGTTGCCCATAACTTGTGCCCAATTCCCCCATTCGTTAGTGAACCCAAACAAATCGGGCTCCCATCCCAACCACTCCAAGAAACTAAAACTGCTCTGGTCACAGATCCATAGTGACTTCCATTGTACCAAATCCAATGGTCATTTCTTAATGTCCTTTGCTCCCTCAGCAGTATTTGAAATAGCACACCATTCCCATATTCTCCAAACATGTCCTTCACTGAACTTCCATGACACTACACTCTCCTAGTTTCCTCTCACCTCACTTGTTATTCCTTCTCAGATTCCTTTGCTTGTTCCTCCTCATGTCCCTTACCTCTATGCATTATAGTGTCCCAGGGGTCAGTACAGAGTCCTTTTATCAATCTACACTTAGGTCCTTGGTGAGTTCTCCAGTGTCAACAATTTAATTACCTTCTATATGCTAAACACTCACAAATTACTGTTTCCAGCCTGAACCTCTCTGAAACTTCACTCAAATCCAAGTGCTTCTTAATACTCCATTTGAATGTCTAATAGGCATCTAAAATTAACACAAAAACTAAACTCTTGATCTCCCCACACTTCCACACCCTACAGCAAAAAAGTTCCTTCAACAGTCTTCTCCCACTCATCAATGGCAATTTCATCCATTGGGTCACTCATGCCAAAAACCTGTTCTCTCAAAACTCCAGCAAATCCTGTCAGCTCTATCCTCAAAATATATCCAGAACCCGACTACTTCTAATCATGTCCACTGCTACCTTGGTCCACGGCACCATCATCTCTTTTAAAAATTTAACAAGTAGTTAGAGAACAAATTTCAAAGAATATTATAGGTTACAGTTCCACAGTTTCAGTTATTTCCTTATTGTGAAATAAAACATGCAAAAAAAAATCTTTCAAAATATGCTTTAACAAGTAGTTATATAGGAAATTTCCAAAGTTAGGAGTTAGAGTACCATAGTTTCAGTTATTTCTTTATTGTAAAATATAACATATATATACAAAAAGGTGATAGCTTTCAAATTACAATTTAACAAGTAGCTACAAAACAAATTTCAAAGGATGCTATGTGTTACAGTTCCACCATTTCAATTCTTTCCTTCTAGCTATTCTAATACCCCAGCAACTAAGAAAAAGAAAATTATATAAAGATTCAGTATTCAAAATCCTTTGTTAAATTCCATCTTGTCTGTTGCTATCCCTTTCTCTAGTTTAATCGCTTTTCCAATCTTCAGGGATATCTAGGCAGTGACCACCGTAAATTATTCAAGTTGAAAAGGGGACACACCTAGTTGATGTTCTTGAAGAGGCTATTGCCTCTGGGGTATACATGTTATATTCTACAATTTAAAAATATGATAAAAAAATTCTATTAGCCACATCTCGTCTCCACACAGTTGCCATAATGACCTTTAACAAACTTAAGTCATGGTATAATTCCCTTATCCACATTACCTCTCTGTTCTTAGCTCCCATTATTTCTCTTTCCCTTGCTTACCCTGCTTACCCTGCTCCAATCACCATGGCCTCCATGGCCTCCATGACATTCATGCATTTGCAGTTCTACCTTCAACTATCTGCACAGCTCATTTCCTCACTTCCTGTGGTTCTTTGCTCAAGAAAGCACTGCCACTTTAAAATTGCAACCACCCCTCCCCCTGCATACCACATCCCTCCCTCGTTTTATTCTTCTCCATGGCACTTATCACCCCCTGACATGCCATATACTTTATATATGTTGATTTCCCAACAAAATGTAACCTTTATAAGAACAGGAAATATGTTTTATTTTGTTCACTGCTGTATCCTCAGCCTCCAGAGCAGTGCTTGGTACACAGTGAGCACTCAGTAACTACTTTTGTTTTCAAATGCAATTTTATTGAGATATATTTACATAATAATCCTTCAAAGTGTACACTCAGCAGTTCATAGTTTCATCATATAGTTGTGCATTCATCACAACCAATCTTTGAACATTTTCATTACTCCAAAAAATAGAATAAAAATTAAAATAAAAAAGAACATCCAAAACATTCCATTCCCCTTTCCCCCATTGTTGATTTACTTTTTAACACTCATTCATTGTTTTTTCAAACTTTATCAAAAAATTTAAATACAATAAAAAAACATTTCAAACAAAACCAAAACAAAGGAATAAGAAAAAACAAATAACCTAAAATAACTACATTGCTTCCAACATATTCCTACCATACCCCCAAAAATTAACAAACTGTAACCGAACAAAGGAATACAGAAAAACAAATAACCTAAAATAACTCCATTGCTTCCAACATGCTCCTACCGTACCCCAAGAAAATAAACAAACTATAATCAACAAAGGAATAAGAAAAACAACCTAAAATAACTACATTGCTGCAAACCTACTATACCCCCCAAAAATTAACAAACCATAGTCGTTCCTGAGCATTCCCATAACATTAAGTTTACCCTCCATACCTTATCTAATCTTATTACATTATTGCTCCCCCTTCACTATCTGCTATCACTAGGTTCCTTACATTCTATAATACAAACCATTTATTTTACATTTTTCACAGAGTTCTCATTAGTAGTAACATACAGTATCTCTCTTTTAGGGTCTTCTTCATGTCCTTTATATCTTGAGCCATGATCTTGTTGTTTGTGATTACTTCTTTGATTAATTACTCCAAGGACTGTTTCTCCTCTGTTGTTTTGATTTGGGCATTTGGGTTATCCATATCTTCTGGTTTCCTCATATGCTTTAAAATTTTCTGTTGTTTTTGGCCCCTTGGCATTTGCTTAACTTGATAGGGTTCTTTTAGGATATGCAGGCTTATTTGAACAGTTATCTATAATTTGGCAGAGCTACAGCTTGGTGGAGTGTACTTTCCCTGATTTACGAGCAGATGGCACCCCAAAACCACCTATTACCCTCAAACCAGTTCTCCCCCAACTTCGTCTGTGTGGCAAGTGGGGGTCCAAACCTTGTGGAGATCCAATCTGCACCAAGTTGCCATGTGCATGCAGTTGGGGCTGCCAGCCCTGAGGGTGGGGTGTGTCCTGTGCAGTTAGACAGGGAAGACGGCTTTAAGACCCAAAACTCCCAGCCATTCCCAGAGTCTTAAAGCTGTTGCATGATTCCGATCTTTCAGCTCAGATTCCCCACAGTCTCTCTCTGCTGCGGGCCAGCAATTCCCTGGGATTGGTATAGAGGTCTTGGGACTTCTGTGCGGGACCCCACCTGTAAGCTGTGTACTCCGCAGCCTCCGTGGAGGAAGACTGCGCAACATCACAGGCGAGCGGAATCCCCCAGGGAAGCTCTCAGCTGCGGTGCTGCAAAGAGGCATCTCCCAACCTGCAGAAAATATCGCTGTACAGGGCATGGTAACTTGCCACTTCTGCGGTCCTCTGTCTGCTACAGCAGGCCACTCCTGTCTCCAGGACAATCAGCTGTGGGTGGGGAAAAGGCTATCATCCACGCCAGATACTGAGGCGGGTGTCCCGGGCAAGGAAGGCATTCCCCACCACGCTCAACTGCGTGGCTCTCGCTGCCAGATCTGCAGCCGCTTTCCAGGTTTTTAAAACTAACCCGCCCCCAAATGCCAACCCAAGGTTTCTCCACACCAGGTTACGCCTACCGTTTCCCAGCAGCCTCACTCACTTGATTCTGAACGCAGACTCTCAGTTTCACCAAGTGCACAGCCACTGTGGATGTAGCAGACCCTGTCCTGCCAGTACAACCCTGGAACTGGTATTCTGGAGCACTTTCTTTCTTTTATCTAGTGTTTTTCATGGAGAAGTATTTTGTTCTGTCTCTCCTAATCCATCAACTTGGATCCTCTCAGTAACTACTTGTTGAATTGAAGAATAAATAGATCTGGTAGCCCACGATGGTCCTTACCTTAAGGCTAATGGGCCAGATTGCTGATTTTGCAAGAGGAATAAAGTCTGTCATACAACTAAAGTCTGTGATACAACTAGGTATCTCAGACAGTGAACTTGAGATCTGATTTTCAGTTCGAACCCCAGAATAAGATCAGTTAATCCTATCTGTATCTTTCTTGTTTAACCTCTTAACTTGCTACCTCCCACATCCCTATATTCCATGGTCAATACCTAAAGTGTAACCCTCAAGACACCTGTTCAGTGCCCTGAGAATACCTACACAGTCTTCCTTCAATATCTAGATTAAAAGTATCACCTCCTATGAAACCTTCCCCTGCACCTCTGAATGAAGTTAGTCATTCCTTTTTCTTTGATATTTGGGTACCCTATGCAATCCTCTACTGTAGTCCTTAAAAATATAAATAAGTTTAACTTGTTATCCTCCCACCCCCACTAAACTGTGGTCTGCATCAGGGGATAGGAAGACAGAAAGGCCTAACACACACACACACACACACACACACACATATATATGTCAGGTGTCACTCTTCTTATTTAGATAGGTATGCTTATTGATTTATTTACCATTATAAAATAGATGTGTTATAAAAAAATAGACAATATTTAAAAGTAGAAGATAGGAGTGGGAAAAAATCACGAGGCCCTTCCACCTAAACAGCTTTATTTTGAAAAGTAACTATAGATGGATATGCATACACACACGTGTGTGTGTGTGTATATATATATTTTATATATATTTTACATATGTTATATATGTACTTACACACACATACATATATATATATTCTTTTTAAACTGGACTCTGTACCAGAAGAATTTTCCATTTATTTATTACAAATTCTCCATAAACAATTTTAATATTTGCAAAATATTCCATTTTTCAACTACTACACATTTGGACTACCTCTAATTTTACACTACAATAATCAGATCATGAATATGTATCCATTCATTCAATAAACAAAGTCAGAGTACACATTATGTTTGAAGCACTTCTAGATGCTACAAATATAATAGTACATGGAAAATGCAGTTTCTGTCCTAAAGTAGGACTACAATCTAGAATTTTCTGCATATAGAATTGTTGTAATATAGCTAAACAGAAAGCAACCTTGAATAAAATGTGACCCCCTGAAATAAATTTTTATGAATGCAACTATAACAGTCAATTTCTAATATTTATAAATTTTTTCACACTTCCTATTTAAATATGTAATATAAAATATATAATTCTATAAAATATATAAAATTATTGCTTTTTTCCACTCGCATATTTCATGGAGCAGTTCTATTCAAACTTCAACTATAACATCAACATGAATGTTCAAAGCATTGTCACTATATAACTTGTCTTGCAGGTACCTGGAAAATCTCCATTCATGGATGAATTGTTGTTATTTGGTCTGACTCAGGAACTTACTCAGTGGGAAAAGTCCAACCCTACCAGGCAGTTTGTCAAAAACAATCAGCAACAATTGTAAACACCGCAGGTACCTGAGGCTGTGAAACCAATTGGGGCATACAAAAGCCTGGCATAAAACTTAAAAGACATGGGGAATGAGATGTCCACATGGGGCTTTGTAAAGCTCTGACATACTCCTGGGGATCTAGAATCTCATGTACATGTTCAAGGCTATACACATGACCCGAGAGGGCCTCAGTCTCTCACTTCGGTTAACTGTGAGGTCCAGCACAAGCAGGAAATAAAGGCTAAAGTAGAATTGTAAACTAACTGAGCACTGAAGGAGTTCTCTGACAAACACACAGAGGGTAGAAGATTTTTGGTTCAGGGCATTTAAGGAAATATCTGACCAATCATTAGGTGACCAGAACATTAAATGGGTAAGATACTTCATTAGCCACACAGTAAACTTTACAGAATTAATCCAGGAAAGTAACTAAAATAAACATCAATGACAACAAAACAGCAACAATAAAAAGCTGTTACTGAGAGGGAATCTGATTTTCAGAGTTGCCACATTACATTATATAAAATGTCCAAGTTTCAACAAAAAATTATGAAACACAAACTGGAAAAAAAATCAGGAGAAACTTTTCCTGAGGGAATCCAGATGTTGGACTTAGTAGACAAAGACTTTAAATAAGCTATTATAAATATGTTCAAAGAACTAAAGGAAAGTATGACAATGATGCCTCACCAAACAGAGAATATCAATAAAGAAATAGAAATTACAAAAGAAGAACTATATAGAAAATCTGGAGTTAAAAAGTGTAATAAATGAAACAAATATCACTAGAGGCGTACCACAGCAGATTGAGCAGACAGAAGAATCAGAAAATTTGAAGAGAGGTCAAGTGAGAATCCAGTCTGAGGAATAGAGAGAAAAAAGAATGAAAAAAAAATAAACAGAGCATCAAAGACTTGACTTGTGGGACATCCTCAAGCACACAACATATCATAGTGGAAGTCTCAGAAGGAGAGGAGAGAATGGAAGGGGCAGAAATAATATTTGAAGAAATAACTGCAAATTTCCCAAATTTGATATAAATTTTAAGCTACACAACCAAGAAGCTTATGAATGACAAGCAGGATAATTCAAAAAGATTCACATCTAGATACATCACATACAAGCTACCATCAATAAGATTAACAGCTGACTTCTGGAGGCCAGAAGACAATAGGATTACATGTTTAAAGTGCTGAAAGAAAAAGACAGTCACCTAAAAATTCTATTTCCAGCAAAACTACCCTTCAAAACCGAAGGAGAAATTACAACATAAAACAAGTCATCAATACACTTGAAAATACTGAAATGATGCAGTTTGTTCTCCGACCACATCTAAATTAATTCAGAATATAAAACCAGGAAGGAATCTGGGAAATCCCCAAATTATTGGAAATTAAACAAACTTCTAAATAACTTATGGATCAAAGAAGAAATCATAAAAATAAAATACATCAAAACTTAAGGAATGCTGCTAAAACAACACAGAGTGAAATTTTAAGGCTAAAATGCCTTTAGCAGTAAGGGAAAAAAGGTCTCAAATCAATAACCTAAGCTTGAACATTAAGAAACTAGTTAAAGAAGACTTAGTCAAACCCAAAGCAAGAATAAGAAAGAGAATAATAAAATTAGAACCAAAATCGATGAAATAGAAATAAGAAAAACAATAGAAAAAAACCAGTGGCCAAAAAGCTGTTTCTGTAAAATGGTAAACAAAATTGACAAACTTTAGCCAGAATAACCAAGGAAAAGAGAGAGAAGGTACACATTTAAAAATCAGGAATTTAAAAAAATGACATCATTACTGACCTTAGGGAAATTAAGATGATAATAAGAGAATACTATGAACAACTGTATGCCAACAAGTTAGATAGCTTAGATGAAATGGACACACTCTGAGAAAGACAGCAGTGAAACTGACACAAGGAGATATAGAAAGTCTGAATACATGTATAACAATTACAGAGATTGATGAATTAGAAATTTTAAAACATCCTGGCAAATTATACCAAATGTTTAAATAAGAATTAATACCAATCCTTCACACACTCTTCCAAAAAATAGAAGAGGGAGCATTTCCCAACTCATTCTCTGAGGCATGTATTACTTTGATACCAAAACCAGATAAAGACATAAAAAGAAAAGAAAACCACAGACAAGTATCTCATGAACACAGACACAAAATCCTCAAAAAAAGTTACCAAACCAAATTCAGCAACATATAAAAAGAATTATACACCATGACCAAATGATATTTATACCATGAATGGAAGGTTGGCTCAACATATGAAAACCAATGTATGTATCATTTTAATAGAATAAGATAGAGAGGACACCTGATCATCTCAATAGAAGCAAGGAAAACATTTGACACAATCTAACAACTCTTCATGATAAAAACACTCAATAAACTAGCAATAGAAAAAATTTTCTCAGTATGAAAAAGGCCATCAAAAAACAAAACAAAACAAAACAAATGACGACAAAAAAACCCAAAACCCCACAACTAACATTATAACATTGTAGCTAATAGTGAAAGACTGGATGCTTTCCTCCTAAAAATCAGGAAGAAGAGAAGAATGTCCATTCTTGCCACTTCTATTCAACATTGTACTGAAGGTTCTAGCCAAGGCAGCAGACCAAAAAAAAAAAAAAAAAGGACATCAGATTGGAAAGGAAGAAGTAAAACTTTTGCTATTGGCAGATGACATGAATCATTACATAGAACTTAAGGAAACCAATAAAAGTTTGCAGCACAGAATACAAATTCAGTAAACAAAATGAACTAAATGAACTGAATTTCTATACACTAGAAATGAGCACTGTGAAATCAAAACTAAGAAAACAATTCCATTTACAACAGCAACCAAATAAAACAAGAATAGATTTTTAAAAGAAGTGGAAGACTTGTACACTGGAAACTACAAAAAAATTGTTAGAAGAAATTAGAGAAGATCTAAATAAATGGAAATCTTGTGTTCATGGATTGGAAGGCTAAATACTGTTATGTTAAAGTAGCAATACTTACCAAATTGTTCTAGAGATTCAATGCAATCTCTATCAAAATCTCAGCTGGCTTTTTTGCAGAAATTAACAAGTTGACCTAAAATTCATATATAAATGGCAGGGACAGCTAAAATAAACTGGAAAAAGAAAAACAAAGTAGGAGACACATTTTTCAATTTCAAAACTTATTATAAAACTACAGTAATCAAGATAGGGTTGTACTGGCATAAGGATAAACACATATATCAGTAGAATATACTTGAGAGTCTAGAAATAAACCCTTACATTTATGATCATTTGATTTTCAATAAGGGTGCCAAGACAATTCAATGATGCTGGGACAACTGAATGAAGTTGAATTCCTACCTCACACTATATATAAATATGAACTAAAAATGGATCAGAGACCCAAATGTAAGAAGACAACATAGTGGTAAATCTTCATGACCTTTGGTTAGGCAACAGTTTCTTAGATGTAACACCAAAAGCATAAGCAACAAAAGGAAAAATAATAAACTGAACCAGATCGAAAACAAAGCTTTTATGCTGCCAACTATAACATCAAGAAAGTAAAGAAGGGGAAGGGGTGTTTTTGCTTGATAGGTATAGAGTATTTGTACATAAGAATTTTAAAGACCAAACAAGTAATATGCTGTCCAGTCCACAAAGGCTGAGGTCTCAGTACCAGGCCATTCAATGACTAATTTTCCTCTTCAGGGAAAGGGCAACAATATGTACAGTTTACTGGATATTGGCTGAGCACTGCATTTAATTGGAAATAAAGAGCATGTGGAAAGCTTTGAATATTTCATGCCACTGAAGGAATAAAAGTTCAGTCTAATTCAGATAAAAGGAGATATTACTAATTTTGACAGGCCCCATGATGATAAATGATGATGTATGCATATAAAGATTCATAGATAAATGTTTATCACATCATATAAGAACATAAAATGGGAAAAAATCCAAATATGAAGAGATAGGGAAAAAGTTAAATAACAGACGGTATGGTTTTAGCTAGAGGGTGAGGCATGCAGCCCCACAGCCTGAGACTGACCCACTTGGAAGCCCGGGAATCACCAGGCCCATGGTGCCCGAGTGGACTACCTACTGAACTGCACAGGACCCACACTGCACCCCCAGGGCTGGCAGTCCCAAGTGCACACGGAGAACTGGTGCGCTGACTGGATTCCTAAACAATTTGGACCCTGCCCAGTGCACAGGCAAAGTGGGGAAAGCTGGCTGGAGGGTGAGAAGTGGCTCAAAAGCACCATCTTCTGGGAAGACAAGGAAAGTACACTCCAGCAAGCTGTGGCTGTGCCAAAAATATATATAAATGTTCAAATAATCCTGCATTTCCCAAAATAACCTAATCAAGATAAGCCAATACCCTGAATCCAACAGAAAATCATAAAGCACATGAAGAAACAAGAAGATATGAACAAGCCAAATGACCAAATTTAAAAGCCAGCGGAGAAACAGAACTTGGAGCAATTAATGAAACAGTACACACAAATCTCCAAAACAACGCCAATGAGTTGGCTAAAGACATAAAGGACATCAGGAAGACTCTAGAAGAGCACAAAGAAGAATTTGAAAGAGTAAACTAAAAAAATAGCAGATCTTATGGAATTAAAAGATACTATTGATCAAATTAAAAATATAGTAGAGATGCACAACAGCAGATTTGAAGAGGCAAAAGAAAGAATAAGTAACCTATAGGACACAGCAATTGAATGCGAACATACAAATGAACAAATGGTGGGAAAAATCCAAAACTTTGATATGGATCTCAGGGATATGATGGACAACATGATGTGCACAAATACAAGAATCAATGGTGGAGGTGGGGCAAGATGGCAGACTGGTGAGCTGTATGTTTTAGTTACTCCTCCAGGAAAGTAGGTAAAAAGCCAGGAACTGCATGGACTGGACACCACAGAGCAATCTGTCTTTGGGCATACTTCATACAACACTCATGAAAACGTGGAACTGCTGAGATCAGCGAAATCTGTAAGTTTTTGCGGCCAGGGGACCCGCGCCCCTCCCTGCCAGGCTCAGTCCCGGGGGAGGAGGGGCTGTCAGCTCCAGGAAGGAGAAGGGAGAATTGCAGTGGCTGCTCTTATCGGAAACTCATTCTACTGATTCAAACTCCAACCATAGATAGACTGAGGCCAGACTCCAGAGACTCTGAGAGCAGCCAGCCCAGCAGAGAGGAGACAGGCATAGAAAAAAAACAACACGAAAAACTCCAAAATAAAAGCAGAGGATTTTTGGAGTTCTGGTGAACACAGAAAGGGGAAGGGCGGAGATCAGGCCTTGAGGCGCATATGCAAATCCCGAAGCAAGGCTGATCTCTCTGCCCTGTACACCTTTCCTTAATGGCCCTGGTTGCTTTGTCTATTAGCATTTCAATAACCCATTAGATCTCTGAGGAGGGCCGTTTTTTTTTTTTTTTTTTTTTTTTTTTTTTTTTTAAATCCTTTTTGCTTTTTCTAAAACAATTACTCTAAGAAGCTCAATACAGAAAGCTTCAAAGAATTGAAATTTGGGCACATCAAGTCAAGAGCAGAACTAAGAGAGCTCTGAGACAAAAGGCAATAATCCAGTGGCTGAGAAAATTCACTAAACAACACAACTTCCCAAGAAAAGGGGGGTGTCCGTTCACAGCCACCATCCTGGTGGACAGGAAACACTCCTGCCCATCGCCAGCCCCATAGCCCAGAGCTGCCCCAGACAACCCAGTGTGACGGAAGTGCTTCAAATAACAGGCACACACCACAAAACTAGGCGTGGACATTAGCCTTCCCTGCAACCTCAACTGAATGTCCCAGAGCTGGGAAGGGGGAGCAGTGTGAATTAACAGAGCCCCATTCAGCCATCATTTGAGCAGACTGGGAGCCTCCCAACACAGCCCAGCAGCACAGAACTGCCCTGGGGGGACGGCACTCACCTGTGACATAGCACAGTCATCCCTCAACAGAGGACCCGGGGTGCACAGCCTGGAAGAGGGGCCCACTTGCAAGTCTCAGGAGCCATACGCCAATACCAAAGACTTGTGGGTCAGTGGCAGAGACAAACTGTGGCAGGACTGAACTGAAGGATTAGACTATTGCAGTAGCTTTAAAACTCTAGGATCATCAGGGAGATTTGATTGTTAGGGCCACCCCCCCTCCCCGACTGCCCAGAAACACGCCCCACATACAGGGCAGGCAACACCAACTACCCACGCAAGCTTGGGACACCAATTGGGCCCCACAAGACTCACTCCCCCACTCACCAAAAAGGCTAAGCAGGGGAGATCTGGCTTGTGGAGAACAGGTGGCTCGTGGACGCCACCTGCTGGTTAGTTAGAGAAAGTGTACTCCACGAAGCTATAGATCTGATAAATTAGAGATAAGGACTTCAACTGGTCTACAAACCCTAAAAGAACCCTATCAAGTTCAGCAAATGCCACGAGGCCAAAAACAACAGAAAATTATAAAGCATATGAAAAAACCAGACGATATGGATAACCCAAGCCCAAGCACCCAAATCAAAAGACCAGAAGAGACACACCTAGAGCAGCTACTCAAAGAACTAAAGATGAACAATGAGACCCTAGTACGGGATATGAAGGAAATCAAGAAGACCCTAGAAGAGCATAAAGAAGACATTGCAAGACTAAATAAAAAAATGGATGATCTTATGGAAATTAAAGAAACTGTTGACCAAATTAAAAAGATTCTGGACACTCATAGTACAAGACTAGAGGAAGTTGAACAACGAATCAGTGACCTCGAAGATGACAGAATGGAAAATGAAAGCATAAAAGAAAGAATGGGGAAAAAAATTGAAAAACTCGAAATGGACCTCAGGGATATGACAGATAATATGAAACGTCCGAATATAAGACTCATTGGTGTCCCAGAAGGGGAAGAAAAGGGTAAAGGTCTAGGAAGAGTATTCAAAGAAATTGTTGGGGAAAACTTCCCAAATCTTCTAAACAACATAAATACACAAATCATAAATGCTCAGCGAACTCCAAATAGAATAAATCCAAAAAAACCCACTCCGAGACATATACTGATCACACTGTCAAACATAGAAGAGAAGGAGCAAGTTCTGAAAGCAGCAAGAGAAAAGCAATTCACCACATACAAAGGAAACAGCATAAGACTAAGTAGTGACTACTCAGCAGCCACCATGGAGGCGAGAAGGCAGTGGCACGATATATTTAAAATTCTGAGTGAGAGGAATTTCCAGCCAAGAATATTTTATCCAGCAAAGCTCTCCTTCAAATTTGAGGGAGAGCTTAAATTTTTCACAGACAAAGAAATGCTGAGAGAATTTGCTAACAAGAGACCTGCCCTACTGGAGATACTAAAGGGAGCCCTACAGACAGAGAAACAAAGACAGGACAGAGAGACTTGGAGAAAGGTTCAGTACTAAAGAGATTCGGTATGGGTACAATAAAGGATATTAATAGAGAGAGGGAAAAATATGGCAAACATAATCCAAAGGATAAGATGGCCGATTCAAGAAATGCCTTCACGGTTTTAACGTTGAATGTAAATGGATTAAACTCCCCAATTAAAAGATATAGATTCGCAGAATGGATCAAAAAAAATGAACCATCAATATGTTGCATACAAGAGACTCATCTTAGACACAGGGACACAAAGAAACTGAAAGTGAAAGGATGGAAAAAAATATTTCATGCAAGCTACAGCCAAAAGAAAGCAGGTGTAGCAATATTAATCTCAGATAAAATAGACTTCAAATGCAGGGATGTTTTGAGAGACAAAGAAGGCCACTACATACTAATAAAAGGGGCAATTCAGCAAGAAGAAATAACAATCGTAAATGTCTATGCACCCAATCAAGGTGCCACAAAATACATGACAGAAACATTGGCAAAACTAAAGGAAGCAATTGATGTTTCCACAATAATTGTGGGAGACTTCAACACATCACTCTCTCCTATAGATAGATCAACCAGACAGAAGACCAATAAGGAAATTGAAAACCTAAACAATCTGATAAATGAATTAGATTTAACAGACATCTACAGGACATTACATCCCAAATCACCAGGATACACATACTTTTCTAGTGCTCACGGAACTTTCTCCAGAATAGATCATATGCTGGGACATAAAACAAGCCTCAATAAATTTAAAAAGATTGAAATTATTCAAAGCACATTCTCTGACCACAATGGAATACAATTAGAAGTCAATAACCATCAGAGACTTAGAAAATTCACAAATACCTGGAGGTTAAACAACACACTCCTAAACAATCAGTGGGTTAAAGAAGAAATAGCAAGAGAAATTGCTAAATATATAGAGACGAATGAAAATGAGAATACAACATACCAAAACTTATAGGATGCAGCAAAAGCAGTGCTAAGGGGGAAATTTATAGCACTAAATACATATATTAAAAAGGAAGAAAGAGCCAAAATCAAAGAACTAATGGATCAACTGAAGAAGCTAGAAAATGAACAGCAAACCAATCCTAAACCAAGTACAAGAAAAGAAATAACAAGGATTAAAGCAGAAATAAATGACATAGAGAACAAAAAAACAATAGAAAGGATAAATATCACCAAAAGTTGGTTCTTTGAGAAGATCAACAAGATTGACAAGCCCCTAGCTAGACTGACAAAATCAAAAAGAGAGAAGACCCATATAAACAAAATAATGAATGAAAAAGGTGACATAACTGCAGATCCTGAAGAAATTAAAAAAATTATAAGGGGATATTATGAACAACTGTATGGCAACAAACTGGATAATGTAGAAGAAATGGACAATTTCCTGGAAACATATGAACAACCTAGACTGACCAGTGAAGAAATAGAAGACCTCAACCAACCCATCACAAGCAAAGAGATCCAATCAGTCATCAAAAATCTTCCCACAAATAAATGCCCAGGGCCAGATGGCTTCACAGGGGAATTCTACCAAACTTTCCAGAAAGAACTGACACCAATCTTACTCAAACTCTTTCAAAACATTGAAAAAAATGGAACACTACCTAACTCATTTTATGAAGCTAACATCAATCTAATACCAAAACCAGGCAAAGATGCTACAAAAAAGGAAAACTACAGGCCTATCTCCCTAATGAATATAGATGCAAAAATCCTCAACAAAATACTTGCAAATCGAATCCAAAGACACATTAAAAAAATCATACACCATGACCAAGTGGGGTTCATTCCAGGCATGCAAGGATGGTTCAACATAAGAAAAACAATCAATGTATTACAACACATTAAAAACTCGAAAGGGAAAAATCAATTGATCATCTCAATAGATGCTGAAAAAGCATTTGACAAAATCCAACATCCCTTTTTGATAAAAACACTTCAAAAGGTAGGAATTGAAGGAAACTTCCTCAACATGATAAAGAGCATATATGAAAAACCCACAGCCAGCATAGTACTCAATGGTGAGAGACTGAAAGCCTTCCCTCTAAGATCAGGAACAAGACAAGGATGCCCGCTGTCACCACTGTTATTCAACATTGTGCTGGAAGTGCTAGCCAGGGCAATCCGGCAAGACAAAGAAATAAAAGGCATCCAAATTGGAAAAGAAGAAGTAAAACTGTCATTGTTTGCAGATGATATGATCTTATATCTAGAAAACCCTGAGAAATCAACGATACACCTACTAGAGCTAATAAACAAATTTAGCAAAGTAGCGGGATACAAGATTAATGCACATAAGTCAGTAATGTTTCTATATGCTAGAAATGAACAAACTGAAGAGACACTCAAGAAAAAGATACCATTTTCAATAGCAACTAAAAAAATCAAGTACCTAGGAATCAACTTAACCAAAGATGTAAAAGACCTATACAAAGAAAACTACATAACTCTACTAAAAGAAATAGAAGGGGACCTTAAAAGATGGAAAAATATTCCATGTTCATGGATAGGAAGGCTAAATGTCATTAAGATGTCAATTCTACCCAAACTCATCTACAGATTCAATGCAATCCCAATCAAAATTCCAACAACCTACTTTGCAGACTTGGAAAAGCTAGTTATCAAATTTATTTGGAAAGGGAAGATGCCTCGAATTGCTAAAGACACTCTAAAAAAGAAAAACGAAGTGGGAGGACTTACACTCCCTGACTTTGAAGCTTATTATAAAGCCACAGTTGCCAAAACAGCATGGTACTGGCACAAAGATAGACATATAGATCAATGGAATCTAATTGAGAATTCAGAGATAGACCCTCAGATCTATGGCCGACTGATCTTTGATAAGGCCCCCAAAGTCACCGAACTGAGCCATAATGGTCTTTTCAACAAATGGGGCTGGGAGAGTTGGATATCCATATCCAAAAGAATGAAAGAGGACCCCTACCTCACCCCCTACACAAAAATTAACTCAAAATGGACCAAAGATCTCAATATAAAAGAAAGTACCATAAAACTCCTAGAAGATAATGTAGGAAAACATCTTCAAGACCTTGTATTAGGAGGCCACTTCCTAGACTTTACACCCAAAGCACAAGCAACAAAAGAGAAAATAGATAAATGGGAACTCCTCAAGCTTAGAAGTTTCTGCACCTCAAAGGAATTTCTCAAAAAGGTAAAGAGGCAGCCAACTCAATGGGAAAAAATTTTTGGAAACCATGTATCTGACAAAAGACTGATATCTTGCATATACAAAGAAATCCTACAACTCAATGACAATAGTACAGACAGCCCAATTATAAAATGGGCAAAAGATATGAAAAGACAGTTCTCTGAAGAGGAAATACAAATGGCCAAGAAACACATGAAAAAATGTTCAGCTTCACTAGCTATTAGAGAGATGCAAATTAAGACCACAATGAGATACCATCTAACACCGGTTAGAATGGCTGCCATTAAACAAACAGGAAACTACAAATGCTGGAGGGGATGTGGAGAAATTGGAACTCTTATTCATTGTTGGTGGGACTGTATAATGGTTCAGCCACTCTGGAAGTCAGTCTGGCAGTTCCTTAGAAAACTAGAGATAGAGCTACCATTCGATCCAGCGATTGCACTTCTCGGGATATACCCGGAAGATCGGAAAGCAGTGACACGAACAGATATCTGCACGCCAATGTTCATAGCAGCATTATTCACAATTGCCAAGAGATGGAAACAACCCAAATGTCCTTCAACAGATGAGTGGATAAATAAAATGTGGTATATACACACGATGGAATACTACGCGGCAGTAAGAAGGAACGATCTGGTGAAACATATGACAATATGGATGAACCTTGAAGACATAATGCTGAGCGAAATAAGCCAGGCACAAAAAGAGAAATATTATATGCTACCACTAATGTGAACTTTGAAAAATGTAAAACAAATGGTTTATAATGTAGAATGTAGGGGAACTAGCAGTAGAGAGCAATTAAGGAAGGGGGAACAATAATCCAAGAAGAACAGATAAGCTATTTAACGTTCTGGGGATGCCCAGAAATGACTATGGTCTGTTAATTTCTGATGGATGTAGTAGGAACAAGTTCACTGAAATGTTGCTATATTATGTAACTTTCTTGGGGTAAAGTAGGAACATGTTGGAAGTTAAGCAGTTATCTTAGGTTAGTTGTCTTTTTCTTACTCCCTTGCTATGGTCTCTTTGAAATGTTCTTTTATTGTATGTTTGTTTTCTTTTTAACTTTTTTTTTCATACAGTTGATTTGAAAAAAGAAGGGAAAGTTAAAAAAAAAAAAAAAAAAAAGAAAGAAAAAAGACAAACAAGGAAAAAAAAAAGAAAAAAAGATGTAGTGCCCCCTTGAGGAGCCTGTGGAGAATGCAGGGGTATTCGCCTACCCCACCTCCATGGTTGCTAACATGACCACAGACATAGGGGACTGGTGGTTTGATGGGTTGAGCCCTCTACCATAAGTTTTACCCTTGGGAAGACGGTTGCTGCAAAGGAGAGGCTAGGCCTCCCTGTATTTGTGCCTAAGAGTCTCCTCCTGAATGCCTCTTTGTTGCTCAGATGTGGCCCTCTCTCTCTGGCTAAGCCAACTTGAAAGGTGAAATCACTGCCCTCCCCCCTACGTGGGATCAGACACCCAGGGAAGTGAATCTCCCTGGCAACGTGGAATATGACTCCCGGGGAGGAATGTAGACCCGGCATCGTGGGATGGAGAACATCTTCTTGACCAAAAGGGGGATGTGAAAGGAAATGAAATAAGCTTCAGTGGCAGAGAGATTCCAAAACGAGCCGAGAGATCACTCTGGTGGGCACTCTTACGCACACTTTAGACAACCTTTTTTAGGTTCTAAAGAATTGGGGTAGCTGGTGGTGGATACCTGAAACTATTAAACTACAACCCAGAACCCATGAATCTCGAAGACAGTTGTATAAAAATGTAGCTTATGAGGGGTGACAGTGGGATTGGGAATGCCATAAGGACCAAACTCCACTTTGTCTAGTTTATGGATCGATATGTAGAAAAGTAGGGGAAGCAAACAAACAGACAAAGGTACCTAGTGTTCTTTTTTACTTCAATTGCTCTTTTTCACTCTAATTATTATTCTTGTTATTTTTGTGTGTGTGCTAATGAAGGTGTCAGGGATTGATTTAGGTGATGAATGTACAACTATGTAATGGTACTGTAAACAATCGAAAGTACAATTTGTTTTGTATGACTGCGTGGTATGTGAATATATCTCAATAAAATGATGATTAAAAAAAATAAATAAATAAATAAAAAAAAAAAAAAAAAAAAAAAAAACCTCTTGTCTGCCAATTTGATAGAGAGAAAGTAGTCAAATATGACTCCAAGTTTCTAGGCCTGATCATCTGGAAGGTTAAACTTGTCATTAATTGGAGAGGAGAAGGCAGCCAGAGGGGTAGTGCACATGTAGTCTGAGATAACTATTATGTATCTAGGTGGAGATGGAGAGTTGCAGTTGGCATATGTGATAGTTAATTTTGTGTCACCTTGGCTGGGTTATGGTGTCCTGCTGTTTGGTCTTGGAAGCACTGTCCTGTTTGTTACTGTGAAGGTATTTTGTAGATGGATTTAAATCATTAATCAGTTGATTGCATCTACAATCAACAAAGGAGCTTGCCTTCAGCAACAAGAGGAGTCTCCTCATCCAATCAGTTGGAGGCCTTGAAGCAAGAACTGAGAATTTCAGCAAAGAGAAGAATTTCTAACTCTCTTTCAGCCAGTCTATGTGTATTGGGAATTCAACTTCGACTTCATCAAGTTTCCAACTTGCAGTCTGCCCTATGGAATTCAGACTTGCCCATCTCCATGGTATGTAAGCCAATTCTTATAATAAATCTCTAATATATTATAAAAAAAAAAAAAAAAAAAAAAAAAGAATCAATGGTGTCCTAGAAGGAGAAGAGTAAAGGGCTAGGAAGAGTATTTGAAGACATAGTTGGGGAAAACTTCCCAACCCTTCTAAATGACATAAATATGCAAATCAAAGGTGCCCAATGAACTCCAAACAGAATAAACCCTAATAAACCCACTCCAAGACATATACTAGATTTGTCAAATGCTGAAGAGGAGAAAGTTCTGAAAGCAGCAAGGGAGAAGCAATTCACCACATACAAGGGAAACAATATAAGATTAGTACTGACTACCCAGTGGCACTATGAAGGCAAGAAGGCAGTGGTATAACATGTTTAAGTCTGAAAGAGAAAAATTGCCACGTAAGAATTCTTTATACAGCAAAGCTCTCCTTCAAAATTGAGGGAGAGTTTAAAATTTTCACAGGCAAATAAATGCTGAGATAATTTGTTAACAATAAGCCCTGAAAGAAATATTAAGGGGATTTGTACTAGCTGAGAAAAAAAGAAAGGAGAGAGAGGTATGGAGAAGGGCACAGAACTAAAGAGCAACAGTAAGGGTAATTAAAGGAAAAAAAAAGAGAGCAGGGGAGAAAAATAGACCTGACAAATAAAAACCAAAGGATAATATGGTTGGCAAAGGAACAGGCTTCACAGCAATAACACTGTGAATGAATTAAACTTCCCAATTAAAAGATACAGATTGGCAGAATGGATTAAAAATATGATCCATCAATATGCTGTTTACAAGAGGCTCATCTTAGACCCAGTGACACAAAGAGACTGAACATGAAAGAATGGAAAAAAATATTCCACACAAGCTGCAGCCAAAAGAAAGACGAGGTAGCAATACTAACATCAGACAAAATAGGCTTTAAAAGCAAAGATGTCATAAGAGACCAAAGAAAGACACTATATATTAATAAAAGGGACAATTCACCAAGAAGAAATAACAATCACAAATGTTTATGCACCCAATCAAGATGCTCCAAAGTACATGAGACAAACTGGCAAAACTGAAAGGAACAATAGACATTTCTATAATAGTGAGACACTTCAATACACCACTCTCTTCTACAGATAGATCAACCAGACAGAAGACCAATAAGGAAACTGAAAACCTAAACAATCTGATAAATGAATTTGATTTAACAGACATGTATAAAACATCACATCCCAAATCACCAGGATACACATTCTTCTCTAGTGCTCATGGAACTTTCTCCAGAAGAGATCATGTGCTGGGACATAAAACAAGCCTCAGTAAATTTTAAAAAAAACTGAAATTATTCAAAGCACATTCTCTGACCACAGTGAAATACAATTAGAAGTCAATAACCAACAGAGACTTAGAAAATTCACAAATTCCTGGAGGTTAAACAACACACTCCTAAACAATCAGTGGGTTAAAGAAGAAATGCAAGAGAAATTGCTAAATACATAGTGACAAACGAGCATGAGAACAGAACATATCAAAACCTATGGGATGCAGCAAAAGTGATACGGAGGAGGAAATTTATAGCACTAAACGCATACATCAAAAAGGAAGAAAGAGCTAAAATCAAAGAACTAATGAAGAAGCTAGAAAACGAACAGCAAACTAATCCTAAACCAAGTAGAAGAAAAGAAATAACAAGGATTAAAGCAGAAATAAATGACATAGAGAACAAAAAAACAATAGAGAAAATCAAGAACACCTAAAGTTGGTTCTTTGAGAAGATCAACAAGATTGACAAACGCTTGGCTAGAATGACAAAGCCAAAAAGAGAGAAGATCGAAATAAACAAAATCAGAAATGAGAGGGGGGACATTACTGTGGATTCTGAAGAAATTTTAAAAATCAAAAGAGCATACTATGAACAATTGTATGCCAACAAAGCAGACAATTTAGAGGAAATGGATAATTTCCTGGATACACATCAACAGCCTACACTGACCTGAGAAAAAATAGAAGACCTCAACAAATCAATCACAAGTAAAGGGATCCAATTAGTCATTAAAAAGCTTCCTACAAAAAAAAGATGGCTTCACAGGGGAATTTTTCCAATCTTTCCAAAAGAAATGACACCATTCCTGCTCAAACTCTTTCAAAAAATTAAAGAAAAATGAACACTATCTAACTCATTTTATGAAGCTAACATCACTCTAACACCAAAACCAAATAAAGATACTAAAAGAAAGGAAAACTACAGGCCAATCTCCCTAATGAATGCAGATGCAAAAGTTCTCAACAAAATACTTGCAAATCAAATCCAAAGACACGTTAAAAGAATCATACACCAAGACCAAGTGGGGTTCATTCCAGACTTGCAAGGGTGGTTCAACATAAGAAAATTAATCAATGTAATACAACAAATTGAAATGGAAAAATCAAATGATCATCTCAATAAATGCTGAAAAAGCATTCAACAAAACTCAGCATCCTTTTTTGATAAAAATCACTTCCAACGGTAGGAATTGAAGGAAACTTTCTCAATATGATAAAGGGCATATATGAAAAACCCACAGCCAGCATAGTACACAATGGTTGAGAGACTGAAAGCCTTCTCTCTAAGATCAGGAATGAAACAAGGATGCCCACTGTCACCACTATTATTCAACATTGTGCTAGAAGTTCTAGCCAGGACAATCCAGCAAGAGATAGAAATAAGAGGCATCCAAATTAGAAAGGATGAAGTAGAACTCATTATTTATAAATGATATGATCTTATATTTGGAAAATACTGAGAAATCGACAACAAAGCTGTTTGAGCCAATAATCAAATTAAGCAAGGTGGCTGGATACAACATTAATGTGCAAAAGTCAGTAATGTTCCTATACATTAGAAATGACCTAACTAATGAGACACTCAGAAAAAATATTCCATTCACAACAGCAACTAAAAAAATCAAATACCCAGGAATAAACTTAACCAAGTCGTAAAAAAAACCTCTACACATAAAAATTACAGAACTTTACTAAAAGAAATCAAAGAGGACCTAAATAGGTGGAAAGATACTCCATGTTCAGGGATATGAAGGCTAAACATCGTTAAGATGCCAATTCTATCCAAAATGATCTATAGATTCAATGCAATTCCAATTAAAAATTCCAACAACCTACTTCACAGACTTGGAAAAGCTAGTTATCAAACTTACTTCGTAGGGAAAGAATTGCCAAAAACATTCTAAAAAAAGAACAACAAAGTGGGAGGACCTACTTCCTGACTTCAAAGCCTACTGTAAATCCACAGTGGTCAAAAGAGCATGGTACTGGCATAAGGACAGACATTCATCAATGGAATCAAATCAAGAGTTCGGAAATAGACCCCCAGATCTATGGTCAACTGATTTTTGATAAGGCCCTAAAATCCAATGAACTGGGTAAGAATAGTCCCTTCAACAAATGGGGCTGGGAGAACTGGATATCCATAACCAAAAAAATGAAAGAGGACCCCTACATCACACCCTATACAAAAATTAACTCAAAGTCGATCAAAGACCTCAATATAAAAGACCAATATAAAAGACCATAAAAATCCTGGAAGATAATGTCGGGAAACATCTTCAAGACCTAGTAATAAGAGGTAGCTTCTTAGGCCTTATACCCAAAGCACAAGCAATGAAAGAAAAAATAAATAAATGAGAATGCATCAAAATCAAAAGCTTCCGTGCCTTAAGGACTTTGTCAAAAAGATGAAGAGACAGCCAACTCAATGGGAGAAAAATATCTGGAAACCCTGTATCTGACAAAAGACTGATATCCTGCCTACATAAAGAAATCCTACAACTCAACAACAATAGTACAAACACCCCAATTATAAAATGGACAAAAGATACTGAAAGACATTTTTCTGAAGAGGAAACACAAATGGCTAAAAAACACACAAAAAATGTTCATCTTCACTGGCTATTAGGGACATGCAAATCAAAACCACAATGAGGTAGCATCTCACACCAATAAGAATGGCTGCCATTAAAGAAACAGGAAAGTATAAATGCTAGAGATGATGTGGAGAAATTGGAATTCTTGTTCATTGCTGGTGGGAATGTATAATGTTACAGCCACTGTGGAAGACAGTTTGGTGGTTCCTTAGAAAACTAGATACTGAGTTACCTATGATCCAGCAATTTACTTTTTGGTATATACCCAGAAGATTTGAAAGTAGTGACACAAACAGACATTTGCATGCCAATGTTCACAACAACAGCATTGTTCACAATTGCCAAGAGATGAAAACAACCCAAGTGTCCTTCAGCAGACAAGTGGATAAACAAAATTTGGTATATACATATGATGGAATACTATGCAGCAGTAAGAAGAAACAAGGTGATGAAACATGACAATATGGATAAACCTTGAAGACATAATGCTGAGTGAAATAATTCAGACACAAATGGAGAGATATTGTATATAATCATTAATATATACTTCCTGAACAATGTAAAATCAGTGTCTCATAATGTAGAATATAGGGGAACTAGAGATAGTCAGAAGCTAGTGAAGGGGGAATGATTACCTAATATGTACAGCATGTTAACGAGGTGAACTTAAAGGTATGGAATGGACACAGGTGATGATAGTTCATTAATGGGATTATAAGCATCAGTGTCGCATTGAAGGTGAACATGATTGAAAGGATTTGTTTAAAGGTATGTATCCCACAAGTGCTTGCATGATCTACTTTTAAGGTATGACACTGGTACAAAGAGTTAATAACAGAATGATATATGGGAAAAACTACATATTGCATATTATAGACTATATTTAATAGGAATACCTTACTAGTACCTGTGCCGGTTTGAATGTATTATGTCCCCCAGAAAAAGCCATATTCTTTGGTGCAATCTTGTGGGGCAGACAGAATAGTGGGGATTAAGTTGGAATGTTTGGATTAGGATGTTTGCATGGAAATGTGCCCCACCCAGCTGTGGGAGGTGACTCTGGTGGGATACTCCCATGGAGGCATGTCCCTGCCCATTCAGGGTGGGTCTTGATCAGTGGAGCCATATAAATGAACTGGCTCAAGGAGAGAGAACTCAGTGCAGCTGTGAGTGACGTTTTGAAGAAGAGCAAGCTTGCTAGAGAGGAATGTCCTGGGAGAAAGCCATTTTGAAACCAGAACTTTGGAGCAGATGCCAACCACGTGCCTTCCCAGCTAACAGAGGTTTTCCGGACACCATTTGCCATCCTCCAGTGAAGGTACTTGATTACTGATGTGTTACCTTGGACGCTTTATGGCCTTAAGACTGTAACTGTATAGCCAAATAAACCCCCTTTTTATAAAAGCCAATCCATCTCTGGTGTTTTGCATTCTGCAGCATTAGCAAACTAGAACAGATTTTGGTACCAGAGAAGTGGGGTGCTTTTGCTGCTGAGTTTGCAAATACCAAACATGTTGGAATGGCTTTTTAAATGGATAATGGGGAGTTTCTGGAAGAGCTGTGAGGAGCTTGATAGAAAAGGCCAAAACTGCTTTAAAGAGACTGTTTATGGAAATATGGAGTCTAAAGATACTTCTGATGAGGACTTGAGCAGAAATGATGAATATGTTGTTGTGTGAGAAAGGGATAAGTTTAGTTTTCACATAGAGACAGCATGGAATAAGGGAAATGGAGGCAAAACCAGTTTAAACAAGCCCCAGACAAAGAGAAGAGAGAATCTGCCTGCTCCTTAAATGGAAAAGTAACCATAGTTACTGGAATGTAGAGATATGAGGTAATATCAGAGGCAGGAATTCACAGCAAAAAAAAATAAAAATTTGAGGGGGATAGGCTGATCAGTTCAAAATCTCAATAATGAGCTAGTTGGCTCTCTAGGATTGGCTGTACAAATTAAAATCTCAAAAGATGAATTAGTTAGTGTTCTCAGATAGGCTGTAACCTCTGTTGTACCCAGTCAATGGGGAAACAGGGGAGGGACTTGCGAATTAGGAGTAGGAGATTTAAAGATCGCCATTCTCTTCCTCTGGCGCGCCAGTCTTCCATGTGTTTGGCTGGACGCCCTATCTTGCAAGATTGTAAATAAATTCTTTTCTCCTCCAAAACCGAGTGAGCGTTTATTCCCTTACAGGAACCGCTTTATTTCCTACAGTTGTAAACTGGAAGAAAGACGATCCTTGTTTTAAAGTGGCACAGAATTTGGCAAAATTGAGTCCTGGTGTTAGATGGAAGGAAGAATTTGAAAATGACAACCTGGAATACTTAGCTGAGGAGATCTCCAGACTACATGTGGAGGAGGTACCCTGGCTTCTTCTTGCAGCTTATAGTAAAATGCGAGCGGAGAGCGATAAACTTAGAACTGAACTCTTGGGTTCAAAGAAACCAGAAGCTGATGGCTTGGAAAATTATGAGCTTCCAAGGGGTGGAATCCCAGAAGCTACAGCCCAACTTGAGGATGTAACCAAACATGGAACCCAGCCGCCATTTCAGTATAAGCCAAGATTGGAGATGGAATTATCCAGAAAGGATTTGTGGAAAGTCCTATTGTCTGATGGCTTTGAGCAAAGCCAACATAATTTTTGCGGGATCTTTACAGACAGAGCCATTGCTGGTCTGGACTGGAGGAGACAGACAAGGAAAAAATTAAAGGAAAAATCTCTTCAAAGACAGAGCCATGGAGGTTGAGGTCTGGAGTCAGGAGGTCTCGGGCTGGGAGAGCGGAGCAGCCCACATGCATGGAAAGGGTGAGTTTGCCCCAGAGGTCGAGGGTGGGCATTCCACCTCGATGCTCTGGAAGAGTTTTGCCACCTCAGGTCCCAAAAAGGGTGGAACACATTCCCAGGGAATTGGGGAGAGCCTGGCTGCCACCACACTGTTCTCAAGGGGTTGAGCGTGTGCCCCGGAGATGGAAGGGAATCCGGGAGCTGCCCCGATGTTTGAGGAGGGTGGGGCCGAGAAGGTGGTCTCCCCAATTTGTGGGTATGTTGGAGCACTCACCTAAGTGTTTGGAGAGGAAAGGGCTGCCACAAAGGCCCTTAGGAAGGGTTAGGCTCCCGCTCTCTCAAGCCCCAAGGATGCAACATTGTTCTGTAAATGACTCTCAGACTTTGAAATCTAATGGAGTTTGTCCTGCAGGTTTTAGGAACTGTTTTGGTCCTGTTAACCCTGTTTTCCGTACTCTTTCTCCATATGGCAATGGAAATGTTTATCCTATGAATGTCCCTCCTTTGTATATTGGAAGCATATAACTTGTTCTAAGTCCACAGATCCAAAGCTAAAGGAAAAGTATGCCTTAGGACTGACCATGCCTATATTTGATTTCGATGGGATCTTGTACTTAACTATTGTTACTGAAATGATTTAAGTTTCTGTGGTACTGTGGGATGAATGTATTTTGTATTTGGAAAGAATATGTTTTTCTGGGGTCCAGGGGGTGGAATGTGCCGGTTTGAATGTATTATGTCCCCCAGAAAAAGCCATATTCTTTGGTGCAATCTTGTGGGGCAGACAGAATAGTGGGGATTAAGTTGGAATGTTTGGATTAGGTTGTTTGCATGGAGATGTGCCCCACCCAGCTGTGGGAGGTGACTCTGGTGGGATACTCCCATGGAGGCATGTCCCTGCCCATTCAGGGTGGGTCTTGATCAGTGGAGCCATATAAATGAACTGGCTCAAGGAGAGAAAACTCAGTGCAGCTGCGAGTGACGTTTTGAAGAAGAACAAGCTTGCTAGAGATGAACGTCCTGGGAGAAAGCCATTTTGAAACCAGAACTTTGGAGCAGATGCCAGCCACGTGCCTTTGCAGATAACAGAGGTTTTCCGGACGCCATTTGCCATCCTCCAGTGAAGGTACCTGATTACTGATGTGTTACCTTGGACACTTTATGGCCTTAAGACTGTAACTGTATAGCCAAATAAACCCCCTTTTTATAAAAGCCAATCCATCTCTGGTGTTTTGCATTCTGCAGCATTAGCAAACTAGAACAGTACCACACCAACACTAGGGATTAATAACCAGGGGCTGATAAGAGCTTTGGGGTGTGTGCTAGTTTGGATATATTATGTCCCGCCAAAAGCCATATTCTTTAATACAATCCTGTGGGGACAGATGTATTAGTGTTGATTAGGTTGGAATCCTTTGATTAAGTGTTTCCATGGAGATGTGACTCAATCAACTGTGGGTGAAACATCTGAATTATTTCCATGGAGATATGGACCCCACCCAATTAGGGTGGGTCTTGATTTAATTACTGGCATCCTATAAAGGAGCTGACAAACAGAAGGACCTCAGAGCAGCTGAGCAGGACATTTTGGAGAGAAGCTAAGTGCTGAGGCTGACAATGATACTTAGAGATACTTGGAGATACAGACAGAAGGAAGTTTAGCTCTGAGATGACCAGAGTTTGCCCCAGGACATGCTAAGACAGGACTCCCAGGCACTTAGAGAGAAACGTCCTGGGAGAAAGAACCAAGAATGCACAGGAACTGAGAGAGGAACTGGAACACAACTCAGGATCAACAGACACCAGTCATGTGCCTCCCAAGGTAACAGAAGTTTTCCAGATGCCATCGGCCATTCTTTGGTAAAAGTACATCATCTGTTGATGCCTTAGCTTGGACACTTTTATTGCCTTAGAACTGTAAATCTGTAACCAAATAAACCCCCTTTATAAAGGCCAAACCATTTTTTGTATTTTGCATAGTGGCAGCATTAGCAAACCAGAACAGGGTGTTTTCGGTTATAATAATTGTTTTAAATTTTGGGAGTGATGATGATTGTACAACTAAGTGACGATAATGTGAGACACTCACTGTTTATCTTGGACAGTATATATGTTATGTGAAATTAGGAACCCCCTACTTAATAAGTCAAACCCTAGATCTTGAGGCTTGCTTCAGTGAAACTTATGGCTGTAAAGGAGAGGATAAGCCTACCTATAATTATGCCTAGGAGTCACCTCCAGAGAACCTCTATTGTTGCTCACATGTGGCCTTCCTCTCTCTAAGCCCAACTCTGCAAATAAATTCATTACCCACTCCCCTATGTGAGACATGATTCCCATGGGAGTGAATCTTCCTGGTGACATGGAACACAACTCCCAGGAATGAGCCTGGCTCTGGCATCAAGGGATTGAGAATGCCTTTTTGACCAAAAGGGGTAAAAGAAAGGTAACAAAATAAGGTTTCAGTGGCTAAGAGATTTCCAGTGGAGTCGAGAGGCTATCCTGGAGGTTACTCTTGTGCAAGATCAAGCTAGATATTCCAAATGTCCATAGTATGCCAAGCCCTAAACAACAGTAGTCCTGAAAATACTAAAGAATACCCTGGTCCTATCAGAGACTCTATAAAAGTTTCACTCACTAAGTTTACTTTTCAGAAACTTAAATCCCCAGACTGTTCCTATGCCAGATAAGTCCCCAAACCTAGAGGCAAAAGCCTCTCCAATAACATCAACCAGATGCATCCCCCTTCCCCATAATGTTGACACCCTTTTTCAATATGAACAAGTTAGGGCGGTCACTGCTCAGATATCCCTGAAGACTGAGACAGTGATCAAACGAGAGAGAGGGAAAGCAACTGACAAGATAGGATTTAACAAAGGATTACAAATACTGAATCTTTATATAAATTTTTTTTAGTTTCCAGGGTACTAGAATAGCTAGAAGGAGATAACTGACATGGTGGAACTGTAACATATAACATGCTTTGAAATTTGCTCTATAGCTATATCTTAAATTATACTTTGAAAGTTATCACATTTCTGTATATATGCTATATTTCACAATAAGGAAATAATTGAAATTGTGGAACTGTAACCCATAACATTGTTTGAAATTTGCTCTCTAACTACTTGTTAAATCATACTTTGAAAGTTATCCCTTTTCTGTATATGTTATTTTTCACAATAAAAAAAATGTAAAAACAAAAAGATGGTATGGTTCCTGTAGTTGAATATAATGCAACCATTTAAAAAGTTATGTTTTTGAAAACATTTTAATGTGATGTTTTATATGAACTATCCAGTATAGGAAAACCTATAGAAACAGAAAGTAGATTAGCAGCTATCCAGGACTGGGGGTTAGGGATGAGGATGGGAATGGGGAATGACTACTAATGGGTACAAGGTTTCTTTTTGGGGTGATGAAAATATTCTAAAATTCTACTGTGGTGATCACGGCACAAACCAATGAATTATATGCTTTAAGTGGGTGCATTTTATGGGTGAATTTATGTTAATTATACCTCAAAAAAACTAAAAGAAAAATATTTCTATAATTTTAAAAATTATTGGCGTGCTGAAAAATGTACCATTTCTTAAAAACTGAACAACTTACCAAATGTTGTATAATTCTGGGAAGAAATGTAAAACATGGAAGATATTTCCTAACAGAAACAGAAAAGGATTTCAACTGCAGTTCTTCTTCAGAAGTCTTTTCAAATATTGAAAAGCAAGTTGCACAAGCTATAAAAAATGCCATCATTGTCACAACCAAAGGCATTAGGAGTTCATCCTTCAACAGAAGAGGAAGCATACTATAAAGGAAAATAGAAAAAAAAAACAAACAAAAGAGAATTATCAAATCAAACCATAATCACTTTATAAAAAAGTTTTAAATTAGCTTATACGAACTATACTGAAAACATTATGTGGAGATTGGTTTGACTCACCTAAATGTTGAAATAAGTAAAAACCAAGTAGACATAAAAGGAATTTCATTTAAAATTAAGCAGATTGGTCTACAATGATAAAAGAAAAATATTTTAATATTATAGAATATAATTTCAATGCCTACTTGTAAAAATATGTAAACACATTTTATCTGCCTGATTTTTAGGGCTAGCTTTTTAAAAAAAGCCAACAAAATCTCCATATGAACTACTGGTTCATTTTTTATAACTATCAGTCTAGACTATATGACTCTAGACACAGAGAAGGTGTCAACTCCTCTTAAAAACTGGAAAACTGCTTCCAATATGCCATTAATAGAATTTTTTTCCCTTTCATGCAAACAGTAGCTTAAGGACAGGAATTCAGACAAATAGATGTGAATATTCAGAGAAAGAAAACTTTTCCATATATATCATACTACTTGGTAAATATGAAATGAATTCCTGGGATATCTGTTTTCAAACTTTGCTTTTTATGATCCTCCATGTTACAGATCACTCATCTAAGTTAAAAGCTAAAGTTATGACTGGCAGGATAGTCATGCGGCCGAAGATAAGTTAACAGAGGCAAAGAAGAGTTATAAAAGAAAACATTAATAATGTTAGAATACAAGAAAAGAAGAAAAATGAGTAGGAAGAGGCTATATGAAAAGGGCAAAGGATAGGAACATGAAAGCAATGCTAAAAAATGGAATCACTGCCTCTATCAAAGAGCTGCTTGGGGTCAGAGTTCCAAATTCTGTGACCCCCTTACCATCACTGCTGGTCCATTACCACCTGGATTCAATTGTGGCAGTACTCAAGGCAAAGAGGGGGAAGTCCCAGCTCAGCCACTTACTCACTTTGTGACCTTGGGCAAATTAACTTAACCTGTTTTCTTACGTACAAATGCAAATAATATCTTAAATTGCTGAGTAGCTGAAAGAACTCTTTTACAAGTGTCTAGTGTTTATTTTTTAAGCCCGTCTTCAGAATTAGAAGACATCAATCATTCACGTATCCACTTCTTTATTTTCTCATTCATTTACCAAATTTACTGAGCACTTTCAATGAGTCAGATGTTGTCAGGTACTGGGGACTGCCTGTGCCCTCAGTCTAGTGAAAATAATACAAGTGTGAAGGCACTTTGAGAAATACAGAGAGCCACAAAATTGCAGTAATAGATATACTGCCTTACCATGATATCACATACAAACAGGCAATAAAAACCTTTTTCAAATGATGGTGATTGTTGGATAATAATAGTAATAATAATAATAATGTAATATAATAATAAAATATTATTATTCTTTGGATCTCAGTTTTTAAAATGTTCTAAAAGGATTTGAGCATTCTCCTCTTCTTAGAAGGGTGACTTTGCCCCATATCAAATAGCATTTCAGACTTAAGGCCTGGGATTACAAGTCAACTGAAAACTACTATAATAAAAGAAAATAATAGAGGGCTTTCAATTTCACTGCTTGATGTTTTTAAATCTGAATGGATTCCGGTACAGCAAACACAGAGTAGGTACCCAATATTATATTTTTTCTTTCAGGGTCTTAATTCTTTCCCATTTATTCATTCCACATTAATTCATTAAACATGGGCATTTACTGAAAACTCATTACATAATATACTGCTCTGAAAGGAATACAGAGATGAAAATAACTTCAAGGTACTTAAAATTCATAACCAAGCAGCAAAGTCCTCTACATCCTCAGTCTCTTCTCTGAACACTCCCTTCACCACCTTGTTCTAAAAGATGCCTGGCTCTCTCCTCTGAGGATAATGCTGCCCCTCTGCCCTCTCAAGTGATGCTGTTTTTTCACCCCACAGCCTTCAAACCACATGGACTGGAGGTGGGAAATAATCTCCTTGCTCTTCACTGCCATTTCCATACAAGTTTTCCCTCTCTCCACCCTAACAATCCCCAGCTTTGAGTCTCATGTCATCAGACTTTATCCCCTACTATTGCTCATTTTTTGTTATCAGCCAGTAACCATCAGTCACTTCCCTCATTACTTAACAATTTCAGCTTCTTACTCTATCTCTCTGTAAACCTACTCATCTTAATTCTCAGCAATTTTAATATATACATGGATGACACTTCCAATACCCTGGCCTCTCAATTGCTAGAATACCTCTCTTCTAGTGATCTCATCTTCAATGCTAACTCTTAAGGACATACTCTAGACTGCAACCCCTCCATAATCACAATTCATGCATTTTACTCTGACCACCATCTCCTACTGTACTCCAAATACAACTATCTTTTGATCCACCAAGTCCTTCAATCCATTGTCCCTACCACCTTTTTGCTCTTCCTCGCTGTTTTGATGTCCTTTTCCCTTCTTACTCGGTTTAAATTCTAAGGTCTATCATTATAATCATGCTCATGCATTTACTCTCAAGCCCTGAGCTCATCTAGTGAATTATATCCTCACTAGACAAAACCAAAACTTGGAAATACTCAACTCTCCACCCGCACCTACTCCAAACATATTTTAGCAACTACTGGTCTGGAGAAAGAAATTTAATTGCACTGACTGGTCTCACTAAACATATGATCATGATATTCAAGTGTCCAGCAAATACCATATATGCCCCTGGTACATTCACACTCGGACTCTTCTCAGAAAACACATTTCACAACTTTTCCTCACTCCTCGTACTTCCACAGCTCCAATCAATTCTTGGCTAATGATATTCCTCCCACTTCAGTAAGAAAACAGAAACAGTTAAAAGAGAACTTGCATGGGAGCCCACCATCACATCTACTTCCTTCCAAGTATCTGTACCCATATAGCCTGTTCCCCTCCTCATACTAAAGATGAATTATCATGTATTTGCCCAAAGCCAATTCTTCCATCTGTACTCTAGATCCTACCCTATATCTCTCCTTCATTGAAGGACTATACTCCAGAAACTCACTTCTCTCGTACAGCATAAATTTTCCTCACTACCAATCATTCCCATGCCATTTTGTCCTATCTTAAAACAAACAGCAAACCAACCTCTCTTGACCTTACTTTCCTTACAGCTATTGACCTATTTTTCTGCTCCTTTTTCAGCACAACTCCTATAAAGAATTTTCTACCTAACTCACAACATATACAAAAATCAACTCAAAATGCTAAATATAAGAACTAATATATAAAACTCCTAGAAGAAAACATAGAGGAACATTTTCAGGACCTGTATTAGGAAACGGATTCTTCGATTTTATTCAAAAGCATGAGCACCAGAAGAAAAAATAAACTGGACTTCACAATTAAAAAATTTTTGTGCCTCAAAGAACACTATCAAGAAAGTAAAAAGACAAGTCACAGAACGGGATAAAATATTTGCAAATCATATATCTAATAAAGGTCTAGTATTCAAAATACATAAAGAACTCTTACAACTCAACAACAAAAAGACAAAGAATCCAATTAAAATTTGCGTAAAGAACTTGAGTAGGCATTTCTTCTAACAAGATACACAAATGGCCAAGGAGCACATGAAAAAGATGCTCAACATAATTAGTCATTAGGAAATGCAAATTGAAAGCACAAGAGATACCACTAGGATGGTTATGATTTTTAAAAATGGAAAGAAAGTGTTGGCAAGGACATGAAGAAACTGGAAACATAGATTGCTTGTGGGAATGTAAAATGGTGCTGCCACTGTGGAAAACAGTTTGGGGATTCCTTAATAAGTTAAACATTAAGTTAACTTATTAAGTTAAAATTACCATATGACCCAGCAATTCCACTCCTAGGTATACACCTGAGAGAACTGAAAACAGGTATTCAAACAAGAACTTGTACATGAATGTTCACAGTAGCACTGTTCACCATAGCAGCACTTCCACAAAAAGTAGAAACAACTCAAATGTCCATAAACTGATGAATAGATAAACAAAACCCAGTATATATCCACAATGGGCAATGTTATTCATCCATAAAAAGGAATGAAGTACTGATTCATACTACAACTTGGATGAACCTTGAGAATATTATGCTGAGAGAAGGCAGACATAAAAAGCCATATATTATATGATTCCATTTATATGAAAACTCTAGAATAGGTAAATCAAAGCAGATTAGTATTGTCAGGGGCTTGGAAAAGGGAGTAATGGGGAATGAGTGCTAACAGGTACAGGGTTTCCTTGTGGAGTAATGAAAATCTTCTGAAACTCAACAGTGGTGATGGTTGCACAACATTGTGAATATCCTAAATGTCAGTAATGGTAAATTTTATATTATGTGTATTTTACCACAATAATATATATATATATTTTTTTATATATAATTTTTTAAGAATTATCTATATTTGTCATCTTCAATTCCTGTCCCATTATTTTCTAAATCCACCTATTAAGGCTTTTGCCTCTACCACTCTACCAACACAGGCCTTGTCAAGGTCCTGACTTCCATTTTGCTAAGGCCAATAATCTACTTTCAGCCCTCAACTATTTGACCTATTAGCAGCATCTGATACAAATGATTACCTCATGTCATTAAAATACCTTCTTCACTCAGCTTCCAGGATACTAACTCTTCTGGTTTTCATCCTACATTCCTATTCATCCCTTCTCCCAGACCTCTTAACATTGTGTCAGGACTAAGTCCTTGATCCTCCTTTCTAGAATACTCACTTCCTTTGTGATCTCATCCAGTTTCATGACTTTAAATATCATCTATACTGACAAATTATTAAATTTATTTCTCAAGTTCAGCCTCTCTCTGGAACTCCCCTCACATATCGGGAGTTCCAGAGAGAGGTTGAACTTGAGAAATAAATTTAATAATCTATATTAATGCTGAATCAACCATGTCCAAAACTCAACTCCTAAACCTCCCACCCTGACCCAACCTAGACTAATCCTGCTTCACTTGCCATCTTTCCCATTTTAGTATGTGACAATTCCATCTTTCTAGTTCCAAGTCAAACACTATGGACTCATCTTTGATTTTTCTCTTTTTCTCATATATCCAAATCATCAGGAAACCTTCTGGTTCTAC
Source organism: Choloepus didactylus (assembly GCF_015220235.1). Taxonomy (NCBI): domain Eukaryota; kingdom Metazoa; phylum Chordata; class Mammalia; order Pilosa; family Megalonychidae; genus Choloepus; species Choloepus didactylus. Next base: position 182,411,865 of record NC_051308.1, read on the forward strand.
ACACACACACACACACACACACACACACACACTGATCACTTCTCACCTCTTTCACTATAACTTCTCTTGGTCCCAGTCACCACCATCTCTCACTTGGATTACGGTAATATCCTTCTAGAGTCTCCCTGATTTCTACCCTTGTTTCCTGCAATCTAATCTTAACCTGCAGTCAGAGTGCTTCTTTTAAAACATCAAGTAGATCATGTTTGTTTCTCAAAACCCTCCCATGGCAACTATTTCCTTCAGAATAAAATCCAAAGTTCTTAATATGGCCTATGAAGTCCTACATGATTTGACCCCTGTTACCTCCTTGACCTCACCTTCTACTACTCCCCACTTTGATCACTGTACTCTGGCCATACTGGCCTTTTTGCTGTTCCTAAACATACCAGGAACACTACAGTCTTAGAGCCTTGGTACTGTTTTTTCCCTCTGCCTACAATGTTATTCTTCCAAATGTCCACATGGCTAACTTCCTCACCTCCTCTAGTTCACTCAAATATCTCCTCAATGGGACCACTAAGGCATCCTTATTTAAAACTGCAACCTGCTCCTGTACTCCAACTTCTGCCAATTTCCCTTATGCAGTTTTACTTTCCTCTCATGACATTTATTACTTTCTCACACACTATTTAGTTTATTTTTATGCTATTATTATTTAGTATCTGTCCCTGAGAATGAAAGCTAACAAGGCAGGGACTTTCATATGTTTTGTTAGTGGATGTATCCCAAGTGCACAGAGCATGTCTGGCCAATAGCAGACACTCAATAAATATTTACTGAATGAAATATTTGTTTTAATCATAGATTAGCTGGGACCAGATTATAAGGCACTTTTATTGCTAACAAAATTATTTTATCAAAATTATATTAAGTGATGCACTATTACAAATAAACCAGGTGCCGTTGTAGAGGATGAACCCCTAGAAATTCAGCACCTGAGAACCATTCTGAATAATCAGATTGCAGGTCACTGAATGGGCTGCATTTCTAGGGGAAATACACATTTAAAAGTAACACCTTTCTATTATTCCATTTCCCCTAGTACTAGGGATTTGTGTAGGGTCAGTCTAGCCCTATACAATAGTGGTAATAACCAATTCAGGTTTGGGCATTAGGGGATGAAATTAAGCATCCTCCCAGGCGACAATGGTATGAGATTCCTTCTTTATTTAGGGCAAAGAAGTCTTCCACATAGGCCAGTCTAGCTTACCACAAAGCTCTACACTAACAAAAGTGATACTGCCTTCCTTTTGTCATTGATCATTCTGAACATGTATCTTTCACAGGAACCTCACAAATAGGGGTGAGGGGTAAATGGTAGCAGGTTGAGATTGATATAGAGCAGTATTACAAGGTGTTCTGGGCAAATACTATTTTAATATCTGATAATATATTTCCCAAGTGTTACCAAATTTCTATGAAGAGTTTACACCTGGAGCCCAGGAAAAAAAAATTAATGTTCCTAAAACAAAATAATCTGGTTAAAGATTGCCAGTAAGGCCTAAACAAAGCTTAAGAATAAAACAAAAACAAAAACAAAATAAAAAACAGAAAAGAAGCAACATATGAAAGACCCAATAGAGGTGAATAGAGAAAACATGCTACTGAGTAGATGCAGAAATAAATGAAATGAAAAAGGAAAAGATGACAAGCAGGCTCCAATCTAAGAAAAGCCTCTTTGGAGGACATATTTTTTATTAACATATAGAAAATACAGATGAAAGTGCAAGAAATAAAAAGTATGTCAATTATATCCCTACAAAGTTTAAAATATCATATTTAATAAAGAAGTAAAATAGCACAAGACTATCTTTCTGGAAAGAGATAATTTATGAAATTAATTTATGAAACTATTATGTAGTTTTATTTTCATTTAAGTGAATATTTATATGTATTTATAAATATATTTATACATTATATACGCAAAATAATAAATGCAAACTTAAAGCATTTTTACTTACAATGATACCAAGAGAATGGACTTTTCATGTACTTGGAAAGAAAATAAAAAGAATGATAGTGCACTGCTAACCTTTAAGGAAAAAGGGGGAAAAATGAGATATAACAACTTTGCAAAATACAATAACAATTTCACTATGAATCTAAATAAAAATCAATTCAAATTTAAGTTGTTTCTAACCAGAATTAAAAATTAAAATGCAACACTAATATGCACAATATTTTAAATCACATTTAATAATCAAAATTTTCTTAAAAACAATGATAATAACGCTATACTTACCAACTAAAATAAGTTCATTGAGACTCAGTTACTAATAAGTAAAACTACTAAATACCTCAGACAAAATAATTATACCTTTGTCTTCCCTTGGAATCCCTTATTTCAAATTAAGAAGCATGAAAGAAAAGGTCAAAATCAAAAACTGCCAAAACAAATCTTTTTTTAATGTTTTTAAAATGTGCACTTCAAAAAATATATATTAAATATTTTATAAGTTTATCATTTGCTATTTGGGGTTTTAAATAAAAATTATGTAGATCTATTTATAGAAGTTCATTTTCTGCATATTAGACATATGCCTATAAACATCAATTTGCTCAAAACAAAAACCTAGAACACTATCTTGTATATGATACACATCCAATCCTGCTAAACATCCAATCCATCAACAAATCCTTTCTAAACCACCTCCTAAATACAATATCTATCCACTTCTCTCCATCCCCCTTGCTGATGGTGGAGTAGAGATGTGATCTAAGCCACCCTCATCTTTCTCCTGGATTACTGCAATAACTTCCTAATTGGTAACACTCTTGATCCTCTACAGTCCATTCTTTATACAGCCACCATGCCAGCTCACGCAATTTTCCTTTTTAAAATCCTCCAACAGCTTTACATTAAGCTTAGAATAAAATACAAACTCGGGCAAAGAGCTATATGAGCTGGTCCCTGTCCCCTTCTCCCAGTCCATATCTTATTCTCTCCCTCACGCACATCATGCCAGCCACTTTTTACCTGTCCCTTTATGCCTCCAACAGGTCAAACATATTCCTGCATTAAGGCCTTTGCATTGCATTTATCAAATCAGAGCCCAGATCTTCCTGTGATTGGCTCCTTCTATTTAGTCATCCAGTTCTTGCCTCAGATGTCACCTTCCTAGAAGGGCCTTCCCTTAATCAACCTCAAGTAGTGCCCTCCCCAAGCCCTATCCTCCAAGTACTCTTTTTTTTTTAAATTCAATTTTATTTAGATATATTCACAAACCATACAATCATCCACAGTGTACAATCATTGTTTACAATACCATTATATAGTTGTGCATTCATCACAATTTTTGAGCATTTTCATTACCACAAAAAAAAAAAGAATAAAAATTAAAGTAAAAAAGAACATCCAAAACATCCCATATCCCCCATTCCTCCCTATTATTCACTTACTTTTATCCTCATTTTTCTACCCATCTGTACACTGGAAAAAAGGAGTAGGAGTCACAAGGTTTTCCCAATCACACAGCCCCACAGTATAAGCTATATAGCTATACAATCATCTTCAAAAATCAAGGCTACTGGGTTGCAGTTCAACAGTTTCAGGTATTTCCTTCTAGTTATTCCAATATACTAAAAACTAAAAAGGGATATCTACATAATGCATAAGAATAACCTCCAGAATGACTTCTCGACTCTATTTGAAATCTCTCAGCCACTGAAACCTTATTTTGTTTCATTTCTCTCCCCCACCGTTTGGTCCAAGAAGGCTTTCTCAATCCAACAATGCAAGGACCAAGCTCATTCCCGTGAGTCATGTCCCACGTTGCCAGGGCGATTTATACCCCTGGGAGTCATGTCCGACATGGGTGGGGAGGGCAGTGCATTTACCTGCAGAGTTGGCTTAAACAGAGAGGCCACATCTGAGCAACGAAAGAGGTTCTCCTGGGGTAACTCTTAGGCACAATTTTAAGTAGGGTTAGCCTCTCCACTGCAGTAACAAAATTCATAAGGGCAAGCCTCATGATTGAGGGCTCGGCCTCCTGAATTGGTAGTCCTCAAAGCTTGTGAGAATATTAATAATTCCCCAGGTGGGGAAGTTTAATATTTCCACATTTTCCCCCAGTCCCTCAAGGAGTCTTTGCAAATACATTTTTATTCTCTGCCCAAATTACTCTGCAATGTATCAGGGCTTCATAGTAACCAGTACAAACCAACCAGATTTCACTCCCTATTCAAAGGTCCATGAAAGTATGGTGTTTGAATAAACTGATCATACAAGTTAAATTATATAGTGTGGTACAAAAAAATATAGATTTTGCACCTAATAAACATCTCTTCCTTTGGTATAACACAGAAGTTGAAGTTTTAAAACACTGACAATATTGTCCTTCACCCTTTAGTCTGATGTACCTTAGTCCTAACTAAGTCCATTTCATTCATACTCTAATTGAAGTTTGATCTCTTTTTCAGACGCCTTAACATTTGCTGTATGGGGTAATGTTGACATTCATTAGCTGCCAGACCCTGGCTCTAAGCCTTAGAGGTCACACAGATACACAAATTTTCAGGGACTGAGCAGGTTATCAGAAAGAGCTCACATCTCAGAATTTAGAAATAGCCATTACATCTCAGGAATAGATATAACTGGTATAAGAGCTTACAATCTAGGAACCTTTACAATAAGCCTTCCCCTGACAATCTGTGCTTTCAGCTTCAATTCTCAGAGTTTGTATGTTATAGTTAGTACATATTAGTGAGGCATTATAATGATTGTCTTTTCATTTCTGGTTTATTTCACTAAACATACTGTCCTCAATGTGCATTCACCTAGTTGCATACCTCACAACTTCATTCCTTCTTGTAGCAGCTCAACATTCCACTGTATATATACACAACAATTCGCCATTCCGTTCAAAGTGGATGTATCCTTAGGCCACCTCCATTCACTGCAAATCCTGAATACTGCCACCATAAACCACACTGTGCAAATGTCCATTCGTGTCTCTTTTTTCAGTTCTTCCAAGTATATACCCAATGACAGGGTTTCAGGACCATACTGCAACCCCCATGCTTAGCTTCCTGTGGAATCACTATACTGCCCTCCAGATATGCTATACCATTCTACTTCCCCACCAACAGTGATTAAGTACATTCCTTTCTCCACAGTTTCTCCAGAACTTGTATCACTTTTATTTTTTTAGATGGTTTTATTCATACACCATACATTCCCTCCTAAGTAAACAATCAATGGTACCCTGAATAATCACATAGTTATGCATTGACCACCACTGTCTGTATGAGGACATTTCCATTTCTTCCAGAAAAAAAAGAGGAAGAGACAAAAAAGAAAAAAGAAAAAAGGAAAAAGAAAAAATACAACTAAAAAGCAACAAAAGAAAAAATAAAATTAATATAAAATACAATAAAAAGGTCAGACAAAAACACTAATGTCAAGAATCCCATACCCCCTCCCTTATATCCCTCTTTTATAGACATTTAGCTTTGGTATATTGCCTTTGTTATAATTAATGGAAGCATATTACAATGTTACTCTTAACTATAGACTCTAGTTTCAATTGACTGTATTTTTCCCCAATACCATCTCATTTTTAACACCTTGCAAAGTTGATATTCATTTGTTCTCCCTCATGTAAAAACATTCCTATATTTCTACATTGAATCACAATCATTGACCACCCAAGGTTTCAATAAGTTATACCATCTCAGTCTTTTTTATTTCTATCTTTCCTTCTGGTGTCCTACATGTCCCTAACCTTCCTCTTTCAACTGTACTCACATCTTTGTTCAGTGTACTTGTAATATTGTACTACCATCACCCGGTATTGTGCTATCCATTTCTGGATCTATACAATCAATCCTGATGAACATTCTGTACTCCTTCAGCCTCAAAAGCCTGATCTCTACCCTCTTTCTATCTCCTTGTATCTTCATTTCTACACTCTTCTCCAAACCCCTCTCTCCTGTCTTTTCCTATCTGTCTGTAGCATTCCCTTTAGTATTTCTTGTAGAGGAGGTCTCCTGTACATGAACTTTCTCAGTGTCTATTTATCTGTAAATATTTTAAACTCTCCCTCACTTTTGAAAGACAGATTTGCTAGATATGTAATTCTTGGTTGGCAGTTTTTCTCTTTCAGTGTTTTGAATATATACCATTGCCTTCTCGCCTCCATGGTTTCTACTGAGAAATCCGTACTTAGTGTTACTGAGCTTCCTTTGTGATGGATTGATTTTCTTTTGCCACTTTCAGAATTCTCTCTCTGTCTCTGACATTTGACAATCTGATTAGTGAATGTCTTGGAGTAGGTCTATTTGGATCAATTCTGTTTTGGATATGCTGTACTTCTTGGACCTGTAATTTTATGCCTTTCATAAGAGTTGGAACATTTTCATTGATTATTTCCTCTATTATTCTTTCTGCCCCTTTTCCCTTCTCCTCTCCTTCTGGGACACCTATAACACATATATTCATGCACTTCGTGTTCTCATTCAGTTCCCTGAGTCCCTGCTCACATTTTTCCATTCTTTTCCCTATCTGTTCTTTTGTGTGTAGGATTTCAGATGATCTGTCCTCTAGTTCAGTAATTCTTTCTTCTGCCTTTCCAACTCTGTTGTTGTATGTCTCTACTGTGTTTTTCATCTCTTCTATTTCATTCCTATAAGCTCTGCCATTTGTTTTTTCAAGCTTACAAATTCTTTCTTATGGTCACCCAGTGTCTTCTTTATATCCTTCATCTCTTTTGTCACAATTTCTTTTAACTCATAGATTTGAGTTAAAAGATTCATTTGAACATCTTCAATTAGTTGTTTTAACTATTGAATCTCAGTTGAGGTGTTAGTTTGTTCCTTTGACTGGGCCAAACTTTCATGTTTCCTGGTGTGGCTCATGATTTTTTTTTGTGTAGGCATCTGATTGTCTTGATTAGTTTATTCTGGAAGTTGTTTTCTCTCTTTTGCCTTGGGTTTTCTTGTTCGTTTTCTTTGCTCTCTATTTTTCTTTGTTTATCTCACTGGCTAGTTGTCAGATTGGCTCTGTCCCCCCATCTTCCCCCTATTCAGGCATCCACTGTAACCCGCCACAGGGATGGGAGGCAGGCACTGGGCACCACAGTAAGCTCACTGCGTATGGTAAAATAGATATGCTGGCTTCCAGTGGTGCTCTGTTTTCCACCGGTCAGCAAGACCTGTGTTTGTTTTAGAGCCCTGCTTTGACAGTTGGGTTGTCCGTATTTCTCAGCCAAAACCGGGCTGGGTTTCTGTGCAGGGCATCTAGAACAGCTCCTGTGGTTCCAATATAGGGTCTGGAGCATCTTTTTAAAAAAAGTTTCTATTCCCTTGCACTTTCTAGACTGTCCAGAAGATGGCACTGTTCGGTAACGAAATCGTCCTCGGAGGCTGCTTTGCCTCCAAGCACAGGCTGCATCTACACACATGAGCTGAAACAGCACAATTCCTATGCCCTCACTTTGCCGGCCAAAATGTGGCTCAATGTGGGGCTACACCTGTGGCAGAGTACTCCCTCAGCTGACCCAGTACTTCAGCCATCCCCAAGGCAAGAAAATGGCCACCAACTGCTGCTTCCCTGAAGGGTGGGAGAAGGATTTTCAGACCCAGGGCTAGAAACACAGCCTCTGTCTACATTTTCTCAGTCTCTTTGTCCCTCACTGACCTGGGCCTTGAAATGCCCTCCCCTATCTCCCGGGTCTTCAAACAGTTGGGGTATGTCTCATTGCTGTGAGAGATTTTTAAATCTGTGTCCCTGTGGGAGGGTTCCCGTCTTCTGATTCTGTGCTTTTCCCACACTGGACCCGAATGAGGAGGATAGGAGAGGACCGGCTGGTCTGGGACGGAAGATTCCTACCTGATATTTCTTTTTTTTCCTTCAATTCAGCATCGGCAGGGTCCCTATCCAGACTATATCCTCCCCCCAAGTTCAAACAATTCAGAGTTATCCGTTTTTTCATTGAGTCTTTGGAGAGGACTTTTAAGTAGCTGTTTACATCACCATGTTAATGATGTCACCCCTCTAAGTTCTATTTTCACATTCCCCTATGTTCTTCATAGCACTCATTACTCCCAGATACTTTCTTGTTAATTAATCTGTTTTTTTTTATGTCCATTTACTGCCACTAGGATGAAAGACCCTATTCAAATGAGCAGGGACGTTACCTGTCATTCACTTACATGAATGACACATGACCAGTGCCTAAAGACTACCTTCATATTAGATGGCACTCAATAAATACTATAAGAATAAATTAAATATAAATAATTTTAAGGAAATGCAAATCAAAACCACAATGAGGTACCACTTTACATCCACGAGAATGGCTACTATGTAAAAAGCAGTAAAAACAAGTGGTAGCAAAAATTTGGAGAAATAGGAACCCTCATATATTGTTGGTGGACATGTAAAATGGTGCAGCCACTGTGGAAAACAGCTTGGCAGTTCCTCAGAAAGTTAAAAATAGAATTACTATATGACCCAGCAATTCCACTTCTAGGTATATACACAAAAGAACTGAAAACAGGAACTCAGATTATTTGTACACAGATGTTCATAGAAGCATTGTTCACAATAGCCAAAAGGTAGAAGCAACCCAAGTGTCCATCAACAGATGAATGGATAAACAAAATGTGGTATATACATACAACGGATTATTATACAGCCATAAAAAGGAATGAGATTCTGATGCATGCTACAATATGAATGAACCTTGAAGACATCATGAGCAGACTAAAAAACAAATCAGACACAAAAGGACAAATACTGTATGGTCTCCTTTATCTTAAATGCGTAGAATAAGCAAATTCATAGAGACAGAAAGTAAATTACAGGTTATGAGAAGCCAGTGAGTAGGGTGGGAGGAATGGGGAGTTACTGCTTAATGGGTAAACAGTTTCTGTTTTGGGTGATGAAAAAGTTTTGGTAATGGATGGTAGTGATGGTGGCATAGTGTGAACATAATTAATATTACTGAATTGTACACAAATAGGTGCTTAAAATGGAAAATTTTGTGTTGTATATAAGTGACCAAAAATAAAAATAAAATACATATATATAAACCCTTTTGCTGTTATATATTCATATTACTGATTACATCAATTAGATTTATATTGAAAAATAATTCAACCAAATTTGATTGAAAGGGAAATATTCCTAAAATAATTATAATGTGAAATGTTTTTAAATCTCTGATGTAGTCCATAAAAATTCAAAAAATTATCAATGAAAATAAAATAACAGAAATCATTAATATAAAAGGTTTTTTTGTTTTTTTGTTTTTGTTTTTAAACAGTGCCTTTTATTAATACATAGCAAACAGAAATAATCAGGAAATTAAGAGAAAGAAAACATTTTTTCTGGCTTTGTAAGTACTCATAGGCTTTTATAGCCTTAAAAGTACTCATCTGTAACACTGATAGTTATTCAAACTCTGAAATTGTATTCCATGATCTTTGAAACACCACCTTTATTTAGTATGCTATTTTCATGAAATTATCTTTTATGGATTGTGGTATTGAGATGCCCTTTTGAAATATTTCACTTTTACCACTCTGTTCTGGCTTGTTTTTGGAACGCAATGTAAATAAGTGGCATTGCCACAACTAGAACGCAAATTTCTAAATAAGTCCACTAGGACTTACTGTTCTGTAAACTAAATTTTCTTGATATTTTAAAAGACATTTTAAAAATTTCATTTTATGGACTAAGACACACAGGAACAAAATCTTAAAATACCACAGAAATACAACCAGGAGTTTGTAAACTCTAAACTACAGAAAATACACCCAATCCATCTTCAAACTGACAGAAGTCATGTCCCTAAAACATAAGTCTGCTCCTACCCCTTCACAAAATCTTTTTTGACTCCCACTTGCATGCAAATCAAACTCCAAACTTTTCAACCTGACATTCAAGGTCTTCTACAATTTGGTCCTTTTCTATTCTTACCTCCCACTATATCCTCTCTCACTCACAACACACACACACAAAAGACATGATGAATTTTATTGTTTAACAGCTTTTTCCAGAACATTTCCTGTCCATTCCCATCTCCTAATCTTCAAACTCTTCTTCCTATCTTGAATACCCTTCTGCTATATAACCCCCTGCTCCAAATCTTACCCAGGTTTCAAAATCTGGCTCAAATCCCACTTGATCTAAGAAGCTGTCTAAAATCTCCCCTCATAATAGTACCTCCTTTTCCCACACAACAAATAATCATAGCACTTAATCTGTACATGATAGAAGTTCATACAATCTGCTGTACAGCATAATTGCTTAAGCATAGCTCTATCACCACGGTTTTCTTCTTTGCATTCTCTTATTGAGTAATATAAAGCAGAAACTAAATTAATAGTAGTTGAACTAAACTGAAAGATTCTGATTGCACTGCCTAGTGCCCAACACAGCACCAAAATATGGCAGACACTCAATAAATGTTAACCAAATAAATGAATCTCTTATTTTCTAATCTAGTCAATCCTGTTCAGAACAAGAAAATAATAATCTATATTTTTTTAAAAATCAGCTTTAAGAATTAAGTATTTAAAATAATGAGAAACTTACCAGAGTAAATTTGAATCCTTTGGGAGAGGGCTGAAGAATTAATTTTATACATGCAGGAAGGAGGCTCAAAAATGTAAAACAAAAGCTAAAAAATAAAAAATAATTGTTTTTTTGTGTATAAATCCAACCAAAACAAATATTTTTTAAAATATATGGATTAATTACTTATCAACACTTTAGACAACCCTTTTTAGGTTCTAAAGAATTGGGGTAGCTGGTGGTGGATACCTGAAACTATCAAACTACAACCCAGAACCCATGAATCTCGAAGACAGCTGTATAAAAATGTAGCTTATGAGGGGTGACAATGGGATTGGGAAAGCCATAAGGACCAAACACCACTTTGTCTAGTTTATGGATGGATGTGTAGAAAAGTAGGGGAGGGAAACAGACAGACAAAGGTACCCAGTGTTCTTTTTTACTTCAATTGCTCTTTTTCACTCTAATTATTATTCTTGTTATTTTTGTGTGTGTGCTAATGAAGGTGTCAGGGATTGATTTAGGTGATGAATGTACAACTATGTAATGGTACTGTAAACAATCGAAAGTACAATTTGTTTTGTATGACTGCGTGGTATGTGAATATATCTCAATAAAATGATGATTTAAAAAAAAAAAAAAAAAAAAAAAAAAAAAAAAAAAAAAAAAAAAAAAAAAAAAAAAAAAAAATATATGGATTAATTACTTATCAACCTAAGTTGATTTCAAATTAAAGTTAATTTTTATTTATTAAAGACCAAATAACACTTAAAGTCTATAAACTGAAATAAACACATGCTTTAATATGATTATAATATAGAACAAAACATTATAATATTGAATATTTCTTATTATTTTAGTATCTAATATCATTTATAGATAAGTTACAAAGATATAGAGCTGAAGGTCAATTATCAAACACTCTCAAGAGAGCATAACCAGGTAGAAAAAGATTCCTATATATGTTACACAAATATTCACAAACTTTACTCACAAGAGAATCTCACTAGCCCTTGATTTCACAAAAGTTTATTTTCCAATTTTAAGACCACGTTAAATCAGAAAAGAACAAGCTAGAAAGGAAGTAGGAAGCTGTTCAAGTTTCTCCTAGCAACAGTGGACTGAAAGGCAGGGAGGAAATAGAACTAGAGAACGTTGACAGACTCAACAAGCACAGCAATCTGGCTCCATTTAGTACCATAACAAATAGCACTTGAAAAGCCCTGAAATCAAGTACTATAACACAATACAGTAACTGATTTTCCCACTGTGGTGACTTTGTGATGTGTCAACTTGGCTAGGCTGATCTCCAGTCCCCAGAATTCTCTCTCCAGTATCCTTCCTGTTAGGGTGAATTACAATGGATATTCTCCCACAAGAGTTGGAGGACACAGGGAGGCAGTATCCATTTATTAACCTACACACCTTCTCCCAGTTTTTCAAACACTATTCTTGGTGCTGCTGTGAAATTGAATATTCCCTATTCAGTTGATTTAAAATTAATTAAAAAGATTCTCCTGGGAGGACATAATTTAACCAGTTGGAAGCCCTTTCAAAGAGAGCTTAGACCTTTCCTAAGCTCAGACACTCCAAAAATCAGATGAGTCTAAACTGCTCTCCCTTCCCCGTAGATTTCCCTTCCTGACTGCCTGCCTTGTGGACTTCCCTACAATTGCATAAGCCAATTCCTCATAATAAATTCATACATACACACATATATATGATCTCCTACTTGTTTTGCTTCTCTGGTTGAACCCTGACTGATACACCACTGAAGAACATGACTCTTCAAGATGGAAGGAATTAAATAACAATTCAGAAAGACTCTCACATAAAATAATTCAAATTAAAATACATTGCTGTATGGAGGTTTATGTGGAAAATCCACCAATAAAGAACCCTCACTCTCTAATGATGCCAGAAAAAATTAAAATGAGATATTACCATAATACTTTCTAAAAGTAGACTTTTTAAAAGTAGATTATAAAACACTATACATAAACTTTGTGTCTCTTACCTGATTATTATCTGGATGTAATGTGGCAAAATATCCTTAATCTTCACAAAGACATTGAAGCTACACCAAATATTGGCTACTTTATCCTTAAAAGAGATTTGTTAAGTTGTTAATTTTACGTTCCTATATAATTAAAAGAAATATTAAATCCCACTAAGTACAGCTCATAATCTCTAAGTAAATAAACTTTTGAGATGTGAAGCTTTTATTCACAATTTTCTAAGTTGATTAAAGTCTCCAAGGAATAAACACATACACAACACACACATACACACACACATATGCTCAAGCATTTTTCATTTTTTACAGTGGGAGTTGATCTAAATCACTATAAGCCAACCATAATCTAGACATTCCAAAAAAATACTTAGTATTTTCCAAAGCCTAGCACCTATCCCTAAATAATGAAGTTATTTTCTTTTATAAATTTTTCTAAGAAATCTTTTTTCCCTAATTTGCAAAACACCTATTACAGTTGACCCATTTTAACACACACTTCAATTTATTTAGAGTAACCTACTAGTTATACTTGCTAATAAATCAAGAAGTTTAAAGACATTAGCAGTCATGCTAGGATCACTTTGAAAATTAAATTTTTAACTACAGCTCTCATGTTAATGAAACTCATCCTCCACATAGATTCCTGACACACAATGTGTAGAATAACAAAAAAATAACTATCACTGACAATTGCACCATCCTACTTCCTCTGTTGAATCAAAGAAAATGCTCTTCAACTAGACCTCCCTATAATTGTGCCTAAGAGCCTCCTCCCGAATGCCTCTTTGTTGTTCAGATGTGGCCCTCTCTCTAGCTAAGCCAACTTGGCAGGTGAAATCACTGCCCTCCCCCCTACATGGGATCTGACACCCAGGGGAGTGAATCTCCCTGGCAACGTGGAATATGACTCCCAGGGAGGAATCTAGACTCAGCATCTTGAGATGGAGAACATCTTCTTGACCAAAAGAGGGATGTGAAAGGAAATGAAATAAGCCTTAGTGGCAGGGAGATTCCAAAAGGAGCTGAGAGGTCACTCTGGTGGGCACTCTTACACACAATATAGACAACCCTTTTTAAGTTCTAAAGAACTGAAATAGCTAGCAGTAAATACCTGAAACTATCAAACTACAACCTAGAACTCATGAATCTTGAAGACGAGTGTATAAAAATGTAGCTTATGAGGGTTGACAATGTGATTGGGAAAGCCATATGGACCACACTCCCCTTTGTCTAGTTTATGGATGGATGAGCAGAAAAATGGGGGAAGGAAAAAAAACAAAAACAAACAAACAAACAAAAAAAGAAAATGCTCTCCAGATTTCGAGGTCAAGTGAATGGAGAAGACGTGCAACACCACCAACATATATGATACTCATTTTTATAATTATCACGATAATTACCAATTTTTAAGTGGAAGGCAAGGAAAGGCAGCTTACATGGGAAATTAAGCTTTTCTTTAAAGCTCTATGTCACAGAGCTATTATAAGGATCAAATGAAATTACATGTGAAGTATCTGGTACCTAGTAAGTCACAGTGACAATAATAGTGATTGCTTATTATGACCAGTAACATCACCATCATCATCCCCACCAATACACAGTCACAATTTCTTGTTCCTTCACAACACCAAACTTCTTAGTCTCTTTGAAAATGCTGGTTCCATTCTCTTATAGATCCATTGAAAGATATTCTACAGCAATTTATATATTCAGAAATTAGAAAGACATATATGCTTTTCTAATTCTTTTTAAATGAAATGTTTATTCAAAAGTAAATTGCCTACAAATATGCTGTCTCTAACTTTGTTAAAAGGCCTTTTTGTTTCAGAAAAATGGTTTGTTTAATTTAATGACTAAATCTAACTCATCAAATTATTCATGTAATAAAAGATGAACAAGAGTGATTAAGCTAGCATTAAATGAAATTAAATGAAAGATTCTCATTAAAAATTACTGTGAGGTTATATATCTCATAAGGAATTATGAGATCATTCTGAAGCAAACATGATTATTATTTTAACAAATAATTTTCTAAGACTAAAAAGAGAATATAAACCAAAACATTAAAGAACTGTTAACTGTGTAGCTGCAACTTCTCACACTGTCTTTCATTATGGACCCTATTTCATTAAACAAAATATATAACTGAATTATGAATCTGATGATGGCATAAATATTTTCCATTCATGTAATGTACTAGAAAATGCCAGCTGTGCTAGGGGTTATACACTAGATTAAATAACTGGCAAGGAATATTTGCAAGAAGAACATAGTAGAAATTACTATTCCTTGTGTATCTTCTACATGATTCCCAAACATCATAAGGAAAATATTGTAACAGAAAGGAGTGAGAGGAAGGTTTTTAAACATGCCTCAAATAATCCACGATCAACTGGGAAGAGTCTTCTTAGAACTTGCAGGGTTTGTTCTTTTTCAGTAAAGAATGGCAGCCAGCAGAGAATGAAGGAAGACACAACAGTACAAGCTAACTTAATTAACAACACAAACCTAGAACAAAAAATAAAAGCAAGCAGTAAGACAAGGAGAGGTTAATAATTTTGATAAATCAATCTGAATTCACTAAATTTAATAAATGCAGATGCATAGTAATTATAAATCTATGCTACCAATATAGGTTTATGATAGGAGTCTACTCAAATCAGAGCTGATACTCACAATACTCACAACTGTTAAGAAGTGCTATCACCAACCTAATTAACATTTAAGTTAGATGCGATTTCTATGAGAACAAGGGAATGCAGCCTTAAAGAAAAATATCAGATTGGATGTATTTCTAATAAGGGTATCATGTAATATGCTCTAAAGGATGAAATCCTATAGCAATGCTCTAGCAAGCCAATCCATATTACCTCCAGCAAATGTATACTGATCACTCTATCTTGCTACTTATGAAGGTGTAAAATGAAAGATTACAGAATGTGACTTAATCTTTTTCTTCCCACACACCCCACAGACAATACCTTAATAATAAATCACAAAAAAAGCAAAACAGAAGACTAGCTTCCTTGAGGTAAATATGCCAAATAAATTCTTTTATGTAACTTTTTGAATTCTGATGTTTAAAGCCACTCACCCCTTTCCTTTCAGGCCTTTTTTAAAACACTTGCCAAGTAAAAAACAAAAAAATGGCAATGAGTGGTAAAGTTCCATCTGTTTATAATTTATTGCTAAGCAAAATGCCAGTGACCCTAGCAGGTCCCGGTCACAAGATACTCCAAGAACACCCCACAAAGCAAAGCCAAGACTCACAGAATTATATATGTTCCTGTGTCAAGGAAATTATCTCAATAATTAAAAGAAACACATCTTACATTTTATAAAGATATTTAAGTGATTTTAAAATAATATGTTCAATAACAGTTATTTCTATACAGAAATGAAAGTACTGAAGTGATAAATAAATTTGAATTATATATAATGGACTCAAATCTATTAAATCTACTGCTGGCACAGCAACTTATTTGTTCAGATATAAAAGAACTTTAAATAGTTAACACATAGCTTTGTTTCTATTAGACTACTTCACAATATTATTAAAACATATCAAAATCTAGATAGTAAAACAGTGCTTCAGAGTTTAAAAAAAAACACCTTTCTCTTTGATACAACTATATTTCCTCTAAAATATGCACCAATAATATAAATTAATGTGTGTTTGATTTGTAAATAATAATATTGTTATATTAAAACATCATCACAATTAGGTTTTCAATTCAAAATGGTGACCTAAGCATTCTACCTCCTTTCTTTCCTGAGACCCCTTTAAAATGATAAGAAATTAAAATGGTACCAATTCACAGTTATAAAGAGAAAAGGAGAACAGCTTACAACAAATAACCATGATTTAAACACATTTCTGGGAGATAAAAAGAGGTTGGGGAATTGTGGCAAATAAAATAGAGTGGAAGAAGCTCACAGCTTTAGAGAATGCATGGAAGAGACTCCAGCCAAGCAAGGAACCAATCCACTATCTTTGGAAACTTTAGAAACATCAAAAAGGTTGGAGTGCTAGAGTAACATGAGGAAAAGAAAACAAGGGGATTAACTGAAAAAAGTCCTTAGACAAGGAAATCAGATCTCACTCCACTCCTGTGGAAAGATTATCTGGCACCCAAATATTTACCCCCTGGCAATAAAAGACGGAACAATTCTCCAAAAATATGGAATAAACTATCCAAGGCAGCTAGTGTAGAAGTTAGCACTATAGCATAAAACCCTCCATATTCTGGCATTTAAGGATGCCAAAGTATATCTGTCTAGTTACCCTCTACTAGGGTATACAGCATTTTCTATTGCCTTATTCTCATTCTATTCTAGTCTAGAATAGATACACTAGTACAGCACAAAAAATGAACCCTATTGTAAATAAGGGACTACAGTTAATACTGCAACTATAAAAATGTTCTTTAATGAATTGTAACAATTGTACCATTTTAATACAAGGTATTAATAATAGGGTGGTATCTGGGAAGTCTGTATTTTATGCATGACTTTTCTGTAAACCTACAACTTCTTTAATTTAAAACAAAAATTTAAAAAGGGGAGATACACTAGGATCAAGTAGACATTTAAGGAAAACTTATGACATGACAGAAAATGACTAAAATGGAAAGGGGAAAAAATTGCCTTGAAGAATGGAAATAATTTGGGAAACAGCAGAGAAACTTACAAAAAGAAAGAGAGAGACAAAAAAAAAAAATTCTGGTTAGTAACTGAAAATATGGTTACCAAAACAAATGAAAGTTAATAAAAGGGTTAGAAGATAAAGTCAAATAATCTTCCAAGTCACAAAACAACAAGACAAAGAGATGGTCAAGAAAGAGATAAAAGATTTAGTAACATCTGACTAATAAATTCAAGAAAGAAGTTAGAAAATTATCAAAGAAATAACAGAAGAGAATTTCCCAGAGCTAAAGGACATGAGTCTTCAAAATGAATAGTCCCATAGTATCCAAAACAATTAATGTAAAACACCTATGCCTACATAATGAAATTTCAGAGCCCAAACGGTAAATAATAGCAGCGGCAATGACAGCAGCAACGACAATAATAGTAACAAACAATTATATAGTGCTTATTATCTGTCAGGTATTTTTTAAGTGCTTTACAAATATTAACTCATTCAATTCTCAAAACAAGCTTACAAAATAAGGGCTACTATTATCTCCATTTTAAAAAAGGAAGAGAGTAAAGTACAGAGTGGCTAAGAAATGTGTCACCACAAAATGACATAACCCAAAGATTCCAGAGTTTAATTGAAATCACTGGGAGATTTCACTACAAACATACCAAAATCATTAAAATGAAAATTACTGACAATTGATAAAGATGTCGAGCCCTGGAACCCTTATACCACTGCTGATGAGTGTTAATTAGTACAACCACACTTATAAGCAATTTGGGATTCTCTAAAATTGAACATGCATACACCCTATAACTCAGCAATTCCACTAGTAAAAATAAATGTATGTGCACAAAAAGGTAACTGCAAGAATGTTCATAGCAGCATTATTCATCATTGCCAAAAATTAGCAACAACCCAATTGTCCATCAGTCCATGAAAGTGAACAAACTACACCTACACACAACTACATGAATAATTCTTACAAACAAAATGTTGAACAAAAGACACCAGACATAAAGGAATATCTGCTGTATGGTTCCATTGATAAAAAGTTCAAAGAAAACAGAAAACTAAACTGTTGCATTAGCAGTAAATTTATGGCTATCTTGGAAAAAGTGAAGAAGTATTTCAGAGGTATACAAGGGTAATTTTTTGGGTACTAGCAATTTCTATTTCTTGACATATGTAGTAATTTGCCAGTTTACTGAGTTGCACATTTAAGATTTGTGTACTTTTCTGTATGAGTATTATATTTAAAAAGAGTTTTAAAAACATAGTGAATAACTTCTATTTTTTCTTTTCTTTACATCAGTGTTCTTTCTTGATATCATCATAGTACTTGAAAGTATGATCAATGATCCCACAATTTTCTTAAAAATCAAGCTAAACTGGGAAAGTGGACAGAATAATTTGATTTAAAAAACAAACTTGAGGATTGCGCAGGCGCTTGGCGGTTACCGGTCTCGCCATGGAGCGGAAAGTGCTTGCGCTCCAGGCCCGAAAGAAAAGGACCAAGGCCAAGAAGGACAAAGCCCAAAGGAAATCTGAAACTCAGCATCGAGGCTCTGCTCCCTACTCTGAGAGTGATCTACCAGAGCAGAAGGAGGAGATCTTAGGATCTGATGATGATGAGCAAGAGGATCCCAATGATTATTGTAAAGGAGGTTATCATCTTGTGAAAATCGGAGACCTATTCAATGGGAGATACCATGTCATCCGAAAGCTGGGCTGGGGACACTTTTCAACAGTGTGGTTGTCATGGGATATTCAGGGGAAGAAGTTTGTGGCTATGAAAGTAGTTAAAAGTGCTGAGCATTATACTGAAACGGCACTAGATGAAATCCGGTTGCTGAAATCAGTTCGTGATTCAGACCCTAATGATCCAAACAGAGAAATGGTTGTTCAACTATTAGATGACTTTAAAATATCAGGAGTTAATGGAACCCATATCTGCATGGTATTTGAAGTTTTGGGCCATCATCTGCTCAAGTGGATCATCAAATCAAATTATCAGGGGCTCCCACTTCCTTGTGTCAAAAAAATTATTCAGCAAGTCTTACAGGGTCTGGATTATTTACACACCAAGTGCCGCATCATCCACACTGACATTAAACCAGAAAACATCTTGTTATCAGTGATGAGCAATACATTCGGCGGCTGGCTGCAGAGGCTACCGAATGGCAACGATCTGGAGCTCCTCCACCTTCCGGATCTGCAGTCAGTACTGCTCCCCAGCCTAAACCAGCTGACAAAATGTCAAAGAATAAGAAGAAGAAATTGAAGAAGCAGCAGAAGCACCAGGCAGAATTACTAGAGAAGCGAATGCAGGAAATTGAGGAAATGGAGAAAGAGTCGGGCCCTGGGCAAAAAAGACCAAACAAGCAAGAAGAATCAGAGAGTCCTGTTGAAAGACCCTTGAAAGAGAACCCATCTAATAAAATGACCCAAGAAAAACTTGAAGAGGCATGTACCATTGTCCAGAATCAAACACTTATGGAGCGTGATGTGGAGGGTGGCGCAGCAGAAATTAATTGCAATGGAGTAACTGAAATTGTTAATTATTCTGAGAACAGGAATAAAGAGACACTGAGGCTTAAAGACGATCTACATAATGCTAATAACTGTGGTGTCCAAAATTTGAAGCAGGAACCTAGTTTCCTAAGCTCACAAAATGGAGACAGCAGCACATCTCAAGAAACAGACTCTTGTACACCTACAACCTCAGAGGTATCGGATACCATGGTGTGCCAGTCTTCAAATACAGACCAGTCATTCAGTGAACAGGACATCAGCCAACTTCAAGAAAGCATTCGTGCAGAGATACCCTGTGAGGATGATCAAGAGCAGGAACATAATGGACCATTGGACAACAAAGGAAAATCCACTGCTGGAAATTTTCTTGTTAATCCATTGGAGCCAAAAAATGCAGAAAAACTCAAAGTGAAGATTGCTGATCTTGGAAATGCCTGTTGGGTGCACAAACATTTCACTGAAGATATTCAGACAAGGCAGTATCGCTCCCTGGAAGTTCTGATAGGATCTGGCTATAATACCCCTGCTGACATTTGGAGCACAGCATGCATGGCCTTTGAACTGGCCACAGGTGACTATTTGTTTGAGCCTCATTCAGGGGAAGAGTACACTAGAGATGAAGATCACATTGCATTGATCATAGAACTTCTGGGGAAGGTGCCTCGCAAGCTCATTGTGGCAGGAAAATATTCCAAGGAATTTTTCACCAAAAAAGGTGACCTGAAACACATCACAAAGCTGAAACCCTGGGGCCTTTTTGAGGTTCTAGTGGAGAAATATGAGTGGTCTCAGGAAGAGGCAGCTGGCTTCACGGATTTCTTACTGCCCATGTTGGAGCTGATTCCCGAGAAGAGAGCCACCACCGCCGAGTGTCTCCAGCACCCCTGGCTCAACTCCTAAGCCCCTGGCCCCTGCCCAACACTGCAGCAGAGATCACACACTGACCCTCCGCCCTCCCCAGCATTTATTTCCCTCTTCCTTTTTCAGGCTGAAGCTCTTTCTTCAAGGGTTTCTAGATTTTTTTTTTTTAATCCAGCATGTTCACTTGGGTTTGCTTATATGACCCTGTGGAGATCCCCACAGCCATTGGGCATCCTCGGTGAATTTGGCCTTGGCTGGGCTCTGTCAAAGACTAACGAACTGAAATGTAAAACAGCTTATTGCCCTGTACCCTTGCCTTTCCATCAGGACATCCTTTTAAACTTTAAACATCCTTTTTAAAAAGAGCTTTGAAAATGTATGAGCCCATTCACTGACTCTAAGAGTCAACTTTTCTAGTGCTTATCCCATTGGTAGCATAAGGATGAGGAGAAGGGAAGAATGTTAATTCCTTGTGCAGCAGAGACATTAAACTTGCTGTATCCAGGCTGTATCATCTTCCTGGATTGTTTCTGTTACTCTCTATGTTCACATTTTTCCCTGAAACTTAAGCTACTATCTTTTTTAATAGGCTGTATAAACACCAAATGTGTGTATCATTTTATCACTGTTCAAAGCAACATCAAATTCCTTTCATCTTTAATAATGTCAGGTTCCTTTACTGCAGTCTAATTAGTGATGGAAGCAAAATTAGAACCACTGAAAAGCAGTTTCTTCAGAACCACAGGTGTTTAGCAAGCAGTGCTTTCCTACGTGTCTTCTGTCACCCTGGGAGCACAGTTATTTTGATCGGCTTTTTTCTTTTTTTGTTTGTTTGTTTGTTTCTATTTTTTTTAATCCTGGTTGTCACTTTTTTCATTGCATTTGAATTTGTTGCCCTGTAACTAAAGAATTCAAGATAACTAGAAAGGAGATCTGGGTTTCAGAGCTTTCCCATCTAAGAAGAAATGTCCCAGAGCTCTTGACTCCTTTCCAAACAGTCCCCTAATTTTATTTATAAATAACTTTTTTTTCTCTTTGCCCAGGATTTTGGCTTTGAAGCAGTTTCCCTTTGTGACTTTATGTTTTTTCATTTTCTCAGAGGCTTAGAGTCTTACATGAAACCCCAGGATAAAAGAACCAAGGGGAGGGGTGGGGTGGCATTTTTTTGTGGGGGGGGGGGTGGCTTTTAAGATTAGCCATTCTCTGCTGCTATTTCCTTGTATAATGTAAGTTTTTAACCTCAATTTTGAGATGATTGAGATGTACTTGAGAATTGTTTTTTGGGTTTTTTTGTTTTTTTTTAATGAGAAAGGCTTTGTAAATCTTATTTAGGATGGGCCTCTCCTAGACTTGCTCTAGATGTTACTTACTCCTCTGGTCATATTGAAAAGCAAAAGTGGGGCAGGATTGGAGTCACAGCTGCTTGCTCAGAACGGACCAAGTGGGCCTTGGAAATTACAGCATTCTCCAGAAGTGGTTGTAGGACTCTTAATTTACAGAAAGCCAAGGAGGTGCATCTTGAGGCCCTATAACAAAGCTCCCAATGAGACTGTTGGGTAGCCAGTTTTCTATATGGGGTATTGGAATCTAGTTTCTCTTATTTCTCCACCAACAATGGCAAAGGAAAAAGTGGTGCCATTGTGCAATCCATTTAACTGATAAACGCATTACCATGAGTAACTATGGCCAGCTGTTCTTCAGATCCTTAATTGAGTACTCTTGAAATCAGACATGTTCCTGTAGAAAGAATTTTAAGACAGGCTACACACCTATCAAGAATAAAGAAAATAGATTGTATCAAACAACGGCAGGGAAATCCTTCAGCAATTCATATCCACCTTGGGTTTTCAGCTGGTATCTACAGCTAAAGCAATAGAAGACAGAACCGAATTATCTTCTATACTGTAAAATCACAGTTGTGGAATTATGGGAATTTTCATGGTGATGTTAAGGTGAAATAACCAAAAAAACCCAGAAGGGCCCCTATTTTAGCAAACAATTGAGAAATAAAAGGAAATTTTCTTAAGAGAGAACCTATAACTTCATTTTGGTTAATTTGGTATATTTCCTCGCTATACTAAGGGCTTTTTCCTTACCATTTAAGGGGCCAAATTATGTGGAAGATGTAGAAAGACATAGCTGTAGAACTTCCAAGTACCCCACGAGCCTTTATCGAGCCTAATCATAATACTGTCAAATTGCCATGATCTCACTAAGGATTTCTATTTGCTGTCAGGTAAAAATACAACTCTGAATACATTTTTATGCTTTCTACTGGATGCATTGTCTGTTTTCTTTGTAAATGCAGGACAATAAACAAATTATTTAATCTAAAAAAAAAAAACAAAAAAAAAAAACAAACTTGAATGTCTTTTGCAATTCCTTTGACAGATATGCATATTAATTTCATTACAATTAAAATAAGTTGTCATGAAATGGAAAAGCTGTTATTTAAGCAAACATGTTGCTGTGTGTTATGGGGTTTTTTCCCTCCCTCGGGAGTAACATTTAATACATTAGAAGACAATTTAGAGAGCCATGCACAGATTTTACAAATTTATCCTCCAGATTTGTTTGTTTGTTGTCTGAATGTTCCTTATCTTAGGTATAAAAATATATATATAGACAGAGCTTCATGGGAAGATTAAATAGGAAGCTTCAGAATTAGTCCTTTGATGAAAACTATTAAATAGACAGGAACTATATGAAACAATTATTTTGAAACTCCAGAGACCAGAAGAACACTGTACAGGTAAGAGTGGGAGGAAGACACTAATAAATTACAATAAAGCACTGTAAATTGCTCACTCCACGACAGCTACCAGCGCCCATCCCAAATTCTCATGGCAAGCCACTGTGGGGTCCCTCGCTAGCTGATGATGACAGAAAGGGACAAAAAATTCTCTTCCCCAAGAACAGGGATGGGCACAGCCTATCACTGATCACGGCTTTTGATTAGCAAATTTGGATCACTGGGCCTGGCTCTGACAATACCTATTTTTTCAACCCACCCCAGACAAAGGCAGCAGTAACCATTGTTTCAACTCTCCATGGACAGGGATGTAGACTGTGAAGATCTAAAGATGCAGGCTTCCTCAGGTCTACAGGGAACAGTTAGCTGAAATGCTACATTTCCTTTGAGGAGTCAACCTAGGTAGCCTCAGTTTTGGGGACTCATCAGAGAAGATTTTAGTGCTCTTCCTGATCCCCACCCCAGGCACTTTTAAGCCAGTCTGTGCATCCTTCGTGGGTCCCTAGCCTGGTTTCAGCTGGGAATGACAACTTGAGAAAGTCCTCTCTGGGGTGACTCTCCTCTCAGAATTTGCCCTCAAGGCAAAAGCAGCAAGAGACTACAAAAGAAGTGTTAAAAATATACAGGCAGACAGTCTGAAAAAAAGGCCTATCAGAGATAAAAACCCAGCAGAGAAAGGTCTGTATCCTGGAGATAGAGAAAACAACCAAACTCCTATAAACAAGGGAACTCCAAAACAATTAACAAGAAAAAGTCCAGGACAACACAAAGGACCAGAAAGACAGGGAAAACCCTGCAAACTGCATTCACCTTAGGGAGATATTCCTGATAGGAGGGTTAAAGCTCAAGAAAATCTGTCTTTTCACCAGCTGGTTTCAAAACCAAGAAACAGACATCACAAGGGATAAATTCCAGAGTTAACATTTTAAAATATAAAAATGTACAGTGTGCAACAAAAGAGTGCAGGACAAACAAATAGGAAATGATGGCCCAACCAAAGGAAGAGGATAAAAATACAGAAAACACCAAAGAAAAATGTTGACATACCATACAAAGCCTTGAAACCAAATGATCTGAAGAATGCTCAAGGAGATGAAGGAAAGTACAGAGAAAGACCTAAAGGATATCTGGAAAACTATGAATGAACAATATGAGAGTCTAAGTAAATATATAGAAGATTTTAAAAAGGTTCCAAACAGAACTACTAGAGTTTAGGACCCATTAACTGAAATGAAAAATGCCAAGGAGGGTTTTAAGAGCAGACAGGAACTGAAAGAAGAAAAAAAATCAGTGAACTTGAAGACAAGACACTTGAAATTAGTCAGGTTGAGGAACAGAGAGAAAAAAAAATATTAATAGCAAAAATAGCCTAAGACAGCTATGGATCACCATCAAGCACAACAACATGCACGCTGTGGAGCCTCAAAATGAGAAGAAAGAGACAAAAGGGCAGAAGGAATCTTCAAATAAGTAATGACAAAGAACTTCCCAAATTTAGCAAAAGATGTGACTATGTACATCCAAGAAGCTCAAAGAATATCAAACAGGATAAACATGAATAAAAATACACCCAGTCATATATCACACAAGCAAATGCTAAGGATAAGGCAAAAATTCTGAAAGCTGCAAGAGAAAAGCAACACATGACATACAAGGGAGTCCCAATTAGATTCACTGCCACTCTCTCAATAGAAACCATGAAAGCAATAAGTGAGTGGGTTGAAATACAAAACTGCTGAAGAAAAACAACTGCCAGCCAAGAATTTTATATCTGACAAAATCCTCTTTCAAAAATGAGAATGGTGACATCATCAACATGGTGACATGAACAGCTACTTAAAACTCCTCCCCAGAGATTCAATGAACAAAAGGACAATTCTGAATTGTTTGAAACTCTAGAGTAGGATAGAGACTGGAGAAGGACCCTGCAGATGCCAAACTGAAGAGAAGAAATATCCATCCCAGACCAACTGGTCCTCTCCCCTTCCCCTCATTCAGGCTCGGTGCGGGAAAGGCACAGAATCAGCAGACAGCAATCCTCCCACAGGGACACAGAATTTTAAATCACTCACAGCAGTGAGAAATACCCCCACTGTTTGAAGACCCAGGAGACAGGGGAAGACATTTCAAGGCTCAGGCCAGTGAGGGACAAAGAGACTGAGAAAACGTGGACAGAGGCTGTGTTTCCAGGCCTGGGTCTGAAAACCCTTCCCCCACCCTTCAGGGAAGCAGCAGCCAGCGGTCATTTCCTTGCCCTGGGTCAGCTGAGAGTACTGAGGGAGTACTCTACCACAGGTGTAACCCCACATCAAGCCACATTTTAGATGGCAAAGTGAGGACATAGGAATCCTCCATTCTCAGCTTACCTGTGTTAGATGCAGCTTGTGCTTGGAGGAAAAGCAGACTCTGAGGATGAGTCAGTTACCAAACAGTGCCATCTGCTGGACAGTCAGGAAAGTGTAAGGGAATAGAAACACTTTTTAAAAGATGCTCCATACCCTTTATTAAGACCACAGGCGCTGATTTACATGCCCTACACAGAAACCAAGTCCAGTTTTGGCCAAGAAATATGGACAACCCAACTGTCAAAGCACAGCTCTAAAACAAACCCAGGTCTTGCTGACCAGTGGAAAACAGAGCACCACTGGAAGCCAGCATATCTATATTACCACACACAGTGAACTTGCTGTGATGCCCAGTGCCTACCTCCCCATCCCTGTGGCAGGCCACAGTAGGTGCCTGATTAGGGGGGTAGACGGGGAGGGGGCACAATCCATCACTTGGCCAGTGAGATAAACAAAGAAATGTGGAGAGCAAAGAAAACTCAAGGCAAAAGAGAGAAAACAACTTCTAGAATAAACTAATCAGGACAAGCAGATGCCTAAACAGCAAAAAATCACAAGCCATACCAGGAAACATGAAGATATGGCCTAGTCAAAGGAACAAACTAATACCTCAACTGAGATTAAAGAGTTAAAACAACTAATTAAAGATGTTCAAACAAATCTAAATCAAATCAACAAGTTGAAAGAAAATGTGACAAAAGAGATGAAGGATATAAAGAAGATACTGGGTGACCATAAGGAAGAATTTGTAAGCTTGAAAAAACAAATGGCAAAACTTATGGGAATGAAAGGCACAATAGAAGAGATGAAAAGCACACTAGAGACATACAACAACAGACTTGGTGAGGTAGAAGAAAGAATTACCAAACTAGAGGACAGATCATCTGAAATCCTACACACAAAAGAACAGATAGGGAAAAGAATGGGAAAATATGAGCAGGGGCTCAGGGAACTGAATGATAACATGAAGTGCATGAATATATGTGTTACAGATGTCCCAGAAGGAGAAGAGAAGCGAAAAGGGGCAGAAAGAATAACAGAGGAAATAATCAATGAAAATTTCCCAACTCTTATGAAAGACATAAAATTACAGGTCCAAGAAGTACAGTATACCCCAAACAGAACTGATCCAAATAGACCTACTCCAAGACATTTAGTAATCAGATTGTCAAATATCAGAGACAAAGAGAGAATTCTGAAAGCAGCAAAAGAAAAGCAATCTATCATATACAAGGGAAAGCTCAATAAGACTACGTGTGAATGTCTCAGTAGAAACCATAGAGGCAAGAAGGCAGTGATACGACATATTAAAGACATTGAAAGAGAAAAACTGCCAACAAAGAATCTTATCTGACAAAACTGTCCCTCAAAAATAAGGGAGAGTTTAAAATATTTACAGATAAACAGACACAGAGAAATCATGAACAGGAGACCCCCTCTACAAGAAATACTAAAGGGAGTGCTACAGACAAGACAGGAAAAGACAAAAGAGAGGAGTATGGAGAAAAGTATAGAAACGAAGATAGAAAGAGGGTAAAGATCAGGCATTTGACGCTGAAGGAATATATAATGTTCAACAGGATTGATTGTATATATCCAGAAATGGATAGCACAATACTGAGTGATGGTAGCACAATATTTTAAGTACACTGAACAAAGATGACTGTGAGTATGGTTGAAAGAGGAAGGTTAGGAACATGTAGGACACCAGAAGAAAAGATAAAAGATAAAAAAGACTCAGACTGTATAATTTAGTGAAACCTAGAGTGGTCAATGATTGTGACTAAATGTACAAATATAAGAATGTTTTTACATGAGAGAGAACAAATGAATGTCAACTTTGCAAAGTGTTAAAAATGGGATGGTATTGGGAAAAATACAATTAATGCCAACTAGAGTCTATAGTTAACAGTAACATTGTAATATGCTTCCATTAATTCTAACAAAGGCAATATACCAAAGCTAAATGTCTATAAGAGGGGGATATAAGGAAAGGGTATGGGATTCTTGGCGTTGGAAATAACGGAAGTGGTGAAACTGTAACCCATAACAATCTTTGAAATTTGTTCTATAACTACCTGTTAAATTGTACTTTGAAAGTTATCACGTCTGTATATATGTTATATTACACAATAAAAAAAATGTTTTAAAAAATAAGGAAAAGGTTTGGGGAAGATGGTGGAATAGGATAGGCAGAACTCACTCCTCCACCATAAACAAACAGAGAACAGTCAGAAAATGATCAAAGTAGCAGTTCTGGAGTCCAGTAATCAGAAGAACCTCTGCATTATATAAAGAAGACGTGGATAGAAAAGCGGAGAAACTAGGACTGAGAAACTGGGGTGAGGGTATTCAATCGCGATCATCCCTAAGGTCTGCCACCACGCAACAGCCAGAACAGGCAGCTGAAAAGTGGCAAACCCCTGCTTCAGACACGAGGGATGCAATTGTCTCAGCCTAACGGTGCGGAAACCTTGGAGCCAGCAGATTCATCTTAGCCACGTAAAGAGACCCTGCTGCACTACCCAGTACCTAATCCCGATTCCTGTGGGCACCTGGACTTGAGGGACTCTGGGAAGGTGTCTCCTAGGAAGGAGAGGCGGACACAAAGCAGAAACGACCTGACAATTGGCTGGCAAGAGAGACACTCTGGGTCCTGCTGCCTCGATCCTATCTTCACAGGGGCTCAGGATGCTCACTGCATTCATGAGCAGAGGTAGGGGCAAGGATGCTGCCATTGCAACACCAGGTGCCCCTTCCTCCATCCCTGAGGTGGTCGTGCTGGCTGGTGAAAAGCAGTGCACTCCTAGGACAGCTGTTGGCTGGTAAAGTTGAACCTCCCAGTCCCACAGCCTGGAATGCTTCCACACAGGAACCTGGGATTCACCAGACCGATCACACCTACAAGCTGGAGTCTTTGCCATGGTGCTCAGTGCCCATCTCCCACCCCCGGAGCCAGTGGCTTCTAGCACAGCATTGAATGGATTTTCACCTGGTCTAGAACCTGCCCGGCCTGCTACCGCAGTCAGGGAGAGACGGGATTGTGGGTAAGAGGTGGCCCAACAGCAGCATCTGATGGGAAGACATGGAAAGTGCAGACTGGCAAGCTGCTCTTCTACATAGCCTTCAACAGACTTGAAAAGGGCTACTCCCCCTGAGATAAACCCTGACCTTGGTTTGGAAGGGAATTAATGACAAAGTGCCAAAGAAGATCTTCAAAGCAAACCTAAGCAAAAACAAAATATTAGACAAGCGAGGGGGAAACCAACTTTCAAACTAACCTTATCAAGACAATCAAATGCCTAGAAACCAACAAAAAATCACAAACATATAAAGAAGATATGGCCAAGCCAAATGATCAAAATAAAAAGCTAGAGGATACACAGAATTTAGAATAACTAATCCAAGATGTTCATACAAATTCCCTAAATAATTTCAATGAGTTGTTTAAAGAGATAAAGGATATCAAGAAGACACTAGAAGAGCACAAAGAAGAATTTGAAAGAATAAACAGAAAAACAGCAGATCTTTTGGAATGAAATTGGAAATCAATGACCACCAAAGAACTAGAACTTTCACAAACATATGGAGGTTAAACAACATACTCTTAAACAATCAGTGGTTCAAAGAAGAAATTGCAACAGGAAGTAGTAAGTATCTAAACATGAATGAAAATGGGATGCAGTAATGGTGGTGCTAAGAGGTAAATTTAGAGTTCTAAATGCTTAAAAAGAAAGAAAAAGCTAAAACCAAAAGCCTAACTGACCAAATGAAGAAAGTAGAGAAAGGGCAGCAAAGTAACCCTAAAGCAAGTAGAAGAAAATAAATAGCAAAGATTAAAGCTGAAATAAATGAATTAAAGAACAAAAAAACAATAGAGCTAATCAATAAAACCAAAAGGTAGTTCTTTGGAAAGATCAACAAGATTGACAAACCCTTAGGCTAGACTGACAAAGTCAAAAAGAAAGAAGATGCAAATAAATAAAATCAGAAATGAGAGGGGGATCATTACCACAGATCCCAAAGAAATAAAACAAGATCATAAGAGGATACTAAATACAACTGTGTGCCAACAAACTAGCCAACTTAGATGAAATGGCTAATTACTTAGAAACACTCAAGCAACCTATGCTGACTTGAGAAGAATTAGAAGACCTCATGAAACCAATCACAAGTTAAGAGATTCAATCAGTCATCAAAAACTTCCTACAAAGAAAAGCTCAGGGTCAGATGGCTTCAAAGGGGAATTTTATCAAACATTCCAAGAAGAATTAACACCATTTCAGCTCAAACTCTTCTAAAATACTGAAGAGGAAGAAAAGTTACTTAACTCATTCTATTAAGCCAACATTACCCTAATTCCAAAGCCAGACAAAGATACTACAAGAAAAGAAACCTACAGGCCAATCTCCCTAATGAATATATCCACAAAAATTCTCAACAAAGTACTTGCAAATCAACTTCAACAGCACATCAAAGAATTACACACCACATCCAAGTTGAGTTTATTCCAGGCATGCAAGGGTCTTTCAACAGAAGAGAATCAATTAATGTAATAAAATACATTAACAAATCAAAAGGGAAAATTCACATGATCATCCTGACTGATGTTGAAAAGGCATTTGACAAAATTCAACATCTTTTCTTGATAAAAATACTTCAAATGTAGTAATCAAAGGAAACTCAATATGATAAAGGGCATACATGAAACCCATAGCCAGCATCTTACTCAATAGCAAGAGACTGAAAGCCTTCCATCTGAGATCGAGAATGAGACGAGACAAAAATGCCCATTATCACCACTTTTATTCAACATCGTGCTTGAGGTTCTGGTGAGAGCAATTAGGCAAGAAAAAGAAATAAAAAGCATCCAGACTGGAAAGGAAGAAGTAAAACTCTCACATTTGGAAAATCCAAGAAATCCACAACAAAAGCTAGTTGAGCTAAAAAATTCAGCTAAGTGGCAGGATAAAAGACTAATGTGCAAAAATCAGTAGTGTTTCTATACACTAGGAATGACCTAACCAAGGAGACAATTAAGAAAAAAAAAATTCCATTCACAATAGCAACCAAAAGAATCAAGTACCTAGGAATAAACTTAACCAAGGATGTAAAGGACCTAGACTCAAAAACTACAAAATACTGCTTAAACAAATCAAAGAAGACCTAAATAAATGGAAGGATTTTCCATGTTCATGATTGGAAGACTAAGTATCATTAAGTTGTCAATCCTACCAAAGCAATTTATAGATTCAATGCAATCTGTAATCCCAATCAAAATTCCAACAACCTTCTTTGCAGAAATGGGAAAACCAATCATCAAATTTATATGGAAGGGTGAGGGACCCCAATAGCTAAAGCCATCTTGAAAAAGAAGAATGAAGTTGGAAGACTCACACTCCCCGATCTTAAAACTTACCACAAAGCCACGGTAATCATAACAGCATGGTACTAGCACAAGGACAAATACACAGATGAATGGAATTGAACTGAGAACTCAGAAATCAACCCTAACATTTAGGGCCAATTGATTTTTGACAAGGGGGCAAAGGCCACTCCAATTGGGAAGAAAATAGTCTCTTCAACAAATGGTGCTGGGAAAATTGGATCTCCATTTGCAAAACAAAGAAGGAGAACCCCCACCATATACAAAAATCAACTCAAAATGGATCAAACACCTTAACATAAGAGCTAGAGCTATCAAACTCCTAGAAGAAAATGTAGGGAAGCATTTTCAGGGCCTTGTGTTAAGCAATGGTTTATTAGACTTTACACCCAAAGCACAAGCAACAAAGAATAAATAGATAAAAGGGACGTCATCAAAATTAAAAACTTTTGTTCCTCAAAGGACTTTATCATGAAAATAAAATGAAAATCTACACAATAGAAAATATTCGAAACTACATATCCAAAAAAGGCTTAATATCTAGAATACATAAAGAAATCCTTCAACTTAACAAAATGACAACAACCCAATCAAAAAGTGGATACAAGCTTGAACAGACATCTTTTCAAAGAAGATATACAAAAGCCAGAAAGCACATGAAAACATGCTCAGCATCATTAGCCATCAGGGAGATGCAAATCAAAATCACGAGACACCATTTCACACCCATCAGAATGGCTACTATTTTAAAAATGGAAAATACAAGTGATGGAGAGGATGCAGAGAAATAGCAACACTCATTCATTACTGATAGCAATGTAAATGGTGCAACCGCTGTTGAAGACAGTTTGGTGGTTCCTCAGAAAGCTAGTATAAAACTACCACATGACCCAGCAATCCCACCACTAGGAATATACCCAAAAGAATTGAAAGCAGCTATTCAAGTATTTGCACACCAATGTTCATAGTAGCATTATTCACAATTGCCAAAAGATATAAGCAACCCACATGCCCATAAACTGATGGATGGATAAACAAAATGAAGCATATACAATGGAATATTATTCAGCCATAAAAAGGAATGAAGTCCTGATACATGCAACATCGATGAACCTTAAAGGCATCATGCTGAGTGAAATAAGCCAGACACAAAAGGACAAATACTGTTTGCTCTCACTGATTTAAAACAATTAAAATAGCAAACTCATAGTCAGAATCTAGAATAAAGGTTACCAGGAGACAGGGTGGGGATAGGGAATGGGAAGTTAAGTTTTAAAATGTACTGGGTTCCTATTTGGAATTGTTTTGGTAATGGATGGTGGTGATGGGAGCACAACAATGTTAACACAATTAACAACACTGAAATATATATATATGAATATGATTAAAAGGGGAAATGTTAGATTGTATATATGCTAAAAGAACTAAAAGTTTAAAAAAAAAACATAAAATTTGCACAGTAGACTTTAATTATTCATTCAGTCTTAGTTTCCAAAAGCTTCTTGCCTATCACTACCTGTTAGAGAAACATGTTTTAGAACTCAACAAACTATATAATTGCTTTCCTTTTTTTTTGGAATCAGATAACATTTTTAAAAGATTGGACATATGCTACACATTTTTAGAATTAGCAGGACAAAGCATACTTGGCTCTCTTTACAATTTCCCAGAAAGAGCTAATCAGTTACCAACATTGTGTTCTCAAGCCAAACAGGTGTGAAAAGCAGTTCTAGTTTTAATAAATCTGTCCTTCATTCACCATGTAAAATCTTGGTGAAAAGATTCTTTTTTAAAATTGTGAAAATACTTTACATAAGCAAGCACCCTAGAAAATAAGACATTACTGGATGACAAAATCACATACATTTGAGCCTAGATTTCCTAACATGCAACTAATGACTTCATTTCTAAATTAGTAAAGGATACTGAAAATGTCCATAGTCAATAAGAATAAGGCCTGGATACAGCAAAATGCATAATATATTAGCAATCTGTAAAGAAAAATATTGTGAAATAAGAAAGTAATCTGTTACTTGAATCAAGTTGGTTAAAAGTATGGTTTCACTTAACACACTAGCAAATGTTTCTTTTTTACTGGGGTGTTACAGCTTCCGCTTATCAAAATTTTCCATCTTTTATAAAACAACTCTTTTAGGCACTGACAACTTCATAGAAGTAACTTAGGACACTTCAGTAAAAAGGAAAAAATCACTTAAAAGTAAAAGAAATCAGAGAAGTTAATCTAATGATTAAACTATCTAAAATGACCAAAAAGAATATTTGATGAATGAGAATACATAACGACTTTTCAAAATGCCTTTATTTTAGTGATTTTCACAAGCCAGCTCAAAAATTCAGATTTACCAGCTAAGCAATAAATTCAGCATGCCATGTAATTCAGCAGTACATAATTTTTAAAATTCGATGCATCTTAGAGCATTAAGATAATTACTGTAAGATAAGTTGTTTTCCAAATGAAAGTTAATTATTAGCGGTACACTATTGATGCATTTTTTTCTGTTTCCAAAAGGATGGCTTCCTTAAGCTCTAATATAGTTAATAGTCAAGCTAAAAAAAAAAAAAAAAAAAAAATTTCAGACATGTAACATCAAGTTGCCTGAAAACTTACCTTTTTCTTAGTTGAGGTTTCTTTTAAACAATAGCAGTACAAAACCACTGCAGGTATATAAATCAGCAAATCAGCAACAAAAACTGAAAAAAACAAGCAAATAATTTTAGGTATGAATCCATCAGGATGTACAATAACTCATTAATTGCCTGACACCCTCTTGCCTTGGTGGAGAATTCTGTTAACACAAGATTCCTACCCATTCTGGACAAGTCTTTACATAGCTAACCCTTTCATTCCTTTTACGTTTGCTTAAATTCAGTTAATACGGAACTCTTATCTTAATTTTCTCTAATAAAGTCAAACACTAAATTAAGTAATATATCCAAAGTTAATTCTCTCCTTGCTCTGATATGAGCTTAATATTAAGAATACTCAAAGCTTTCAAATTACAATTTAACAAGTAGCTATAGTACAAATTTCAAGATGCTAATGCGTCACAATAAGGAAATAATGTAAACTATGGTACTATAACTCATAACAACTTTGGAAATTTCCTATAAACTACTTGTTAAAGCATACTTTGAAAGATATTACCTTTTCTGTATATATGTTATATTTCACAATAAGAAACTAACTGAAACTGTAGAACTGTAACCTATAATATTCTTTGAAATTTGTTCTCTAACTACTTGTTAAATTTCACTTGTAAAGTTATCACTTCTATGTAAATATGTTACATTCTACAATAAAAAAATATATGATAAAAAAAGAATAATTAAAGCAAGGTAAGACAAGCATTTTTTCTCAAAAAATTCTTCTCCAAATTTTCAGATGTGAAAAATAATTCAAATGTGGCAATGCATACAAAAACCTTTTTTAAATGTTAATGTTTACAAAATATATACAAACTTTGCTAAT
Organism: Choloepus didactylus; assembly: GCF_015220235.1. Lineage (NCBI taxonomy): Eukaryota > Metazoa > Chordata > Mammalia > Pilosa > Megalonychidae > Choloepus > Choloepus didactylus. Next base: position 182,446,415 of record NC_051308.1, read on the forward strand.
TAATACATAGAACTTGAGCAACCCAGGTGTGGAGGAAATTGTAAAATGTTACCAAAAAAACAAAAACACAATTCATAATTCTGAATGTTCAGTCCTTTCAGAACAAAGAAAAACAAATACACTAAGTTCTTCCACAGTCCAATCTAGCTATCCAAAGAGCCTATTTTTTCATAATGTACCACATTAATATAGTGTCTAGAGTAAGGAAAGCGATAGTAAACTTTCAGTGATAGGTGCTAAAATAGCATGCTCATTTCCAGATGCCACATTTAAGATGACACTTACAAACTGGAACACATCCAAAGGAGCACAACCAGAGGCCTCAAAACCTTAATCATATTTGACAAAGAGGTCATCTAAAAAGTATCAAAAGTATCAGGAATGTTTAACCTAGAGGAAAGCTGATTTCAAATATCTGTAGGGTGTTAGGTATATATATAAGGGATGAGACTTGCTCTATGTGGCCCAAGAATATAGAACTATAATGACCAGTGGAAATTCAATATAAGAAGGAAACTTAATGTTTAGTGCTCTTTGAAAATAGAATAGTCTATCTCTAAAGGTTGTGACTTTCCTGAAAACATAGGTATTGGCTCAGAAGCTAAATCATCATGTGATGAGTATGCAGTTTGTTGCATAAATGAGCCAAAGATGGCCCCTTCATATTGGCCCTGTGTGTTGTTTACTTCTTTATAGCAGGCTAGGACTATAAGGCCAAAAGCCTTCCAGCACAAAACTCAAATTCTCACGCATCCAATTGTTTTAAATATAGCCCAAATAAGCAAGTTTTTAGTTATTTAGAGCTACCTATTTTACATTATCCTGCAAAACACCCAACATCTGTTAGCCATAGATAAAACAAACCCTTGGGCTATAAAGACCCCAAGCTACTTCTGCCTCTCCAATAGCTCTCTGACCCAGAGAGTCCCTGTTGTGCTGCTAAGCACCTAGACACAGAAGCCCCTTTCAGGGAGTTCCCTTGCCTGCATCCCTTGTGGGTGGTCCCTCACCCTGAAGCTTCTGGAAGATCTCCCATTGAAAGGGGCTGCCCCTCCCATGCAAATCTGTCCTACAGCCACCTGAATAAAGCTTGGGTGTTACTGCCACTTCCTGGTCAAATCTTTTCCTGGATCAGCCCTGAAATCCTCAAACACAGACACAGTTCAGAGGATTTAAGCACTGACGGGAGGAAGCAGTATGGGAGAGGGAAAGACAGGATAGATTATCTTTTGGGCCTGAGATACCATAACTGGATGAACAGTGAAGAGAACATATTCTGACTAAATTTAGACTAATTAAGGTAAAGACCTGTACTAGTATTAAGTCATGTAAAGTTTTTAAAGAAATCTAAGGTTATTACTTTTCAGCCTCTGAACAGCACACAGCAAATGCTCAATAAATATTTGTTGACTGTATTACTCAATTTAGAAACAATGTACAATATACAGCTGTAAGGTTTACTTTAAGAAAAAAGATGAAAAGGATTTGTAATTAGGGTATTAAAGTAACAGCCTAAACAACTAAAGCCTCAATTTATAGCTATCTGACCTCAGGTAACATATTTGCCTCATTTCCCTTTACCTGGGCTGCTCAGCTTAAATAAAATAGTGATAACAATAATATTTACCTCATAAGGGTGCTCAAGGGATTAAATGAGATAATAAATGTAAAGTACCCAGAATTATTCCTCTCTACTCATTTGTTTTTTTAGTTTACATACACATCTGGTCATATATTCTATTTATGCATATATATAGTTAAATGATTTTAAAAGTCAGTAAGTACAATACCTTTTATCAGTTTGTTCAAAGTTTTTCAAAAACCAACTTTACACTCAAAACCTATTGCTCTTTTACCTGTTGCACGCATGAAAAGCTTATGTGCCTGACTCTCATATCCATGTGATGTATGGAGAGCAATCCAGTCTGAATTTAGAAACTTTGCCCTGCAAACCAAACAATATATACATGCAATTTATTCCTCTATCACTTTCAGCAATAAGGACAACTAAAGACATATAAATTTATTTTGAGAATTAGCCATTGCTCTTAAAAGCAATAAAGTCAATGCTTAAGCTTTGATCTTTTTATTTAATCATGTGAAACTGACTTAAGCTATTAACAGGGTCTGCCTTGCTCATCTTCCTACAAAGCCACACAATGTGGAAGTTGAAGCCCTACCTTCACAGTTCTTCTAGTGTAAAAACAATCTGATTTTTAGCCTGTTCACCAAAGACACTATGGAAATATTCAAACTCTGATAGTTACCCATTCTCAGAACCTGATTGAAAGGGCACAGTGCATTACAATCCCTAACACAATAGTAGATACAACTGATCTCTCATCTATTCAGTAAAGACAGAGCACAGTTTCTTACTATATCTGCTAAAGCCATGAATACTTAAGAGTTATATTAAGGAAGAAAAACTTACACATATGCACATAAAAGACTATGATAAGCTGTAAGCGGTGGGTAATCCAATCCCCAATACTGTAAATTGTTATCACTGGTGTTAAAATACCTGCAAAAAAAGAAAAAAAGAACGTACCATTGCATTGAACAGTATTCAAAAAACAGATTTACAATTTACCTTTTCTCCCTTTTCTCCTTAAAAATATTTTGTGAACTTACAACTAAAAGTTGTTATCAATTTGAGTGGCTACATAATTTATTGTCCAAACCAGGGCATTCTTGAGAATAAAAGAGAAAGCTATTAATAATTAAACCAGGGAGACTTCAGGCAACCAAAATGGTGGCATAAGAAGCTCCAGGGTGCTGTTCCTGTATAGAATCCATGAACAACTTAGTAAAAATTGTCAGAGCCATCTTCTTTGCAACTCTGGAAAACAATAAAAGGGGTTCATTAACTGGGCAAGTGCCGAATCAAGAAAATGCAGCTTTAAAAGCAGTAGGGGAAGCTTGTAGTGAGCTTGTTGATCCCTCCCCCACCCTCTCGCCTGTGCAGTGCGTAGCCAGCCTGCTTCCCATTTTGGGTCCCTGACCCTTTTCCTGAGGAAGGAGAATAACAGCTTTGAGCATACTGTGGTGCCTTGCTAATTTTAAAACTTATTACAAAAACAAAAATTAAAAAAAAAAAAACCTTATTACAAAGACTTTGTAATAAAATCTCATGGTACTGGCACAAGGACAGATGAATTGATCAATGGAATAGAATTGAGAATTCAGAAATAAACCCTTACATCTATGGCCAATTGATTTTGACTAAGTCCATTCAATTAGGAAAGAAGAGTCTCCTCAATAAATGGTGCTGGGAAAACACAATATTCATATACAAAAGAATGAAGGTGGACCCCTACAACATACTACATACAAAAATCAACTCCAACTGGATCAAAGACCTAAATGAAAGACCCAAAACTAAGATAAAACTCCTAGAAGAAAATATAGGGAGGCATCTTCAGGATGTTGCATTAGACAATGGTTTCTTCAACTTGACACTAAAAGCATGAGCAACAAAAGAAAAAGTAGATAAATGGGACTTCAAATTTAAAAACCTCTGTGCATCAAAGGACTTCATAATGAAAGTAAAAAGACAACCTACAGAATGGGAAGACATAGTTGGAAAGTAATATCTGATAAGGGTTTAATACCCAGAATATATAAAGAAAGCTTACAACTCGAGAACAAAAAGACAAACAACCAATTTAAAAATGGGCCAAAAGACTTGAATAGACATTTCTCCAAAAACAATATGATGTGGCACATGAAAAGATACTCAATATCATTAGCCATTAGGGAAATGCAAATAAAAACCACAGTGAGATACCATTCCACACCTACTAAAATGGCTGTGATTGAAAAAAGGAGAAAATTGCAAGCACTGGAAAGGATGTTGAGAAACAGGAACACATTCATTGTTCGGTGGAAATGTAAAGTGGTACAGACATTGAAGAAAACAGTTTGGCAGTTCCTCAGAAAATTAAGTATCGAATTACTATACAACCCAGCAATCTCACTTCTAGGGATATACCCAGAAGAATTGAAAACTGGGACTTGAACAGATATTTGCACATGAGGTTCATAGCAGCATTATTCACAATTGCTAAAAGATGGGAGCAACCCAAGTGTCCATCAACTGCTGGATGAACAAAATGTGGTAAATACAAACAATTGAATATTATTCATCCATAAAAAGGAAAGTTCTGTTTCATGCTAAAACATGAAGATATCACATTGAATGAAGTAAGTCAGACACAAAAGGATAAATATTGTATGAGCTCACTGATACGAAAAAATTAGAATATACAAATTCACAGTCAGAAACTAGAGTATAGGTTACCAGTAGCCAGGGTGGAGGTAGGGGATGGGGAGTTAATGCTTCAACTGTACAGAATTTCTGTTTGGGGTGTTAGAAAAGTTTTTCTAATAGATGGTGGTAATAGTAGCACAAAACTGCAAACATAATTAACAGCAGTGAATTATATTTTTGAATGGCATTAAAAGGGAAATTTTAAACCTGTATTTTATGCATGAAAGGAGGGAAGGGAAATTTTAGGTTGCATAGATGTTACTAGAATAAAATTTTTTTAAAAACCATAGGACTGTACAAATAAACAGTGAACCCTAAAGTAAACTACAAACTGTAGTTAATAGTACAATTATAATAATATTCTTTCAATTGTAACAAATGTACCACCGTAGTGCAAGATGTTAATAATATGAGAACTCTGCTTTTTCTGTAAAACTATAACTTCTGTAATGAAAAAAAAATTAAGCCAAGACAATGGGCACAAAAGAAAACGGGCCCAGAGAAACCAGGCCATATTTTCACCCTATTATTAGTAGATTTAATCAACAAATAACATGAATACAATGAAAAATATGTAACAAAAAGGCAATTTGTTTCTGGTAGTTTAACAAAAGAGAGCAACAATATAAAATCACAGTAGAAAGTAAAAAATCATTATCAAAGAACACATAAAATTTGGTTTACAGAAAGAGAAATGCTTCCTAGTCTAGGCAGGCTTTTCCTAAGACCTTATCTGAAAACAATTGAAAAATGTCATGAATACAACACAAAGTGAACCCTAAAGTAAACCATGGACTATAGTTAAAAATATAATTATGGTAATATTATTTCACCAATTGTAACAAACGTACTACACTTATGCAAAATGTTAATAGTAGGGAAAACTGTGTGGGGAGGGGTGTATATGGGAACTCTGTACTTTCTGCATAATTTTTCTGTAAACCTACAACTGCTCTAATTTTAAAAAAGAAAAAAAAAAAAGAAACAAACAAAAATGTAATGAGAATCTACTGTTCGGGACTGAATCATGTCCCCCACAAAAGACGTATTCAATTCCAAACCCCCAGCCCTGTAGTTGCAGACTCGTTTATGAATAGGATCTTAGAAGATTATACTTACATGAGACCAAACTGAATCAGAGTGGGCTTTAATCCACATGACTAGAGTCCTTATATGCAGAGGAAATTGGAATTCAGGCAGTTAGGAGAGACCAGAGGAAGAACACAAGGAGACAGATTTCCATCTGACAGCTGACTGAGAGAAAGCCATCACTAGAACACTATAGTCTTTGGAAAAACCATGGCTTTGCTGACACATTGGTTTTGGACTTCTAGTCTCCAAAACTCTAAGACAATAAATTCCTGTTGTCTAAGTCAACCCACTGTGTGGTATTTGTCATAGTAGCCCTGGAAAACTAAGAAACTTACTACTATGCAAGATTCTGTGAATTAAGGAAGAAAATTGGGTGTTCATAAATTGTTAGGCTCCTCCAGATTGCCAGAATGGAAAGGAACTACATCCAACTACTATGACTCAAGAAATGAAAATTAAGTTTATGTAAACAGATTTCTTAATTTACAATTAGTCAGCTTTTCTATCCAATTTGTTTTCTCAATCACAAGAATAATTTACAATAATAGAGAACAAACGTTATAACCCACAAATCACTGTTCATAAGCCTGTGTCAAATGCGTCACAATTCCTCAGTATCTCTTACTTTGGTATTAAAAAAATTTTTTTTTAATTAACATTCAATATGATCTCATTAAATAACCTACTATTCATCTTCAAAAGATCTGTTTTTCTTAGTTTCTGCCAAATGAAATGTAAATTCGTATGGGGTGGACATTAATAAAATGATCAAGACTAAAAATCTGGGCATAGTATGGTACCAGCTGGCAGCACTTGTCTATTCCACCATAAACATAGTTGTAAATAATTCCAGGTCCTATGTCTGGCTAGGACTTGAATTCAAAAGGCAGTGAGGGCGCGTCAGTCCCGGCAGTCGCGCAGGCGGCGGGGACGCCGCTGTTCCCACTCTGCGCCCGCCGCACCCCCCACAGCCTCCGCTGCCGTGGCGGGGAACCTCCGCGTCCTCGCCTAGCGACTGCACACGGGGGCGCCTTCAGGACCGTAGCCTTGTTTTCCTGGGGGAAGGATGTGAAGGTGAGAAATGTACCTGCTGCGAAGTGCGAAGGTGTCTGGATGCAGATCGATCTCCTGAAATTTAAGTATTCAAGATGAAGTTCTTATTGGCCATTGCCTTTTTTATTTTAATTTCCTTGTGGGTTGAAGAAGCCTATTCTAAAGAGAAGTCTTCACAGAAAGGGAAAAGGAAAAAGAAGCAGTATCTGTGCCCATCATATGTTCTTCATGCCTTATATTCTTATATGGAGAAATAAGTTATTGCATTTTTTTTAAAAGTAAGGTGGTTTATTAAAATACATGTCAGCAAAACTTTTTCTATGAGAATATTCACCTATTTGTGGGAAATGGGTGACGAGAGGTTTAGAATGTTTTAGTTAATTCCTGGCGTTAAAGTTCGACATAGTTTTGTTTGTGTCCAAGTCTTTTATAATTTTATACTTTTACAAACGTAGAAAAAATTACTGTTTCTTATCCTAAATGTGCAACTTTAATTAGATACCAAGATTCCATGTTTTGCGCAAATAGCAGTTTAAGAAGTTGATTTTTAAATATACCCCTCAATGAATAGTCATTAAAAAATCAGAGAGCTAAACTATGATATTAAGGTCTATTTAGTTTATTTTGCTACATGGCAGAAAAAATGCACATGGTAGATCAATTTTCTATTTTAGTATTTGTTCTTTAAAGGATTTATATTAGGAAGTTAGCATGTTTTTCAAAAAGCATGTAATTAAATTTGATATTCATTATAAAAACAAAATCTAAATCACCCACCCCCATCTAAATAAGAGACAAACTTCTGTGTTTTGGACTCTGTTTCTGAATAGGAAGGGTTAATATTACTGGTAAATGATACTAAGTAATAGTCAATTCTTAAAGAAATTGAACAGTATATAAATAAATAACTTTCACAAAATACGAGGTTTTAAGGTAATAATGCAAAACGTGCAATGAATCTGGAGGCAAATTAATTGATATTACAGGCCACTTTAACACTAAGATTTGTTAATGTCATATTGGTGATGGATAATATATTTTTCCATCATCATCATTATTTAAACGTAGATTATTGTAGTTTAAAGTTGTTTTGGGAGAGATTAGGATACATTTTGGATAATATATATTGTAAAGAAGAGACATTAGAATTGATATTTTGGATACTTATATGAATATGTGAGATTAAAAGTCTGGAGACATTATCATGATCCACATAAAATCTAGCATTCAATAAAACTCTATATTAAGGGAAAAAAAAAAAAAAAAGTAGTGAGTCCAAGAACCTCTGACTTAGCTAGAGCTCCTTTTGAGAGTTTGACTCCAGTAGACTGGGCCTATCAAACAGAGGAGACCAGAGGACCCACTTCCCTAGATACCGCTATCTGAAGAACAGACAACAACATGTTATTTCCAAATCCATGTAACTACAGGGTACATTAACAAAGTTTTACTGTATCTGCCTCAAAGGGTTAAGTATTGAATTAAACATGTACAGCTTTTAAGTCACTTATGCAAAGTAAGTACTCGATAAAGTTTAGTTGTAATTGGCTATTAGCCACAAAAGTACTGAGGTGAATTCAGCAATGAAAAATCACAGAATAATTTAAAAATCACATTTTGACCAATACAACTTGAACTGATGTTCAGTTTTTTAATAAGGCAAAAGCTATTTTTTCATTCACCTTAATCCTTGATATCCACTAGAGGTAAGTAAAGGAGGTAATGACAGTGAACTATAAGCATGTAACTGGTGCTCTGCTGGCAGCAGTGCCAGGCAGAATGCTGTTTCAGTTTTGGGACACTTGCCGTGGAAAGAATTCAGAGACAAGAGGGGCCAACAGAAATAAGTAGTAAAGTTTATTAAAGAAAAAGAGAAAGAAGACATGCTAAAGAGATAGTGTAGGCATGTTCAAGAAGAAGCATGCACTGAGTGGGAGTGGGCTACCTTGTTATATAGAGAAGTTTTACTGTGATCTTATCTCAAACTTTGAATACCTGGTGTTTTCTTTGTTCTAGGAGAAAACAGTTATCACAGGTGATCAGAACTTGTGATCTTCCCCTGCATATCTAAACTCTGTCTTTGGGCAGATGTTTAACAACCTTACCCCATGCTTTTTGTCATTAACTGACAATTTGCTTTGGGCCCATGATTTTACAAATGTTTATGGTTTGGGGAGGCTTCAGAGCTTTATGGGAAATTTTGGCTTCATGAAGTCAGCAGTTGAAGCTTTTCAGGTTTGTGTTAACTCTTTTGAAGCTGAATAGAAGACCAGGGACCACAGCCTTGATGCCCTATTCTATCCTGCCTCAAGCATATAAAGCGATACAGTAACCAATAAAGTTACTGGTTGGATTGGGAGGAAAGAATGATAGAGCTAACAACTGGGCTCCCCATTCTTATGGAAATTTATAAATAAGGAGGAGGAGGCATGGAAGAAGAGAGCTTTAAAGTATTTCAGGTAAAGCTTTCAAATCTACCAGCAGAAATCAAGCAACTAGTTTATACTTCTACTTTATATACGTTAGATATACCTAAAAATATATTTTCCAACTGAATTCCCACGTAATCTCACTGGATGTTTCATCAGATAAAAATTGGCTGCCACACAAATGGTAAAATTACCTTCAAAGAAGTTATTAAGTTCAACATGTAGTCATTTTTTCAACCCAGATTTATTATAGGACTTTCGCTTTTAAGAAACATATTTTAATTAGAAACTGTTTCAAATTTATAGAAAAGTTGGAAGAATAGTTCAAAGAACTTCTGTAATCTCTTTGCCTAGAGACCCCACTTATGTTTCACCAATTATTTCAATAACATCCTTTATAACAAAGGATCCAACCCAGGATCACCTATTGTATCCAGATGTAATGACTCAAGTCTCTTTCAATCTCAAAGACTTCCTCAATCTTTCCTTATCTTTCATGACCTTGAAGTTTTTTGTGGAAGGTGGCTCAAATTGCATTTGTTCATCATTAACTCTGATTAGACTCATGTTATGTATTCTTCATGAGAGTATCACAGATGCTGTGTTCTTTTCATTGCACCTATGGGAGCCAGGGTGGGAGAAAGGATACAATGTGTGTCTATCTCACTACTGGCAGTGTTTTTACAGTAAGAATAGGAAAGGAATTAATATCAATATTTATTAAATAACTATTAGAAACAAAGTACTTTTAGTTTGATATTCAAATTACAATACCTAGGCTTTAAAATATATATAAAATTCCCCTAATGAAAGTTCCAGAAGAACAGAGAGAACAGAGGGGAGGAAATACACAAAGCAATGAAAAAAGAATTATTTCCCAGAACTGGAAAGATATATGATTTCTTGTATTAAAAAGGTCTACAAAATACCAAGTAGGATAAATGAAAAAAGACATACATCAAACAAGATATAATGAAACACCAGAACACTATGAAGAAGAAGAAACTAAAAAAACAAAGTCATGGAAAAAAAAGAGAGAGAGAGAGAAAGAGAGAGAGACTGAGGAAGGGAGGGAGGGAGAAAAAACCAAATCACCCACAATGGAACAATAATCTAACTGACCACAGACATCTCATTGGCTAGACCAAACATAAAAAGATGATGGGAACAGGCTTCTCCTTAGTGAAAGAAACCAGAGGGACTAGAGAATGCCCAGGACCGTGGTTTTGGGGTGTGACCAGCCATAGAGGGTTCCCCACAGTATGTGGAGACGACTGGAGGGACTAGGAGAATTTTGAGGAAGACCAGCTTGAGAGCGCCACCTGCTGGTAGGTTGGGGAAGCTGCAACACAGCCAACTGTAGCTCAAGAATGCCACTTGCTGCTAGGATTGGGAAACTGCACTCCAGCAAGCTGCAGCTCTCCCAAATTATATATAAATGTCCAAATAATCCTGCATTTTCCAAAATAACTTTATCAAGACAAGCAAATGCCCAAAGCCAACAGAAAATCACAAAGTACTTGAGTAATTCAGAAGATACGAACAAGCCAAACAAACAAATTAAAAAGACAAAAGAGGAGAACCTAAGATGGCAGCTAGATGAGACAGGGCAAAAAGACACCTCCGTGAAAAATACTAGAGGCGGGGCAAGATGGCGGACTGGTGAGCTGTATGTTTTAGTTACTCCTCCAGGAAAGTAGGTAGAAAGCCAGGAACTGCGTGGACTGGACATCACAGAGCAATCTGACTTTGGGCATACTTCATACAACACTCATGAAAACGTGGAACTGCTGAGATCAGCGAAATCTGTAAGTTTTTGCAGCCAGGGGACCCGCGCCCCTCCCTGCCAGGCTCAGTCCTGTGGGAGGAGGGGCTGTCAGCTCCGGGAAGGAGAAGGGAGAACTGCAGTGGCAGCCCTTACCAGAAACTCATTCTACTGATTCAAACTCCAACCATAGATAGACTGAGACCAGACACCAGAGAATCTGAGAGCAGCCAGCCCAGCAGAGAGGAGACAGGCATAGAAAAAAAACAACACGAAAAACTCCAAAATAAAAGCAGAGGATTTTTGGAGTTCTGGTGAACACAGAAAGGGGAAGGGCAGAGCTCAGGCCCTGAGGCGCATATGCAAATCCCGAAGAAAAGCTGATCTCTCTGCCCTGTGGACCTTTCCTTAATGGCCCTGGTTGCTTTGTCTCTTAGCATTTCAATAACCCATTAGATCTGTGAGGAGGGCCCTTTTTTTTTTTTTTTTTTAATCCTTTTTTCTCTTTCTAAAACAATTACTCTAAGAAGCCCAATACAGAAAGCTTCAAAGACTTGCAATTTGGGCAGGTCAAGACGAGAGCAGAACTAAGAGAGCTCTGAGACAAAAGGCAATAATCCAGTGGCTGAGAAAATTCACTAAACACCACAACTACCCAAGAAAAGGGGGGTGTCCGCTCACAGCCACCATCCTGGTGGACAGGAAACACTCCTGCCCATCGCCAGCCCCATAGCCCAGAGCTGCCCCACACAACCCAGTGTGATGGAAGTGCTTCGAATAACAGGCACACACCACAAAACTGGGCGTGGACATTAGCCTTCCCTGAAACCTCAGCTGATTGTCCCAGAGTTGGGAAGGTGGAGCAGTGTGAATTAACAAAGCCCCATTCAGCCATCATTTGAGCAGACTGGGAGCCTCCCTACACAGCCCAGCAGCCCAGAACTGCCCTGGGGGGACGGCACTCACCTGTGACATAGCACAGTCATCCCTCAACAGAGGACCCAGGGTGCACAGCCTGGAAGAGGGGCCCACTTACAAGTCTCAGGAGCCATATGCCAATACCAAGGACATGTGGGTCAGTGGGAGAGACAAACTGTGGCAGGACTGAACTGAAGGATTAGACTATTGCAGCAGCTTTAAAACTCTAGGATCACCAGGGATATTTGATTGTTAGAGCCACCCCCCCTCCCTGACTGCCCAGAAACACGCCCCGTAAACAGGGCGGGCAACACCAACTACACACGCAAGCTTGGTACACCAACTGGACCCCACAAGACTCACTCCCCCACTCACCAAAAAGCCTAAGCAGGGGAGAACTGGCTTGCGGAAAACAGGTGGCTCGTGGACGCCACCTGCTGGTTAGTTAGAGAAACTGTACTCCACGAACCTGTAGATCTGATAAATTAGATATAAGGACTTCAATTGGTCTACAAATCCTAAAAGAACCCTATCAAGTTCAGCAAATGCCAAGAGGCCAAAAACAACAGAAAATTATAAAGCATATGAAAAAACCAGACGATATGGATAACCCAAGCCCAAGCACCCAAATCAAAAGATCAGAAGAGACACAGCACCTAGAGCAGCTACTCAAATAACTAAAGATGAACAATGAGACCATAGTACGGGATACAAAGGATATCAAGAAGACCCTAGAAGAGCATAAACAAGACATTACAAGACTAAATATCTTATGGAAATTAAAGAAACTGTTGACCAAATTAAAAAGATTCTGGACACTCATAGTACAAGACTAGAGGAAGTGGAACAACGAATCAGTGACCTGGAAGATGACAGAATGGAAAATGAAAGCATAAAAGAAAGAATGGGGAAAAAAATTGAAAAAATCGAAATGGACCTCAGGGATATGATAGATAATATGAAACGTCCAAATATAAGACTCATTGGTGTCCCAGAAGGGGAAGAAAAGGGAAAAGGTCTAGGAAGAGTATTCAAAGAAATTGTTGGGGAAAACTTCCCAAATCTTCTAAACAACATAAATACACAAATCATAAATGCTCAGCAAACTCCAAATAGAATAAATCCAAATAAACCCACTCCGAGACATATACTGATCACACTGTCAAACACAGAAGAGAAGGAGCAAGTTCTGAAGCAGCAAGAGAAAAGCAATTCACCACATACAAAGGAAACATCATAAGACTAAGTAGTGACTACTCAGCAGCCACCATGGAGGCGAGAAGGCAGTGGCACAATATATTTAAAATTCTGAGAGAGAAAAATTTCCAGCCAAGAATACTTTATCCAGCAAAGCTCTCCTTCAAATTTGAGGGACAGCTTAAATTTTTCACAGACAAACAAATGCTGAGAGAATTTGCTAACAAGAGCCCTGCCCTACTGGAGATACTAAAGGGAGCCCTACAGACAGAGAAACGAAGAAAGGACAGAGAGACTTGGAGAAAGGTTCAGTACTAAAGAGATTCGGTATGGGTACAATAAAGGATATTAATAGACAGAGGGGAAAAATATGACAAACATAAACCAAAGGATAAGATGGCTGATTCAAGAAATGCCTTCACGGTTATAACGTTGAATGTAAATGGATTAAACTCCTCAATTAAAAGATATAGATTCGCAGAATGGATCAAAAAAAATGAACCATCAATATGTTGCATACAAGAGACTCATCTTACACACAGGGACACAAAGAAACTGAAAGTGAAAGGATGGAAAAAAATATTTCATGCAAGCTACAGCCAAAAGAAAGCAGGTGTAGCAATATTAATCTCAGATAAAATAGACTTCAAATGCAGGGATGTTTTGAGAGACAAAGAAGGCCACTACGTACTAATAAAAGGGGCAATTCAGCAAGAAGAAATAACAATCATAAATGTCTATGCACCCAATCAAGGTGCCACAAAATACATGAGAGAAACACTGGCAAAACTAAAGGAAGCAACTGATGTTTCCACAATAATTGTGGGAGACTTCAATACATCACTCTCTCCTATAGATAGATCAAGCAGACAGAAGACCAGTAAGGAAATTGAAAACCTAAACAATCTGATAAATGAATTAGATTTAACAGACATATACAGGACATTACATCCCAAATCACCAGGATACACATACTTTTCTAGTGCTCACGGAACTTTCTCCAGAATAGATCATATGCTGGGACATAAAACAAGCCTCAATAAATTTAAAAAGATTGAAATTATTCAAAGCACATTCTCTGACCACAATGGAATACAATTAGAAGTCAATAACCATCAGAGACTTAGAAAACTCACAAATACCTGGAGGTTAAACAACACACTCCTAAACAATCAGTGGGTTAAAGAAGAAATAGCAAGAGAAATTGCTAAATATATGGAGACGAATGAAAATGAGAACACAACATACAAAACCTATGGGATGCAGCAAAAGCAGTGCTGAGGGGGAAATTTATAGCACTAAACGCATATATTAAAAAGGAAGAAACAGCCAAAATCAAAGAACTAATGGATCAACTGAAGAAGCTAGAAAATGAACAGCAAACCAATCCTAAACCAAGTAGAAGAAAAGAAATAACAAGGATTAAAGCAGAAATAAATGACATAGAGAACAAAAAAACAATAGAGAGGATAAATATCACCAAAAGTTGGTTCTTTGAGAAGATCAACAAGACTGACAAGCCCCTAGCTAGGCTGACAAAATCAAAAAGAGAGAAGACCCATATAAACAAAATAATGAATGAAAAAGGTGACATAACTGCAGATCCTGAAGAAATTAAAAAAATTATAAGAGGATACTATGAACAACTGTATGGCAACAAACTGGATAATGTAGAGGAAATGGACAATTTCCTGGAAACATATGAACAACCTAGACTGACCAGAGAAGAAAAAGAAGACCTCAACCAACCCATCACAAGCAAAGAGATCCAATCAGTCATCAAAAATCTTCCCACAAATAAATGCCCAGGGCCACATGGCTTCACAGGGGAATTCTACCAAACTTCCCAGAAAGAACTGACACCAATCTTACTCAAACTCTTTCAAAACATTGAAGAAAATGGAACACTACCTAACTCATTTTATGAAGCTAACATCAATCTAATACCAAAACCAGGCAAAGATGCTACAAAAAAGGAAAACTACCGGCCAATCTCCCTAATGAATATAGATGCAAAAATCCTCAACAAAATACTTGCAAATCGAATCCAAAGACACATTAAAAAAATCATACACCATGACCAAGTGGGGTTCATTCCAGGCATGCAAGGATGGTTCAACATAAGAAAATCAATCAATGTATTACAACACATTAACAAGTCAAAAGGGAAAAATCAATTGATCATCTCAATAGATGCTGAAAAAGCATTTGACAAAATCCAACATCCCTTTTTGATAAAAACACTTCAAAAGGTAGGAATTGAAGGAAACTTCCTCAACATGATAAAGAGCATATATGAAAAACCCACAGCCAGCATAGTACTCAATGGTGAGAGACTGAAAGCCTTCCCTCTAAGATCAGGAACAAGACAAGGATGCCCGCTGTCACCACTCTTATTCAACATTGTGCTGGAAGTGCTAGCCAGGGCAATCCGGCAAGACAAAGAAATAAAAGGCATCCAAATTGGAAAAGAAGAAGTAAAACTGTCATTGTTTGCAGATGATATGATCTTATATCTACAAAACCCTGAGAAATCGACAAAACAGCTACTAGAGCTAAGAAACAAATTTAGCAAAGTAGCGGGATACAAGATTAATGCACATAAGTCAGTAATGTTTCTATATGCTAGAAATGAACAAACTGAAGAGACAATCAAGAAAAAGATACCATTTTCAATAGCAACTAAAAAAATCAAGTACCTAGGAATAAACTTAACCAAAGATGTAAAAGACCTATACAAAGAAAACTACATAACTCTACTAAAAGAAATAGAAGGGGACATTAAAAGATGGAAAAATATTCCATGTTCATGGATAGGAAGGCTAAATGTCATTAAGATGTCAATTCTACCCAAACTCATCTACAGATTCAATGCAATCCCAATCAAAATTCCAACAACCTACTTTGCAGACTTGGAAAAGCTAGTTATCAAATTTATTTGGAAAGGGAAGATGCCTCGAATTGCTAAAGACACTCTAAAAAAGAAAAACGAAGTGGGAGGACTTACACTCCCTGACTTTGAAGCTTATTATAAAGCCACAGTTGCCAAAACAGCATGGTACTGGCACAAAGATAGACATATAGATCAATGGAATCGAATTGAGAATTCAGAGATAGACCCTCAGATCAACGGCCGACTGATCTTTGATAAGGCCCCCAAAGTCACTGAACTGAGTCATAATGGTCTTTTCAACAAATGGGGCTGGGAGAGTTGGATATCCATATCCAAAAGAATGAAAGAGGACCCCTACCTCACCCCCTACACAAAAATTAACTCAAAATGGACCAAAGATCTCAATATAAAAGAAAGTACCATAAAACTCCTAGAAGATAATGTAGGAAAACATCTTCAAGGCCTTGTATTAGGCGGCCACTTCCTAGACTTTACACCCAAAGCACAAGCAACAAAAGAGAAAATAGATAAATGGGAACTCCTCAAGCTTAGAAGTTTCTGCACCTCAAAGGAATTTCTCAAAAAGGTAAAGAGGCAGCCAACTCAATGGGAAAAAATTTTTGGAAACCATGTATCTGACAAAAGACTGATATCTTGCATATATAAAGAAATCCTACAACTCAATGACAATAGTACAGACAGCCCAATTATAAAATGGGCAAAAGATATGAAAAGACAGTTCTCTGAAGAGGAAATACAAATGGCCAAGAAACACATGAAAAAATGTTCAGCTTCACTAGCTATTAGAGAGATGCAAATTAAGACCACAATGAGATACCATCTAACACCGGTTAGAATGGCTGCCATTAAACAAACAGGAAACTACAAATGCTGGAGGGGATGTGGAGAAATTGGAACTCTTATTCATTGTTGGTGGGACTGTATAATGGTTCAGCCACTCTGGAAGTCAGTCTGGCAGTTCCTTAGAAAACTAGATATAGAGTTACCATTCGATCCAGCGATTGCACTTCTCGGTATATACCCGGAAGATCGGAAAGCAGTGACACGAACAGATATCCGCACGCCAATGTTCATAGCAGCATTATTCACAATTGCCAAGAGATGGAAACAACCCAAATGTCCTTCAACAGATGAGTGGATAAATAAAATGTGGTATATACACACGATGGAATACTACGCGGCAGTAAGAAGGAACGATCTCGTGAAACATATGACAACATGGATGAACCTTGAAGACATAATGCTGAGCGAAATAAGCCAGGCACAAAAAGAGAAATATTATATACTATCACTAATGTGAACTTTGAAAAATGTAAAACAAATGGTTTATAATGTAGAATGTAGGGGAACTAGCAATAGAGAGCAATTAAGGAAGGGGGAACAATAATCCAAGAAGAACAGATAAGCTACTTAACGATCTGGGGATGCCCAGGAATGACTATGGTCTGTTAATTTCTGATGGATATAGTAGGAACAAGTTCACAGAAATGTTGCTATATTATGTAACTTTCTTGGGGTAAAGTAGGAACATGTTGGAAGTTAAGCAGTTATCTTAGGTTAGTTGTCTTTTTCTTACTCCCTTGTTATGGTCTCTTTGAAATGTTCTTTTATTGTATGTTTGTTTTCTTTTTAACTTTTTTTTCATACAGTTGATTTAAAAAAGAAGGGAAAGTTAAAAAAAAAAAAAAGAAAAACAAGGAAAAAAAATGTAGTGCCCCTTTGAGGAGCCTGTGGAGAATGCAGGGGTATTCGCCTACCCCACCTCCATGGTTGCTAACATGACCACAGACATAGGGGACTGGTGGTTTGATGGGTTGAGCCCTCTACCATAAGCTTTACCCTTGGGAAGACGGTTGCTGCAAAGGAGAGGCTAGGCCTCCCTATGGTTGTGCCTAAGAGCCTCCTCCCGAATGCCTCTTTGTTGCTCAGATGTGGCCCTCTCTCTCTAGCTAAGCCAACTTGAAAGGTGAAATCACTGCCCTCCCCACTACGTGGGATCAGACACCCAGGGGAGTGAATCTCCCTGGCAACATGGAATATGACTCCTGGGGAGGAATGTAGACCCGGCATCGTGGGACGGAGAACATCTTCTTGACCAAAACGGGGATGTGAAAGGAAATGAAATAAGCTTCAGTGGCAGACAGATTCCAAAAGGAGCCGAGAGGTCACTCTGGTGGGCACTCTTACGCACACTTTAGACAACCCTTTTTAGGTTCCAAAGAATTGGGGTAGCTGGTGGTGGATACCTGAAACTATCAAACTACAACCCAGAACCCATGAATCTCGAAGACAGTTGTATAAAAATGTAGCTTATGAGGGGTGACAATTGGATTGGGAAAGCCATAAGGACCACACTCCACTTTGTCTAGTTTATGGATGGATGAGCAGAAAAATAGGGGAAGGAAACAAACAGACAAAGGTACCCAGTGTTCTTTTTTACTTCAATTGCTCTTTTTCACTCTAATTATTATTCTTGTTATTTTCGTGTGTGTGCTAATGAAGGTGTCAGGGATTGATTTAGGTAATGAATGTACAACTATGTAATGGTACTGTAAACAATCGAAAGTACGATTTGTTTTGTATGACTGCGTGGTATGTGAATATATCTCAATAAAACGAAGATGGGAAAAAAAAAAAAAAAAAACAATGAATTTGTTCAAAGCACATTCTCTGACCACAACAGAATATAAATAGAAGTCAATAACTATCAGAGACTTGGAGAATTCACAAACACCTGGAGGATAAAAATGAGGGGGAGATGAAAACATTCCCATATAATCAAAAGCTGAGGGACTTCATCACCAGTAATCAGGTCCTATAAGAAATGCTAAAGGGAGTTGAGCAGGCTGAAAGGAAGGGACACCAAACAAGTGACTGAAACCACAAGAAGAAATAAAGATTTCCAGTAAAGATCACATGGTAAATATAAATACCAATACTAGTGTATTTTTTATTTATAACTCCACTATTTACTTCCTACAGGATCTAAAATACATAAACTGTAATGATAAATCAGTGGTTTTGGACTCAATGTAAAATATGTAATTTTTGACAAGAACTACATAAAGGTGGGGGAACGATGGAGTATAGGAACATAGTTTTTGTGTCATATTGAAGTTAAGTTTGTATCAAAGAAAAACAAGATTGTTATAGAAGATTGTCATAGATTTAAGATGTTAAATTTACGCCCCACGGTAAACACAAAGAAAGTATCAGAGAATATGATGAAAGAGATGAAAAGTAGAGTAGGGGTTCCAAGAAGTGGGGGAAGGGGCAATGGGGAGTTAAGACACTAGAGTAGGGTTTCTGTTTGAGGTGAAGGGAAACTTCTAGAAATGGATGGTGGGAAGGTGACAGCATTGCAACAATCTAAATGTGATTAATCCCACTAATGGAATGCTAGGGAGGGGGTGGAATGGGAAGATTTAGGCTGTATATATGTTTCCACAATTGGGGAAAAAAAAAAAAAAAAGACAGTCTAAATAGATGACAATTAAATGCCAAGGATGATCCTGGATGGGATCTGAGGATGAAGGAGAGGAGGCTCAAAGGGACACAGATAGGATACAAGAAAAAAAAAAAGGAAACAGAATGTAAGCTTTATATCAATGTTGAATTTCTTGAACTTCTTAGCTGTGCTTAATGAGATTGCATAAAAGAATGTTCTTGTCCATGGGAAAGGTATATGTGAATTACATTGTTTGTTCAAAGATATGTGCAGCTCGCTCTCATATGTTCAGAGGACAGAGCAATAGATGATGGATGATAGATAGGGAGGGAGAGAGGGAGGGAAAGAAAGAAATGGTGGTGTGACAGGATGTTAAAGGTGGTGGATCGGGGTATTGGGGGAGGGGGGTCGGGGTATGATGGAGTTCTATGTATGGTGTTTGTACTGTTTTTGCAACTGTTCCTGTAAGATTGAATTTATTTCAAAATAAAATTTATTAAATTAAAAAAAAAAAGACAGAAGAGACACAAAATTTAGACCACTTAATTAAAGAAGTATAAACAAATCTCCAAAACAACTTCATCAAGATGGCTAAAGACATAAAGGAAATCAAGAAGACTCTAGAAGAGCATAAAGAAGAATTTGAAAGAGTAAATTAGCAATAGCACATCATATGGAAACAAAAAGATGAAGCAATATATATCTTCAAAGTCCCGGGGAAAGTAATTTTGTACCTGGAACTTTATATTCAAACTAACATTTATTGTAAAAGCAAAATAAAAATTTTTCAGAAAAGAAATAAAGATAGAAAGATAACCATCCACAAACACTACCTAAAGAATTTCCAAAAGGAAGAAGTAGAATTAAAGAGGCAATGGTCATAAAATGCTGACAAATTAAAAATAGCCATAAATTTTTAAAAGTTTTGACCAAGTAGGATTTACAACAAAAATACAAAATCAGAAAATTTATCAAGGAAATTCACCATATTAAAAGGTTAAAGAAAAATATTAAATATCATGACCGTGATAGAGTCTTAAAAGAATTGGTTTTTGCTAAAATTCAACACCAATTCCTACTTTTTAAAACTGAATGCTGTTTGATATACTTAGGAATAGAGAGATATCTTAACTTGATAAAACTACCAGAAACCTACAACAAAATATGGAGAAATATTAGCTGCATTCTCATTAAAGTCCTGAGCAAGATGAAGATGTCAGTTACTACTACCACTATTCAACATTGTACCTGAGGGTCACAGGCCATGTGATGAGAAATAAACAAACCAGTCATTATTTACAGGTCATCTGACTGTCTTCCTTGAAAATTCAATGAAAAACTATTAAAACTTAGAAGAAGAGAGTTCAAAATGTAGATGGTCACAAGATCAGCATTCAGATGAAGGAATAACTTTCTTACATACCAGCAATAGCAGTTAAAAAACAGAACTTAAAAAAATCCTTTGACTTCTCATTTCACTCAGATAAAACCCAAAGTCTTAGATAACCTGATCCCCTGTAACTTCTCAAACCTCCTCGCTTATTAGTCTCCCCCTTGCTCACGCTGTTCCAATCATACTGGCCTCCCTATTCCTTGAATGTGCCTGGCATGGTTCTGCCTTAGTGGCGGTTCTAGTTTGCTAAAGCTGCCATTATGCAAAATACCAGAAATGGATTGGCTTTTATAAAGGGGATTTATTAGGTTACAAATTTACAGTTCTAAGGCCATAAATGTTTCCAAACTAAGGCATCAACAAGAGGATACCTTCACTGAAGAAAGGCCAATGGCAACCAGAACACCTCTGTCAGCTGGGAAGGCATGTGACTGGGGTCTGCTGGTCCTTTGCTCCCAGGTTCTGGTTTCAAAATGGCTTTTTCCAAAATGTCTCTCTTAGCGTCTCTATCTCAGTTCCTGTAGATCCTTGCTTGTTCTTCCAGTGTTTCTCTCTAAGCACCTGGGGGTCCTCTCTTAGCTTCTCTAGGACAAAGTATGGGCTTCATCTCTTAGCTTAGTATCTCCAAATGTCTTTCTGTCTGCATCTCCAAGCATCTGGGTCTCTGTTGGCTCCTGAGCTCTTAAAGACTCCAGTAAATTAATCAAGACCCACCTTAGATATGCACGGTCACACCTCCACAGAAATAATCTAATCTAAAGGTCTCACTCACAGTTGGGTGGGTCACATCTCCATGGAAACAACCTAATCAAAAGGTCCCACCCATGGTAAGTCTGCACCCACAAGACTGGATTAAAAGAACATGGCTTTTGTGGGGGATATAATAGATTCAAACCAGCACAGTGGCCTTGCTCTTTCTGTTCCCTGGCATCTGCAGGGTACTCCAGGTATCTGCATTGCAAAGTCTCCCTCAAGACTTTTCTCAGATTTCGCCTTCTCAATAAGGCCTACACTAATCACTGTTGAATACTATAACCTGCTCAAACAATGGCCCTCATTCCTCCCACCAACACAACAGTTCCCATTTCCATGCTCTATTTTAATCTGTTTTTCTTTTTTCAGAAGAATATATCACCTTATAACATACTTTGTAATATATTATTTGTTTTGTTTACTGCTAATTGTCAATATTCCCTCACTAGAATGTACACTCCATGAAGGAAGGAATAAATTTATCACTGGATAAATCCCAAGTGCCTAACTCGGAGAAAACATGAAAAGATGCCCAACTTCACAAATACTCAAGGAAATGCAAATTTTAAGTGTTGATAAGGGTATCATTGTGTTGGTGTGCTGGTCTGGATCTGTTATGTACCCCAGAAAAGCCTATGTTATTTTAATCCAGTCTTGTGACGGCAGACCTATTGTGGGTGGGACCGTTTGATTAGGTTGTTTCCATGGAGATGTGACCCCGCCCATTCAAGGTGGGTCTTGATCCCCTTGCTGGAGTCCTCTATGAGAGGATAAAAGGCAGAGACATTTTGGAGACAGTTTAGAGAAGCTAAGAAAGAAAATGCCCCAGGAAGAAGCAAGAAGGACCCATAGGAGCTGAGAGAGTCATTTTGAAACTAGAAGTTGGGAGAGAAGGAACAGCAGATATTACCATGTACCTTCCCATGTGACAGAGGAACCCCAGATGCCAGTGGCCTTTCCTCTGAGAAGGTATCCTCTTGTTGGCGCCTTAATGTGGACATTTTTCATGGCCTTAGAATTTTAACTTGTAACTTAATAAATCCCCATTGTTAAAAGCTAACTCATTTCTGGTATATTGCATTCTGGCAGGCTTAACAAACTGAAACAGTTGGTAAGGTATTATTAAATGTTTGTAAGGATATCGGGAAAGAGATACTCTAGTATTGTTAGCCATTAAAACTGTCTACTTAAGAGCTTCCACTTCTAGGAATCTACCTAGAAAAAACATGCACACATGTGCACAAGGTGAAAGAGACTTCAATCATTTCCCTCTTAGAGAAATTTAGAGTGTTTGAAATTTCCCATTATTATAAACAGTGCTGAAATAAACAGTCATTCCCACCAATCCCCTTGATTTATAAAACCTGACTTTGTTTAGACAGCAATGTGTCAGGGTAAGGTGGACCCTTCCCCTAGCCCCAGGTATAAATAACCATGCCTGCACTAAGTCAGGCATTTCTGTTTTGCTGATGATTGGTTTTAAAGATGGGAAAGATTTTGTTCCTGGACAAAAAGAGGTACAAAGAAGATATTATTATTATTCCTGTTTTGAACATGGTTATATGAAGTTATAATGCCTATAGCCCTGACAGTCATCTTGTGACTATGGGGTGAAAAGACTAAGGATGAAAAACTAACATGCTTTAAAAAAAAAAAAAAATGGCAGAGAGGAAGAATAGAAAAAGCCTGAGTCCTTACTTACTATTATTGAGTCACTTTACCAGCCCCGCAAAGGCCTACTTCTTGAGATAAATATTTTATTGCTCAAGCTACTATTACTCAGGTTTTATATTACTTGCTGCCAAAAGTGCTCCTGATAGCACACATCTGGAATTTTCATTATAAAATTAAAGAAGAAAGTTCAATCTTCTCTATTGAAATGGAGTAACATGGGTTTTCTTTTTAACTTAGAGTCATAAAACTGACATTTTTAAAGTTAACATGATCAATCCTGATTCTATATTTTAGACATATGAAAGAGTTTTGACTAATTACACTAGATTTTCTAGATAAAAGGAGAAAGACTTGACTCTTGGAAAATAAAAGTTAAAAATATGACATCACACCCTTTAAATATGACTCTGAAACAGAATGGTTTCTCTTACAATTGCCAGGTGTTCATTTTTTGGTTTCCACAGTATATCCATTCATAAAAAGAAATTTTCTGACATTTATTATAGTAAATCATATTTCTTAAATTTCTTATGACCTTCCTGAAGTAGCTTATGATCAACTTACGATAAATCACATTTCTTTGTAAGACTCTGTTTCTGAGTCTACCATGCAGGTTTCTCATGCCACACACTCTTTGACATAGACTTCAACACTCTGAAATTTACCACCAGAATACTTCAGGCATTTCATAATTCTTAAAAACTCACAGACCACAGTCAAAACCTAATCATATTATTATTCTTTGAGCTATACATTTCTGGTTTTTAATAAAGAAAAGGAATGAGAATGTGTACTATAGTCAACTCTTGACTATCTGTGTCAAAACAGGAGACCATTGATATCAATCACAGATATCTCAGGATAGATTACTATGAGAATGACCATTCACCCTGCTGGGTTGACTGTATTCACATTTGGAATCAATTTGTTCCCCACCAAGCACTATGCCAAAAGCTACAATTTATCACTTTTCTCTAATCTTTCCATACTCAATATGACATGCAATTTTATATCAAAATCTCTGTTGAGAACTACTTACCAAAGAATAGCCAAGAATACAATTATGTTACCCATAAAATAGAAAACTTAGTATATGATAATGGCATCAGTATGCAGGAAATGGAGGTGCTCAAGATGAAGAAAATAGCATATTTCCTTTTAAATTAAAAAATGTTTAAAAAATTTGTATTGACTATGATAACAATAGAGTCAAGTTAAAATTATCCATACCATTGCTTGATTGGTAAATTAAAAGTAATTTCTTGCCAGTGTCTCTGAGCTTCATAATCACCAAACATAGGGGGTTTCCCAGCACCTGAGAGGAAAGATAAAGAGCAAGACATTAATATACTTTAATATATCAGTGATTTTTATTTCCTTATGGAATTTTTCTAAATTATAGAGGCAGTATAGGTTAGGAAAAGGAACACAGGAATCACCAAAAACTATGAAGTCAGAAAGATGAGGTCTGGGTCCTAACAATGCTACTTAGTGGCTATCTGACTATGGGCAAATTACTGAAGCCTCAGTACATTAAAAATAGAATCAATGCTACCTGCCTAGAGGGCTATTGGAATAACTAAGTTTATTTTTACTTCATGAGACTGTCAACCACACTGCCCAATAAGTATCACAAAAGCAATAATAACAACTAACATCTGTAATTTAAAACAGGCTTTTACAAACTAAATATAAATAACGTAAGGTTAAGTACAGAACAAAAACAGACTATATGTTACAAAAACATTTGTTAGGTCAGGATTTGCTGTCAAATGAGTTATAAAATAACCTGTGGTCTATAAAGCTTTTGAATTTCAAGATTGCAAATAATGAATAGTGGACCTTTAATAGAGTAACACTTGATAGCTCCTCCTATGTGCTATACACAACAACCCTATGAAGTGGGTATTATTATCATCCCCAGTTCACAGCTGGAAAAACAGAAACACTAAAACACTATGGTCAACCAGGTAATAAGTGGCAAAGTCTGTTTTGAACTCAGGCTGAGCATACATAATCCATACTCTTAGTGCCAACTCTGTATTACCTCACATCTTGGTTAGGAAGATTATTGGCCTTAAATCACTTAAAACCATATAAACATAATTCCAAGTAGTAAATAGTAAACATCCACTATTTAACCAACAGTTGACTACAAGTGTGAAAAAGCCCAAGGATGACAGTCAAGTCACAGGTTAAAATCAGCAAGTAAGGTGAAAATCACATACAGTCAAATATACTAATCAATCCCCTGGGAAGTTGTGCCACATTGGAGAATGACATATTATCTCTCATTTAACCAACCCAGATTTTCTCCAGCTTCAGAGCAGACCATTACTTTTTTAAGTGAATACAACATTAAGTAAATTTTTTGCAGTTAGTGCCTATATTATACCAATATTCCATAAATGCTAGAATCTCCCACCCAAGGGTATACTCCCACTGTGAGCTTATCACAAGACACATTAAGTGACTGGTACAAGGAATTACCCATAATATACACACATTTTTATATAAATACACACAAACCTCTGTCTGTCTCTCAGAAAGCACCAGGTCTTGTTCATTTTTGTATTCTGAGGGTGTAGTAGCACCTAATAGATTCTCAATGGCATCTAGTAGATTCACAATGAATGCTGATATAGTAAGGATGCTAATATAATCAGTGTACAAGCAAGGATTTGAAGTACAAAAGACTTCATTCTGAGTCTCTGATTTTCCCCATACTAGATGTACAACATTAAGTAAGTTGTGATGGCAGACTACTTAATTATGCCAAGGCTGCTTTAATATGGTGCTCATTATATGGTTCTTGCCCCAAAACACCTTTAAGTTACTCTCTGGCACTTTAAAATTCCAAGGTGATAATGCTGTTTGCTCCTTACTCATTTATCTCTTCTATAAACTCATATCCAATCTTTAAGAATCTTCTCAAATCCCAAATCCTCCATGAAACCTTCCCTTATAAATTAAAAACATATTGAGAATTAATTATTAATTTGTCAGGATATTTATAGTATTAGTATAATATATTTTGTCACATGACTACTATTTTCTAATTGCTACCCAAACAAGAATTTTAGTTCCTATGTATGGAACATTTGATTTTCCACAGTTCAAAGGAAAACCAGTGTCAGCCATATAGTACATAGTTGCTTTAAATTTTTGCCTTAATTAAACTGAATGGGAAGAAAAGAATAGCCTACAATCAAAAAGGGAAAAATAAAGGAAAATAATTCCCCAATGAATTAATTGCATTTTACAAATGTATTTAATAGATTTCTTTGTGTGTGTGTGTGCATATTTATGTATGTGTTTCTATTCTAAAAAATCTAAGCACTGTCTATGTTTTCTTTTTTGGGGGAAAGGGGTTGCTTTTTATTTTTTTATTTTGTTTTTGTGTGTTTGCTTTTGATCCACTGGGATAATAAAGTCAGAGAGGATCTTAAGTAATTTCCTGTACCTGAAAAATCTAGCTATCTAGATTTTCTGAAATTGCTCTAGACTTGTGGTCATTGTGGACGAATTATTACCATTCTCCAACAAACAGAAGAACACATAATGACTTTTTTAAGGGTTGGGAAACAAGTTTCTATCCAGTCTGACCTATTTCAATAAATTCAGCTGGCAAAGGCTACGAAATTAGTACTTGAGTTTTTAAAACTGCTTAAGTGCCCTTAAAGCAAGCCAGAAGGACAACTCAACTGTACCTATGGAAGCTTCACTTGGGAAGGGCAAAAGGATTACTCTCACAATTTTTATGTGAGATTCAAAATTACATAAAGAAAACACACTAGTATATATTTACTGAGCTTCAATTTTGTCTCATTCTCAGGAAAATGGTCTTAAGCACCACTTAAATATTCACTGTATTATTTTAATTGCTGAACTATTCAGAATTATGTTACAATTTAAAGAACAAGTAGTTTCTTTGTTAACAATACATATTAATTGCCTTTACACTGAAATTTTAAACATTTTAAGAGAAGAGAATTTAACCAAAATTTTCCATAATAAAACCGCTTTTTTATGTAGAAGAAACATTACAAATAGTAATGGTTAAATTGAGAGAAACTAACTAAATAAAACATCATATTTTAACAATGATTGATTTGTCTATTACTTTCTCCCCTCAGACAACCAAAACAACTTTGGAGAAAAGGACTGTTACCATAATATAAACTCCCTTGGTTCAAACATTGCTATCTGCTCTAAAGACATTGGTCTAACAGTTTGGATCAAGTATAGAGGAATTGTGAATCTTTACAAAAAATGATAAATAATCAGTAGCTAAAATCAGAGTTTTCTCTTCCCCATGGCTTGTTTAAAAGTAACAAGCAATAATTTATTCAATATTTTTAGGTCCCTGAAAATTATTTACATAAGCAGCACTAAAAATTTAAAGAATATAAACTTTAGAAAAATTTAAATTACAATAATATACATAAACAGTTTGCCTATATATGTAAACATTCCCAAAGAAGATCTAATGCATTACTACCAAGCAAGCCAACCCAAGTCTCCTCACTTGATTGCTTCCAAGTTACAATCGTAAAACAAGATTAAAAATAAAAAGCAAACTAAAATAAGCATCCTAAAAACAGGTTATAACAAAAAAAAGTATTTTAATTAATTGAGGGAAAATTCTCAGAGGGACCATAGATGTTATGCTTATTCATTAATTCTCCCAGCATTCCCATGATCTAGAAGTTCTTCATATGTGAATACTAAAATGTTTTATTCTTTATAATAGGGTTGAGAACTCTGACAGAATCACCATTTTTGTTACTGTTCAGCATTTTTCTTTTCCTCATCTGAAACATGACAAAAATATATAATAACCATCTATAAAAGATGCTGACAAATACCCTACCAATGTCTAACAATACTTTTCTTATATAGTAACCCAAAAGTAATATAATTCTGTTGACTTCCTTATGGGACAATTTTAGAGCAAGGTTTAAAATAAACAGTAAAAGTCCTGTTTTCCAGAAGGGAGGAGTAACTTTTTAAGAAGAAATGTTAGAATAAACAATGTATGTAGGCCACAGGATAGAAAAGTATTATATGCTTGTTCTTCCCCCATAAGTACTTCATAATATACACTAGTAATACTGAAGTAGCGAGATTTTTAAAATTGTATTATTTTCTTCTATACCCTATTTTATTTTCAACTTCACTTCAACAAAAATAATTTCAAGAATATAAATCTGACAAAATTAGAAGACAAAAGGAAAATGAGAAGACAGATATACAGAATTGCAAACTAAACAATCAGCAGGACCAGGAATAATACAATGTTGAATCCAAAAAGGGGATCCAGATATGGACTGAAAACAATTGAACTCCTAATTGCCAGATCCCTTGTCTATTTTTAATTCTCATCCTACTTGTCATGTCTAAAGCTTGAGACTGTTGGCCACTGGCCAATTCTTTTTTCTTAAAATTCTCTGTTATCCAGGATAACAACATCTCCAGGCTCTAATCTTATTTCACAGCTTCTTCTCAGCCTGCTTTAATCATACCTCCTCCTCTATGGAGGTGACCATTGGTTAATTCTGTGTTCTTGCACCATACATGCTCCCAAACCTGCAGCTTCTGCCCTCCAACCCTGAGCTTTAACCATCATTTATATCAACCTTTTGTAAACATCAAAATAACCAGAGGAGCTTTTAAAAATATATATGGAACTTCCATTTCCAGCAACACAGCAGACTAAAGGGTCTCACAGCATACCTACAAAACCTCAATATTAAAATACATGTGTGTGAATATGTACATACGTATGTATGAATTTTACATCTGTATAAAATTTTAATGTATGGCTGAATAGCAACAAAATAAGAGAATTCCTTAGAGGAAAAAGTATAGATCTGGAGGAGTAGGCATTGCCCTGTGAGTATCTAACCGTCCCTAGTGGCCTAGAACCTGGGTACTAAGGAGCTCTATCCAATGGATGAGGAGGCAAAGCCTAGAGCTTTGACGGTTTAAGATCAGAAATTCAAGGCCAGAGAACCCCCTACTAAGATTTTTTTTTAAATCAGTGCTTTGGGGGAGATGCTAAGAGTAGTAATTATTACTTATTATTACCAAGGGTGGTAATACAGGGAGAAAAATTGCTCCCTTGAGAATTCCTCACCATAAGCCTGCATTCACCTAGTTGAGCTTGGATTCACACCAAATAAACCTTAAGATGAGAATTTAGTTTGACAATTTTGATAGTGCCCCAGGTGCCTGGGAGAAAGCAACACAAATCTTCAGTGCAGAAATGCATACTAAACTCAGGCCTCAAAGAATGATAAAATCCCAAGTAACATGAGCTTACAATTAAAAAAAAAAAAAATCACTAAACTCTTGAGGAAACAAAATGCCATGCGCTAGAATCAGCAACAAATTATGAAATCAAACTGCAGACACTGGAATTTTCAGATAGGGAATATGAAATAAGTATGGTTTATTTATTCAAAGATATAAAAGAAGACACTAAAAGTATGTTGAAGGAGGCGGGGACAAGATGGTGGCAGAGAGAGGAATGGAATTTAGTTAGTTCTCTGGAACAACTAATGAACAACCAGGAACAACTAGCAAATAATTTGGAAAAACTGCTGGGGGACAACCGTGACTGTCCACATATTGTACAACAACCTGGATTGGGAGGAATGCCTGAGATCGCAGCATAAAATCTGTAAGTAACAACTGTGAACCTGTGCAGGGACACCCTTCCCCCATGGCAGGTTTAGTTGCAAAACCTTGCTGTGGTAGAAAGTAGCACTCTCCCAGCAAGCAAATGTAGCTCAACTGAACTCCAACTGGGGTTTTAATTAACAAATGTGGACTGGTGAATACAAGCTACAAACCCCCAACAAGCAGACAGAGGCTTTTAGTGACGACTGACCTTAAAGAACCAGAAGACTCATCTGTCCCAGGAGGGGGAACCCAGAAGTCCAGGTGTTACCTCTGGCTGACAACTGAAACTGGGGGGCCATGTACTGGCTCCAAAAGGGGGCTTTCTGTCCCTTTTTCTCTCTCCCAACCTGAGGGGCTCAGAAGAGAAAGAGCCGCAGCCATTTTCAGTTCACAGCACTCTGACCCAGACAGGGGTAGAGATAACAGAGTCAGAGAGACAATTCAAATGCAGATGATAACTCCCTAGGGAGTGTATCTTCCCAAAGAGAAAGGACCTGGGGGCCCAGCTTCTCCTTCAGAACCACACCTCAGAGACTGGGGGAAAACAGCCAAAATAGAAACTGAAAGGGCCAAATCTCCTTACACCAGTCGGGAGTGACAAGCTGACAGGTGCCACCTGCTGGGCAGGTCAGGAAAAGCACAGTGACTGAAGACCTCACAGGAAAGTCTGTCATTCTTCTAAGATACACCCTGAATATAACCCTGTTCTGAGACCTGAACTTCTTCTGGTCTGGGAAAATCTGATTGGGGTAACCAAGGAAACCAGAAACCTAGACAACAGAAAACTATCATCTATAGTAGGAAAAATGAAGATATGGCTCAAAGAAACAAAGTTACACCTCAATCAAGATACACCTGAGATACTGTTTCACTTTAATGCAACCATCTGTTAAAGATCTTCAAAGAAATATGCTAAATCAAATCAAAAACCAAATCAACAAGTTCAGGGAAGATAAAACAAAAGACATGAAGACTATAAAGAAAACACTGGGCAAACATAAGGCAGAAATCGAAAGTCTGGAAAAAACTGGCAGAATCTATGGAAATGAAAGGCACAACACAAGAAAGGAAAAACACAATGGAGACATACAACAGCAGATCTCAAGAGGCAGAAGAAAATACTGAGGAACTGGAGAACAAGACACCTGAAATCCTACACACAAAAGAACAAATAGGAAAAAGAATGGAAAAATACGAGCAGCGCCTCAGGGAACTGAATGACAACATGAAGTGTAGCAATGTACGTGTCCTGGGTGTCCCAGAAGGAGAAGAGAAGGGAAAAGGAGTAGAAGCAATAATAAAGGACACAATCAATGAAAATTTCCCATTTCTTATGAAAGACATAAAATTACAGATCCAAGAAGTACAGCATACCCCAAACAGAATACATCTGAACAGACCTACACAAAGACACTTAATCATCAGATTATCAAACGTCAAAAACAAAGAGAGAATCCTGAAAGCAGCAAGAGAAAAGCGATCATCATATACAAAGGAAGCTTGATAAAACTATGTACAGATTTCTCAATAGAAACCATGGAGGCAAGAAGGAAGTGGAGTGATATATTTAAAATACTGAAAGAGAAAAACTGCCAACCAAGAATCCTGTATCTGGTAAAAGTGTCCTTCAAATATGAGGGAGACCCTCCCCAGCCCCGAGGATCTGGGGGAAGATGCGGATGTGTTGGATAGCTTCACCTGGACTGGTGTTGATGTTGTCACAAACATTGGGACTGGCAGTTTCATGTGCTGAGCACTTGAGCATGGGACTTGCCCTTATGAAGCTCGTTACTGCAAAGGAGAGTCTAAACTTGCATATAATTGTGCCTAAGAGTCTCCCCCTGAATACCTCTTTGTTGCTCAGATGTGGCCCTCTCTCTCTCTAACTGAGCCATCTCGACAGGTGAACTTGCTGCCCTCCCCCCTATGTGGGACCCAACTCCCAGGGTTGTAAATCTCCCTGGCAATGCAGAATGACTCCCAGGGATGAATGTGGACCCGGCATCGTGGGACTGAGAGTACCTTCTTGACCAAAAGGGGGATGCAAAATGAGACAAAATAGTTTCAGTGGCTGAGAGATTTCAAATGGAGTCGAGAGGTCACTCTGGTGGACATTCTTATGCACTATATAGATAACACCTCTTAGGTTTTAATGTATTGGAATAGCCAGAAGTAAATACCTGAAACTACCAAACTCCAACCCAGCAGTCTGGACTCCTGAAGACAATTATATAATAATGTAGATTACAAGGGGTGACAGTGTGATTGTGAAGACCTTGTGGATCACACCCCCCTTTATCTAGTGTATGGATGAGTAGAAAAATGGGGATAAAAACTAAAGGACAAATGGGGTGGGATGGGAGGATGATTTGGGTGTTCTTTTTTCACTTTTATTTTTTATTCTTGTTCTGGTTCTTTCTGATGTAAGGAAAATGTTCAGAGATAGATTGTGGTGATGAACACATAACTATGTTATCATACTGTGGACAGTGGATTGTATACCATGGATGATTGTATGGTGTGTGAATGTATTTCAGTAAAACTGAATTTAAAAAAAAAAAAAAATCCAAAAAAAAAAAAAATATAAGAGGGAGAGTTTAAAATATTCTCTGACAGACAGACAATGAGAGAGTTTGTGAACCAGATACCTGTGCTACAGGAAATACTAAAGGGAGCAGTATAGACAGATAGGAAGAAACAGGAGTGAGAAGTTTAGAACACAATTTTGGGTGATGGTAGCACAGCAATGTAAGTACACTGAACAAAGATGACTGTGAGTATGGTTGAAAGAGGAAGATTAGGAGCATGTGGGACACGAGAAAGAAAGAGGAAAGATAAAGACTGGACTGTATAACTCAGTGAAACCTAGAGTGCTCAACAATCGTGATAAATTGTACAAATATGTTTTTACATGAGGGAGAACAAATGAATGTCAACCTTGCAAGGTGTCAAAAATAGGGTGGTATTGGGGGAAAAATACAATCAATGGAAACTAGAGTGTATAGTTAACAGAAACTTTGTATTATACTTCCTTGAATGTAACAAAGGCAATATACCAAAGCTAAATGCCTTTAAGAGGGGGACATAAGGGAGGTGTATGGGACTCTTGCATTGGTGATGTCTGACTCTATTATTCTATTTAGGTTAACTATCTTTCCTTTTGATGCTTTTTAGCTGTCATTTTTCTTTCTTTCTTTCTTTCTTTTTCTTTTGTCTCTCTACCTCCTTTGACTCTTCCTCCTCCTTTGTGGAAGAAATGGAGATGTCCTTATATAAATAGTGGTGATGGTGGTGAATACATAAATATATGCCTATGCAAGGAACCATTGATTGCTTACTTAGGACGGAAAGTATAGTGGGTGAACAAAACTGTCTTTGAAAAAAAACAGATTGATGAAGAAACACTGAGGGCACTACACTGAGTGAAATAAGTCAGAAACATGAGGACAAATATGGCATGGTCTCACTGATATGAACTAATTATACTATGTAAACTCATAGCCATGAAATATAAGTTATGAGGATACAGAACAAGGTTAAAGAATGGGGAGTGGTTGTTTATTATGAGCAGAATGTTCAAATAGATTGAACTTAAGTGTTTGGAAATGGACAGAGGTAACGGTAGCAAGTTATGGTGAAAATAACTAACAGTGCTGAATGGTATGTGAATGTGGTGGAAAGGGGAAGCTTACAGTCACGTATGTCACCAGAAGGAAAGTTGGAAGTTAAAAGATGGGAATGTATAGAACAGTGAATCTTGCGGTAGACAATGTCTATGATAAACTATACAAATATTAGAAATCTCTTTCATGAACTACAACAAATGTATGACACTATAACTAGAAGTTAATAATAGAGGGGTATATAGGGAAAAAAATATTCCTACTGCAAACTATGTACTACAGTTAGTAGTATTTTAACATTCTTTCATCAACAGCAACAAATGTACTATACCAATACTATGAGTCAATAATGGAGGGTGGGTAGTTAGGGGAATGGGAGAATTTCAGTTTTCTTTTTTTGTCTTTATTTCTTTTTCTGGAATAATGAAAATGTTCCAATAATTGAAAAAAAAAAAATAATTGTGGTGATGGATGCAAAGCTATATGGTGGTACCGTGGACAACTTATTGTGCACTTTGGATCTTTGGATAATTGTACGGTATGTGAAAAATGTCAATAAAATTAAATTTAACAAAAAAACACATGCTTCAGAAAGTTTGAAAATTACAGGAAAAAATATAACACAGGAAATGAAAATTCCTAACTTAAAAAAAAAAAAAAGTGTGTTGAAGGAACAAGAGACTATCAAAAATGATTAAGAAAATCTGAAAAGGAACCAAATGGAATTTCTAGAAATAAAAATTATAATACTGAAACTTTAAAACCAAAGGACAGTTAAAAATCAGATTAAACACAGTTGAAGAGAAAAAGTAAGCAATAAGAAGGCAGATCTGATGACTACAAAGAAAGCAGTACGAAGACATCATGAGATGGAAAATACAAGACTTGGAGATACAGAAGATAGAATGAAAAGACCAAATATACATCTAATAAGATCTGCAAAAGAAGACAGTAGAAGCAACAGGGGAGATGCAATATTAGGAGACAGAAAAACTGAGAACTATACGGTCGATGAGGTCAGGGATTTTGTTTGTTTTATTCTCTTCTATATCACCACCAAGCCTTGACACATAGGAAGTGCCCTATACATAGCTGTTGAATTAATAATTGACTAAAGGTCCAACATATATTTAACCAGAATTCCACAAGGAAGAAAAGGAATGGGAAAAGATAGTAGCTAAGAGGTTTCCAAAACAAATGGAAGTCACCATTCCTCAATGTCAGAAAGCCCATGAAATCCCAATCAGGATAAATTCTTAAAAATTCATACCTAGCTACATCATAGTGAAATTACAGCCAGACAGAAAAGGCAAATTATCTACAAAGGAATAACAATGAAAATGACAGCTGATGTCTGAACATAAGCAATAGAAACAAAAAGACAATGAAATGAAATTTTCAAAATATTAAGGGAAAATAATAGTCAATACAGAATTCCATACCCAGGGAAACTTTAAGATGACAGCAAAATAAAGTCATTTGCAGACAAACAAAAACTGAGTTTCCCACCAATACACCCTCATTAAGAAAAGAACCTCCAAAAGATGTACTTCAGGAAGAAAATTATCTCAAAGGAAGATGTAATAAGAAGGTGAGCAAAGAAAATGATAAATATGAGGGTAAAACAAAATAAACATTAATTGTATAAAATAACAGCATTAATGTCTTATTCATGGAGTTAAAAGTCAAGAAGGAACTAAAATACTAGACGATAATAACATTTATATTTGGGGGTAAGGATTCGTAACTGGAGTTAAAACATTCTAAGGTAATCTTGCATTGTTCAGGAGAAAGAGGTGAGTATTAATTAGAGATTTTGTTAAGTTAAATATGTATGCAAAAATATCCAAATTAACCCCTGAAAGAAAAGAAATAAAATATAGCTTCCAAAGCAGTACAAAAGAGAAAGTAGACCTGAGGAGGGGAATTGGTAAAACAGTTCTAAAACACAGGGTATGAGAAGTAGAGAGTAGAAGGATGGAAAAAGATATACCAAGCAAAAATTAAAATAAAGGAAGGCTAGAGGTATGTATGACAGCAGAAGGAAAGATAGACAATAAAGAGTGAGACTGCATAACTTAGTGAAACCTAGAATGGTCAATGATGGTGACTAAATGCACAAATATAAAAATGTTTTTACTTGTAGAACTAATGAATGTCAACCTTGCAAGGTGTTAAAAAAATGTAATCAATGCAAACAAGAGTTTATAGTTAACAGTAACATTGTAATATGCTTCCACTAAATGTAACAAAGGCAATATACCAAAGCTAAATGTCTATAAGAGGGGGATATAAGGGAGGGGTATGGGATTCTCGGTGGTGGTGGTATTGTCTGACCTTATTATTGTATTGTATTGTATTGTATTTTTATCTTTTATCTTTTCTATTCTTTTTAAAAAAATTTTTTTGAGTAATGTATTTGTTCAAGTGCTGAATGTGGTGATGAATGCACAACTATATGATAATACTGTGAACAACTGATCGTATACCATGGATGATTGTACATATCTCTATAAGATGGCAGGGAAACAAAAATAAACAGAGGGATACAAGTGCTGGAGAAAGCATGGAGAGAGGGATGTACCTATTCACCGTTGGTGGGGAAGTAATGGCACAGCCCATCTGGAGGACAGTGTGGTGGACAGTGGGTGCCATAAGGTCCTGCAACCTCATTACTGGGTATATACATGGAAGAACTGAGAGCAGGGACACAAATGGACATTTGCACACTGGTGTTTATGGTGGCAGTATTCACAATTTGCAATGGATGGAGGTGGCCTAAGGGTACATCGACTAAGAAACAGAATGGTGAACTATGGTGTATGTATACAATAGAACACTGAGCAGCTGCAGGAAGGAATGAAACTGTGAGACATGCAAATAGGTGAATGGATCTTGAGGACAGCATTTTGAGTGAAGTATGCCAGAAATGAAAAGACAAACATAATGCCTCACTAATATGGACTAAATATAATGTGTAAACTCTGAGAATCGAATCTTAGAGTACAGCTTATCAGAGGAATGCTTATCATAATGGTCTCTAGATTGTAAGCTCTTACTGCAGTCACATCTATTCCTGAGTTGTAACAGTTATCTCTAAATTCTGAGATGCTGAGCTCTACGTTTATAACCTAGCCGGTCTCTGGAACTTTGGGTATCTGTGTGACATATGAGACTCAGAGTTCGGCAGCTAGGACTGTCAGTATTACCTCATACAGCAACTGTCAAAAAAGCTGAAAAAGAGTTCAGACTTCAATTAGAGATATGAATGAAGCAGATCTGGTTAGGACTAAGACTAAAAAGGATGATATTGATGGTGTTTTAAAACTTCAACTTCCATGTGAAACCAAGGGAAGAGATGTTTATTCAATACAGGATCCGTATTTTCCATAGCACACTAAATAATTTAACTTGTACAATCAGTTTATTCAAACACCATAATTATGTGGAACTTTGAATAGGAAGGGAGAGCTGGTAGGTTTGTACAGGTTAGTGTGAAATCCTGATATATCCCAAAGTAATTTGGGCAGAGAATAAAAATGTATTTGCAGGGTCCCCCTGAGGAATTGGGGGAAAATAAGGAAATATTAAACTTCCCCATCTGGGAAAATACTAATATTCTCACAAGCATTGAGGACTGCCAAATTAGTAGGCCAAGCCCTTGATCTTAGGACTTGCCCTTATGAAGCTTGTTACTGTAAAGGAGAGGCTGAACCTACTTATAATGGTGCCTAAGAGTCTCCCCCAGAGAACTCTTTCATTGCTCAGACATGGCCTCTCTCTCTAAGCCCACTTGGCAGGTATACTCACTGCCCTCCCCACTTCATGGAACATGAATCCAGGAATATAAATCCCCCTGGCAACATGGGAAATGACTCTCCGGGATGAGGAGTCCCCAGGATGGACCCAGTATCATGGGTTTGAGAAAGTCTTCTTGACCAAAAGAGGGAAGAGAAATGAAAAAAAGTAAAGCTTCAGTGGCTGACATTTCAAAAATAGGTCAAGAGGTCATTCTGGAGGGTATTCTTGTGCACTATATAGATATTCCTTTGTAGTTTTTAGTGTATTGGAATAGTCAGAAGGAAATATCTGAAACTGTAGAACTGCAACCCAGTAGCCTTGATTCTTGAAGACGACTGTGTAACTATGTAGCTTACAAGGTGTGACTGTGTGATCATGAAAACATTGTGGCTCACACTCTCTTTATCCAGAGTATAGATAGATAAGTAGAAAAATGGGGACAAAAATTAAATGAAAAATAGGGTGGGACTGGAGGGACGGAATGGAATGCTTTGGGTGTTCTTTTTTACTTTTATTTTTATACTTATTTCTATTTTTTTTCTTTTGGAGTAATGAAAATGTTCCAAAAAGTGATTGTGGTGATGAATGCACAACTATATGATAGTACTGTGAACAACTGACTGTACACTGTGGATGACTATGGTATGTGAATATATCTCAATAAAACTGAATTTAAAAAAATTAATGTAAAGAAAACTGGTAAAGCTATATTAATTTTAGAGGAAACACACTTTAAGACAAAAACATCATTGCAAATAAACAGAGTCATGGAAGTGATGTCATGAAATTCAAGTAACAAGGAAAAAAAATATTTCTAAATCACCTAATAAGATACTGTTCTAGTTTGCTAATGCTGCCAGAATGCAATACACCAGAAATGGATTGGCTTTTATAAAAGTTACACAGTTACAGTCCCAAGGCCATAAAGTGTCCAACGTAACACATTAGCAATTGGATACCTTCACTGGAGGATGGCCGATGGCGTCCAGAAAACCTCTGTTAGCTGAGGAGGCACATGGCTGGCGTCTGTGTTCTGATTTCAAAACAGCTTTCTCCCAGGATGTTCCTCCCTAGGCTTCAGCTTCTCTTCAGAATGTCACTCTCAGTTCCTCTTGGGGCATTTGTCCTCTCCTAGCTTCTCTGGAGCAAAAGTCTGCTTTCAAAGGCCGTCTCCAACATGTCTCTGTAAGCTGAAGCTCCTCTCTCTGTTCCTGTGCATTCTTCAAAGTGTCCCTCTAGGCTGTAGAAAGCTCCCTCCTTCTGTCTGAGCTTATATAGTGCCCCAGTGATTTAATTCAGACCCACCCTGAATGGGTGGGGCAATACCTCCATGGAAATTATCTTGTCCACAGTTGAATGAATCACGTCTCCATGGAAACACCCAAAGGATTCCAAAATCTAATCAACACTAATATGTCTGCCCACAGAAGACTGCATCAAAGATAATGGCGTTTTGGGAGACATAATATATCAAACTGGCACAGATACCTTTGAAATACACAAAACAAAGTTTGACAACATTACAAGGAGAAATTACAACTCTCCTTAATTGGTAGATTAATTAGGCAAAAATCAATAATAATAGTAAAAATCTGTACCAAAACAATAATATTAACTTAATGGATATATGCAGAATATTAAATTGGAGAATACAGATTCTTTTCAAGCACACCCAGAACATTTACAAAAATTGATCATATACTAGGCAAAGTCTCAACAAATTTCAAAGAATTAGTTGTAGACAAGCAGATTCTCTTTCTACCATGCAATTAAATTTTAATTAAATTTTAAATTTAAAATATCAAAAACATAATTTTTTAAGTCTAAGTATTTAAAAATGTTAAAATATACTTCTAAATAGACTCACGAGTCAAGGCAGAAATCATAATGGAAATTAGAAAATATTATATATTGGGTGGTGCTTGAAAGGAAAT
Organism: Choloepus didactylus; assembly: GCF_015220235.1. NCBI lineage: Eukaryota > Metazoa > Chordata > Mammalia > Pilosa > Megalonychidae > Choloepus > Choloepus didactylus. The sequence continues at coordinate 182,485,366 of NC_051308.1, forward strand.
TTATACACTTAAGATTGTAAGAAAAGGAGACTGAAAACTAATGAACTAAAGCATCCAATTTAAGCTGTTAAAAAAAGAATCTAAACCTATGTGCTGGTTTGGATGTACTATATCCCCCAAAATGCCATTATCTTTGATGCAATCTTGTGGGGGCAGGCTTATTAGTATTGATTAGGTTGATCTATTGGTTCAATGTTTCCATGGAGATGTGACTCAATTAACTCTGGGCAAGAACTTTCATTGGATTATTTCCATGGAGGTGTTGCCCCACCCATTCAGGGTGGGTCTTTATTGGATCACTGGAGTACTTTAAAGAGTCCCAGAGGCCCAGATGCAGAGCAGCTAAGAGTGACATTTTAGAGGAGCTGCAGCTTACAGACATTTTGGAGAAGGCCTTCAAAGCAGACTTTTGCTCCAGAGAAACTGGAGATTACAGAGACATCAAACACCCAAAGAGCAATATTGTGAAGAATGCACAGGAGCTGAGAGAAGAGCTGGAACACAACCCAGGATCAGCAGAGGCCAGCCAGGTGCCTTCCCAGCTAACAGAGGTTTCTGGATGCCCTTGGCCATCCTTTAGTGAAGGTACCCTATTATTGGACACTTTATGGCCTTAAGACTGTAATTGTGAACCAGATAAACCCCCTTTATAAAATCCAATCCATTTCTGGTATTTTGCATAATGGCAGCATTAGCAAACCAGAACAACCTACTATTGAAAATACTAATAAAATTAATAAGACTCTAATAATATTTTTTTAAATGACACATAAATAAGCTATAAAAAATTTAAAAGGGACCATAGCTATTAACACAGCAGAGATTTAAAAAATAAGAAAAGCATGAATAATTTTATTACAAACTTTAAAACTTGGGTGAAATGAATAAATTCCTAGAAAAATATACATTACGAAAACAATTCAAGAAGAAATAGAAAGCCTAAATCATCCTATAACCATTAAAGAAATTAAATCACTAATTAAATATTTTCCCACAAAGAAAATAGTGGGCCCATCTTAATTTCACCAGTGAGTTCTACCAAGTATTTAAAAAACAAATAATTTCAAAGTTAGAACAAATAATTTCAAAGTTACATACTATTCTAGATGATACAAAGAGAGGGAATCCTCCCTAATTCATTTTATGAGGCTATCATAACCTTAATATCAAGCCTGACAAAGGCATTTTAAGAAAAGAAAATTGCACACCAACCTCACTCATGAACATAAATAACAAAATCTTAAATAAAATATTAATAAGCAAAATCTAGCAATGTATACTTTAAAAAAAAAGATAATACATCACAAACAAGGAAAGTTTATTCCAGGAATGCAAGGCTGTTTCAAATCTTTTTAATGCAAGGCTAGAAAATCTTTTAATATAATTTATAATAGCAGATTAAAGAAAAAAACATTCTCAATGTTGAGTTAAAATAAAAGTTAGAAACAAGACAAGCATGCCTACTACCATTATTCAACCCTGCAATGAAGGTCCTAGGAATAAAAATTCAAGAAAAAGAAATAAAAGACATAAGCAGTAGAAAGGAAGAACTAAAACTGTCTTCATTCATATATCATTTGGTTTTTTACACAGAAAAAAAAATTATACAAATTATTAGAATTAATAAGAGGTCAGAAAATTTGCCAAATATGAAAATCAGTGTAAGTCAATTGCACAAAAAAAGTCAATTCATTTTTATATTTCAGCAACAAACATTTAGGAAAGCAAAAGCAAGATATATTGAGTGAAACCAGCGAGACACAAAAGGACAAATATTATATGATCTCACTGATATGAAATAATTAAAATAAGCAAATTTAGAGAGTCAGAATCTAGAATATAGGTTACCAAGGGATGGGGTGGGTGTAGGAAACAGAGAATTAATGATTAAAATGTGCAGTTTCTACCTGGGATGATGAAAAAGTTATGGTAATGTATCATGGTAATGGTAGCACAACATGGCAAACACATTAACAGCACTGAATTCTACATTTGAATGTGGTTAAAAAGGAAATTTTTAGGCTGTATATATGTTACTAGAAAAAAATTTTTAAAAATTCAAAAGTTTAACATTACAAGTGTCATGAAGGATGTGGAGCAACAGGAGCCACTGCCTCTATACTAGAAAGGCTTGGAATAAAGTCTGTTATAAGAATTGGGCCAGATGCTTTCTGGCTCATCTCTTGCACTTGCTTTGCTCTAGATCTGAGGTGGAATGTGAGCTTAGAGAGAACTGGGCAAAGTAGGCCTGCCTGCTTTGGTTCTAAACCAAGAAAAGAGGAGTTCTGCACTTGGTCCAGCCTAGCCCATGGGAAAGTTGCATTGGCGTATGGAGCCAGAGCCTAACTAGCAATCAAGTGTGACTGCTGAAGATGGATTTATGTGTTCCTGTGCCCCCTTTGCCAAACACCACCTCTAAAACTCAATCCTTTTTATATGATTAAAATGCACCCAAGTCTTAGCATATCCAAAATAGAACTAATTATCTTTCCCACTGAGTCTGCTCTACCTTTCAGTTTTCAGTCTCAGTATCTCTGAACTAAAAACCAGAAGCATTCTCAAACTCCTCCTTCTTGTTTATCATTACATAAAATCATTCATTAAATTTTGCTGATTTTAATTCAATTGTGGCTCTCAAACTTAGCCACTTAGCCGGCCCTCATCATCCCTTGCCTACACCATTGCAACCAGCTAGGTGCAATGGCATTTCAGATAAATCTTATTCATAAACTTACCTATGGCCCTTGCACACAGATGCTGCCAGTGTGGTCTATGCCATCATTCTATACTAAACTGCATGCTGCCTCTACAGTTGTCTTCTTCAAAAACAAATCTGATCATGTGACCGCTCTGCTTAAAAATCTCCACTGTCCAAAGGATAAAATCTTCACATTTGTTTGGCTCACAGTTTGGTCCCAATTCATTTCTAATGCCTTATCTCCTACCACTCCATCTTACCATGCACCCTGTATTCCAGACACACATCCTCATTGTTCCTCAAAGAACAACTCTCAGCCTTTATTCATGCTGTTCCAACTTACTGGAATTTCTCTCCTCAACCATTTTTTCAGCTTAGTATAATCATCTTTTACCTTTCAAAACAAACTTAAATGCTTTATTCTAACCCTCCTCATCTGAAACCTAAATCCTCCCTTACGTTCCCAGTCTAGTTTGTTCAGACCACACTATACTTCAGTGTAGTATATATTTACATTATCTGCCCTACGCACTAGACTCTGAACTTCTCTAAAGAAGATAACCTTTATTATCTATGGTCACCCTAAAGACCAACACAGTGCCTGCTGCACAGCAGATACTCAATAAATATTTGGGGGTTAAATGATCTGATGTGAGGATCAAATGAGAAAATAGCTATGAACCATAAATGTGGTTATATTTCTACACTATTAAAAAGAAAACACAATTCATAAATATCAACTCAATCCTCACAACAACCCTCTTAAAATATGTATTCATATCCCCATTTTGTAGAAGAGGTACCTGAGGCTCAAGGAAATTAAGTAACTTCCCCAAGATCAAGTGGCTAACAGGTAATAGAACTAAGATTTGAATCCAAGTCTACTGCTGCTTTCAAGTGATTTTACTTCCTCAATATTCCTTGAAGTCATGTCTCCATCTTATAACTACCTTAGTTCAGGCCCTCTTTTTTCTCAGAAGCCACAGAGCAGAGTCATAAAAGCACTTACTTTGGAATCAAATACAACCGTATTGAATTGCAGTTGCCATTTATTGGCTGACTCTTTTTCAATTTGTAATTTAGAGATATTACCTATCTTTGATGGCTATGGTATTAAAGAAAATACTCAGTGTCCAGCATATAGCAATTACTCAAAAAAACAACAGCTCTTACCTCTATTCTATTATAGTCTCCTTATTGGTTGCTTTACCTCCAACCTCTTTTTCCTAAAATCCTTTTTCACTACCATAAAAGTTATTTTTCTAAAACACAAATAACAATTTGCCTAGCTAACTGTATAACCAAATTTCTAACCACACTCTTCTTTTTGTTCTTCTTTTTATGCTACTCCAACAACTATATATTTATAATACATATCTATCCATATATTGTGTACATTATATATTTATGTACATATGCATATTTATATACATACTAATACATATATTGTACATACATATTATATATACTCACATATAATACAATACTTTCTAATGCCACCATATCTTTGCACATGTTCTTGCTGTCTAGAATACCTTTCCCATTTCATTTGTTTACCAAATTCTGACTCATCCAAATTCTGACTAATTCAAACATAAACTCAAACATCACCTCTTCTGAAAAGCTTCCCTAATGTGTCCTGTTCGTTCACTTCTCTATGTCTTCTTGTGCCTCACTGTCTTAATTTGTCAGGGATGCCATAACAAATGCCACAGACTTAATTTTGCAGAATTTATTGCCTCACAGTTTTGGAAGCTAAAAGTCTAAAATCAAGGTATTGACAGGCCACACTTTCTCTGATGTCTGTGGCATTCTGGTGGTGACTTGCTGGCAATCCTCCATCACATGGTGATCTGTCTCCTTTCTCCTCCTCATTCCTACATTTCCAAATTTCCTTTGCTTGTAAGGACTTCAGTCATTTGGATTAAGGCCCATCCTGATTTAGTTAGGCCTCATCTAATAGGATCTTCAAAGATCCCAGTTACAAATAAGTTTACACCCACAGCACATTAGGTTAAGACTTGAACATGTCCTTTGTCAGGGACATACCACAAAGCCCATGCTTCTATTTAGCTCTTATACATGTTCTTTTATTAGAATTGGATGTTTACATGTATTTTCTCAATCTCACCAATAAAGCCTAAAATGCTCTGTTCCAGTCAGAAAACAGTAAACAATTATTTTAAAAAAAAAAATTCAGAGGAATATTTATCGATCATTTAAACAGGAAAATATACTACCTGAATAAGAATTAAGAGAAACTGTCCACCGTATCGTTAGTCCTAGTAAGACCACTACTGTCATCAAGTACCATTTCTCCATAGTCCTTCAAATTTAGGTAGGAAAAAAGCAGGACCAGTGCAAGAGGATTTTAATGATGCGTTGTTTCCAGTCAAAGCTGACTTTTATGTCTACAAAGAAGTAGCCTGGAAAAAAAAAAGATACCAAGATTTAGTTGAGCCCAGTACCTATAAGAGTGAATTCATTAAACCAAGTAGAAAAATAAAGAATGGGGGCAGAGGGCCTTCACGGGAGGAGGAATGGAGTAGGAAGAAACAGAAGGAGAGGTTTTCAGTTACTTATTCCCTAATCCTCTATTTGGCAAATAGGTTGCTCCCTGTTAAATGGGACTCAATATGATTAAAGATGTAGTAAGGATTTGCACTCACAAGGGATTATTTCTGAGTTAAGAAAAACAATAGAGATATGTAGACAGTAGAACAGTCAGTGTTATCTGGAACATGTTCACCTACAGGTAGGCAGAATTGTAATACAACACTGTTTCCTGCCAAGACATTGCATTTGAATTTTTTATACAAATGCTAATTCCTAGGCTTAAAAATATAGCTTAACTGGTATTAAATCCAGGAAATGTAAATCACTAATGTGTCCAAGTTAAATCAATTATCCAGTTCCAGATAATCATGTTTAAATATTTCCCTAGGAAATTTAAATTAAAATTAGACTACCAATAACACTTAATATTCATAATGAGTTTATAATGAATTTAATACTTATAACTAATAGCATGCTGATCAAGTTTACTAACAGCACAATAGTGGGAGGGATGGCTGACAGATGAAAGAATAAGAATCCAAAAAGATTTTTTGGACAGCACCTATGGATGGACAAAATCTAACTCCAGAAATCATGACAGATAAGTCCAAAGTCTTGCTATTAACTATATATATAAAACCAACAAAAATCAAATTGCATGAATATTGAATAAGAAGTAATAGATAACTGAAGATAATTATCAGTTCTGTATGGACCCAGAAGTGACGACCAATGTCACAGGTGTGTCAATTAAATATTAGAGCTGTCCAAAAATGAAATGAGCTTCCTATGAAAGAAATGAGTTCCTCTTGTAGAGGTTCAAACAGAAGCTGACAGGATATTCCTTGACAGGAGTATTTTTTGAGCATTAGAATAGAAGAGTAATTTCTAAAATATCTCTTAAACCTTATTTTGCAAGAAAATTACATGTCTGAATTAATATAAATCCTCACAATACAAAAAAGGATTTGGCTTCCCTCATGTTAATACGCTTCCCCCTAATTCCCAATGACTGTCCAGTATTGCCACTTTTGTAGCGCTTCTCGGATGAGTAAATGGATAAACCTTGCCTTCTTCTACAACTGGCTCATGCTAGAAGCTGAAAGACATCAGGTCACATCTCTTCCTTACATCTATTACACTTAGAATAAAATCCAAATACCCCAGCCTAAGACTTTCCATGATCTGATCCCTGCCTGCCTCATCTCCTCCCACTTTCCCACAAGGCCTTCTCTCTCTTCCTAGAACTTGTCAAATTATTCACACCTCTGTGCCTTTCCACTGGTGTCTCCCCTGCTTGGAATGCTCTTAACCCAGCTCTTCCCTTCACTGGCTAATTTCTTGTCATTCATATCTTATCTCAAGTCACCTCCTCAGAGAGGTCATCCCTGACCACCCTACCTGAAGTTTCCTCTTCTTACTGCCTGTACCATTACTCTATTTAATTTTCTTCCTAATATGTATCATTTTCAGAAATTACATTTCCACACAACATGGAATAAAAAATACATATGGTTCATCAATTATGATAAGCAAAACTAATTTATGTTGTCAGAAATCAGGAAAGAGTTATCTTTGAGGTAGGAAGAGCGGATGTAATTGGGAGAGGTCTCCAGGGAGGTTTTCTGAGATGCTCTGAATGTTGTTTCTTGATTTGAGCAGTGGTTAAAATCTTACTTTGTGATAAATCAACAAGTTACAATTTTTGATTTATGTACAGTATTTTCTATATATATGTCAATACTTCAATAAAAGATATAAAAGTTAAATATGTTTGTAAACTAAAATATAAGCTCCATGAGACAAGGATCCTGTCTTATTGCTCTGTTCCCGCACTTAGACCAATGTTTGGCAGAAAGCAGATACCTATGAAGTTCTGCTGACTGGAGAGCGTGTGTGTGTGTGTGTGTGTGTGTGTGTGTGTGTGTGCGTGCGCAGGACAGACTGGAGTGGGGGTGGGGGCTAACTTTACTGAGTTCCGTGTGATTAAAGATACTATGTGAGACTCTTTTAAGAATCTTGTAACCGATCTCTTCTCCTTAAACAATAAAAAAGATTCTTTATTCTTTTTCCACCTGTAAATAACAGTAACTTTCTAACCTATTAACACAGCACGAAGTTGCCATGCAAGCAATAAAGAAGCTTTTCATCCTACTTGGTCTTGAGGGTGCATCTCGACAAAAGAAAAAGTCCACCTTCCGCTATCCGTAGCCCAACGCGTTCCTTTGAGTATGGGAGGTCCTTTCCCCAGTGAGCACGACACTGGGAGTGCAGCTATCCGCAGTGAGCCTAGCAGTCAACGGGGGTCCCTCCTGTGGTTTTCTCCCTCCCGTTCTCCAGAGGGCCAGCTCCTCAGGACCTGCGGTACAAGGGCTCCAGGACTGCTCCAGCCAAAGGGTCCTAGCACCGTTACCGAATCCCCTCATCCGACCCATAAGCGACCGTGCAGGTTGAGCTACGGAGGCCTCGCGTCCCGTCCCGGTAAGCGGAGCAGAGCCGTTAGCCAAGTCGCCAGCTCCGCTCCGAAACGAGCAGCCCCTAAGGGTCGCGAACCCCTAATCCCTCCCCACACTGGCCTGGCGTTCCGGAACACGGAAAAACCGGCCTCTTACCCAGCCGACAGCAGGCTGTTAGGATTCGCGCCTGCAGCGGGTCTCAAGGAAGCGCCTGCGCGCCGGCGTACCCCTCCCACCTTCCGCTTCCGCGGGCTCACGCACTGCGCGTGCGCCCGCCGCGGGAGCGAGCCCGCAAAGCCTCGAGGGTGGGGCTAGGAAGCTGGGCGTGGAGGGGTGGCTGACTTAGGAGGCGGAGTAAAGGCAGCTGGAACACGAGAGGCGTTTGGTCTCGGGTTAGACTAGGGGCAGGTGGAAAGCCCCTTGCTCCTTTTTCCAGGGAGCCTGGCCAAGGCGTGAGCGGCTGCTTAAGTCCACACATTCCTGTCAGGGGCTTACCCTGGCTCGCTTCTCAGCGTGGAGAACCCTTGGCTAACCCTCACCACCACCGGGCAATAAGTCTTTCTCTTGATCTGTGCCCTTAAGAAGCCAGAAAGGCAACCTATTTCACTTTGTTCGAGCTACAGGCCAGCAGAGAAGACGTTATTAAGGCTGGGAGGTCATTTCATGCAAAAGTCGTTATTGGCGCCGAACCATTTTCGAGAATCTGGGATATGCAGAACAGCCTTGGCTTAGAGAAGCCAATAGAATGGTAGTAGGGATCTAAACAAAGGAATGGATCAAGCTAAAATTGTGATAACTGAAAAGTACAGAACATTTTCCTCCAATTTGGATGGTGAGTGATGAGGATGGAATAATGCGGAGAGCCTTGAATATCAGGATGTGGTGTTTGGAATTTATTCCATGATCAGTGAGGAGCCACTAGATAACCTTTAGCAGGGAGTGAGGTGTACGGTACAGTGTGCGAGGAAATTTAAAATGGCGATAATGGATAAAATGAATTGGAGGGAGAAGTAAAAATCACAGTAGACAATGCATGATTAGACAACGGCCTGGACTGAGATGGCTGTAGTGGAACTGGAAAGGAAGGGATCACTGCAAGTAGAACAATGTACAGGTCTCAGTAACAGACTAGATATGTGGAAGAACAAAACAAAGGAGAGGGAAGAATCAAGGATGATTTGCAAGATTTCAAGTCTGAATTACTAAGAAAACCAATAGATCTTGGGAATCCTGGGGGAAAGCTGGCTTGGAGGGAGAGATAATGAATTGTATTGAATTTGAGGTGACATCAGGACAACAATGTAGAAATATTCAAGCATCAGTTATGAATCTGATAACAGGAAAGAAATTGAGGCTGAAGATATAGAAAGTCTTTCATTTAGTTGAAGAATAAAGGAGACAGTATAGAGGACAAATAGACAACCATACTTGGAGTAAACACATATTTAAGGCCAAGAGAATGAAAGTGAGCTGATGAAGGATACATCATATTGTTACAAAGTTAAGAGATAAATCCAGTACAGTGCAGGATCATGAATGATAAGTACCTTGTAAACTGAACTTGTCTTATATTTATCTTTTTTTTTTTTTTTTTGAGTCTAAGGCTTCGTCATTTGTAAGAAGTACCATTAAGTACCACTAAGAAAGAAAAAAAGTTACCATTTACACTGGTAATGATTATAAAATACATACAATTTTCAGAGATATTAATAAGTGAAGAATATATACATCTTAAAATGATGAAAGTTAGCATCAATCTCTCCATCCTGCCTCCCAACCCAGTAGCTTCTGACATAGTATTTACCAAAAAGTTGGTGCTCAAAAATGTTCATTGAATAAATAAATAATATAAGGAATTTCATAGTGGAACTGCCTTACCACTACTATCTACTTATCTTCTCCTGCTATTTCCCTCCAGGAGATACTTTCACCACTAAATGTCTGGTGCCTATACAAAAAAGATACTCAGTAAGTGCATTTTGAATGATAGCATTTACGATAAGCAAAAAGGATAAGCCAATGCCAAAACTGTAGAGCAGATCAAGTTTAGATAGAGTATAGGATAGTGGTTAAGAACTAGTGTCTGGCTCTGGAGACAAACAGATCTAGATTTAAATCCTAGTTCTGCCACTCTCTAGCTGTATGACCTTGGAAAAGTCCCTTAGTGTCTCCATGACATAATTATTTCACCTACAATAAAAGAGGTAATAGTACCATCTTCTTTGAGTTGTAATGAGGGTAAAGTGAAATCATGCATGTAACACTTTGAGCACATTGCCTGGCATATAGTAAGCAATCAGTAAATAATAATTATAAATAAACAAATAACTCCATAAATAACTATTGTAATTTATCTTTAGTATGTTTGCCTTTTTGATAGCTTTTTACTCTCTTTGTAGTACCACTTTTTCCCTACCATGTAACAGCCCATACACACACATATTTACACTACCACACTGACTTTCCTGCCTGAAAATTTTCTCTGAAACCAATTTACACTAATATGTAATTCTTCTCAAGAATTTTTGCATTTTAAAGGAAGATGACCTGAAAGGAGTAATAGTAATCTCAAAAGTCAGTTAAATTAGTAAGTGGTTTCTTCAATTATCTACTGCCATGTAACAAATTAGTCTAAAACTTGGCTTAAATAAACAACCATTTTGTTTGTTCACTCTTCTGTGGATAAAGAATTCAGTCAGGGCTCAGCTGGGTAGTTCTTCTATTCCATTTGCATTGGCTGGGGTCACTCATGGAGCTATATTCAGCTGGGAGATCAGCTGAGGCTGGAGCATCCATTTTAGCTTCAGATTTTTTTTTCCCAAAAGGCCTCTCTCTAGTAGGGTAAGTGAACTTACATGGTAGCTTGCCTTCCAGAGGGAGCATTTCAAGTGGCAAAGGAAAAAGCTGCGGATCTCTTAAGCCAAAGCCTTGGAAGTTAAACAGCATCATTCCTTTACATTCTGTTGGTCAAGTCACAGAGCTAGCCTACATTCAAGGGAAAAGGAAATAGATTCCACCTCTCAAACTGTCACAAGGAATTTGTGGCCATCATTTTTTTCTCCCAAAATGTTATAATAATTTTTAAACATACAGAAAAGTTGGTAGAATTGTACAGTGAACACCCATATATCTACCACTAGATTCTTCAATTCCTAACATTTTGCTCTGTTTGCTTTACCAATATCTATTAACTATCCATCTATCCATCCATCAACCGTCTTATTTTTTATGCATCTCAAAGTAAGTTGCAGACACCAATACACTTAAGCATGTGTGTGTGTCTGTGTGTATGTAAAGGTTATACTTATATGCTGTGAAATGCACAAATCTGTTGAACATGTTTTTGTATTTTGCTTTTTCTCCTTCTACTTAACATTTGGAGACTTTTCCATTTCCTTCCTAGGTGGTGTCTACCTTCTTTTAACTTCTTTTTTCAATAATTTCAAACTTATAGGACAGTTGTAAAAATAAAACAAAACCCATACAGAGAACTCCAACGTACCCCCTTCCCCAGATACCCAGATCCACCAATTTTTACATTTTACTACATTGTCGTATCATTCTATCTGTCTGCCTATCCATCTGTCTGTCTCTCTATATGTCTATCTGTTTATGTGTCAATTTCCTAAACATCAGAGAGTAGGTTGTATAAATCATGCTCCTTGAATGCTTAATTCTTCCATGTCCATTTCCTAAGAACAAGGATTTTCAGTTATGTAATTTCAAGTACAGTTTTCAAGTTCAAGAGATTTCACATTGATATAAAGTTTTCAGTCTTTATTCCAATAGATATTTTTCATATGTCCCAATAATGTCCTTTTTTTCCTCCATTATTAGATCCAGTCCAGGATCACATATTGCATTTCATTGCCATTATCTCTTCAGTCACTCCTTTAATTTTTTAATTGTGAAAACATATATAGAACATAAACTTTCTAATCTCATCCACTTTCAAGTATACCAGTCAGTGGTGTCAATCACATTAACAATGTTGTGCTACCATCACCACCATCCATTACCAGAACTTTCCCATCACCCTAAATAGAAACCCTACTCCAATTACATATCAATTCTCTATTCCTTCTCCCCCTGCCCCAATAGTCTGTACTTTCCTTTCTTTCTTTCTGAATTTGCATTTTCTAGCTATTTTGTATGAGAATAATCATGCAATATCTGTCCCTTTGTGTCTGACCTATTTCACTAAACATGATGTTGTGAAGATTCATCCGTGTTGTAGCATGTATCAGAACCTCATTCCTCTTTAAAACTGAGTCATGTTCCATTGTATGTGTATACCACATTTTGTTTGTTCATTCATTTGTTGATAGACATTTGGTTTGCTTGCACCTTTTGGCTATTATGAATAATACTGCTATGAACACTGAGGTATAGACATTTTTCCAAATTCCTGCTTTCAATTCTTTTGAATATAACCCTAGGAGTGGGATTGCCAGGTCATATGTGTATCTTCTTTGGAAAAATATCTATTCGAGTCTTTTGCACATTTTTTTATTAGGTTGTTTGTCTTTTTGTTGTTGAGTTGTGGGAGTTCTTTATATATTCTGGATAACAAACCCTTATCAGATATATGGTGTTCTAGTTTGCTAATGCTGCTGGAATGCAAAACACTGGAAATGGATTGGCTTTTATAAAAGGGGGTTTCTTTAGTTACGCAGTTATAGTCTTAAGGCCATAAAGTGTTCACTAACAAAGGTTACCTTCACTGGAGAAAGGCCATTGGCATCCAAAAAACCTCTGTTAGCTGAGAAGGCACATGGCTGGCGTCTGCTGGCTCCCAGGTTGTGTTTCAAAGTGGCATTCTTCAAAATGCCTGCATCAGCTTCCAACGGCCATCTTCAAAATGTCTGTCTCAGCTCCAGCTACCCATGAGCTCCTTCTGTCTGAGCTTATATAGTGCTCCAGTAAACTAAACAAGGCCCACGCTGAATGGGTGGGGCCACACCTCCATGGAAATTATACTATCAGAGTTATCACCTACAGTTGGGTGGGTCACATCTCCATGGACACTGAAACAATGGGTTCTAACCCAATCCACACTAATACATCTGCTCCACAAGAATGCATTAAAGAATATTGCTTTTTCTGCAGGACATAATATATACAAACCAGCACATATGGTTTCCAAATATTTTCTCCAATTATGTTGGTTGTCTTTTCACTTTCTTGACAATAAAATTTTTAATTTAGATGAAGTCCAATTTATGTACTTTATCTTTTGTTGCTTGTGCATTCAATGTAAAGCCTAAGAACCCATTGCTTGATACAAGGTCCTGAAAATATTTCCCTGTGTTGTCTTCTAAGAGTTTTATAGTTTTAGCTTTTATATTTATGTTGTTGATACATTTTCAGTTAATTTTTGTATGTAGTGTGAGGTAGGGTCCACTTTCATTCTTTTACATGTGGATATCCAATTTTCCCAGCACCATTTGTTGAAGAGACTATTCTTTTTCCATTGAGTGGGCTTGACTTCCTTGTCAAAAAATCAATTGGCCAATAGATCTGTGGGTTCATTTCTATGCTCTCAATTCCATCTCTTTGGTCTATATGTCTGCCCTTGTGCCAATACTGTTTTGATTACAGTAGCTTTGTAATAAGTTTCAAAATCAGGAAGAGTGAATCCTCCAAATTTGTTATCTTTCAAGATGGTTTGGCTATTTGGGGTCACTTGTCCTTCCATATTAATTTTTTTTTTTTTTTTTTTTTTTTTGGCTTTTATAAATGGGTTTATTTGGTTACACAGTTACAGTCTTTTTTTTTTTATTATTAAATTCAGTTTTATTGAAATACATTCACACACCATACAATCATCCATGATATACAATCCACTGTCCACAGTATGATAACATAGTTATGCGTTCATCACCACAATCTATCTCTGAACATTTTCCTTACATCAGAAAGAACCAGAACAAGAATAAAAAATAAAAGTGAAAAAAAACACTGAAATCATCCCCCCATCCCACCCCATTTGTCCTTTAGTTTTTTTTTTTTTTTTATCATCATTTTATTGAGATATATTCACATACCACGCAGTCATACAAAACAAATTGTACTTTCGATTGTTTACAGTACCATTACATAGTTGTACATTCATCACCTAAATCAATCCCTGACACCTTCATTAGCACACACACAAAAATAACAAGAATAATAATTAGAGTGAAAAAGAGCAATTGAAGTGAAACAGAACACTGGGTACCTTTGTCTGTTTGTTTGCTTCCCCTACTTTTCTACACATCCATCCATAAACTAGACAAAGTGGAGTTTGGTCCTTATGGCATTCCCAATCCCACTGTCACCCCTCATAAGCTACATTTTTATACAACTGTCTTCGAGATTCATGGGTTCTGGGTTGTAGTTTAATAGTTTCAGGTATCCACCACCAGCTACCCCAATTCTTTAGAACCTAAAAAAGGTTGTCTAAAGTGTGCGTAAGAGTGCCCACCAGAGTGATCTCTCGGCTCGTTTTGGAATCTCTCTGCCACTGAAGCTTATTTCATTTCCTTTCACATCCCCCTTTTGGTCAAGAAGATGTTCTCCATCCCACGATGCCGGGTCTACATTCCTCCCCGGGAGTCATATTCCACGTTGCCAGGGAGATTCACTTCCCTGGGTGTCTGATCCCACGTAGGGGGGAGGGCAGTGATTTCACCTTTCAAGTTGGCTTAGCCAGAGAGAGAGGGCCACATCTGAGCAACAAAGAGGCATTCAGGAGGAGACTCTTAGGCACAAATACAGGGAGGCCTAGCCTCTCCTTTGCAGCAACCGTCTTCCCAAGGGTAAAACTTATGGTAGAGGGCTCAGCCCATCAAACCACCAGTCCCCTATGTCTGTGGTCATGTTAGCAACCATGGAGGTGGGGTAGAATACCCCTGCATTCTCCACAGGCTCCTCAAGGGGGCACTACATCTTTTTTTTTTTTTTTCCTTGTTTGTCTTTTTTCTTTTTTTTTTTTTTTAACTTTCCCTTCTTTTTTAAATCAACTGTATGAAAAAAAAAAAGTTAAAAAGAAAACAAACGTACAATAAAAGAACATTTCAAAGAGACCATAACAAGGGAGTAAGAAAAAGACAACTAACCTAAGATAACTGCTTAACTTCCAACATGTTCCTACTTTACCCCAAGAAAGTTACATAATATAGCAACATTTCAGTGAACTTGTTCCTACTACATCCATCAGAAATTAACAGACCATAGTCATTTCTGGGCATCCCCAGAACGTTAAATAGCTTATCTGTTCTTCTTGGATTATTGTTCCCCCTTCCTTAATTGCTCTCTACTGCTAGTTCCCCTACATTCTACATTATAAACCATTTGTTTTACATTTTTCAAAGTTCACATTAGTGGTAGCATATAATATTTCTCTTTTTGTGCCTGGCTTATTTCGCTCAGCATTATGTCTTCAAGGTTCATCCATGTTGTCATATGTTTCACCAGATCGTTCCTTCTTACTGCCGCGTAGTATTCCATCGTGTGTATATACCACATTTTATTTATCCACTCATCTGTTGAAGGACATTTGGGTTGTTTCCATCTCTTGGCAGTTGTGAATAATGCTGCTATGAACATTGGCGTGCAGATATCTGTTCGTGTCACTGCTTTCCGATCTTCCGGGTATATACCGAGAAGTGCAATCGCTGGATCGAATGGTAGCTCTATATCTAGTTTTCTAAGGAACTGCCAGACTGACTTCCAGAGTGGCTGAACCATTATACAGTCCCACCAACAATGAATAAGAGTTCCAATTTCTCCACATCCCCTCCAGCATTTGTAGTTTCCTGTTTGTTTAATGGCAGCCATTCTAACCGGTGTTAGATGGTATCTCATTGTGGTCTTAATTTGCATCTCTCTAATAGCTAGTGAAGCTGAACATTTTTTCATGTGTTTCTTGGCCATGTGTATTTCCTCTTCAGAGAACTGTCTTTTCATATCTTTTGCCCATTTTATAATTGGGCTGTCTGTACTATTGTCATTGAGTTGTAGGATTTCTTTGTATATGCAAGATATCAGTCTTTTGTCAGATACATGGTTTCCAAAATTTTTTCCCATTGAGTTGGCTGCCTCTTTACCTTTTTGAGAAATTCCTTTGAGGTGCAGAAACTTCTAAGCTTGAGGAGTTCCCATTTATCTATTTTCTCTTTTGTTGCTTGTGCTTTGGGTGTAAAGTCTAGGAAGTGGCCTCCTAATACAAGGTCTTGAAGATGTTTTCCTACATTATCTTCTAGGAGTTTTATGGTACTTTCTTTTATATTGAGATCTTTGGTCCATTTTGAGTTAATTTTTGTGTAGGGGGTGAGGTAGGGGTCCTCTTTCATTCTTTTGGATATGGATATCCAACTCTCCCAGCCCCATTTGTTGAAAAGACCATTATGGCTCAGTTCGGTGACTTTGGGGGCCTTATCAAAGATCAGTCGGCCATAGATCTGAGGGTCTATCTCTGAATTCTCAATTCGATTCCATTGATCTATACGTCTATCTTTGTGCCAGTACCATGCTGTTTTGGCAACTGTGGCTTTATAATAAGCTTCAAAGTCAGGGAGTGTAAGTCCTCCCACTTCGTTTTTCTTTTTTTAGAGTGTCTTTAGCAATTCGAGGCATCTTCCCTTTCCAAATAAATTTGATAACTAGCTTTTCCAAGTCTGCAAAGTAGGTTGTTGGAATTTTGATTGGGATTGCATTGAATCTGTAGATGAGTTTGGGTAGAATTGACATCTTAATGACATTTAGCCTTCCTATCCATGAACATGGAATATTTTTCCATCTTTTAAGGTCCCCTTCTATTTCTTTTAGTAGAGTTATGTAGTTTTCTTTGTATAGGTCTTTTACATCTTTGGTTAAGTTTATTCCTAGGTACTTGATTTTTTTAGTTGCTATTGAAAATGGTATCTTTTTCTTGAGTGTCTCTTCAGTTTGTTCATTTCTAGCATATAGAAACATTACTGACTTATGTGCATTAATCTTGTATCCCGCTACTTTGCTAAATTTGTTTATTAGCTCTAGTAGGTGTATCGTTGATTTCTCAGGGTTTTCTAGATATAAGATCATATCATCTGCAAACAATGACAGTTTTACTTCTTCTTTTCCAATTTGGATGCCTTTTATTTCTTTGTCTTGCCGGATTGCCCTGGCTAGCACTTCCAGCACAATGTTGAATAACAGTGGTGACAGCGGGCATCCTTGTCTTGTTCCTGATCTTAGAGGGAAGGCTTTCAGTCTCTCACCATTGAGTACTATGCTGGCTGTGGGTTTTTCATATATGCTCTTTATCATGTTGAGGAAGTTTCCTTCAATTCCTACCTTTTGAAGTGTTTTTATCAAAAAGGGATGTTGGATTTTGTCAAATGCTTTTTCAGCATCTATTGAGATGATCAATTGATTTTTCCCTTTCGAGTTTTTAATGTGTTGTAATACATTGATTGTTTTTCTTATGTTGAACCATCCTTGCATGCCTGGAATGAACCCCACTTGGTCATGGCGTATGATTTTTTTAATGTGTCTTTGGATTCGATTTGCAAGTATTTTGTTGAGGATTTTTGCATCTATATTCATTAGGGAGATTGGCCGGTAGTTTTCCTTTTTTGTAGCATCTTTGCCTGGTTTTGGTATTAGATTGATGTTAGCTTCATAAAATGAGTTAGGTAGTGTTCCATTTTTTTCAATGTTTTGAAAGAGTTTGAGTAAGATTGGTGTCAGTTCTTTCTGGAAAGTTTGGTAGAATTCCCCTGTGAAGCCATCTGGCCCTGGGCATTTATTTGTGGGAAGATTTTTGATGACTGATTGGATCTCTTTGCTTGTGATGGGTTGGTTGAGGTCTTCTATTTCTTCTCTGGTCAGTCTAGGTTGTTCATATGTTTCCAGGAAATTGTCCATTTCTTCTACATTATCCAGTTTGTTGCCATACAGTTGTTCATAATATCCTCTTATAATTTTTTTAATTTCTTCAGGATCTGCAGTTATGTCACCTTTTTCATTCATTATTTTGTTTATATGAGTCTTCTCTCTTTTTGATTTTGTCAGTCTAGCTAGGGGCTTGTCAATCTTGTTGATCTTCTCAAAGAACCAACTTTTGGTGATATTTATCCTTTCTATTGTTTTTTTGTTCTCTATGTCATTTATTTCTGCTTTAATCCTTGTTATTTCTTTTCTTGTACTTGGTTTAGGATTGGTTTGCTGTTCATTTTCTAGCTTCTTCAGTTGATCCATTAGTTCTTTGATTTTGGCTCTTTCTTCCTTTTTAATATATGCGTTTAGTGCTATAAATTTCCCCCTTAGCACAGCTTTTGCTGCATCCCATAGGTTTTGGTATGTTGTGTTCTCATTTTCATTCGTCTCTATATATTTAGCAATTTCTGTTGCTATTTCTTCTTTAACCCACTGATTGTTTAGGAGTGCGTTGTTTAACCTCCAGGTATTTGTGAATTTTCTAAGTCTCTGATGGTTATTGACTTCCAATTGTATTCCATTGTGGTCAGAGAATGTGCTTTGAATAATTTCAATCTTTTTAAATTTATTGAGGCTTGTTTTATGTCCCAGCATATGATCTATTCTGGAGAAAGTTCCATGAGCACTAGAAAAGTATGTGTATCCTGGTGATTTGGGATGTAATGTCCTGTAGATGTCTGTTAAATCTAATTCATTTATCAGATTGTTTAGGTTTTCAATTTCCTTATTGGTCTTCTGTCTGGTTGATCTATCTATAGGAGAGAGTGATGTGTTGAAGTCTCCCACAATTATTGTGGAAACATCAATTGCTTCCTTTAGTTTTGCCAATGTTTCTCTCATGTATTTTGTGGCACCTTGATTGGGTGCATAGACATTTACGATTGTTATTTCTTCTTGCTGAATTGCCCCTTTTATTAGTATGTAGTGGCCTTCTTTGTCTCTCAAAACATCCCTGCATTTGAAGTCTATTTTATCTGAGATTAATATTGCTACACCTGCTTTCTTTTGGCTGTAGCTTGCATGAAATATTTTTTTCCATCCTTTCACTTTCAGTTTCTTTGTGTCCCTGTGTCTAAGATGAGTCTCTTGTATGCAACATATTGATGGTTCATTTTTTTTGATCCATTCTGCGAATCTATATCTTTTAATTGGGGAGTTTAATCCATTTACATTCAACGTTAAAACCGTGAAGGCATTTCTTGAATCGGCCATCTTATCCTTTGGATTATGTTTGCCATATTTTTCCCTCTCTCTATTAATATCCTTTATTGTACCCATACCGAATCTCTTTAGTACTGAACCTTTCTCCAAGTCTCTCTGTCCTGTCTTTGTTTCTCTGTCTGTAGGGCTCCCTTTAGTATCTCCAGTAGGGCAGGTCTCTTGTTAGCAAATTCTCTCAGCATTTCTTTGTCTGTGAAAAATTTAAGCTCTCCCTCAAATTTGAAGGAGAGCTTTGCTGGATAAAGTATTCTTGGCTGGAAATTCCTCTCACTCAGAATTTTAAATATATCGTGCCACTGCCTTCTCGCCTCCATGGTGGCTGCTGAGTAGTCACTACTTAGTCTTATGCTGTTTCCTTTGTATGTGGTGAATTGCTTTTCTCTTGCTGCTTTCAGAACTTGCTCCTTCTCTTCTATGTTTGACAGTGTGATCAGTATATGTCTCGGAGTGGGTTTTTTTGGATTTATTCTATTTGGAGTTCGCTGAGCATTTATGATTTGTGTATTTATGTTGTTTAGAAGATTTGGGAAGTTTTCCCCAACAATTTCTTTGAATACTCTTCCTAGACCTTTACCCTTTTCTTCCCCTTCTGGGACACCAATGAGTCTTATATTCGGACGTTTCCTATTATCTATCATATCCCTGAGGTCCATTTCGAGTTTTTCAATTTTTTTCCCCATTCTTTCTTTTATGCTTTCATTTTCCATTCTGTCATCTTCCAGGTCACTGATTCGTTGTTCAACTTCCTCTAGTCTTGTACTATGAGTGTCCAGAATCTTTTTAATTTGGTCAACAGTTTCTTTAATTTCCATAAGATCATCCATTTTTTTATTTAGTCTTGCAATGTCTTCTTTATGCTCTTCTAGGGTCTTCTTGATTTCCTTCATATCCCGTACTATGGTCTCATTGTTCATCTTTAGTTCTTTGAGTAGCTGCTCTAGGTGCTGTGTCTCTTCTGGTCTTTTGATTTGGGTGCTTGGGCTTGGGTTATCCATATCGTCTGGTTTTTTCATATGCTTTATAATTTTCTGTTGTTTTTGGCCTCGTGGCATTTGCTGAACTTGATAGGGTTCTTTTAGGGTTTGTAGACCAGTTGAAGTCCTTATCTCTAATTTATCAGATCTACAGCTTCGTGGAGTACACTTTCTCTAACTAACCAGCAGGTGGCGTCCACGAGCCACCTGTTCTCCACAAGCCAGATCTCCCCTGCTTAGCCTTTTTGGTGAGTGGGGGAGTGAGTCTTGTGGGGCCCAATTGGTGTACCAAGCTTGCATGTGTAGTTGGTGTTGCCTGCCCTGTATGTGGGGCGTGTTTCTGGGCAGTCGGGGAGGGGGGGTGGCCCTAACAATCAAATCTCCCTGATGATCCTAGAGTTTTAAAGCTGCTGCAATAGTCTAATCCTTCAGTTCAGTCCTGCCACAGTTTGTCTCTGCCACTGACCCACAAGTCTTTGGTATTGGCGTATGGCTCCTGAGACTTGCAAGTGGGCCCCTCTTCCAGGCTGTGCACCCCGGGTCCTCTGTTGAGGGATGACTGTGCTATGTCACAGGTGAGTGCTGTCCCCCCAGGGCAGTTCTGGGCTGCTGGGCTGTGTTGGGAGGCTCCCAGTCTGCTCAAATGATGGCTGAATGGGGCTCTGTTAATTCACACTGCTCCCCCTTCCCAGCTCTGGGACATTCAGCTGAGGTTGCAGGGAAGGCTAATGTCCACGCCCAGTTTTGTGGTGTGTGCCTGTTATTTGAAGCACTTCCGTCACACTGGGTTGTCTGGGGCAGCTCTGGGCTATGGGGCTGGCGATGGGCAGGAGTGTTTCCTGTCCACCAGGATGGTGGCTGTGAGCAGACACCCCCCTTTTCTTGGGAAGTTGTGTTGTTTAGTGAATTTTCTCAGCCACTGGATTATTGCCTTTTGTCTCAGAGCTCTCTTAGTTCTGCTCTTGACTTGATGTGCCCAAATTTCAATTCTTTGAAGCTTTCTGTATTGAGCTTCTTAGAGTAATTGTTTTAGAAAAAGCAAAAAGGATTTAAAAAAAAAAAAAAAAAAAACGGCCCTCCTCAGAGATCTAATGGGTTATTGAAATGCTAATAGACAAAGCAACTAGGGCCATTAAGGAAAGGTGCACAGGGCAGAGAGATCAGCTTTGCTTCGGGATTTGCATATGCGCCTCAAGGCCTGATCTCCGCCCTTCCCCTTTCTGTGTTCACCAGAACTCCAAAAATCCTCTGCTTTTATTTTGGAGTTTTTCGTGTTGTTTTTTTTCTATGCCTGTCTCCTCTCTGCTGGGCTGGCTGCTCTCAGAGTCTCTGGTGTCTGGTCTCAGTCTATCTATGGTTGGAGTTTGAATCAGTAGAATGAGTTTCCGATAAGAGCAGCCACTGCAATTCTCCCTTCTCCTTCCCGGAGCTGACAGCCCCTCCTCCCATGTGACTGAGCCTGGCAGGGAGGGGCGCGGGTCCCCTGGCCGCAAAAACTTACAGATTTCGCTGATCTCAGCAGTTCCACGTTTTCATGAGTGTTGTATGAAGTATGCCCAAAGACAGATTGCTCTGTGGTGTCCAGTCCACACAGTTCCTGGCTTTTTACCTACTTTCCTGGAGGAGTAACTAAAACATACAGCTCACCAGTCTCTTCCATATTAATTTGATGATTAGTGTTCTAGTTTGCTAATGCTGCCATTATGCAAAATATCAGAAATGGATTGGCTTTTATGAGGGGGATTTATTAAATTACAGTCCTGTGGCTATAAAAGTGTCCAAAATAAGGCATCAACAAGAGGACACCCTTACTGAAGAAAGGCCGATGGCGTTTGGAACACTTCTGTCAGCTGGGAAGGCACATGGCTGGTGTCTGCTTGTCCCGGGTTGTGTTTCAGCTCCTCTCTCAGCTCCTGTGCATCCTTAGCTTAATATCTCCAAGGGTCCTTCTATCCACAACTCCAAGCATCTCTCCAAAAGTCTGTCTCTCTCAGCTGCTCTTGGGGCATTTTGTTCTTTTTTAGCTTCTCTAGAGCAAACTCTGGGCTAACATCTCTTAGTTAAGCATCTCCAAACGTCTCTCAGTGCCAGCAAACATCTGGATCTCCTGGCTTAGCATATCCCAGGGAATTTTTTTCTCTCTGCTCTGTGGGCTCCCTTTAAAGGACTCCAGTAAACAAATCACGACCTACCCTGAATGGGTGGGTCAAATCTCCATGGAAACATTCAATCAAGAGGTTACACCCTAAGCAGGAAGATTAATAAATCTTCCCTCACAAGATTTCATTAAAGAATATGGCTTTTGGGAAGACATAGTATATCCAAACTGGCACAATTAGCTTTTCCATTTCTGCAGAGAAGGCTGTTGGAATTTTAGATTTTGATTGGGAATTCAGATTGCCCTTTATCATGTTGAAGAAGTTACCTTCTATTCCTATTTTTCTGTATGTTTCTATCAATAAAGTGTGCTGGGTTTTGTTAGATGCCTTTTCTGCATTAATTGAGATGATTGTGTTTTTTCCTATCATTCTATTAGTGTATTACATTGGCTGATTTTCTTGTGTTGAACCACCCTTGCATTCCTGGGATAAAACTTACTTGATTATGGCACAGAGTTGGTTTAGCTTGCTAGTATTTTGTTAAGGATTTTTACATCTATGTTCATCAGGGATAATGGTCTGTAATTTACTTTTATTGTAATCTTACATCTGTCTTTGGTATTAGTGTGATGTTTAGTTCATAGAATAAATCAGGAAGTCTTCTTTGTGGCCACCTGTAATCCACCACAGAAAAGTTGGAGAGAAACTATAAATGGAAAGACCCCAATAACAACTGTCCTGACCATTTTACTTGTCACAAGGCAGGAAATCAGAGTCCAAATCCTCTTAATTTTTTCTCTTTGTACCATTTATTTTACAAGAGCAGCCATCTCAAGTTGCCCTTTCATGTATATAAAGTAAAGATGATAATCTCAGGTACAAAATGCATATACCTCATCAAAGTCACAACTCCAGAATCTCCCAGTGAGGCAACCAGCTAGGCAAATTTCCTGTTCTAGTTTGCTAATGCTGCCAGAATGCAAAACACCAAAAATGGATTGGCTTTTATAAAGGGGGTTTATTTGGTTACAAAGTTACAGTCTTAAGGCCATAAAGTGTCCAAGGTAAATCATCAGTAATCAGGTACCTTCACTGGAGGATGGCCAATGGCATCCAGAAAACCTCTGTTAGCTGGGAAGGCATGTGGTTGGCGTCTGCTCCAAAGTTCTGGTTTCCAAATGGCTTTCTCCCAGGACGTTCCTTTCTAGGCTGCAGTTCCTCAAAAATGTCACTCTTAGTTGCTCTTGGGGTGTTTGTCCTCCCTTGGCTGCTCTGGAGCAAGAGTCTGCTTTAAATGGCTGTCTTCAAACTGCTTTGAAGAGACAGTTTGTGGAAATATGGACTCTAAAGATACTTCTGATGAGGACTTGAGCAGAAATGAAGAATGAGTTGTTGCAAACTGGAAGGAAGGTAATCCTTGTTTTAAAGTGGCAGAAAATTTGGCAAAATTGAGTCCTGGTGTTGGATGGAAGGCAGAATTTGAAAGCAACGACCTGGAATATTTAGCTGACGAGATCTCCAAGCAAAATATAGAAGTAGCAGCAACACCTTTCCTGAACATTGAGGGGGAAGGCCCACCCTCAACCTCCAGGGCAAACTCACCCTTCCCATGCATGTGGGCCACTCCACTCTCCCAGCTGTAGACCTCTTGACTCCAGACCTCAACCTCCATGGCTCTGTCTTTGAAGAAATTTTTCCTTCAATATGTTCTTTGTCTGTGTCCTCCAGATCAGCAGCATCTCCATCTATAAAGATCTCACAAAAATTCTGTTGGGGTCAAAGCTGTCAGACAACAGGACTTTCAACAAATCCTTTCTGCTTAACTGCTTCTCCAGTCTTGGCTTATACTGAAATGGTGGCTGGGTTCCATGTTTGTTACATCCTCACATTCAGCTGTAACTTCTGGGGTTTCACCCCCTGGAAGCCCAGTTTTTCAGGCCATCAGTTTCTGGTTTTTTGAAACCAAGAGTTCATTTCTCAGCTTATCTCTGTCCTCTCGCATTTCACTTTAAGCTGCAAGTAAAAGCCAGTCTCTTCAAAGCAGTTTAGGCCTTTTCTATCAAGCTCCTCACAATTCTTCTAGAATCTTCCCCTTATCCATTGAAAAAGCCATTCCAATATGTTTGGTATTTGCAAACTCAGCAGCACCCCACTCCTGGTACCAAAATCTGTTCTAGTTTGCTAATGCTGCCAGAATGCAAAACACCAGAAATGGCTTGGCTTTTATAAAGGGGGTTTATTTGGTTACAAAGTTACAGTCTTAAGGCCATAAAGTGTCCAAGGTAAATCATCAACAATCGGGTACCTTCACTGGAGGATAGCCAATGGTGTCTAGAAAACCTCTGTTAGCTGGGAAGGCATATGACTGACGTCTACTCCAAAGTTCTGGTTTTGAAATGGCTTTCTCCCAGGACATTCCTCTCTAGGCTGCAGTTCCTCAAAAATGTCATTCTTAGTTGCTCTTGGAGTGTTTGTCCTCTCTTGTCTGCTCCAGAGCAAGAGTCTGCTTTCAACAGCTGTCTTCAAACTGTCTTTCACCTGCAGTTCCTCTCTCAGCTCCTGTGCATTCTTCAAAGTGTCCCTCTTGGCTGTGGCAAGCTCAATCTTTCTGTCTGAGCTTATATAGTGCTCCAGTAAACTAATCAAGGTCCATGCTGAATGGGCGGGGCCACACCTCCACAGAAACTGTCCAATCAGAGTCATCACCCACAGCTGGGTGGGGTACATCTCCATGGAAACACTCAAAGAATTACAATCTAATCAACACTGATATGTCTGCCCACACAAGTTCACATCAAAGATAATAGTGTTTTGGAGGACATAACACATTCAAACAGGCACACTTCCTTATAAAAGTCATATTTTTTTTTACTAGTATCTAGTCCTTTTCCTGGGCCACTTCTACACACTAAGAAAACAAGCTCTTTTCTATATGGGTTCCAAGATTTCTCGGTGAGAGCCATTTACATGATTACAACTGTTCTTTCATATAGAATCCATTTTCCTGTCTGTACATCTTCCCTTAACTAACCCTTATATGGCATTTTTGATTCTATGCAGTCTCTGACTCTTCTGAAATCTCCATGTCTCATCATACCCAGCCCTCTCCAGGGAATAAGTCCACCCAAGTAGCCTAGAGTTAGAGTTAACCACATATTTGCAAGTTTCAATATAGCCATTAGCAAAATACATCTTTTGCATGCAAAAAAGTCTTTCATACCCAGAATCTCACTTAATCATCACAATAACTGTTGGAGAATGGGAGGGCAGGCATTAATATCCTCACCTGACCTATGAGAACACTTAAGAGCAACATTTCCCAAAGCATGTTCTACAGAACTCTCATTCGGTAGGATATTGTTAGAAAAAAAAAAAAGTGGGTAAACAGATTCCTGATGCAGTCAACTCACTGGTTCACACAAAACTAAAAAGGATTCCTTACTCCAGGTCTTCTCAGAGCCTTTTATATGTTACATACATTGTATTCTCGAAGAGAATATAGAATTTTCAGACTTATTTTATGATGGAATCCTATCTCCATACCACATCTCAGAGTAGTCCATGAAATAAACTGTTAGAAATGTTGGCTTAAGACATTGTATAATGTCCCTAAGGGATACAGCAAATAAGTATCTGAATTATAATTAAAACACAGATCTTAATTACTTGCATTCATTTTCAGTTCTATATAAAAGAATTTCAGAAGCACAGAAAATTCTCACAAAAAAATGACAAAACATTGACATGATGAATGTCTTTAGTATGAAAAAATAAGTTAATTATGAAACAAAATCATATAATATATATTATATATTAGTTTAAAATGATATCTCTAAAAATCATAAGTAAAATGAAACAATGGAACTTAAATGTCTATCCAGCTGATGGCTTAACCACACAGAGAATAACTGCTTCAAGTGACTTTAACACACAGTAATCTGACTGTACATCCCTACAGTAGTATGTCCTAAGAAAAAAGATGTGTTAAAAATAACAAAATAATTATGGTGATTAATTGTGTTCTTGGTATTAGTGCTGGTAGTATTATTCTCAGATTATTGTATGTGGGAAGTGGAATAAAGAAAATGAAGATTCATGTAATATTCAAATTATATCATCCCTAGTGTTCTAAGAACAAGGATTCTTGGCATATGTATGAAAAAAAAAGAGTCAAAGATGTTAAACTTTAAAATGAGTTGAAGTTAACTAACAGTATGAACTCATGATTTATTTTATAGGAAGGAAAAAAGGAAGGAAATAAGACATATCCCCTAGCTCTTCCCACCGAAAGGACTAAAACAAAGACCAACCCAGTAGCAATGAGCATGGTTAACGCACAGATTATGGTCTTGAAATATCATTTCCTACTAAAAGGAAGCAGGGTTCTTTCAAGAAACAGCTAATTATATATGTTTGGAAAAGAAATATACAAAAACAAATCTGGAACATCTTGTTATACCAGATAGCAGGAAACTGTCAAAGATTACCAGGGTCATGTCAAAAAGACCCAGGAGCCAGCCTGAAGTGACTTTCACTGGACATGGATGGAACACTGTGCATCACTAAACATAATATTAGAAAGAATTAAAACATATCAAATATGAATTGTCTGTAACATTATCCATGAGTTCATAATGATACTTAAAAAAAAAAAAAAGTCACCCCAAACCAATAAAACATCAGGGAATCACTTTGTCTGCAGAGAAAAAGAAAAAAGGTCACCAATGGAGGAAGCAAATAAACAAACTCATTTTAATGAAAACTGGTAAATAAAGAAAAAAATCGTGCTGTTATTCCACCTTTCCAAATAAAGCATTCCACTGGGTAACCAAATAGTTGATACAGGAAAGTTTCTTTTTATAAAGTTGCCGTACCTTGAGTTATGTGGAAAAAAAAAAATGTTCTTAATCTTAATCTACATTCCTTTGGGTGTGAACCCATTGTAGACAGGACCTCTTGAAGATGGTTTATAGTTAAGGTAATTTAGTTAAATTTAGTTTAGAGAAATGAGCATGGGTCTTAATCCAGATTACTGGAGGCCTTATAAGTTGATGGCCACAGGATGAAGATGGAAGTCAGCAGGAACCAGAAGAGAAAGGAGAAGACATTGCCATGAGACGGGAGGCTGAAATACAAGCCAAGGAACCCCAACTATCACTGGCAGCCAGCATCAGAATGCTAGATTCTGAGAGAAAGTAAGCCTTGCCAATATCTCAGTTTTCGACTTCTAGCTTCTGAACTGGTGAGCCAATAAATTCCCATTGTTTAAGCCAAAACCAGTTTGTGGTATTTGTGATAGCAGTACAGGGAAAATAAGACAAGAGTATTACAAGAATGATAGAAATAGAATATTAGCATTTGCAACTCTAAAAATTTAATGGATCTGAGCCTTGAGCATTAACAGCTTCTAATACCACACAAAGAGAGACAACCAACTCATGTGCCATCTGATGGAAGCAGTCTTGCCATCACCAATGAAGTAGTCTACCCCCCTAAAAAAAATTTAACCTGAATCTTATTAAACTTCTAAGAGATCCAACTACCCAAACACAGGAAATACAGAAGACAAAGGAACAGGTTGACCCACACCATGGGGATACAATCACCAAAATCTAGACTATGAGAATGAAACATAACAAACAATTCATTTTCTTCAACAAAAAGTTCCAAGAGGAAAAAAGACATGTCAATCACTCATAAGGTGTGGCCCTTATTTGAATCCTGATTCAAACAAACAAATTGTAAAAATAAAAAATTAAAGCACATGACTATTGATACAAGTGGATATTTTAACATTCATTAGATATATAATGATATTAAAGAATAATTGTTAGTATTTTAGCTGTGATAATGGTATTGTGGTTATACTTTTAAAGAACCTCTTACTTTTTAAGATATATACAGGAATATTTATATGAAATAATATAATATCTGGGATTTGTTTCAAAATGATAATGAAGATTGGGAATGAATCTGGACCTGGCATCGTGAGATTAAGAACATCTTCTTGACCAAAAGGGGAATGTGAAATGAAACAAGATAAAGTTTCAGAGGCTGAGAGATTTCAAATGGAGTCAAGAGATCACTCTGGAGGGCATTTTTATGCACTATATAGATATCCCTTTTTAGGTTTTAATGTATTGGAATACCTAGAACTAAATACCTGAAACTATCATCAAACTCCAACCCAGTAACCTTGACTCTTGACGACAATTGTATAACAACATAGATTACAAGGGGTGACAGTGTGATTGTGAAAACCTTGTGGATCACACTCCCTTTATCCAGTGAATGGATGGATGAGTAGAAAAATGAGGACAAAAACTAGATGAAAAATAAGGTGGGGGGGATGATTTGGGCATTCTTTTTTACTTTTATTTTTTATTATTTTTACTTTTTCTGGTGCAAGGAAAATGTTCAAAAGTAGATTGAGGTGATGAATGCACAACTATATGATAGTACTGCAAACAGTTGGTTGTACACCATGGATGACTGTATGTTATGTGAATATATCTTAATAAAATTGCATTTAAAAAAATAAAAATAACTGAATTTAAAATAATAACAATAATGAAGAAGAAAGTGAGTGCGGTGTAGCTGAAAAAGATTGGCTATGAGCTGATACTTTTTTAAGGTAGGCGATAAGTACATGGGTTCATTATACTTTTCTACCATTCTATATTTTGAAATTTTCTGTAATTAAAAAGCTTTTAAAATCTAAACAAAAATTAAGATGCTAAAAAATACATGGGTACATGTTTACATAATTTAAGAGAAATATACATTTACTGGTGCAAAGGTTTCTCTGGTTTTAATAAATCAATATATATTAAACATTTTGTTAGATGTTAAAAAGACAACAAAAAAGTATCATTTCATCCTGTTCTTAACATCACACAATTTCTAGAAGAAAGGATTTACATACATTAATCAATAACAGTACAATATAAGTTTATTGGGGAAGAAACACTGATTTCTTTGAACAGACACATAGGTCTTACACGTTGCCACAATCTGTTAATTCTGTCTGCTCCCTACAAGAAGCAGAAGACTAGGAAAGGGTGCCTGGGGCCCCATGTAGGGGATTTTCTCAAAGATCTCCCTTAAATTATGGTGACTTCTTCCCACTGGCAAAATAAACAAACTTCGAATCATCTCTAGAGCAGGAAGACCAAAAATGGAGGGTTTGAAAAATTAAGATTCTAAACAACTACACTGAGAACTCCAGGGACACCTGTAATAACATAAAGTTCCAGAATGCATTTCTTTTGTTACTTTCATTGAAAATTCATGTCCTTTAAAACTTCTGGCCCACTCTTTAGTTACTGTGGCAGTTCACTTGAATAATTTTCACTCTCTCTTTATTTATTCTTTATTCAGTTCAGTAACAACATAAGCAGGAGTGTGGTAATCAGGAACTAGACGGTGGGAATTCTAAATGGAAGGTGATTTTCTCTCATTCTTATTCATATTCATTCAATCTCAATCCCTCTCTCTCTGTCTCTCTCTCCTTCTGTCTTTCTGTCTCCCTGTCTCTCTCCCCCTACCTCCCCACCTCCTTCCTTCCCTCCACCCCTCACACACGGACACACACACAGATACACAGATGCACAGACATACACACGCACATTTAAAACTGTCACCCTTGTTTCAAACCACTGAACAGCTTTAAAGGTGAGAGGAATCTCTTTCGGAACTTCAAAAACTAACCTTGTATTTGAATGGGACCAAAGTGGAAGCAAACTTAATTCTGGTCTACAGTAAATACTTTCAACTTCTTTATTACCTAACTGAATTAAATCAAGTTTATTCATAATTACTTATGGATATACTCATTTATTCAATAAATATTTATGAAATAAATAACCTGCCATTAAGGTGCTTACCAACCAGTACTATATACTACCCCAGGAAAATATGATCACTATTATCTTTATTGTCAATTTCAAACGCCATTTGGAATTATTTTTACACAAATACACATTTTCAACTGTATATGTATACGTAATCATACATATAAAAATAATTTTGTTGATATGGACTATGAAAGACAACAAATGTTCCTGCCAAATAGTGTTCCAAGAGTATTGTTGTAATAGCATCCAGAAACAATTCTGGGAACATATATTCATTGTTTTAAATCTTTATATCTAAAAAGATATAAATAAGACAGAAGAAATATAACTCTAAAAAGGCTCACAGACATAATTTAATGTAGAAGTCAGTTCTATGAAATCACTAGATTTTAATACCTGTTTTAAAAAATTATTTAAAATATAACATGGCGCTTATACCTTTAGAAAAAAGATTTCTTTAATGTGGCAATATAATGTATTCATTGGTTCATGGACCCCAAACCTCCAAGGAGTGTCACAAATCTACATCTCTCTCAGCCCAGAATTTTGGATTTCAATTTAAATGCATGATATATGATATAACTTAGCTCAACATATTTTGGAGAATTAAAAACATCTATAATTTCAAATAATGAGTAACACTGTTGGGTCAGCATTTAAGTAGATTTGTAAAGCCAAAGTGATAACACAAATGCAGCTTTATTACTTTATCTCCTGTGTCTTTCACAACTGAGTGGATTGTCACACTCTATTATGTGGCACACAGATCCAATGGCTTAGAGCTATCATGGTGCTTGTCTAAAATGGTCTCTGAAAATGAAAATTTGGGCTAACTATAAAGGAGGCAACCTGCCAGTAAGAACTATTCAAACCAAAAAGTCTTCCTGAGGGAATCAGTAAGAGCTCCATTTAAAACTCATATGAAACAAGATTGTAGGAGGTTCCAACTTATAAAATCTACAGTAAATACATCAAGATTTAAAGCCAGATTTTTAAATAAATTTTTATTTATAGTAAGGAATGAAATTCCATACCAGAGAAACAGGATAAGTCACAAAATAAAGCCTTTGCTTCCTACTTGATTTTTTTGTTTTTGCTCACTAAATTTTTTTAAAAGATTGCCAGCCTAAAAGGGAGGGTGTGGATTTTATGACCATTTTGCTTTTTAATGGGTCTGACGTTCTGTTTTAATGAAAAAGGATAAGGCCGATAATTGCAATGGCAGCACTCTTCCTTTAGATTTAAAATCTAAATGAGATACCACATATGGCCGATTGCAGTAGAAAAAAAATTTAGCTGTTTTGATGACATGAAGGAAAATAATACTTCCTACACAAGCAATACAGACAGGTTTGGAAAACTCTATCTATCAAAAGTTATTTTCTGTACTTGATGGAGTTAGTTTTCTGGAATAAGAGCTGAAATGAACAGAATCATTATTGAATCCCCAGTAGTCAGTTAAGCAGAAGTAACTTCTAGGTGCCCTTTCTCTTCTATGATCTCTTCTAGGATCCAACACCCAAATCTGCAACCCACAAAAGTATATGACGGGGGGAGTGACGGGGGGAGGGAAGAAGAGG
The DNA here is from genome assembly GCF_015220235.1 of Choloepus didactylus. Taxonomy (NCBI): domain Eukaryota; kingdom Metazoa; phylum Chordata; class Mammalia; order Pilosa; family Megalonychidae; genus Choloepus; species Choloepus didactylus. Next base: position 182,516,769 of record NC_051308.1, read on the forward strand.
TGTGGAATTTAGTTAGTCCTCTGAGCAACTAATAAACAATCAGGAACAACTAGTAAATGATCTGGAATAACTGCTGGGGACAAGCATGACTGTCCACACATTGTGCAGCAACAGGATTGGGAGGAATGTCTGAGATCGCAGCATGGAATCTGTGAGTAGAAACTGTGGATACAAGCTGGAAGCCCACTTCCCCATGGCAGCATGAATGGCAAAGCCTCGCTATGATAGAGAGCAGCAGCACTCTCTGAACAAGCGAATATACCTCAGTCCAGCTCCAACTGGGTTTTAATTGGCATACGTGGACTGATCAATGCAAACTGCAAATCCCCAACAAGCAGACAGTAGCTTTTAGTGGCAACTCACCTTGAAGAGCCAGGGGACTTCTCTGTCTCGAGAAGGGGAGCCCAGAGGACCATGTGCTATCTCTGGCCGACAAGTGAAACTGGGGACCATGGACTGATCCTGAGAGGGGGCTTTCTGTCCCTTTTTCTCTCCCTCAGCCTGAGCAGCTCAGTGGAGAAAGCCTCAGCCATTTTCAGCTCACAGCACTCTGACCCAGACAAGGGTGAAGATAGCAGAGTCAGAGAGATAAAGAATCTATTTATCTACAAATCAAGACTCTCTAGGGGGCGTATCTTCCCTAAGAGGAAACAGGTGGTGCCCAGATCTCCTTCCACCCTTCCATTCCGAACCAGACCCCAGAGCCTGGGGGCAAACAGCCATGGGCCACACCTCCTTACACCAGTCAGGAGTGACAGGCAGACAGGCACCACCTGTTGGGCAGAAAAGCACAGTGGCTTGAGGCCTCACAGGATGTGTCAATCCTCTAAGACACACAGGGAAACCAGATACTGAATATTTATTGCTTCTGAGACCTGAGCCTGTTCTGATTGAGGTAACCAAGGAAATCAGACGCCTAGACAGCAGAAAACTAAACTTATACTAAGAAAAACAAAGTTATGGCTCAGTCAAAGGAACAAAGTTACACTTCAAGTGAGATACAGGAATTTAAATAACTAATGCTAAATCAATTAAAAAAGTTTAGGAAAGATATGGCAAAAGAGATGAAGGCTATAAAGAAAATACTGGGTGTACATAAGATAGAAATCAAAAGTTCAAAAAAACAACTGACAGAATCTATGGAAATGAAAGGCACAACACAAGAGACAAAAGATACAATGGGAACATACAACAGCAGACCTCAAGAGGCAGAAGAAAACACTCAGGAGCTGGAGAACAAGATACATGAAAGCCTACACAAAAAAGAACATATAGGAAAATATGAGCAGCATCTCAAGGAATTGAATGACAACATGAAACACATGAATGTATGTGTCATGGCTGTCCCAGAAGGAGAAGAGAAGGGAAAAGGGGCAATAATAGAGGAAATAATCAATGAAAATTTCCCATCTCTTATGAAAGACATAAAATTACAGGTCCAAGAAGCATAGCATACCCCAAACAGAATAGATCTGAATAGGCCTACGCCAAGAAATTTAATAATAAAACAGCAAGAGAAAAGTGATCCATCACACACAAAGGAAGCTTGGTAAGACTATGTGCAGATTTCTCAGCAGAAATCACAGAGGCAAGAAGAAAGTGGTGTGATATATTTAAGATACTGAAAGAGAAAAACTGCCAACCAAGAATCCTATATGCAGAAAAACTGTTCTTCAAATATGAGGGAGAGTTTAAAATATTCTCTGACAAACAGACAATGACAGTTTGTGAACAAGATACCTACTCTACAGGAAATACTGTAGACAGATAGGAAGAAACAGGAGTGAGAGATTTGGAACAAAATTTTGGGTGATGGTAGCACAGCAATGTAAGTACACTGAACAAAGATAACTATGAATATGGTTGAAAGAAGAAGGTTAGGAGCATGTGGGACACCAGAAGAAAAGAAGAAAGATGAAGACTGGGACTGTACAACTCAGTGAAACTTAGAGTGTTCAACAATTGTGATAAAATGTACAAAAATGTTTTTTCATGAGAAACAATAAATGAATGTCAACCTTGCAAGGTGTTAAAAATAGGGAAGTATGGGGGGAAAAATATAATCAATGTAAACTAGATGCTATAATTAACAGAAACATTGTATTATGCTTCCTTTAATGTAAAAAGGCAATGTACCAAGGCTAAATGCATATAAGAGGGAGGCATAAGGGAGCGGTATGGGACTCTTGGCATTGGTAATGTTGTCTGACTCTTTATTCTACTTTAGTTTAATGTTATCTTTCCTTTTGTTGCTTCCTAGCTGTCATGTTTTTTTCTTCTGTTTTTTTTTTTTTTCTTTTTCTTATTTCTTTTTCTTTTGTCTCTCTACCTTCTTTGACTCTTCCTCCTGCTTTATGGAAGAAATGGAGGTGTCCTTATATAGATAGTGATGAGGGTGGTGAATACATAAATATGTGACTATACAGGGAACCATCGATTGTTTACTTAGGATGGAATGTATGGTGTGTGAGCAAAACTGTCTTAAAAAAAAAAAAGTCTTCTTTTTGATGAAGAAATCTTGAAGGCACTATATTGAGTGAAATAAGTCAACACATAAGGACAAATATTGCAGGGTCTCACTGATATGAACTAATTATAATATGTAAACTCATAGAAATGAAATATAAGTTACCAGGTTATAGAACGAGGCTAGGGAATGGGGAGCTGTTGCTTATTACGAGCAGAATGTTCAACTAGGTTGATCTTAAATATTTGGAAATGAACACAGGTGATGGTAGCACATTGTAAGAATAACTAACAGTGCTGAATGGTGCATGAATGGGGTGGAAAGGGGAAGCACAGAGTCACATATGTCATCAGAAGGAAAGTTGGGAATGTAGAAAACTGAACAATGTAGTGGGCAATGTCCGTGATTAACTGTACAAATATTAGATATCTCTTTCATGAACCAGAGCAAATGTATGACACTATAACTAGAAGTTAATAATAGAGGGGCATATAGGGAGAAAATATACCTATTGCAAACTATATACTATGAGTTAGTAGTACTTAAATGTTCTTTCATAAACAGTAACAAACGTACTATACCAATACTATGAGTCAACAATGGAGCGGGGGTATTTAGGGATATGGGAAGATTTGAGTTTCCTTTTCTTGTCTTTATTTCTTTTCTGGAGTAATGAAAATGTTCTAAAAATTGAAAAAATATAATTGTGTTGATGGATGCACAGCTGTACGATGGTACCAGGGGCAAGTGATTGTGCACTTTGGATCTTTGGATAATTGTATGGGTATGTGAACAATTTCAATTAAAAAAAAAAATGCAAGAAGCAAAGGAGAGGCTAGGCCTCCCTATAATTGTGCCTAAGAGCCTTCTCCCGAATGCCTCTTTGTTGCTCAGATGTGGCCCTCTCTCTCTAGCTAAGCCAACTGGAAAGGTGAAATCACTGCCCTCCCCTCTACGTGGGATCAGACACCCAGGGTAGTGAATCTCCCTGGCAATGTGGAAAACGACTCCCGGGGAGGAATGTAGACCTGGCTTTGTGGGATGGAGAACATCTTCTTGACCAAAAGGGGGGTGTGAAAGGAAATGAAATAAGCTTCAGTGGCAGAGAGATTCCAAAAGGAGCCAAGAGGTCACTCTGGTGGGCCCTCTTATGCACAATATAGACAACCCTTTTTAGGTTCTAATGAATTGGGGTAGCTGGTGATAGATACCTGAAACTATCAAACTACAACCCAGAACCCATGAATCTTGAAGCCAATTGTATAAAAATGTGGCTTATGAGGGGGGGACAGTGGGATTGGGGGGGCCATGGGGATCATATTCCCCTTTGTCTAGTTTGTGGATGGATGAGTGGAAAGGTGGGGGAAGGAAACAAACAAACAAACAGACAAAGGCACCCAGTGTTCTTTTTTACTTTAGTTGCTCTTTTTCACTTTAATTATTATTCTGGTTATTTTTGTATGTGTGGTAATGAAGGTGTCAGGGATTGATTTAGGTGATGAATGTACAACTATGTAATGGTACTGTAAACAATCGAAAGTACAATTTGTTTTGTATGACTGCGTGGTATGTGAATATATCTCAATAAAATGAATATTTAAAAAATGCAAGAAAAAAAAGTATATGATGGGGGAAAAATGAAAATATCCAGAGAATGGATGTTCCCACAGTCATTTCAGAATTAAAAAAAAAAAAATTTGTTTTCAAAACCTCTACCCAAACCTGTTGTGCAGTATTGCTGTGCTTACTTTACCAATACTGGAGTGCTTGTTCTTTAGAATTGTTTTTTTGAAAAGAAGAAATGACTGCATTACCCTAGGTATACATTTGGGCTAATTGGGAAGGCGGGGCCAGAGAGTAGTAAGTCCTATTCAAATAAATGAGCGGTCTGCAGAAGAAAAGCGTGAACAGTCATTCTCCAAAATAGACCCCAATGAAATGCAATCACGATTCATCAAATACGCTGCATTTTCCCCTCCAAAGAATTCTATGGAACATTGTGGTTTAACTGAAGTGCACAAAAGCTAGTATCTAATTACATTAAACTCTAATTTGACTCCTTGGTTTATTTTCTGCTTGGTGTATATTTCTCAACTCAAATAAATTTTCCCTAGAAGCACCACGGAAGGGAAAAACCTTCCTCTGGAGATTCCACTTCTAGTTTTTGCTACTTACCTTTTGTAAAATACTGTTCTTTTAGTTATTTCATAGTATTACATTCTTGGTTGCTTTTCTCTAGTCATTCCTTGGTGTTACTAATTTGATCTAAACCCCTAAGTAGAGATTTTAATGAGTCCTGTGATCTAAGACATCCAGATTAGATTTTGGAAAACCTTGTGTTCTTAATAAAGTTCTGTACTTTCTCAGCACACTTATCTTACATTGAATTAATAAAGTTTTGGTAGTTGTTTAAATAGATTAAATGTCACAGTTTAAATAGAAGGAGAAGGCTCTACCTAACTGACCTATTTTTCATCTGTGATTTAGAAAAAGGCAAGATTAGCATGGATATTGCATTTTCAAGGACCTCACCACTATTAAATAGACTGTTAAGTGCATTTTATGGCTGAGGAGTCTGTTCCCAGTTCAGTCTAGAAGACGTGCTAAGTTCATCTCTACCTGCTACATTGAACATTCACTGACTAAAATACTTTCTGTGGATGTAATACCTATGCTCTGTATCTTTTAAGTACATAACTCTAAATATTTTAGGACTAGTAAAACGTAACTCAATAAAAGTCCCAAGAATATGTATTGTCCCTCAAGAAAAACATAGCGTTCATATTTATCCAATGATATACATCCTTTACTCCATTAGTACCTGCATATCATAAGGTTACCAAATGTTTAAAAGTAGCATAGGCATTCATAAAATGAGGCTATAAGTCTTATTTATACCAAGAAAGCAACAATAGTTGGTTAAAACTCTATCTTAACATCAACTCAACTGTTTTTAGAGTTTCAAGGCTTTGAGAAGGGTAGTTTATGGGCTTTTGCTCTAAAATGAACACAAAAGATATATTACCACTTGTCCTCATTGGAATTTGGGCTAACTTCAGAATTTCATTTTTTTTTAAGGAACTTCTGCCTAGCCATATACCATCCTGTTCAGGTGATTTTTGAACACAAAGAAAAACAACAATGAATGAACCTGAGACAAATCTGTAATTTAAAAATTAAAAGTACTTATAAAAATTAAGAAATTTTCCTATAACACCCTCTCTTTCATCAGAGCATACAACAAAGTTTGTGTTAGCAAACCCAAAAAGATCTAATTGTTGAAGGAGAATTCTGTTAGAATGGTTACTTACTTACTTCTGCTTACTTGGTGTTCTAGTTTGCTAAAGCTGCCGGAATGCAAAACACAGAGATGGACTGGCTTTTATAAACGGAGTTTATTTAGTTACACAGTTACAGCCTTAAGGCTATAAAGTGTCAAAGGTAACATATCAGCAATTGGGTACCTTCACTGGAGGATGGTCAATGGTGTCTGGAAAACCTCTGTTAGCTGGGAAGGCATGTGGTTGGTGTCTGCTCCAAAGTTCTGGTTTCAAAATGGCTTTCTCCCAGGACGTTACTCTCTAGGCTGCAGTTCTTCAAAAATGTCACTCTTAGTTGCACTTGGGGTATTTGTCCTCTCTCAGCTTCTCCGGAGCAAGAGTCTGCTTTCAACAGCTGTTTTCAAACTGTCTCTCATCTGCAGCTCCTGTGCTTTCTTCAAAGTGTCCCTCTTGGCTGTAGCTCCTCTTCAAAATGTCACTCACAGCTGCACTGAGTTACTTCTGTTTGCCAGCTCATTTATATGGCTCCACTGATCAAGGCCCACTCTGAATGGGCAGGCCAACACCTCCATAGAAATATCTCATCAGAGTTATCACCAACAGTTGGGTGGGGCACATCTCCATGGAAACGCTAAAAGAATTCCAATCTAATCAGCACTAAAATGTCTGCCCCACAAGATTGCATCAAAGAATATGGCTTTTTCTGGGGGACATAATACAGTCAAACCAGCACACTCGGCATGCCAGAAATTTTGGCTTTAATTTGTTCAGTAGACCATCAAATCCTGATACCCATACATAATAATAATTAAAGGGGTTCTTCTGTTCAGGGTTTATAAACCAAAAAAGATCCCCTTGAGGAGGAAAAACGACTATCTATTCTTACTGCTCCTAATAGCCCAGACATGCATACTAAGCATTTAAGCTTTTTAAGTTCCCCAACTTTAGCTTTCTATGAGGAAAATCCTACTGACTACCTAAACACAGAAAAGCCTTCTTTTGGTCTTTCTTCCTTTCTGCCACAAATAATAGTATAGTCTTTCCCACTCTGTCCAGTTGGCATTGCTATAATCTTTCTTTCTTCTATACTCTCATTCCACTTTGCTAATACTTACCTTAGAACGTCTAATTAATCTCTCTTTGTGCTGTAGTTAGACACGTTTGCCTGAAACTAGATTTTAAGCCTCTTAAGAGGGGTGCAAACCGTATTCTTTTCTATATTCTTCACAGTTTTCAGTGCAGTATTTTGAACCAGTGGATCCACAACAGACATTTGTTGAATTAATTAGTAAATTAATTAACCAATTAATAGTCAAGCTAATTCTAATTAAAGACTAAGCAGAACTGTTAGAGAACTTCCTGCTTGACAATACATTTTGGTTTTAGAAATATTCCAAAAGAAAGAATAATCTAGACCCAGTTTGAACATTTTGTAAAGCAATTTTGATGAAGGTATTTATGATGGTGAATTATTTATTCCACAGATACACTAAGATGATGTTTCTAAAGAAAAAAAGAAAGAATGGTGCATTGAGGCTAGATAATTCAAATTCCCATTTTGCTTTTCCCAAAATTGCCTGGATTATTTCTTTACCCTTTTCCTTTGCTTTGGCTGAGATGTAACTTGTAAAGTTCTTAACTAGAGGAGTACCAGGGTGTGCCAGTTTGAATATATTGTGTCCCCCAAATGCCATTATCTTTGATGTAATCTTGTGTGGGCAGACGTTATCAGCGTTGATTAGATTGTAATTCTTTGAGTGCTTGTTTGGAATGCACCCCAACCAGCTGTGGGTGATGACTCTGACTGGATAATTTCCATGGAGGTGTTGCTCCGCCCATTCGAGGTGGGTCTAAATTGATCAGTGGAGCCATATAAATGAGCTGATATAACAGAAGGAACTCAGTGCAGTGCAGCTGTCAGTGAAGTTTTGAAGAGGAGCCATAGCCAAGAGGGACACTTTGAGGAAAGCACAGGAGCTGCAGATGAGAGATAGTTTGAAGACAGCCATTGAAAGCAGACTCTTGCTCCGGAGAAGCTGAGAGAGGACAAATATCCCAAGTGCAACTAAGAGTGACATTTTTGAGGAACTGCAGCCTAGAGAGGAATGTCCTGGTAGAAAGCCATTTTGAAACCAGAACTTTGGAGCAGACACCAACCACATGCCTTCCCAGCTAACAGAGGTTTTCCAGACACCATTGGCCATCCTCCAGTGAAGGTAGCTGACTGCTGATGTGTTACCTTGGACACTTTATGGCCTTAAGACTATAACTGTGTAACCAAATAAACCCCCTTTTATAAAAGCCAATCCATCTCTGGTGTTTTGCATTCTGGCAGCATTAGCAAACTAGAACACAGGGCTACAGAGTTACTGTCAAATTTCTTTAATCAAAGATCAGTAATAAGCATTCTGTGAAAAAGGAAATCATATTGAGGAATTAAGAGCACAAGACTAGAAGTCAGAAGTCTTCCTGACATCAGAAATCAGAAAACTAATCCTGCTGTTGCTGCCAAGTGGCTGTGTTACCTGATCTAAAACACTTTACCTTTCTGGATCTCAGTTTCCTTTATTTATAAAATTAGGGGTTTTCATACAGATAATCTTCAAGTTTCCACCCAATTCTCAAACTTCTATGAATTTAGTATACCTAGCATTAATTCTCATTTTTAAATTAAGTATTCTTTTGCTGGAAAAAGTAATTGTTATGTGATTGATTAAAAATAGCCACACATTCTTTGCAGCTTCTCCCATCAAGAGGTGGAATCTGTCTGGCTTCTGCTCCTACAGCCATTACAGTACATTAAGCTCCACAGGGCAAGTGCGAGCCAATGGGTGCTGGGTGGCTCTGTGCCTCATGAACAAAAAGTAACTAACCATGGGCAAAGGAGATTATAAGAAGCCAAGAGGCAAGGGTGACCATGTGCATTCTTCTTGCAAACTTGCTGGGAGGAGCCCAAGAAGAAGCACCTGGATACTTCAGTCAACTTTTCAGAGTTTTCTAAGAAGTGTCCAGAGAGGTGGAAGACCATGTCTGCTAAAGAGAAAGGAAAATTTAAAGACATGGCAAAAGTAGACAAGGCCCATTATGAAAGAGAAATGAAAACCTGTATCCCTCTTAAAGGAGAAATAAAAAAGAAGTTCAAGGATCCCAATGCACCCAAGAGGCTACCTTCAGCCTTCTTGTTTTGTTGAGTATCACCTAGAAATCAGAGGTGAATATCCCAGCCTCTCCATTGGTGATGTGGCAAAGAAACTGGGAGAGATGTAGAATAATCTCTGCAGGTGAGAAGCAGCCTTCTGAATGAAAAATGCAAAAAGCAATAGCTGCATACTGTGCTAAAGGAAACCTGATGTGGCAAAAAGGGATTCATGAAAGCTGAAAAAAGCAAAAAAAGAAGGAAGAAGAGGAAGACAAAGAAGAGGAGGAAGATGAAGGAGATGAAGATGAAGATGTTGATGATGAATAAGGTGATTCTAGCAAAGTTATTTTTCTTGTCTATAAATCATTTAACACCCCTATACACAACTCACTCCTAAAGAAAAAAGGGGCTGTGTAAGGTTTATTTTCAAACTGTACAATATCTTTTTGTATAACTAACACACTGCTGAATGTGTCTACAAATAACCCTGTCCCAGTGGTCTTTACAATAGCCACCTCTTGCCTGTACAGTATGGGGGTTGTAAATTGGCATGGAAATCTAAAACAGGTTCTTGCTGGTGCACAGCACAAGTTAGTTACATATGGGGATGGTAGTTTTTTCATCTTCAGTTGTCTCTGATGCAGCTAATCCAAAATAATTGTCATTCTGCTAACTGAATACCACCCTGTATTTGCAAAAAAGAAAGAAAGAAAATTGCAGCTGTTTTGTTGACATTCTGAATGCTTGAATGCTTTTTTGGTTGTTTAAAAAAAAAAAAGTGGTGGTGTCTATTCCCTACTCCTTGAATCTGGGCTGTGCCTTTGACTTTCTTGCTTGATAGAATTGGCTGGAGTGTTGTTGTCTGAGTTCTAGAGTCTAGGCTTCATGAGGCCTTACAGCTTCTGTTCTTGCTCTTTTGAAACACTGGCATCAAATAAAGCTCAGGCTAACCTGTGGAGACAGATGGCTCAGCTGACAGCCATCCTCGATAGCTGACAACTAAGTGAGGCCATCTTAGACCATTCAGCCCTTGGTCTAGTCCACCAATGACTGCCGCCCTGTGACTGCAAGACCAGCACAGGAACTGTCCCAGCATAGTATATGCAGATGTATAAATATGTTGGGAATGAAATCACGTTCCCCGAGAAGGCAGTTCAGGGTCCCAATCCCTGGTCCTGAGGGTGTGGACCCCCATTTCTAAATAGGAACTTTGAAGATATTATTAGGTAAGTCGTCCCCAAATCTGAATGAGGGTGGCCTTAATCCAATATGGCTGAAGTCCTTATAAGCAAAGGAAATTGGACATGGAAAGAGAAGCCACAGGGAGCAGCGAGAGCTGGAAGTCAATGGAACCCAAAAGAGAAAGAAATTTCACGTGCATTGCCATGTGACAGAAAAGCCAGGGAACCCCAGAGATTGCTAGCTAGACAGAAGATACAGATCCTGGGAGACGGTAAGCATTCTAGCCCTGAATCCATGAGCCAATAAACTACTATGGTTAAGTCAACCCATTGTACCAGTATTTACTTTAGACAGCTAAGAAACTAAACAAATTGGTCACCAAAGAAAAGAGTGGTTTAATCCACTAAGTTTGAGGTGGTTTGTTGCTGGCAATAGGTAACTGGCACAATGCATCTGGTAAAAATCACAAAAATTTCAGAACAAGTAAGAATATGTCTTTCCTTACTTCTGTGAACCTCAGTTCCCATCCCCAGAGATAATACTCCCACAGATGGGAGCATATCCACATGCTGTTCTTGCATTTTGCTTATTCACTTAATGTAATATGGAGCTTACTTCCACTGTTCAGTCATAAATAGCCTCTGAGTAGTTCCCATTGTATGAGATACAGCGTAATTTATTTAAACCAGCCTTCTTCAAATGAACATTTGGACTGGATGGGTTTTTTGTTATTTACACACACTGATGCAAGGATCACCTTTGCACAAACACATCTATGCATATATGTGAGTATATTATAAGGAGGTGGGGCTGAGATCAAGGGATGGTGCCCCCCAACTCATATCTTTGGAGTCTCCACTTCCACAAACAAAATCTCCAACCAACAACCAGAACCAGCAGGTGCAAGTGCTATGATCTGGCCAATACCATGGAAGGTGAACCCTATCAAAGCAACTTGGCTTTTGTTTAGCTTTTATCTCCCTGCCATAGCCATTCTTTGGTGCCTCTGTGCTGTCTGTTCCTTCTGGTAATACTAGCCACTATAGCAGGCTTCTGATCTTTGCCAAAAGCTAAACAGTTGCCAGAATCCTTTGCCCAGACATTATCCTATGCCAATGAGTCTACCCAAGCCTCTCTATGATCAACCATTCTCACCACTGCCCAAAAGGAGCCTCCATGGATTCGGAGCCTGTTCCAAAGCAGGTGAATACGGACAAAAAATAATTCTTACCTTTCTCACAATACAATCCCATACTACACTTGCTTTTGGTTACACTGTCTCCCCTCTCTACTCCAGCTCGCACCCTCTCTTGTGCTCTCTTGAGTCCTTCCTTCTGGCTATAATTTTTCAAGCTTTCAGTCCTTCCTATAGTTTTGGGCATCATGATTCCGCTCCAACTCTTCCACAAATGCTCAATGGGGAGAATCAAGTCATAAAGAAGCGTCAAGACTTACAACAACTATGGATCAAGTCAACAAACAGCACTCCCCAACCAAAGTCCTCTCAAAATGCTCTCCTTAGAGAAGGATATCCATTCTCACTTTCCAGAAATACTTTAAACACCCAATTATGGGAAGCCAAGTTTCTGAGGCACACAATCACAGCTTCAGGATGTTGATGTAACTCCTAGGGCAAAGGATCATGATTATTTTCCCTTGGCCCTTACTCCCAGATGAAAGGCACATTCAGGCACATACCCCTAGGTTTTATACCTCAACACAACCCCTTATGCCTTCATGAACAATGACTTGAACCCATCTACACAACAAATGAGCAACCTCATTTCCCAACTGTTTTGGTTTGTTAAAACCGCCAGAATGCAATATACCAGAAATGGGTTGGCTTTTACAATGGTGATTTGTTTTACAAATTTACAGTTCTTAGGCCATGAAAATGTCCCAATTAAGGCATCAACAGGATGATACCTGGACCCTGAAGACAAGTTGCTGACATCTAGGTTTTGTCTGTCAGATAGCAAGGCACATGGCTGGCGTCTGCTGGTCCTTTGCTCCCAGGTCTGGTTGCTTTCAGCTTCTGGTTCCAGCGGCCTCCTCTGGGAGCTTCTGTGGGTCTTCTCTTGGTGTCTTTGGGGCTTTTCTCTCCAAGCTCTCTTCAAACTTCTCTGAGTGTGTCTCTCTAAGCTCTCTGGGCTTTCTCTGTGTCTTTTATCCTCTCATAAAGGACTCCAGAAAAGGATAAAGATCCACCTTGAATTGGGTGGGTCACATCTCAATTGAAACAACCTAATAAAAAGCCCCACCCACAATAGGTCTGCACCTGCAGGAATGGATTGAAAGAATATGGCAATCTCCCCCCTATGTGGGATCTGACACCCAGGGATGTAAATCTCCCTGGCAACATGGAATATGACTCCTGGGGAGGAATCTAGACCCAGCATCATGGGATGGAGAACATCTTGACCAAAAGGGGGATGTGAAAGGAAATGAAATAAGTTTCAGTGGCTGAGAGATTCCAAAAGGAACTGAAAGGTCACTCTGGTGGGCACTCTTATGCACAATATAGGTAACCTTTTTCAGGTTCTAATGAATTGAAATAGCTAGAAATAAATACCTGAAACTATCAAACTACAATCCAGAACTCCTGAATCTTGAAGACGATTGTTTAATGATGTAGCTTATGAGGGGTGACAATGTGATTGGGAAAGCCATGTGGACCACACTCCCCTTTGTCCAGTGTAAGGATGGATGAGTAGAAAAACGGGGGCAAAAACACAAACAAACAAACAAAAAAACACACCCAGTGTTCTTTTTCACTTTAATTGTTCTTTTTCACCTTAATTTTTATTCTTATTATTTTTGTGTGTGTGGTAATGAAAATGTTCAAAAATTAATTTTGGTGATGAACACACAACTATATAATGGTACTGTGAGCCTTTGATTGTATACTTTGTATGACTGCATGGTATGTGGTATGTGAATGTATCTCAATAAACTGAATTTAAAAAAAAAGAATATGGCATTTTTCTGGGGTACATAACAGCTTCAAACCAGCACACCCTTACTATAGAGGCTGGAAAGTGAGATACGTTCCTACACTCCCTTGAAGTTCGAGGTAGAGCGTGTCCAAGTTCTGGTTAATAATATGTACAGGCAAGTCAGCTGGTGAGACCGCTGTGAAAGTTTATTCTTTCCTGACAAGGGGAATAGATGCAATGTGCTCTGCCCTTTTAACTCCTATCCCTCCTTTCCTGCATGAAAGTGATACCTGAAGCTCTGACAACATAATATATTAGTCTTCTATTGCTGCTGTAACAAATTTAGTGGCCTGAAACAACACATGTATTATCTTACAGCTCTGGAGATCAGAAGTTTAAAATGGGTCAGCAAGGCTGCATTTCTTCTGGATGCTCTGGGTAGGATCTGTTTCTTGCCTTTTCCAGCTTCTAAAGGCTGCCTATGTTCCTTGGCTTGTGGCCACTCCCTCCATCTTCAAGACCAATAGTGTAGCATCTTCCAATCTTCAAATCCCTCTCTCTCTCTCTTTCTCTCTCTCTCTCTCACCTCTGCTTCTGTTGATAAATTTTCTCATTTCCTTCTCTCTGACTTTCCTGCCTCCCTCTTGTAAGGACCCCTGTGATTACATTGAACCCACCTAGATAATCCAGTACAGTTTCCTATCTCAAGACTTGATTTAATCACATCTGCAGTTTCTTTTATCATGTAAGATAATATATTCATGGGTTCTGGGCACTTGGAAGTGGACATTTTTGTGAGTGTTGGTGGTGGGACATTATTCTGTCTACTGCAGGTATATGCATAATAACCGAAAGCTGACGATGTTGAAACAAAAAAATGGAAAGAAGCCAGATTCTTGATGGTATTATGGAATCATTGTACCAGCCCTAGACTGCCTACCTTCAGATAATAAAATACCTTTATTGCTTAAGTCACCATTAACCAGGTTTTCATTTACTTGCACCTGAACACATTCTAACTGTGCTTATCTAATTATAATATCTAATTATGCAAGATTCTAGTGTGCTGGATAAAATGATACCATGTTTGGGAATGTTCTTTGTATACTTTGGTCATGTTGAATTACTTTCAATTCATTCCCTGAAGGCATCATACTGTTTTGCCTCTGGGCAACTGTACACAGTTCTTCCTCTGCTCACTTTTTTTCCTTCCTACCTTCCGTCACATATACCAACCTCCACCTACTCCCATTCACCTGGTTAACTCAAATTCATCATTTCGATTTCTTATCAGATATCCCTCCCTCTCTGCCCAGAAGTACTGTTTAGGTATCCTGTTTTGGTAGTTCTGTAGCAACCTGACCTTTCCCAATTATACTGTCCTTTACTTATCTATAAGCCACTTGAGGACAGAGATTGTGTTCATCTTATTTTTGACTGGAGACAGATGCTAAAAAATATTGCCAGGAATCAGTTTCCCTCCATCCCTCAGGACTGCTTTTCTTTCTCTTGGCTTTATTCCTGGACAGATTCTTCCCACATGGAACAAGATGGCCACCAGTAGCTTCAGGCTTACCTTTGACCAATTTGGCAACCCTGATGGAAAAAGAGCGTCTCTCTTACAGTAGATCCAGAAAAAGTCCCTGGTCTGACTCTGTATTGTCACTTCTCCTTCATGTCAGCCCTGCCGTCTTTCCAAACATGAATCTGAACCAATTGCACAAAGATAAATATGTTAAACTTCTACATCTTATCTTATACGGAGGAGAAAGTTGAGGTATAAAGAAGTTAAAAGATTTTCCTGAGATCATTCCCTTAGTTGATGTGGGTTAAGGCTGGGCCAAGAAGTCAGGTCTTCCTTCTATCTTCACCCTTTGCCCTGCCATCAGATGCCTTTGTGCAGGGCAAGGTGGAGTAAGAAAACATGGGTGACTGTATCCATTCTTTGGCAAATAAATGCAACTACAAGAGTTTTCCTCAGGTCTTTTCTACTTACCAACCAATGATCCTATTAAAAGTTACAAATGCTATTGGTTAAAAAAAAAGCAATGTGTTATCTCAGAAAACATTTTCACCTGCCTCCCCAACTCTTAGTGAAGTAATGAGGCCTTACTTTTGAAAATGAGCTATGGATAAACTCTTACTGATCTTCATTATCATTTACATTAGGCTTGGGTGCATTATGAATTGAAGTTTAACATATAGATCTTACAGTGGGTTGAATTGTGTTCTCCAAAAGGATCTGTTTGACACCGGTGGTATAGTGGTGAGCTTGGCTGCCTTCCAAAAAGATATGTCCAAGGCCTAACCCTCAGTACCTGTGAATGTGACCTTATTTGGAAATAGGGTTTTGCAGATGTAATTAAGTTGAGGATCTTGAGTTGAGATCATCCTGGTTCTAGGGTGGGCTCTAAATCCAGCGGGTATCCTTTTATGAGAAAGGAGAAGGAGACTGGAAACAAAGGAATCGTAGGGAAGAAGGCCATATGAAGATGAAGGCAAAGTTTGCAATGGTGTGTCTACAAACCAAAAAACACCCAGGATCACCAGGTGATCCAGAAGCTAGCAGCAAGGCATGGAATCGATTCTCCCTCTGGGCCTCCAGAAAGAAGCAATCCTGTCTGAACCTTAATTTCAGACTTCTGGCACCAGAACCACGAAAGTATAAATTTCTGCTGTCTTAGTCACCAAGTTTATGGCAATTTGTTAAAGCAGCCATAAGCAATAAATACAGAGGTTAAAACTCAAAAACTGCTTTGGGTATTGAGCAAGCTCAGCCCTCTAATTATTCTAATCCAGTGGTTTTCAAATTAGTAGACCAAAAAAACTTGGAAATCACCTAACGATTTTGTACCAGGCACTGTTCTAAGCACCTTACATCTATAAACTAATTTCATCTTCACAACAGCCTCATTAGGTCAATACTGCTTTAATTCCCATTTTGCAGATGAAGAGACAGAACTTGTCCAATATCACACAAATAATAAGGGGCAAGGCCAAGATAGGCTGGCTCCTGAGTCTGTACTCTTCACCACTACCCTATATTGCTTATACTATTTCAGTTATTTCCAATTTCCAGTGATAAGTAAACCTGATTTTATTTTTAAAATTTGAAAGTATGAATTATGTTTTACTTATTCTTGTAAACTGTTTAGAACAATAATTTTAAATTAAAAAGCAAAAATAGAAGCAATTTAAAATTGCAGCCAACTCAAACTAACAATGTACAGATAAAGCAGCCTTATTAAAAATTGTGGGAACTCCAGCTAGGTGTTTATGCCACATACCAAGGAAACACAAGAAAATTATCAAGCCTTGCATTTATTAGCACAATACAGAATTAGAATCCTCAGGCTATCGTAACTATGCTAAATTCGTATTGTGAATATCAAATATAATTGGAAACAGAAGACACACACCGCCTCCCGCCAACAGGTTGACCAATCATCCCAGTTTGCCCAGGACCTTCCCTCTCCTTCAGTACAGAGAATTTTTATCTCCTCTGAAATCAGAAATGATTGTCTCAGCAAGCACTTTTCCAAACATTTTTTCCCCAGATCTTTGGTTTGGGCACTAAAAAGAAAAAATTTAACTGATTTTGTTTCTTATAGTTTCCCTTTCCTGAGGCAGTGGATAAGTCCTAGTTTGAACTGGAGAGAAGAGTTATATTTTAAAATATTTTAAAGGATTGCATAGTAAGAACCCTCCCCCCAAAACTAATCACAGGGAAGCACAATTCTCCTATGCTTTCAGATCTCCAAAATCTATTGAGACATACTTTTATCCGAACTCTGGAAATCGGCCTGGACTGGGACAGGTCCAAATACCCTCATCAGTTTCTTCCTAGTTGCTTCTACTCAGTATTCCCCAAGGCTAGGAATCTTGATATAATTTTGGTCAGGTTAGACTCTTCATCTGTTGTTCTATAATCGATTGTTAATGACATAAACTTTGTCCCTAAGAACTTATGCTTTTGACAGGCAAAGAGCTCAGTTCCTTGGAACTCGAAAAGCCTTCCTTTGCAAACTATTCTTTCTACCATGAACTTTAAAATATCTGTTTTAAAACTCAAAAACTAAGCAGTGACTATTTCTTTTTTTCCTCTATTAATTTCTGCTATAACAATTAATAATTGCTAATATTCATGATATTTTGTAATAATGGTACTACCTCGTGAGGTTTGGGCAAGAATTAAATGAGTTAATACGTATAAATGCCTACCACAAGTTGGCATGCACAAGTGTTTGCTGGCTAAGGATTGTTGTAAGCACCTTACATTCATTTCCTCATTTAAGTCTCACAACAACCTTAGGAGGTAGATACTGTTACTATCCACTTGAGACAGGAGAGGAAACTAAGTCACAGAAGGCTACACAGGTCAACATAGCCAGTAAGTGTAAGGACTCCAGATCTTGTCCACGATGCCATACTGCTTCTGCCTCTCTGGGAGGAACTAGAGGAGTCACAGGGGACTCCAAGGAAAGAATCAAAGGCAAGCATTTCAAAATATTACTTCTTCTTTGAAAGGCATCAGAAAAATAAGATGGCTTGATGGGTGGACCAAGAGACAGATGGATCAATTATGTGATGGAGCAAGTATAATAAAATGTTAATGGTAGAATGGCGACTGTACAGGTGTTCATTGTAAAATTCTTTAAACCCTTCTCTATGTTTGAAATTTTCCATAAAAAAAAAGTCATTGGGCCCCTCCAAATATTACTGCAAAATATTTGTACTCTAAGAAGGGCCACTCAGGTGATTCTTTATTTATGAAAATTCCACTCTATCCAGCACCCCCATTATATATGACAGCACACATTCAACTGCTAAATTGTATACTCTGGGACTCTAAAATGAGAGTGATCATAGCGAACTAGTCTTAGTGATAAACATAGTACTTTAGGCTATTAATTTGGTCTTTTTTCTCCCTTTTTTCTACTTGCCACAGTCTATAACAATGGGATTCACAGTGACATGGAGTCTGAAAGTATCCCTAAAGAATGTCACTATGAATTCCACTTCTACAAATTGTGGCAAGTAGAGAAAAGAAGAGAAAAATTATTATGTTTAACACCAAGAATGAATCAGAAGAAGGCCCCTATGGCTGGTTGCATTATGTACTCCAACAAACACATGCTCTTAATCTTAATCCACATCCCTGTGGGTATGAACCCACTGTAAATAGGACCTTTAGAAGACGTTATTTTTAGTTATGGTATGGGCAACTGAAGAAGGGTGAGCCTTAATCCAGATTGCTGAAGGCCTTTTAAAGAGAACCTGAAAGTCATAGAAGCTAGAAAGAAAAAGACATTGCCTTGTGGTGCGAGGCAGAGACAAGCCAAGGAACCCCAAGCATTGTTAGCAGCCGCACCAGAATGCTACAGTCTTCAGGAAGAGAGCAAGCCTTGCCAATATTTTGGTTTTGGACCTCTAACCTCAAAACTATGAGTCAATAAAGCCCCCTTGTTAAGCCAAAACCAGTGTGTGTTATTTGTAATGACAGCTCTGGCAAACGAAGACAGCCCCTGTGCTTATAATCAGTGTATCAATTCTTTTAAGGAGGGAATTTAGAAGCCGAATATAAATTATTTGCAAAGATTTAGCTTATATCCTTGGGTTGTTAGTATTGATACAAATAATAACTAAAATTTCTGAATGCTTATTATATGTCCAGGAATATTCTACATACTTTAAATGTATTAGCTAGTTTCATCCTCTCACTAATTCTATGAGGTTGCTACTATTATTGTCCCTTTTACAGATAAAGTAACCTAAGGTACAGAGGTTAATTAACTTGCACAAGATGACACAGCCAATAAGCAATGGAGTTAGAATTTTAACATAGGCAATCTCACTCCCACAGCTGTGCTCTTAACTACTCCCTTATACTGTTTCTTGTTATATTTTAAGTAGTTTTTCATAACCCTTTTCTTCCCCATCTAAATTTGGAACCAATTGAGAAGTAGACAAAGGAGCCAGGTAGAGGGGGAAAAAAAAAGTATTAGCTTTATTACTGATGAAAGTTAAACTGAAAGACATGCAGCCAAATGGACTTGCTAATATTCCCTGAACTAGTCAGAACTACCTACATGTTCATAGGCAGCACTTAATAGTTGCAGACCTCAACTACAAGTACAGAACATGTTCTGCTAAGGTCATGGCATGGCTTGGCATGGCATGGCAGAGACTGAAAACCAGAATGCATCTTCTCTGCAAGCAGGCATGTCCAAAATATGCAGGTGTGGCTGATCCACAACCATCAGCTATCAACCTCCCTCCCCAAGGGAGAAGGAAATAAGAGAAGGAGGCTCACATGCTCCTCTAATGAAAATTTCTCCCTATGGAAACATGAGTAGGAAATAAGCATTTTCTCACCTTGTGCCTCTCAGTTATCAAATTCAGCTATATAAAAAAGAGAAAAAAAACTGGCCTCACACAAACACACACACACACACACACACACACACACACATACACGAGCAATTTGCAAGGTTCCAGAAAGTGTATAATATCTGAAACTAAGGTGCCCTTAAGAGGGCCTGGATGATAGAAAATCCAAGAAGAAGAACTCCTCCAAACAGTATCTAATTGAGATAATCTACTTAAAGCACTAAGCACATTTTCTGGCAGTGGTAATTGATCAATTAATCTTCTTAACTCCTATCATTATTATTGTTGTTGTGGTTGTTGTTCGTTTTTCAACCAGAATTCACTGTCTATATGAAAACACAGAACAATTAAAAGTAAAACCATTTAAATGGATTCCTGGCCAACACTTGTCCAGAAGACAAAAACATTTTATAGTCTATAACACTGTGAATTTTGCAAAGCCCTTTGATACATATTATCTCATTTAATTTCCAGAACAATACTGGTAAGACAAATATTACAGTGGAAATTGTATCTTATACAGGAGTTACATTCTAAAGTAAGGTAAAAATCAAATATAATAAAAATAAGGTAAAAATCAAATATAATAAAAATAAATATTTTATAATAATAATTAGCCATGAAATACCTTAAATTTGCCATTACAGTATATGAGCATACCATCTCTCCATTAATCTAATAATCAGGTTTTTTCCAGTGTTGGAACAGGTTGATGTCCATTTGGTTGAATTCTACCTGCTACATGCTGACTTGCATGTAGAGGCCATATTGTACAGAAAATAAGGATAGTATATTGAAACACCAAGATTCCACTTTCTGCACCATGATGTTCACATTGTAGATGGTATAAGGGAACTAAGACTAACTGTAAAGCAGAAACTTAATGCCATCCATAATTTGCTTCCCTGTGTTTCATGCCCATTGAATAGAATTCAGAGCAGCTTCACATTTAAATGGTTTTTCATCCTGTCTCTCTCTCTCATTTTAGTGACGTTTGGTTCAATTTGAGTAAGATAAACAATGATACAATGTGTCTCCACTGAATTATCATAATCTGAGGTTCAGAATTTCAAGTGGCTTAGCCAAAGTCACCAGAGCCAGCACACCCAAATCAGCTGACTTCTATCCCATTCTCCCATTAAGTAGATAGTAAGACCAAGAGCTCAGAATCAAATACTGACCTAATTTAATCCAGTCTAGGAAGATAGTGACTTCTAGTGAAATCTCAGTATGGATCTAGATAAATGTTAAAATTAGTCCACCCAGTCCAAAGCTCAGCAAAGAGACATAAGGCACATGTCCTTGTTCTTGTGAAAATCCTATCATATCTTTAATGACTATTGTCAAGACCTCTCACCCACAAAACTGAAAAATACCCTGAAAGTGAAAAAGTGATTTACCAAGTGGTACTACAGAGTAAATTGTTTCACATTTGTTAAGTTGTGAGAACACAAAAATGATACCTAACTCAAACAGATGGAAGGGACAGTGGCCTCAGCAACTTCATTTTTTAACTTGAAATGTGACAACTAGTAGTATGTGATATCAGAGAAAAAAATAAAGGTAGCCACATGAAAATATGATCACTACAAAATTAGCAAAATCATATAGCAATGATGCTACCATTTTTGAGCACCCCAAATACATTAACATATTAAATATTCATATCATCCACATTTTATAGATGAGAAAATTGAGATTCAGAGAGGCTAAGAAACTTTGATCAAGATCACATAGTTAGGAAATGGCAGAGCCAGGATTTGGCCCTAGGTCTGTCAGATCCAAAACTCATGCTCTTTCCAGAATTTCATTCTGTGTTTCAAAAAATAAACCCTTCCTAGCAAGGTAATTGCTTTGGAAAATATTGTACAGCTATCTTTCACTCAGTGTTGAGCACTTATAGTTAATAAAGTATTTTCTCAAACTTAATCTCTTTTAATATAAGAATAATTTAAAGCAACAGATAATTTAAACCATTAACTAGGTATATTGAATATATTGAACTAAAATGATGGTTCTTATAGTGTAGGGTGGATTCTATCAGTCTCCTGTATGGATTTTTCATGTTATTACTGTGGACCCTGATTTTGGTTTCCCAGGTTGCTGAAAGCAGATACCATGAAATAGTTTGAATTGAACAGTGGGAACTTCTTAGCTTACAGTTTTGAGGCTGAGAAAACATCCCAATCAAGGCATCATCAAGGCTATGTTTTCTTCCCTTGTCTAGCTGCCAACAATCCTTGGCTCCTCTACCACATGGCAAGGTACATGGCGGCGTCAGCTGGTCTCTCCCTTCTCTTCCGTATTTCAATGCTTTCAGCTTCTTGCTTTCATGCCTTTCTTTCTCTCTGTGTGTATCCATTCCATTTATAAAGGACTCCAGTATAAGGATTAAGACCCATCCTGAATGAGGTGAGTCGCACTTTAACTGAAGTAGCCATATCAAAGAACCTTACAATGGGTCCACACCCACAGGAATGGATTAAATTTAAGAACATGTCTTTCTTTGGTACATACAGCTTCAAACCACCACAGCCCTCACTGGTAGTGGCAGAGGAGGGCAATTCATCTCCCCACCCTGATTTATAGTACAGTGCTGAAATCAGAGTAAAGGAATCATCAAAACACTGGAAATTTATATGACGGATATCTTGAATGACAGATATCTTAAATGAAGATGAGTGAAATCAAGGTTTAAGAATCTCTAAATTTTTTAAATAGTTAACTCAAAAAGTTCTGTTGGTTAAAATTTTGAAATGATAATTATATTACTATAATTCCTCTCTTTCATTTCAATTAAATTTTCAACAGTGGTCTTTACTCTATGTAGGCAAATATAGAGTCTATCAGATACTTCCAAGTTCAATGTCAGACTAGAATTAGGAATTAGTCTTATCTTTTAATCCAGCCTATTAACTCTTGCACATGATTCCCTCCAGCCACAGGACAATTTTATCATAAAGTCATAATTTCTGATATATGTGGAAAGATGATGCTGTTGAAATACCATCAACAAAGCAGATGTTTCATGGTGGTTGTGATCAATTTCTGCTGATCTTGATACCATCTTGCTCTTGTAACCAATATTTATGTTTGCAAAATGGTGGATTTTGAGAGATGGCTCCCTAGGAAAATCTGTAACAATGGCAAAGAAAGAGGCTAACTGGGTTATATAAAAATTATATCAATGGGGACCACACAAAATGGGGTGGATATAAATTTGCAAAAAAATTGCATTAAATATATAATGTAAAAGAGCACATTAACTTGATCCCAATTAGAAGATAATGGCCAAATAATCTGGGATTTGTTCTTATTTCTTCTCTCTTCTTTACATTGAATAATGGAATCTACATGAACATCTTTCAGGGATGACATCTAAGTTCCTAGTTTCTTATGTGAATAGATTAAATGATAGATAAGTGATATCTTTTATGTCAATGGATACAGCAATAAAAGAAAAAGTAAATGATTTGTTTATATTTGTTAAAATGCTTTTTTTTTTCCTAGTTAAAAAAAAAAAAAGAACAGAAGTTTCTAGTAACCATCCCAGAAGACTTAGCACCATGGTAGTATGACCCCAACCTCAGGTAAGGTGGTAAGTAACTGGGGTTCTTGAAGTGGGTTTCAGAGCAAAGCCCATGGACTGTCCTCAAACCTGTGTTTTGAATACAGAATCCTGATACTTTTTCAAAGCTTTAGCTTTTGCTCAGCTTTCCCCACAAAGAGCTTTAATATAGATGCCAAACCAAGGAAAATTTTTTGTTTCTAGGTAAAGAAACTCAACACATGATAATATGATTATCTTTAATATTAAAATCTGAGCAAATGACTCAAACTCACTATGCTTTACTATGGAAATAAAGGGGTTCTATAAAAGAAAGAAACTTTAAAAAATAAAGATGCCCTTACCTGAAATGGGTTGTTTTGTGAGGTAGTGGTTTCTCCTCCAGTGAAAGAATTCCAGCAGAGGCTGGCTGAAAATGGATATGTTCTAAAGGGGTTTTCCCACTGGGTGGGAGGTAGAACTAGCCTATAGTATTTCAGACTGGGTCAAGGAGTTTCCACTAACCTAGGTGGCAGAGAAAAAAATTTAGAAAATCTATTTATGTTATTGAAAGTTGACATGTTTTTATAGTTTCTAGATCTCTAATAAATGCTTTTTAAATTCATTTATTTAAAAAAGTACATGCAGTTTTTAAAAACATGTATTATAAAGAAGAGAGTTGAAAAAGAATGGGGAGCAAATAGGCACCCAAACTTTTAATATAGATCTGGCTTGATCAATTAACAGTCTTTCAGATTCTTCATTCCCACCCAGGTAGTCGGAGGTTGTCATTTATTATACAAATAAAATTTTGATCACCCCTTTTGGGCTCAGCAAAGTACGAAGGAACTCAGCATCAATACTGACAACGGTTCAACCATGAGGTTGAGCGCCATAGGTTCCAAGAAGGCGCACCTAACAGGGTTGGGAGGCTCAGGAAGGCTTCCTGGAAGAGGCACTGTCTCCCAGGTGGGACATGAACACAAAGAGAAAAATAAGAATGGGGTTTAGGGATGCTCTGGTGCTGATCGCAGAGCTCCCTGCGGACCCAGGAGCGCATGCCTTGCAGAAAAGGGCGAAGTGTGTTGATTTTTGGAGAAAGCTGAGGCCCGCTTTCCATCTAAGAGCCGAGAGTGACAGGGAGGGAGGGAGGAAAAGAACCAAAGTTCCCCTCTTCAACATGAAGTACACTGCAGCTCCCGTCGCCAGAACCGGGGAAGGTGCCTACCAAATAGCAAATCCGCTGCCGCGGGAGCCACGGGGGGTCAGAATGACTGAGAGGAGGCTTCTCCTGTGCGTTGGCAGTCAGGCGAGCAGGCCCGGAGTGGGGGCGCCCCTGCAGCCCCCCAGCCGGGCTGGGTCGCCGGAAGTCTTCATGCCCCTCAAGACTCGCCTGGGATGTGACCTAACGAGAGAGTAATGAACTTGCCCTTAGTTCCCCAGAGATTCAAGGCCAAGGCGTCTCAGCTGCCCACGTTCACTCGGCAGTTTGTTACCCCTCGCGAGCTTCCAGTGCACGTACAACCCGCGCTGCAACGGAGAGGGCCGAGGAGCGAGTCCCCAGTGCGCTCCAGGCTGCACCCTCATTCCCGTGGCGGGTGCCTTTTACAGCTGGGTTTCCTCCCTAATTAATTCAAATCTCTTCTCTCTTCCTTCCTTCCGGGCAGGGGAAACCGGAGTCCAGCAGGCCGAGCCCTCGAGGCTGGCGCAGGGCTGATCCTGGCCTGAGAAGGCGGCATCGGCAAGGACCGACTCTGGACACCGGAGCGCTGTGACCCGACCGCTCACTCGCCGGGTGAGTGGGGCTTCCGGCCTGAAGTTGCTGCCTTTTTTTTTCCTTTTCCAAATCACTCAGCAAGAGGTAAATCGCGCCGTCGATCGCCGCAGAACCGCCCAGCGCTGTAGACCGTTTTGGCGCGGCGGGTTGGGGCCGAGCGTGCGCCCGGGGCCGCCGGAAGGCCACAGGGTCTGGGGCTGTCTAACGCCCTCTCGGGGCTGGGTCGGGCTCGGCTGAGGGCTTCTCTATGTTTTGTCATTTTCTCCTCTTCCCTCTTCCCAGCCGTCCTTGCCCCAGTGCTGCTTTTTCTCCTTTCATCCAGTGGGGCATCCTTCCGGGGAAAAGAACAATTTTTTTCTCCTCCGAGTATTTCCATAGCTTACACTTGGGCTGCTCAGTGACCTTGGGTAAGTCATGAAACCTTCTGGGCCTATGTGAAAAGGAGAGGGTGAACTGTTTTCTGAAGAGGAGTCTGGAATTCACCCCCGGACACAGAGAAGGGTAAGGTGTCTCCCTCCCTCTTCACCTCTCTACTGACAAGACGGAGCTGTGTGCAAAAGCACAAAATCATCTGGAAAGGAAAGGCTTTTAGTACTAATTCTATATTAAAATGGGGGAGGGGAAAAATTTAATTTTGAAAAATTCTAATGTAAGACACCACCTCGGGAAAATGAAAATGAGATGATATAAGCTTCCTTACAATCCCCAGTTTGATTTTGCAACATTTCTTTTCAAATTTTATTCTGTGTACCCTTACCCCCTCTCCAATCCCTTTGGCTGGTTGTGCCCCAGGGAGCAAAAAATGGGTTGTGCATTCCTAAGAGGGCACGGGGAAGAGAGAAGTTGGCTCTGGGTGTAACTACCAACTGTTGGAGGGCTGCAAAGGGAGGGTGGTCTTTTACGCGGGTTTGGGATCTGGTTACCTTTAATTCGCCTCGGAGGCCGCGTTCAGCGCTAATGGGCTTCTGTCAGCGGAGGGCTCATGTTTCCCCACTTGCCTCAGAAAGTGGAAGCGAAGGGAAAACAGCAAAGTAGACCGCTCAGGCAGAAAGAAATATCCCCGGCCTTTGGAGTTGGGGATTCGAGCTTAAGTGTGGTGGGCACCCACCCCTCCACCCCCTGCTTCTCCTCAGCTCAAGGCGTGGCCGAAGGACCTTAGACCAGGAGGCGGCGCCACCTTTAAAAAGCCCCTTCTGGCCATCCTCTCATTTGCTCCATCCTTCCAGGCAGCCGGAGTTGGGATAGGTTCTTCCACCCCTCTTAGAAAAACCCATTTTCACACCTAAAACGAGCCGTTCAAAACCAAGGCAAAAATTGCAGGTTGTTGGAACGGAGTTGTTTCTCTGCCCATTAATATAACAAACTCCTTACATGCGTACTGTGCTTTATAGTTTATAAAACATTTTTCACTGACACCAACTCACCTCATCCTGTGAACCCAAGGGCAGGCATGCAGACTCCTTATTCTAATTGTACAGCCAAGGAAATGTAGGGACTCAGATTAAGCAGCTTGTCCAAGGTCACAGTCAGGAAATGCCTAATCCCTAATTGGGAACCCCTCTGCCAGGCCTTTCTCATCCCACTGCTTCCTGTTACCCCTTCCCATGAAATAGACAACCCTGTCCCACCCTTCCTCTCAAGACCCAGCAAGGGCACTCAGAATGCCCTTCCAACTTTTCCCCCTTCCCCATAGATGAATCCATTCATTACTTTATGCTACATTTGGTCACCAACACAGACCCATGGCTCTGGAACTGGCTTTCTTTCAGATCACATTTTCTTCAGGACAGTTCCTCAAGGGACCCTCCTTAACTCACCCACCCAGCTCCCACACACCAATCTTTCATTTTCTCATCACTACCAAGACTCTTCCTATAACCATGTAAAGTAAATAACCTCAAAAACCACTTAATTGCTTCCAAGTCAATGTTTCCTCATCACTAAACTTCATTGCTTCCCAATCTTTAGGACAAATTGCCCCCAGGATTCTGTCCCTTCCAGGAGACAGGCGGGAGAAAGCAGCTTCAATGAGATTCTACCTGGGCATCCAGGGACTGGAAGATGAGCAAGGGTGTCAGGGGCTCAGAGCCTCAGAGGGAATTCAGAGAAACCTTGGAGGGCTGGGGCTGGATCCTCCTAGACAAACCTGCAAGTTTTCCATCTGCTTGATGCTCCCTACAGGTCACAATCTGCCATCGCAGCCCTGCACAACTTCTATATGAATTTTGCTCCAGTCCTGGTTTATACTTCCCTGGACCTCTGGATCCCCCCGCCATTCCCAGAGGGACTGGTTGCAGGGCCCCACTCAAGCACTACTTTCTGAGGACTCTATAGGAGCCTTGGAACTGGATTGACTTTGTAGAAATCGGTGCCAGAGGAAGTGGAAACCAGTTTAAATTCATGTGTAGCTGAAAGCTAAAATCCTGCTCATAAAAATCAACCCGCTTCCTCTTTTTATTGCAAATAAATCTGCCCTCTTTCTTTTAGTTTATTTTCTTAAGTAAAATGAAAAGCGGACATTAGTCCTGTTGCCTTTAAATTTCAACACAAGAGCAGATTCCACTGTCTTTCTTTGCTGGTGCCCACGTTAGAGGACATTAAGTGTGGGTTTCAAGCTTCCCCCCAGCGCTTGCGTTCATTATCTATAATATTTGCATTTCCCCTTCTGCTCCAAACTTTGCAGGATAAACAAGTGTAAAGCAAAAAGAGCTTTTCGGGGGTTATGGCCAGGCCCAGCAACCTGACATGTGCCAGGAAGGGGCTCTTACCCTTCAGGAAATAAAAGAAGGGGATTCTCTCCAAGCTCTAGTTCAAGGGTGAGAACTGGCTGGAAGGAAAGTTGCCGGCGGATCTGTAAAAACCCGGTCGCCTAATACATGACTGGAAAGAAAGAAAGAAAAAAAAAATGGCCCTGCCGATTGCGGGCCGCGGCTTGTGGCCGAGTGTCACGCTGTGGGCGCAGGCTCGACCGGTATTACTGCTATGCGCGGAAATATGAGCGAGTAATTTTATAAGTAACAAAGGATCAGGGATGGAATGAGGCCCCTGTTATCCAATGTCATTTAGAAGCCTTGGATCAGCAGCTTCTTGAGGCTAAAAGTGAATTCAAGAAGCGCTGCCCTTCCCTTTTCCCAGGGGTGTTAGCTAAATTTAGAAATAACCTCTATGTGTTTGCACAAATCATGTACCATTTGCTGTTTGTGTAAAAACCGATTAGCCAGACACAACTGTGAAACAACTTGTTACTTTTATAGCTGCGACACACAAACAAATTTAGATCCGTTTAGTTTTCCTTGTAAAAGGAGATTAGGAGAGACCCACCCGGAGACCTTGCTGTCCATAATCTCTTCTCGGTGAAGGTTACTATTGCTCCTTTCGGCGGTGGATGATTATCAGGCTCTTGTTTATCAAGTTAAACTATCTCACACTCCGCAGCTTGTTTCATTTTTAGGACCCTGATCCTGAAGGAATGTTTACTGAGGATACAATGTTTACCGTTTATCGGGAAAACAAATTCAGTATTTGCGAGAAATTGTCTTTCAAAACAGCCCCCTTGTCTACGCGCACAGCGAAGAAATAAAGGTCGCATCCTCTGCAGGGGGCATCTCCGCGACCACGGACGCAAGGTGGATGCCAGCGCCAGGGACTGGCTATGTTTCGCAAACAGGACGCGCCTGGGGCCGAGCTGACAGTATTGCTCACCCTCTCCAGTTTTAAAAAGCGATTTCGCATAAGTAATTGTAACAGCTAAATTAATTACAAAATAATTAGAATTGATGCCATTTGAGGATATGGTGATTGTGGTGGGAACTAGCCTCCTGCGCCTAGATGCTTCCTTTCTACCACAAAACTCTTTTTTATAAAGGTCGAAATAGCTGAAATGCACATTAAAAAATAATCTAGGAGGACATTCCCATTCCTGCCCTATGATCTCGCATTTCACACTAACCTAAGGTTAAAAAAACAAACACATTAAAAAGGAGAGGGGTTGTTGATGTGCACCTGTTTTTAAAAGGGTATTAAAGTCACCATTCCTTGGTCATGAGAAAAGCAGCGAGTTTAAGGGAGGGAAGGCATCTATAGGAATCCTTCAGAAATCCAATGATGTGGATTATTGCCCAGAAAAGAGGTATCTTATTTGAAAATATTGTGAAAGAATAAAACAACGATGTATTATCTATTAGGGTAATATACATATTACAGTCCCACTGAAAAATTTAAAATGCGATAACAAATTTTAAAAATCAAATGAGTTCATTTACCATTTCAACTTAAGGGATAAGAATTAATTTTTAAAATCTAAGATTTAAATGCCAGAATGAGGAATATGCTTAGAATTTACACTGTTTTGAAAGGATAATTGAAATGTCCATGAACTCTCTCCTTTTGGCAGTTTTCAGTGTGGAAGATACAAGTCTGATCCTTAAACATTTTTAAAGGCTGTGCTGTTTTGAATTAGGTTGTTTTATTAATGACAGCTTATTTTAACTACAGAAAACTGATCATTTAGCTATAATGGGTTCATATGAACGATATTATAGTCCATCTCCCGATATTACATGAAAGCTAAAAGAAAAATATTAATTAGATTTAAATTAGGAAGACTATCCAATTAAATTTTCTTACATTCAAATTATGGATTAGCAAAGTTTGAAAAGGTCATCACTTGAAACTCCTCGATATTCTGGGAAAGGTAAAATGCAAATGCTATTTAAAAACCTTGTCATTTACCTCAGACACCTAAATAAAACACTAGACTGAGCATTTTAAAAAATTTATTTACAAAGTTGTGTACGACACGATGGAATAACATTTAGAATACCATATATATTCATTCATATATAAACAGACTTCTATAATAGAATGACACTTTTTTCGCCTTTTTGAAAATTTTTATATTTAAAATCTCCCAACGTCTCTATACATTTTTTCTCAGATAAAACTGCGGAGAGTGAACCTTCAAAAAAATGAAAGTTCAGAGCTCTAAATCTACTGAATTCGTTTTTTCTTAAAAAAATAAAAACCCCAAAGGAAAGTCAATAATTTTTATACAAATATGTACAAAGGATTTCCCTCCCACCCCCACTGTACTAAGTGCAGGCGCCGTCGGGGTACATTTTTGGAAAATTCACTTTTCTCTTTTACCTGTACGGAAAGCTATTCCTGGTGTGCTCGCGGTGAGCGTTTACTCGGTAAGCCTAGGTGTGCGCAAGAGAGTGGAGGCCGCCGAAAGTCGGTGTCGTGGGGTCAGTGGAGGGAAGATATGGGAGGGAGGCAGAGTCCGGGATTGGGCAGGGGGACCAGGACCCGGGCGGGCGCGCAGCTTGAAAGTGCAGCCGCCGCCAGGCCCCGCGTCCCCGCCACATGTGCACCCCTATTGCGCCGGCCACTTGGCTTGCGCGGCGGCGGCGGCAGCGGCAGCGGCGGAGGCTGCGGGCTGCAGAAACTGTCCGGAGAGCGGCACGCTCAGGATGGGCGCGATGGTGGCCGTGGTCCGGCTCAGCGACAGAGGCTGGTGCGTGGCCATGAGCGCCGCGGACTGCACGGTCCCAGGCTGCCGCAGGAAGGACTGCGCTGTACCACCACCCCCGGTGCCCCCCGACCCCCCAGCGCCCCCTGCGCCGGCCGCCGAGCCTCCCGGTGCCGCGGGGCCCCCACCGATGATATTCTCGATGCTAAACGACGGCCGCGCGCTCGGCTCGGACTTGATGAGCGAGGCGGTGGCGCCCGCGGCTCCCGCCGTGCCCGCGGCAGCCGCGGCAGCACCCAGGCTGTTGAGCTGCAACTGCAAGCCCGGGCCGAGCTGAGAACCGAAGGCCTTGCGGCCCAGCTCTCCAGAGGGCAACAGCGGCACCGCGGGGGGCAGTACGGGGGCCACCGGCGGCAACGCGTACGGGTACTGGAGCGCTGCGGCCGCAGCCGCCGCCGCTGCAGCCGCGGGGTGCGAGTAGGCGCCGGCCGCCGCCGCTGGGTGCAGGCCGTAGGGGCGACCATAGGGTCCCGCGGCGCCGGCCGCCGCCGCCAGGCTGTAGGCGCCGAAGCTCTGCATCATGAGCGCCGTCTGCTCGCGCAGGTGCTCCTGCTGGTGGCGCTTGAAGCGTTTCCGGCGCCGCAGGAAGCTGCCGTTGTCGAACATGTCCTCGGACTGCGGGTCCAGGGTCCAATAGTTGCCTTTGCCCGGGTTGCCCGGCTCGCGGGGGATCTTGACAAAACAGTCGTTGAGCGAGAGGTTGTGGCGGATGCTGTTCTGCCAGGCGGGGAACTTCTCTCGGTAGTAGGGGAAGCGGTTGCTGATGAACTCGCAGATGCCGCTCAGGGTCAGCTTCTTCTGCGGGCTCTGCAGGATGGCCATGGTGATGAGCGCTATGTACGAATAGGGCGGCTTCACCAGGCTGTTCTTGGGCTTGCTAGGGGTCAGGCCGCCCGCCACCCCGCTGCCCGTGCTCGGAGCGCCGCCGCTTGCTCCGCCGCCGCCCTCCTCGCCGCCACCGCCGCCCTTGCAGCCCTCCGCCTCGGGTGCCCCCGCCTCGCCACCTGGCCCGGCCCCGGCCGTCTCCTTGGGCAGTGCCAGGGGCTGCTGGTGTGGCGGCTGAAGTTGACCATGGTGGGGTGCCGCCGGCGGCACCTCGTCCGCCTCGTCCAGTCGCAGCTCGGGCGGCACCGCGGGGCTTTCGCAACCCGGGTCGCTGTCCTTCTCCTCCAGCCCGTCGTCGCCCTCGCCCACCACATCGATGTCCACATCCTCGGCCGTCAAAACCGTCTGGCCGGACATGTCGCTGGCGCTGCCGCTGCCGGAGAGGGTCATTCCTTCTCGGGGTTGGTGGCGGCGGAAGATAAGGGGCGTCAGGAGCTGCCGCCGTGCGCAGGAGAAGGGGATTCGGCTGCCCCCGAAAGATGAGGGATTGGGGGAGGGGTGGGGGGCACAGGAGGCTCGGGGCCCGCCAGGCTCAGCTCACTTTCGCCGGCCCGGCATTGCGCGGCGCGGGCACTGCTGTCCGCCCCCCGCCGTCGCGCTCCGCCAACTCCTGCCGTCCCTGGAGCTCGGTATTAGGTGCTCGCTGCCACTCCCAGCCCCGGCAGCTTCCCCGCGCCGCGCTCCCTCACTTCGCCCGCCTTCCTCGGCCTTTGGCCGGGCGTGGGGCGCAGGAGCAGTCCAGGCGGGCGCGGGACGCCGGACGTGGAGCAGCTCGGGAGTGCGCGGGCCGGGGCAACCGAAGTGGGGGTGTCAGGGACGCCGAAGCCCCGGTAGTCGAAAGTCGGGTTTTAAGGACTGGTCTGATAGATTACTTTCTACTTAAAGATCCAGGGGGAGGCGGGGCCACGTGACCGCGCGTGACGTCAGGGCCGCAGCTGAGCCGGCCAAACTCAAGTTGGTTTAGGGAATTGTCAACAAAGGGACGAGGGACGCACAACTCGGCACCGCAGCTCCTACCATCATCTCGCGGGCCCCGAGGGTGCCCCGGCTCGTCCGAGATCTTCCGCCCAGACCAGAGCCCGGAACGGGGTTCCAGGAAGAGTGTGGGTGTGAGTGTAGGTGGGTGGGTGTGAGCGAGTGAGGGCGTGGGCCTGGGAGCGTCTGTCGGACTGTGCGGCTCTCATTCCCCTGCCCTCCCCCCCCTTCCCTCTTGCCCCGCTTTGCCTAAGAGAATAGGCAACATAGAATAAGATTCTCATCCAATTTTTTTTTTTAAGAAAAACTAAATGGCCCTCATTTTTGTTGTTTTTGTTTGATTGTTTTTAGCTCTAAAGAGTAAGGTCGGCGCACCCGGCCCTGTCTTGCTAATTAGACTTCAGACCCCCCTCCTGCCTCAGTGCTCTGCCACTGAGACACCTGCTGAGGCGACGCGCACCCCCTCCCCTCAAACCTAACCACCCGAGTCCGGTCTTCGCTTCCCTGCTGGGTGCGGGCGTGTTTTTATTTTTTCTTGCGGCCTCAACAGCATCAGCTGGGGTTCCCGACGGTCAGAAAATGGCTATTGATTAATCTATTAGAATAGTTGCCGAGAGAAATAAAAACGACGTAAAATAACAGAAACTATAAATTAAGAAGCTGTGAAGAAGCTTCTCGAAGTAGTTAAATGACTTAGCATATGAAAAAGTCGGAAATGAGGCGCTGGGGAAGGAGCCGAGATTGGCAGCGGCCGGGGTAAGTAGGGTGGAGGCCGGGAAGAGGCCTCGGGCCTTCAGGTTGGACGCCGCGCCCCAGCCGGCACCGCCAAAGAACAATACTGGGAGCGGGCGGTGACGTCCCGGGCGGCTGGGCCCGGCCTCTGGGGAGCGGGGTGGCTTCGGGCCTGCCGGCGGGCTCGACTTTCAGCGGCTGCTGATGTGGATTCTCTCCTCTTGAGGCGAAGACAAGCCTTCAAGATTTAACTTCCGCGGAAACCAGCGGCGAAGCGGGGGGGAGGAGGAACCGAGGATGCGACCCATGCACAAAGAAAAGTCCTAGGTAAGGAAAGTCAGTGAGGGTAAGACAGTCTGTGGGGGGTTTAATTAAGACCTCCGGAAGACCGCAAACTCACCCCGAGTTCGTGGCGTTGCCGGGGAGCGTGGGTCATCCAAGGGGGGGATAGCGCCCCTAAACCTCCAGAGTTGAGCCTCCTCTTCCCGCCTGCATTTAGCCTACCTAGTTGCGAACGGCGAACGTTTGCCTAGTTCCCTGAACCCAAGCCCAGTCCGCTGAGGCCTGGGAGGGGAAGGCTGGCATCACCAGAGCAAGGAGCACCAGGGGAGGAGGTTGAAATGTAAATAGTGAAACATTTACAGAAGACACTAGGAAAACCAATTTAATTTTAGGTGTGTCTGTCTGTATCTCCCTCTCCTACAACTCTCCCCTGGCCTAGACACCCCACCCCATCCCCCCGAAAAATCCGTAAACTTTCTTCATTACATACCACGAGACACCCAGATTGGCATTAATCGTCAGGAGACAATTGCCCCGGATAGAAAGGCTAGGTCTTTTGCTCCCGACTCGGTAGGACGTTCCTGGTTGGGGTGGGGGCAGTGACTCCATCCCGAGATTCCCGCGAACCTCTATGATTTTTCTGTATCTAAATGACCCCCGGTTACAACTGGCCCTAAAACGCATGTCTGAGTTGATTTCCGCAGTTGTATGGTCTTGTGGCCGGCAGGCTCCGAATCGTGTACAATGCCGTCTGGACAGCCGACCGCGAACCCGACCCGAGCGGCGGGTTGGTTGCCCGCCTCTCACGGCTGCAGAGATCATGGCTGCAACTGCCCGAGCCTCCCAGCAATTACAAAAAGAAGGTCGGAAGGACAACGAAAAGAAACCTAAATTTACAAATTGAGAAACCCCTTTGCTCCGCTGGGGTTGCCCAGTTCCAGAGGCAGGCGCGGGCCGCAGCGCGGGCCCCGCCGCCGCCTGGGCTGCTGGGCGGACAAGGACTCGCGTGAGTGTGTGCGCGGGAGGGTTCCGGCTCCACGGACTGCCCTCGCGGATCTTCTTGAAGTAACCTACAAATGAGTCTAATTTCGATTCCGCCGCGTGTGGGTGATGGCTCCCGGAACTCCCTCCGCGCCGCTGGCTCAATCTCACCCTCCCTCCACCAAGGCTGGGCTGATCCGTGACATTCCCGTGTCTCCCTGGAATCTCCCTGGGGAAGCGGGGGAAGGGGGGATGAACAACTCCCAACCGTCGGTTCCATTTGTTGCGCTTTTATCCTTCGACACAATAAAAGTCAAATTAATTGATTCATACCATTAATTACAGCGCATAGCGTGAAAAGCAACGCTTCCCCTCGGTTAGAGATCTATTGTGCTAATCTCTTGTTCAATCAGTGTTACCATCTGATGCCGGGTCCGGCCCTTACAGAAACTTTTCTACTTGATTAGCTAAATGATGAGACGTGCAGGACCTACTGGCTGCGGCTCCAACGCCCCTCGCGGGCGTTGGCCCAACAGCTCAATATCGATTTCCAGCGGAGACGGGGTTTTCCCGCGGTCACTCTTCTGCGGGACCTGCGGGTGTTTTCTTCCTTGCGGGAGAACAGCGGAGTCCGCGCAACCTCCCGGGGCGAGAAGGAGACGAAGCGACCGCCCAGAGGTGGGGAGGATTCCGCTGCCCTCAGGTGGGAGGCCCCCTGGGCGGAGGGGCGGAAGCCCGACGCGGTGCAGGTACCTGTCCGGGGCCGGCTGGACTCCGGGCTAAGTAAATCCTGTTTGTCGCGTAATTGCAGTTTTCAGCTAAAAGCCTGCAAGTCGTCAGTTATCACAAAACTTTAGGACAGAGAAAGATGGAAGAAGCTAGACAGAGAAAGTGACACATTAGTAGGGTGAAGAAAAATATGATAGAAGGAACGGAAATATTGGGGGAGGGGGAGATTTGTAAACATGGGGAGACGCAGAGGGTTATTGGGGAAGAAATAACGAGTATTCACACGCGCGCGCACACACACAATTACTATAAGTGAAGATTTAAGTCATAACAAGGAAACTTCCCAGGAGGGATTTAAAGAAGATGACAGCCGGCTGTTTCACCTGCTCAAATGTTCGAAACATTTCAGTCAAAAGCAAATGGAATGTAGCTTCCTCTGTCCCTCCTGGGGCGGACAGAGTCCGTGGGACCCGACCAGAGAAGCCACCCAGACGCGGACCGTCGGGGGTGGGGGCGAGGTTCTAGCAACAGGAGGCAAGAAAGGTGGAGTCGGGATCGATGGGAAGATTGAGACATCTCCGGGGTAGGGGAGATTTAGTGTGTGCGTCCTAAAGGATGGGGAGAAGTAGATGTAAGAATTTATGACAGAGATGACATTAATTACAGCTTAAAGTGGGTTCATAAGTGGTCAACGCGGACGAAGGGGCCCGGTTCTAGAGTGATGGAGGCAGAAGTGGTCCATCTGCCCCTTACCAGGCACGAGCGAACCCAGCTACACTTTTCCTTGTTTCTTTAGGTCAGGGCCTCTGCCAATGGCTTGAATAAATCGTTGGCCCGATATAGGATGGAATGACCATGCCCGCGCGTGGCTGCACTTTTCTTACCATCCGGGGAGCTGGAACCAGCTTGTGCGAGGTGAGGAGCGCGTCCGGTACCAAGGGTAACCCCCCTCCCTCTATGGCAGAGGAAACAAAACATAGGTGGAGCCCATTTGAAATATACTCCCCCACCCCCCACTGTTTTCGACGAACCAAAGTTTGCACCTTGATAATCTTCATAGCTGTACTCAACTACTAGGTGAGATGGCCGCCACAGAGGGAGGTGGGAAGGGCTGAGGTGACACGCGGGCCCCCAATCCACGC
The DNA here is from genome assembly GCF_015220235.1 of Choloepus didactylus. Classification (NCBI taxonomy): domain Eukaryota; kingdom Metazoa; phylum Chordata; class Mammalia; order Pilosa; family Megalonychidae; genus Choloepus; species Choloepus didactylus. The sequence continues at coordinate 182,552,744 of NC_051308.1, forward strand.
AGATTATTTCCATTTCCCAGTGGGTGGGATTTTCACCTCACACCCCCACCTCTGCTTCGATACCTCTTCGGGATGGGGGAAAAAAAAAAAGAGGATGGTTTAATGTTCTTGTTTGTGGATTTTCAACTCAAAATTTCATTTATTTTCAAGGTGTCCGTCATTAAGGGTGCATGCCAAGGAGTGCTTCTAAATGACTGGAGACCAAAGATAAAGCAAGAGAGAGGGAGAGCAAGCATGGTTTTGAATTTATTTATATTGGAAATGTATAAACATCCATTCTGTAAAAAGCAACACGTTTAATTAACGATGAGAGAGCAGTTAGGGGCAGAAAGCTAGTAAAATTGTGTGATAAATTTATGGCATTGTTAGCGTGGTTTTAATTATGGCTATTATGTTAATTATTTCACATTAGCATGGAGTTATCAGCAGCATGTCAGATTTAATCAAAACGAGCCTTACTCTCGAAAATTGTTCTTTTCATCTGCTAGGAGAAAGGTCCTGGGTAGAATAGTGGCTTAAAAATGACTTGGCATTGAAAGCCAAGTCTTTCAGACACGGTTTGGTGAGATGCTGCCGGGCCGGGCTGTCTGCCGGGTCCCTCCAGGCTACCGGCAGATCGCGGAGGAGCCGAGGGCTGGGTTTTTCGTAATTCACCATTTTCACCCCCTTCGGAGCCGACACTTCATCATGCCGGATCATTCTGTCAAACAATGTGATGCTGCTCATTTTTATCTGTCCCGCTTTACAAAACCCCCATTCAGTCGGCCGAGGAGCAACAAAGGCCTCCCCGGCGCACAAGAGGGAAAAGCGAGAGGCTGGGAAAAGCGAGAGGCTGAGAAAAGCAGGCGGCGGGCGCGCGCCCCTCGCCGCTGAAGAAAACGTGCCTGCAGGGGCCCGCGCCCAGGTGGCTGGTCCTCGGGTGTGGCCGGGGCAGGACACGCCTCTCCCAGGCTGGCGCCCGCCCTCGGCCTCCCTGCAGGAGCAGGGTGGAAGCGCCTTTCCTTCCCCGCGAGCGACTTGCCCACCCAGGCCACATCGATTTCTTAATCACCGCCGATCGATTTATTGGGAGCAAATAAATAGCTCGTTTTGAAAACGTTTCAATTGTTGGCTTGATGGTTGGGGCGCTGACGCGGGAGGGCGAGCAGGACCCGGGGGCGCACTCCGGACGCGCGCGGGAAGGGGCTTGTGGGAAGGCGGCGAGCGCAGAGGCCAAGCCGGCCCGCCCCGGGAGCTTCGTGTGAGCGCGCGCTGGGCCGCCAGCCACAGGTCCCGCCGGCACTTTCTCCGGTGACGCCTCGGCCCACCCGGTCCCGCTTCGCCTCTGACGCCCAGCTCCCTCTGGCGGCGGGGCGGGCAGAAGCGCAGCGCCCAGCCCTCCCGCCGGCGCTGGTACCTCCAGGCAAGTTTGCCCCGGGTTTCTGCTTCCTTTATAAAGGCTCCCCTCAGGCCTCCAAGTGACCCTGAGTTCGCCCCCCGGGGCCCGCGGGGGTCGACACCTCCCAGGTCCTGGGCATCTCGAGCCCACTTTGGAGGCCGCCTTAGCCTCCGATTTTCCCGGTCGGGAGCAGCCTTCCCTCACCGGACAACTCAGGCCCCCGCCCTTCCAGGACAGGACTGTGAGCCCGCCAGCTGTTGCCTTATTTTTAGCGCTATTCCATTCGCGCGATTATATTTAACTCGATCCATTGCTCCGAGGAGGTCTCTCAGACATCGAATTCTCCACATCGCAGCTTGGCCCGCCTTGTCTCATGGGGCAGTTTCTCAAGGGGCATACTGGAAACCCCCTGCTCGAGAATCTGACATCTCTGGAGCTTGCCTGGGGATTCAGCTTTGTGTGTTTGGAGGGGTGGAGGTGGACATTCAGTCCTGCGGGAAGGATTCTCTGTGGCAAGTATTGGGTCAATTTCCTTCTTATGTATGACCCAGAGCATCTAGGTGACCCGGAAGACCTCTCTTAACTCTGTTCAGAAAGGCAATGATTTTGTGTTCATGCAGGAATTGCAGCTCCACACCCTCCGCCCCCCCACCTCCCCACCCCCCACACAACGGGATACTTAATTTTCCCTTTGCAAAATCTCAGGAAGACCATACTACTGGTCCAGTCACGTCCTAGAGTGCTGGGAATGGATCCACTTGGATAACATCCAGAAACACCATTGTAATTCACACTTTATTCACCCAGAAGATCAAACTAATCGCACAAACCATGCAAAAGCCATGTACTAAAGGTACACATACAGAGGTGTCATAATCTGGGATATCTTGAGCAATATCAAATTCAACTTTTAAATTTAAATCCTTCCCCTTCTAACAGTTTTTTTAGAAAGGATTATTTTTGATCACTGGGTCCAAAGTGGCTATGTCTGGCTATCTCTCTTTTTATATCTCCTTATAATGCAGGAACTTCTTGGACACAAGTCATACTCACAAGCTGAATTCAGGGGGAGAGAATACAGACAAGTATGTACATTCTTTACTCATTCATTCTTCTGTTAATACTTTATTGAACAATTCTGAATTCTGAGAAATGATGGGAGGAAAAGAAAAATTAAATCCCAAGTCATTCAAGGAAGGGCTAGGCAAGAGAATCAGCATTCTGGGTGCAGGGTAATAAATACTATGGCAGAGGGAAACAAAGCACTGAGGAGAGCCTTCTCACTGGGTGGGGAATGAGAAGGCAATAAGGCTTCCAAAATAGATAACACTGACAAGCTAACACTGACTATAGGGGGATTCAGGGAAGATTAGGGAGAAGTAAATTAGAATCCGGCATACTTTGAGGAAAGAAAGTTCTGAGTAGGGTGCTTAAGTACTTGAGGACAGCCAGAGGGTACTTGGTCTCAAAGAGAAATGGAGAATAGAAGTTTGACAAGGAAACAGAAAAGGATTGGAAGAAGGGAGAATGTAAAAAACCAAATAGGTTTAGAAATTTTGTCCAAGTCGAGCATGAACCCTTTCAGATTACAAGAAGAGAAATTTAAAAGGGAACATAGGTTAAAGGAAAAAATCCAAGGGAAGAGACTGAAGGGAGAGACTATTGAAAAGGCTGGTTGGTAGGCATGGCTACTTGTCTAACCTTATCATATTAGTTCATCAAGGACCAGGCAGTGGAACTACAAGGGTGAATAAGAAGGTAGTCTCCAATTTTAGAAGGTGAACCCCACAAAGGCAGGAATGTTGATCTATTTTGTTCACTCTTGTATCCCCAGGCTCCAGAAGAGTACCAAGTATATAGTAGGGGCTCAATAAATATTTGTTGAATGACTGAATCAAAAAGACACTCTGGTGGGTTGACTTATTCAAGACAGTTCATGCGGTGTGAAATTATAAATACATAACATAGAGGGCTATATGGGAATGCAGAGTAGAGACACCTAACTCTGCCTAGGAAAGAGAAGGGGTGTGTGAGAAGGTTACCCAAAAGAAGTAATGCTGGAGCTATCCTGAAGAATGAATAGCAGTTAGGTAGATGAAGAGACGCACAGAGTTCTAAGCAGAGAACCACGTGAGAAAAGACACAGAGGCATGCAAGACATAGGGAGCAGCGTGGAGATTGGGGGAGTGGCTGGAATTGATACTGAAGAAGAAGACAAGGGTGAAATCATGAAGATTCCTGGATATTGTTCTAAAGCACTTGAAGCTGATAAGGAGCCAATAAAGGGTTTTAACTGTATGATTGGAATAAAATTTGGGGATGAACCTTTGGCAGCATGTGAAGGATAAACTGGAGGGGATAAGATGGGGGCAGTCAGAAGGCTATATCAGTTGTCTCAGTAAGAGGTGATGAAAGTTGTAAATTAAATTATTGGCAGTGGGACTGGAGAAAAGGAGATGAGTTGGAAAAAGATTTAGGAGGTAAAATTGATAGGCTGTAAAATTGGTAGGCTAAGTGTCTGATTAATAAAGGAGAGGGAGTTCACAGTAATTTCCAGTTATTAGATATGGATGTTTGGGGGAAATGGTGGTATCATTAATTGAGATAGGGAATACAGATGGCAGAACACTTTCTAGTCTCTTGTTCCTCCGTTATCCACATGATTACTCAAGTATCAGTCCTTATATATACCCTTAAATATCAGTCAGAACATGCCAGTCACTTTCCTGCTCGAATGTCTTTCATGCAACCTCCTTGTTTATGGGATAAAACCCAAACTTTATAGTAAGGTATTTCAAGTCTGCCATGAATCTGGCTCCAATCTACCTTCTAGTCTGATTTGCACTCCATGCTCCAGCCCCATATACTCCATTCCCAGAACACACAGTGAACTCGATCACTTACCAGTTGCGTGACCGTGAGCAAGTTCCTTAAACCTCTGTGCCTCATTTACTCGTCTGTGAAATGCAGACAATAGTACCTACCTTGCAGAGTTCTAAGTATTAAATACACCCCAAACACTTGGAAAAGGATTTGACACATGGTTAAATCACTAAGTGGTTTTATTTATAATGGATTGTGTCTTTGCAATGCCTTGTCCTGTTTTCTGATTGAGAGACATGGTCCCAGCCTTCTAGGAGTTTTTAGTTTTATTGTAAAGAGTGAGACAGGCAGACATTGTAAGCCCTTGAAGGTACAGATTGAGAAGTATGATGATTATATATATTTTTTTATCCTGAAAGTGACTATTGTAGAATTTTGAGCAGGGAAGTGATGTGATTGGGTATGTGTTTTAGCAATATCTATCATCAGTGTGGACAGTGGACTGAAAGGGGAAGATGATAAGTTCAGTTTTGTACATACTGAATTTGAGTTGCGGGTAGGATTTCTGAGTAGAGATGACTAGTAGGAGATAGGAGTCTAGAGTAGTGGTGTCCAACAGAAATATAATGTGATCCACAAATGTAAGCCACGCATGTGCTTTTTTTATCATGCTTTTTATTATAGAATATAACATATATACATAGAAGTGATAACTTTTCAAGTGCAAACCACATGTGTTTTTAAATTTACAATAGCCATGTTTAAAAAAGTAAACAGAAACATAAAATTGATTTTAATAATGCATTTTATTTAACCAGGATTCCTAAAAATATTGTCATTTCCATAAATAATCAATATAAAAATTGAGACAGTTCATATTCAGCTTTTTATTACCAAGTCTTCAAAATCCTGTGTGTATTTTATCCTTATAGCACACCTCAATTCAAACTAGTCACATTTTAAGTGCTCTACAGCTACATGTGGCTAATGGCTATCATATTGGATAGCTCAGGTCTAGAGCTTAGGAGAGAAGTCTGGACTACAAATAAAGACTGATGTGTCATCAATGTTCAAGTGAGGTAGTTAAACCATGAAAGTTGCAAGTTCATCAAATGAGAGTGTCTGGGATGAGAAAAAGGCCAAGGGAACATCAGAGGTGGGAGAAGGAAGTGCCCATAAAAAAGGAGGTAAATAGAGCATAGACTGGGAGCAAATACTCCTATGGAAACCAAGGAAGAGAAAGCTTTGAGAAGATAGGAGTAGACAACAAGGTCAAATGCCTCTGAGATGTATTTTTATTTTAAGTAATTGTTATATAGGCATTATTAGGGTTTGGCCATCTCTGAGAGGAATTACTTAACTATAAGCAGTTTTTTAGTCACATGTTGGTGAGGTACATACAATTTCTTCATCCTGGGCAGAGTTGCAAAATGTTATTGTTTGATTTCAATAAAACTTACACATGTTGCCTTTTTCTGTGAACTTGTCACAGAACCATGGTGCCAACCATTCAACCCTACTTGCCTGGAACAGTTCCAGTTTAAGCCTGTTATTCAAACACAATCATTTCTAGGGCCTATTTTGTTCTCAAAGGTGTCCCTGTTTGGATAATAAATGATCTGGTCACCCCTTACATAGTAAGTATAACTTTCAATACTGATAGCATTTTCAGAAGCTGCCTGTCAGGTTCTCTACTGATGGCTCGGAAGCACCTGAAACAAATATAGGTGCCACTTAGTGTAGTATAATTGCTTCCCAGTTAGATCAGGGCTTCTCTTTGCACTCTCCTCAGGTTCTCTGAGGGGCGACTGAAGTAGCATAACCCTCCAAGTAAGAGTGTGACTGAATGTTCTTTGTGGCCCACAATACATCTAGACATTCCGACCACATTGTGTTAGTTTTCCAGGGTTGCTATGACAAGTACCACACACTGTGTGGCTTAAAAGAACAGGAATTTGTTGTTTCATGGTTTGGGAGGATAGAAGTCCAACATCAAGGTATTGGCAGTGCTTGTTTTGCCTGGAATCTGCAGCCTGGCAATCCGCTGTCACACAACACTCTCTCTTTTCTTGGGTCTTCTCCTCTGGTTTCTGCTGACTTCTGGCTTCTTCTGACTTCCGGCTTCTACTGACATGGTCCAAATTTCCTCTGTCTTATAAGGACTCCAGTCATATGGACTAAGGCCCACCCCGATTCAACTTGGCCTCATCTAAATAGGCTCTTCAAAGTTCCTATTCATAAAGTGTCCACAACTTAAATAATATCTTCAAAGGTCCTTTTTGCAAATGGATTCACTCCCACAGAAACATGGATTAAGACTTGAACATATCCTGTGAGGTATAGGTGCAATTCCCAATCCCCATCCAAGCATCCACGATGATGAAAGTGATTTTATTAAGCACTGGCTATGTGCTAGGCCTCTCCTTTGCAATTTACATGTAGTTCTTTAACTCTTACAACAATTTTACGAGGGAAGGGGTTAGTCCCATTTTAAAATGAGAAGTATCATTCAGCAGGATTTGAACCCATGCAGTTAGATTCCGAGTCCGTACTCTTAATCACTACATTATACTGCCCTGTAAATATCATCTTGTTTATCATCTAACTCTGCCTACCTTTCCTCTTCCCCAATAGCTTTCTCACTGCCTCCCACAACTGAATTAAAATTTTCGATGGGACATATTGATTTATTGATTAAGTGTTTCTATAATTTTGATATTCATTAGTTGAATTATGGAAGATAATTCACAAAGACCCAAAAGAGATCCTATTGTCTACTGTTACCACACTGTTTATTTTGCTTATTTATGGGATGATATATGTGTCAATCATTTTGTGCCATTTTCTTTTAAAGTGGGTCATAGTACTTTTTGATAACTGCTTTTGAGACTCAAAAATAGGCAGTCTCTAAGAAAAAAATAACAAACATAGACTTTTTAATAATTACCTCTAATTATTGCCTATTGCTGCATGAGAAATTACCACAAAATTTAACAGCTTGAAATAACAAACACTTATTTTCTTATAGTTTCTGTGGGTTAGGAATTCAGGAGGGTCATAGTTTGGTGGTTCTGGCTCAGAATCTCTTCAGAAGTTGCAGAAAAGCTGTTGTCTGGGGCTGCAGTAACCTGAAGATTTGGCTGAGGGTCGCTCACATGGGGCTGTTTTCAGTTCCTTGCCCATGTGGGTCTCTTCATAGGACTGCTTAAGAGTCCTTATGACATGGCAGCTGACTTCCCCTAGAGCAAATGATGTAAGACGAAAAGCAAGGCTGCAGTCTTATCACATGCCATCACTTCTGCTATCTTCTTTTGGTTACAGAGACCAACCCTGATGGAGTGTGCAGTGCACTACAAAAGGATGTGAATATCAGGAGGTGGGGATCTTTGGGGACCATCTTAAAGGCTGGTACTGCTCTGCTCTCTTGCCTCCTATGATTCACGTTCCTCCCACGTACAAAATATACTTACCCCCTCCCAAGTTTCCCCAAAGTCTCATTCCATTATAGCATCAGCTCAAAGTTCAGAAGCTCATGTAAATTGAGTTCAGGTGTAGATGAGATTGCTCAGGTGTGGTGTCTTAAGTACAGCTCTTTGAGTATAGTTCCTCTCCATCTAAAGACCTGTGAATTAAAGAAACAAGTTATCTGCCTCACACACACCCAATGTACAATGGCGTGATAGCCATAAGATAGCGGCTATATAGACACTCCTATTAAAAAGGGGAGTCACACAGGAGTTACTGGCCCATAGCAATTCTGAAATCCAGTGAGACACAGTTGGCATTTCCTTGATTAGGGCTTAATGTCTGGGAATAATTCACCATGACTTCCATGGCTTCCATCCTCTGAGTCATCCTTCATCATGACAGATGGCACATGTTTGCAGTTTTCTTAGCCAGCTTCCTGGTTGTGGAAGTTTGGGGGTCCAAAGATCTCTTTCATTTTGTACTGTCTATGTCCCTTTTGGTCCAAGCCAGTGGTGTTTCTGCCAATATAAGTTTCTTCTACAAATGTTATTCTCCTGATATCTCCTGTCTTCCTCATGGCCATGTGTATTGATGGAAGTGGGCCCTCATCCAACTCCAGATGGAGAAACTTGATTGATTTAAACCAAATATGATGACTTTTCACCTTACCAGAGATTGATTAAGATATGGCCAAGTGATGCCATTCTGCCCAGTTAGACAGAAGGAGAAGGTTGTTTGGAGGTATCTGGGAAAGGTTGTCTTTGCTGACAAAAGGCCTCCAGGGAAGAAAGAGTTGCTTTTCTGCTTCTAGAAACTGTTATGTCTGCATATCACATGTGCAGTTGTCATCTTGTGGCCCTGAAGTTGGCAGAGGAAAAAGAGGGATAAGATGGAAAGCACTTAGGTTCTTCATTATGTAACTGAGCAACTGAATTAATCAATGCTGGACAAACAGATTTTCTTTGTTTTTAAACCAGTTGCTAGTTGTGATCATGAATTTAAAATGAAACCAAGTCAGCATGGTGCAGTGATTTTTTTTGTTGTTGTAAATTGCTCATAAAGGCTGGAGAAAGTGGTGGATTAATGGGGTACAGGCAGGGTTATGTGTTTGTCAGGTACAGTGGGTGGACTTTACAAGGAGGTGATTATAATGATGGAGTTGACTCTTTCTCCTTTCTTCTGCCCTTCCCCTTTCCTGTTTCCACCTCTTTCCTGTGTTTTCATCCCTCTCTCCTATCTGCTCCCCCCTTTACTTTTCTTCCTCCTTTTTTCCCCTCACCCTTCCCCTTCCTCTTCCTCCTGGTAATTGTCCTAATTCTTGGTCTTCTTTGAGCTACCATTTATTTGCATGCATTGTCTGATCTAGTCCTCATAACAACCCTCTGTGGTAGGTACTGATAATATTCATATTTTTTAGTTGAAAGACTAGATTAAGCAACTTGCTCAGGTCATACAGCTAACAAGTGGTCAAATGGGCATCTAGCCCAAGCATTTTGACTTCAAACTCTGTGCTGTAATCTCTATGCAGGAGTGAGAGGAACACTTCTAAAAGAAAGACAATTAAAAAAAAAATTATGATGTTATATGTGCAACATAAAATTTCCCATTTTAACCCACTTTACACTGAAGTATACCATTCAGTAGTATTAATTACATTCACAATCTTATGCTACTATCACAACTATCCATTACCAGACTTTTCCATCACCCCAAATGGAAACTGTACTCATAAAGCATTAACTCCCCATTCCCTCCCATCCACCACTGGTAATCAGTAATCTACTTTAAAATAAAATTTGCTAGCCCCTGGTGTTAAATGAGTTGAGTTCATATATTTACTTGGATATAGATAAACAAAAGACTAAGGCCAAGGCTTCTAATTCTTGTGGGAGCCAATATTATAGCTTTAAATGAATCAAAATTTAAGTGTTTATTTCCTGTAAAATCAAGAAGATAAAAACTTGAAAATTTAAAACAAGATCAAGATTCAAATGTCTCCAGTCAGTTCTTAGTCTATTAAATTGTTTCCCTAGAGAACTGCCACTCCTTAGATATCTGAACAAGAGTAAAATTCCTGTGCCAGACCCTCTCACCCTCCTCACAAGTTCAGTGAGTCTACAATGAGTTGCTAAAAGCGTGGCAACCACCTCTGATTATGTCTTTTTCTAGAATATTTTATACCAAACCATGCCCAAGACCGCTTTCTATATGAGGTCTAAGGAAATGAATCTTTGTGTTTTAGCTTACGATGACTGACAGACAATAGCGTTACTCTTAAGTGTCCTGATTATGGAGTTGTTTAATGGGAGTCATATTTAGTTTTGACACGTATCTTTCCTTTTTAGAGACAGAAAATTGGTCCCAAAGATGCCCATGGAATCTTCTGTCTCTGTAACTCACTGGGAACTCCTTAGGATTTCAAATTTCTCTGAACACAGTGCCTTAAAGAGGCAAATGTTTTCTTTATGTTCTGATTTGGGTGTTGTTTAGAGAAAGTGTTATTTATTTTGGAGGTGGGCAGTCCTCTTGTGCTCTTATGGATCAGTTGAGATAACTCACAAAGAGCCCTGATACACCCAGGACATTTACAAGTTTTGAATATTCACTCCTACTTATTTAAAAAACTTAGAGGAAACCAGCTATACTTATTCTTTTATTATGTTAATCTCATCTACATACCAAATGGAATTGTTTATATAGGGGATTTTGGCTGTGGTACTGTTTGCCTAAGGAAGAAAACATGGTAGCAGTCTTGTCATGCAGTATTTACTGTCTGCAAGCAGTGTATATTTAGAGAATCTTGCTAAAATATTGCATGACAGGAAATTTCAATAAGCATGTTTAAATGAATTCTAAGAAACCAGACAGAAAGGAAATATGCCTCTATGGTTCTGAAACATTTATCTCCCTGGGTGGAAAAGGGTAGGGTAAGCCTTTGAATGATAGATAGTCAAGAGAAAAATTCACATTAATTCTGTGGCTTAATGTGTTCCCTAAATGTCTTAATTGCTTTTAAAGCAATATAAATAAATAACATTCAAAGGATATGAATTAATATCCCAAGAAAATGACTTTCCTGATATATTGTTTCCTATTTCAAATAATATTTATTAGGCATTACAAATAATTTGCAGCCCAGAATTGAGAAACCTGTGGTTGGGAGACCTGAATTTATCAACTGTTAGAGCAGGAACATGTTTCGTTTTGTTTTGTTTTACCAAAAGGCCAATCCTTGACGTAGGAATTCACGTTTTAATTCACAAAAGAAGGATCAGCTCTGGAGAAGATGGGTCTTGGGTGAATCGCCCAATTGCTAAGTCTTAATGGCAATTACAGTGCTTTAAAGTTAGGAATTGAACCTGAAGAAAAACTCAGCATACCCAGAGTTTTATTTTTTAATAGAACGTTTTATGTATTATGGAGAGATGTTTTTAAAACAGGGATTATTTTAAATGAGCATCAATTTTCTGAATTAAAAGTGAATGTATCTGGTTATAATGCTTCTCACTCCCCCCTCGAATGATTAAAACAAAAATCTTCAAATTGATTTCCGTTTTGGAGAAGTTTTAATATGGAACTTATTTAATTCATAAAATACAGCTTATTCTCTCATTTTTATACCTAAAAATGATCCCCATTCCTCCTCCCCCACATATGAAGATTCTGTGGCATTTTTAACTTTGACCGTAACTCATGATGAGAAATAAATCTTACACCATGACCCAGGATATAAATACATGTAAATATATATATATATATTATATATATATGAAACACAAGTTTCATAGAACAATACTCACACTATATCTGTTGTACTATGATTTTTTTTCTGTTCTAGGGGGTAAAATGCTAGTCACAACCTACAAAATCGATTTCATGGCCCACTAATGAATTGGGACCCGCCGTCTGGTAAAACACTATCTAGACTCTAGAGAAATAACAGAATTGAAAACCACATTTTGTTGACTTTCAGGAATTCTGAAACCAAGTCAAACCTCCCTCCTGCCTTCTACATCGTCCTCCATGATTTTCCCTAAGCATTTATTTCCTCCCTACATTATATTCAGACCTGGGATTTATGGGTTGAAAGATGGAAAGAATATTTTTATCACGGCTAGCTTCAGGAGTAGAGGAAGTTGCAGTCAGAAAGTGTCTCATAGGCACTCATAGCTGTTAAGGAATGAAAGAACTGTAACTTGGGTATGAATTTCAGATTCCTGCTGGGTACACTTTAAACCTATTATAGAGGTGGTCTTTTATTATAGATGTACTTACTTTATGTGATAGACGCATTTTCGGAATGCTAGTATACATTTAATGTTTGTAAATGGCCTTGCTTTTTAAGCACAGTAGAAGGCTATTTAAAAGAATTCTTCCTCCTCCTTTTTGAATTTATAAATCCTTTTGTATTATACCTAATAATACTAGAATGTCAACACTAGAAAGGCAGAGATTGTTGTCTAATTTTTTCACTAAAGTATCCCTGACCCCTAAAACAATGCCTGGCACATAGCTGGTGCCTGTTAAATATTTGTTCAATTAATCTAGCCAGAGTGTTTTCTAAAGATTTCCCCAACTGGGACATACCTTTGTTCCTATAGCATGGAGGACTACACAGTGTTTGTTGCTGGTCAGTATTCCTTAGCACATTTTCCAGAAGATTTTTGAATCAAAATATCAGCTAAAAAATAAGCTCATTAACTTAAAATTTGTTGCTTTAAGTGATTTATGACTGGAAAGGAAAAACAAATAATCTATGGGAGACAAAAAAAAAAAAAATTCTAACATGAATAATATTGACCAGGCCCGTAGGGAGGCTGGAATATTGTCATCCATTCTCACAACTTTGAGGAGTAGATAATATTTTTAGCCTCTTTTGAAGAAATTGAGGTTTGGAGGGATTAAGCAAGTTGCCCAAGGTTACACAGCCAGTAAACAGTTAAATGGAATTTGAACCCAGACCAGCATTTTAACTATTACAGTACTTGAGGATGAAGTTTTATATTAAGACACTGAAATCAGCTTATACGGTGTGGTTTGACCCATGTATTTGGCATTCATTCATTCATTCATTTAAACAAATGAATTGGGAGCCTACTCAATTCCAATACCAGGTAATAGGCATACAGTGGTGAACCAACATATGTGGTCCTTGCTCTTAGGGACCATAGAGTCTGTTGGAGAGAGAATAGACAGAAGGATAATAGACAAATAAATAATGGGCAAGTAAAGACACAAAAAATTTCAAAATATGATAAAGGAGGAAACAAAAGAGTACTATGACAGAAAATAATAGCTGGGAAGCCTAGGGTGACATATTGTAAGACAGAGTTGTCAAGTGGCTCTTTTAAACTAAGATCTGAGGATGAGGAGCCAGGCTTTCCAAGAGGCAGTGGGGTAAGGAGAATGGGAAGCACGTCTTCCAGGTAGTGAGAATGGCCTTTGTAAAAGCCTTGAGGCAAAAAAGGGCTTGCCTAGTCAGACAGGAGCTTTGTGATTCAAGGGCAGAAGGACAGGAAATGAGGCTAGAAAGGTTGGCACGGGCCAGATCATGCAGGATTTTGTAGGCCAAACGAGTTTGGATTTTGTTACACATGCAAAGGGACAGCCATTCTCAAATAGTCCTTTCTGATTACACATTGGTCTTTCAGGATCAAGGAAGGGTTCTTAATTGGAATAGTATGTAGACCCATTGCATCAAATGAAATTTCAATGTCCAATTAATTAGCATGTATTAAGCAACTATTGTGAATCCCTTTACTATTTTCCAGTGTTCTAATACCTTTTCTCTTTTTTTTTTGGTAATGCCCTGTTTGAAAATGATCAGTATTTTATTTTCGTTCCTGTATTATTTATCCCTATAATACATTCTACTCTTCTATGGAGTTGCATTTAGTAAACATTTATTGGAGACTTACTAAGTGACTCATATGATTCCTAACCTAATGAGCTTGCAGACTAATAGCAGAGTTAAGATACATAAGGTATTATATTATAAGGTAACATGACAGTGAAGTATTCCTGGGAGTTCAGAAGAGAAAGAGATTCCTTTAAACCCTGGGGACTGAGGGGAAGGGGAGGAGGGAGGATTAAGAGAGACTTCCTGGAGCAGGTAGCATTTGCTCATGGCTTTGAAAGGATAAATAGGATTTGGACATATGGAAGCTGAGAAATGGGAAAAATCTTGTTCAAATTCTAAGTATAAATGAGTGTGTGTGTGTTTAGCATGGTCCTCATTGCGTTGCAGATCTTCAATTTGCTATGATTGTCACCAGACCTTTGGGAGACATCCAGGACTAAAATAGTTTGAATGTGTTATGCAATAGGACTGAAGTTCATAGAGCTCTGCAGGAAATTATTTGTAGCTCCAGCCAGGGCTGTTTGTCCCTGCCTTTCCCAGCTGCTTAAATTTATTAACAGATTACATGGAGGCCTAAAGAATTAAAGAGGTAGTTTTAAAAGAGCACCCAGCGAGGAGGCAAAGCGTCCAATCCTGTTCTACTGCTATCTTGATGTGTGATCTTATCTCTAAAACTATACCTGTTTCTCTGTCTATAAAAGGGAAAATGATAATTCTGTCCCCTCCATCCCTTCCTTATTATGGCATAGATGACTATGAAAGTGAAGAAAAACACCTCAGAAGAAAGGTGCTATAATATATCCAAACAACAATTAAAAATACTATTATGCAAAATGACGTTGTTTAAACACTTCCCTTTTAGGCAGAAGCCTTTGTATAGAACCAGGAGGTAATTTGAAATTCCCTCTTTTCCCCTTTTTAAACAAAATGTCTCAGCTTTGAAGTGAATAGAAGACTGGAGGTATTTAAATTTGTGGCTATCTGTGGTCAGTTCACAAGGCTATAAGTTCAGGCAATTTGTAAGTCTGTTTTTCCTAACAAACAGGGCAGGAAAGGGGGAAACGAGGATGGGGAGGGATGCCCTTTGGTAAATCTGGAAGTGAAAAGCTAAAAACAATACCAATTTAAAAAGCAGATTTCACAATTACTTCAGGATGCACTTATAATCAATTAGAGTCAAAACATAAAACATGTTTGGGGGAAGGTTGAGGATGCCATAAAGACAGGTTTCTTAGAAAAAGGACTCTAATAGAAAATGAAGGTGCAATATTGATATATTTTATTCTGAATGCCATTGCTCTATGTTATATCCTGAAAAAAAAACCACCTTAAAGTGAAGAATGGCAAAGTACATTGCTGTTAACACATCCATCACCCCCCTAATTCTCTGTAGTTCAATATATTTAGAAAATTGTGATTACTACCTGAAGGAGATTATTCTTTCTCTCTTAATTTGAAACAATTCTTATCTTAAACACCAAGAAATAAAAGAAAACTGGACTTTTAGTTAATAAAGCTGTTGCCTCAGGTTAAAAAACTCTAAATACATTTTAACTTCCCTTCAAATCAGAGCAATACTATCGACTATATATTGTTTTTATATATAATTTAATGATTTAAAATATTTTTTCAAAGAAAGTATTTTGGATGAAACCTTGACTTTTCCATACTAATTTAAAAGTAAACCCTAATCCCAAACCACGGTTTCTAAGGGTTGTGTTCTAATATGAAAAATTTTAGAAAGTTTTTTTAAAAAGTGTACATTGAAAATTTTTCTCTTTTATCTTTTATTCCAAATTTTTAAAATTTACCAGTACCATAACCAGGCTGAACACAGTTTGGTCTTACAGGAATGGGAAAATAAGATTTCTTGGAGAGGTATAGCAAGAAAGGAGTTAATCTTGTATATAACAAAATTGTAGAGATGGGGCAGAAAGTACATAAGGCCACTTATAAAATAGGACATCACTAATATCAATTATATAAATGTTTTCACAATTTTAAATATATTTTTCTAAGGTATAATGAAACTTTGTTATTCAATATAGATATGTGTGCATGTATGAGTATGTATAATTTTAAATTTTACTTATTATTTTGGACCAAAGAAATAGGTCCGTAAAACTGGTACAATAGCTAATAATAAAGAACTATTGTGTAAATAACAAATATTGTAGTTTAAATACTTTGCTTTTTTTCTTTCTCCCTTACCTTTTCCTTTTGGTACCATCTATCAATTCTGAGTTCTTTTCTGTAAAGTACTCCAAAATGATTATGAAGCGTTGTTAAAAAATTAATGAGATATGTTACAGATAACTATAAGAAGGGGGTCAGTCCCATTATTTTACACTGAGATCTAACTTTTGACCCTAATTAGTACTGGCATGATTATCTACTTTTCTAAAACTCATTTTTGGATGCTGTTGCCTAAAATAAGAGCCAACCTCAAATAATGACAATTTCTCATCCTTAAGGGTGATCAAAAGAATGTGCTTTAGTCCAGGAAGGACTTTCTAAACAGAATTCTAAAAATGTTTTGAGCATTTGAAAATAAGTATATAACCTCCCAAGATGATCTCTAAGAAAGAAAACACTGATCTAAATAAAGAACAGCCTTAAGCAATACTGTTTCTCTATAGCTGTCTCTGAAATATTTTCCATATAAATATAATACATGTTACAGAAATATAATTATATATTTATATATGTATATATGCATATGTGTAAATGTATATGTGTGTATGTGTATATTTATGCACCTTCACTATGTCTTGTGAGGTGTACACTCTTGGCCATTTAACTTAGCATCTCTTCTCAGCCTCTGAGCTCTTTATCCTGCTGTGCTGAGTTGGATGTGTTCTGCAATGGGTATACTCCAATGTGGCTTTTCTCTGCCATTTATTGTGTGTTCTGGCAAACCCACAATGGCTGTCAAAAGATAGACATGAATAGTACTTTGTCATCTGGATATTAAAATGATTTTTAAGGCAGCTTGAGGTATCTTCAAGTGAATGGTGGAGGAAAAAGAGTCAGGAACAGTCTTCAAGGATTGGTGGTTCTTTGACATTATGAAGGACATTCTAAAAATAGCTGAACTTGGAGGCTTGACTGATAATTGTAGGAAAGGTAGTTTGAGGTGACTGTTACCTAAGGGATGCAGTGACTTCAGGAGATTTGAAGAGAACAATTGTGGATTTACAAAGCATCTCCACAGGGGCTATGCTAAAAAAAAACCCTCCATATTGACTGATTTAGTTTGCACACCTATTTGAGGAATGCAACCCACCCCCTATCAGGACTAAACAGGATATTCATGCAATTAGCCTTTACTCTGGCAGGAAAACCTCATAACAGTCTGTGATATGGAGTGGGGAGGATGCCCTAATCTGTTTTCCCACAACACTGGTGACAAAAATATATAATTTGTTCTTTCTTTTGCTTTGGTTACTGAAAGCAGTAGTCTCTTAAGTGGAGGTAGGTGTATGTTCTAAGAAATGGGTAAGAATTCCACCGTGCAGAGACTGCCAGGGATCTTTTCATTTTTCTCTTTGCTTCTAGCTTACTGTAAGGTTATTATTGTAGTTAGCATATGTTGGGTTAAGTGAATTTATGGATTATACTGTATAGTTAAATTAAAATAACTCTCACAGATTGGTCACATAGTTTAGCTTGAAAAGTTTCCTGCAAAGAAACTTTGGTTTGACGCTATTACTAATGTTGATACAATGATAAAAAAAACAGAACCCATTTTTCAACCCTTCTAGTACAGCTTTTTTTTTCAGGCACTTTGCAAGGTAAAAACAATGATAATTAATTAGATATAATTATTAAATGGTCAAAACCCACTCAAAATTATCAAGAAGAGTTTTGAAATATGGATTTATATCCACTGGTGTTAATGAGAAACCTCATCCTAAGTTTGCATTATGCTTTGAGATAATTAATTCAACAAATCTTTATTGAGTACTTGCTGTGAGTCAGGCAGTGTTCTACATGCTTAAGGTTCATCAATGAGCAGAACAGATAAAGATCCTTTTTCTAGTGGAGCTTACTTTCTGTCATATAATTAATAAAAGGTATAACAACATTGTACTTTATTTTAGAAGGCAATAAGTGTTAAGCGAAAACGTAAAAGAGGAACAGGGTAAGGGGGATTAGCAGTGCTGGGAGTGGGGCAGTTGTAATTTTAAATAGAATTGTTAGTGTAAGCCTTAAAGGTGACATTTGAGCAAAGACTTGAAGGAAGTGTACTATCCTCCCAAGAAATCTGCATGTTGTATATTCTTTAAATTGAGGTTCCCAGTTATTGAAGATAATATGAAAGTGCTGGGTCTATAAGGGCCATAGTATATACTAGTTTGGATAGCTGTTGAGAGGAAAGTAAGACTGACATTTATTGTATGGCTATTATAGGCCAAGTACTAATTGGACTATTTATATACATTATTTTGTTTAATGCTGTAAGGTAAATATTATTAGTCCCATTTTATAAGCAAGGGTTAGGGGTACCAAGTCCCTTGTTTAAGTCACGTAGGTAAGTAGGTAGTAGAACTGTTCCGGACATCTAATTCCAAATCCCATGAAATTCTATGTCTTTTGTAATGCCAGTCCTTGCAAAGAAGTTTGATTATGGCTGCTAGGAGAATTGAGTTGAGAAGGATTCTGAGGCCAAAATCCAGGATCCAATATAAAGAAATACTTTGATTAATGTGATGTCAATCACAGCACAAGAGTATGGAATAGCAGCATGTTATTTGTTATCTTCACAGCCATGCTTGTTCTTGAGGTAAACTATCAAAAACAAATGAAAGGCAATTTAGATACTTGGTATTTATTAAAATTTGCTTTGTAATCTAGTACCTGATCTTTTTTTTTTTGGTAAATGTCCAAGTGTGCTTGAAAAGACTATGTACTCTCTAGTTATTGAATTCAGAATTCTGTTCATTAGCTCAAGCATGTATAGTGTATTGTCCAAAACATCTATATTTATATGTATCTGTATCCTTACACTCATCTACCATTGCTGAGAGAGATGAGTTAGAATCCCACATCATAATTTAATTTGACAATTTCTTGTTCTGTACATTTTTGCTTTATGTATTTTGAGGCCATGTTTTTTTAGATGAATATAATTTAAAAATTGTTAAATCTCCCTAGTGAATTTTTCTTTGTGTTATGTAGTGATCTTTGTGCCTATGCATATTGCCTTAAAGTTTCTCTTAAATAATATCCATATTCCATATCAGCTTTCCTTTAGTAAGTATTTGAAATAACTTTTTCCATTCTTGTGCTTTCAGCGTTTCTATGATACGTTTTTATGTTTTAGGTGTTTCTCTTATAAACAGTATATACAAGGTTTTGTATTATTATTATTAACTCAATATGAGTTAAGAGTTTTTTAACTGGAAAATTTAGTTCTTTTGTATTAATTTGGGTTGTTGGTTATTGTTTTCATCATCTCTCTCTCTCTCTCTCTTTTAGAATCTGCCATAGTCTGCCCTCTGGATCCCCAAAAGACATGTTCTTCCTACATGCAAAATACATCCATCCATCACAATATCCCCATTTAAGTAACTACTCTAAATCTAAAGTCTCATCCAAATCATTTATGGGTATCTTCTGTCCTGGGGTAAAATTCCTGTTTGTGGACCTGTGAAAACTAGAAAACAAGTTATCTGCTTCAAAAACATGATGGTGGTGCTCATAATTTCATTTTGTGCTTTCTCATTATCTAAGCTTTTTTTTGTTGTTCCTTCTCCTTGCCCTAATCTTTTCCTGCATTTTAATGCATTGCTTACATTTTCTATGTTCCTGTTTTCTTTCCCTCTCTGTTGCTTTGGAAGTTGAACATTCTATTCCTTTATTTTAATGGTTGCCAATATATTTTTTTGAAATTTTTATTATGAAATATTTTGCATATACAAAAGAATATGTATAATGTGTAATGTACATATAAGTTATAAAGAATGATAAAATGAGTCAACCCCATACTTTTAAAAAATAGAACTTTAACAGCTCAATTGAAGCATCCAGTGACTTGTCCCTCACCAATCTTGCCAGAGATGATTACAATCCTGAATTTTTTGTTCATATTTCCCCTGCTTTACCTTATACTTTGATTATGTGTGTTAAATACATGCACACACACACATATTAGTTTTACTTGCTTTTGAACTTCAGGTGGAAGTCATACTTAAGTGGTTTCTATTATTTGGCATTTTTTGCTTTTTTCCTCCTACATTATATGTTAAATTTGTGAAGTTTGTCTGGGTTGATGTGTACAGTTATAATTCATTCATTTTATACTCTTAAATTTTCCTAATCAGTCTGGTTACAGGTTTTTCAATTTTATTGATCTTCTCAAAAAACTGTCTTTTGGTGTCATTGATTTTTCTCTATTATTTTCTATTTCACTGCTTTCTGCTCAGATTTTTATAACTTCTGATTCTGCTTATTTTGGGTCTAATTTGCTCTTATTTTTCTAGCTTTATATGGAGTCTGAATCCATTGATTTGAAATCTTTTCTTTCTTTTTCTTTTTCCTTTGTACCTTTTCACGTTACGACAAGTGCATTATTCTTGTTGCTATTACAAGGCAAACAAAACAAAACAAAACACCCTGCTGTATAAAATAATGGCATAAAACAACCATTTTACTTTGCTCATGTTAGGAACTGAGCCAGGGCATGGTATGGTTGGCCATTTCTGCTTTCTGATGTTTAGCGCCTCAGTAGAGAAAGCTCACTGGCTGGGGGGTGTTTTGACAACCAGGGCATGGAATCATCTGGGTGGATTTCACTTATGTCTGTGTGTGGAAGCTGCCTTTTCCTGGAGGGCCTGTGTGAGTCCTCTCCATGTGGGCAGGGCTTCCTAGCAGCAGGGAGTCTCAGGGCATTCAGACTCTACCTGATGGCCGAGGTCTCCCCAGGTGAGTGACTAAGGTGAACCAGGTAAAGCCTCATGTCCTTTTCAGACACAACCGTGGAAACTACATAGCCTTGCCTTCTTTCCGAATATAGATGTTTTAGTGCTATAAATTTCCCTTTGAATACAACTTCAGGAGCATCCTGAATTTTGATATGTTATATTGCCATTTTTAATCAGTTCTCTTTTGATTTCTTTTTTAACCCCTAGATTATTTAGAAGTTAATTTTCAAATACTTGGGGATTTTCTACATGTCCTTTTGCACTGATTTCTACTTTAATTCTATTGTGATCATAGAACATACTTTGTGCGGCTTGAATCCTTTAAGTGAATTGAGAATTGTTTGACTGCCCAGAATATGGCCTATCTTAATAAATGTTCTGTGTACTTTTGAAAACAATATGCATTCTGCTATTGTTGGTTGGTGTGTTCTATAAATTTCAATTAAATCAGGTTGGTTGATGGTGTTTCTTAAGTCTTCCATATTTTTGCTGATTTTCTGTCTACTTATTCTATCAATTATTGAGATAGGAGTATTGAAATCTCTGACTGTAATTGTGGATCTATCAACTTCTTGCAGTTTTAGCAGACTTTTCTTTATGTATCTTGAAACTCTGTTATTAGATTCATAAATGTTTAGGATTATTCTGTCCTCTTGATAAATTGATCCCTTTATCTTTATGAAATGACCTTCTTTATCTCTGGTAATAGTCTTTGCTCTGAAATCTACTTTGATATTAATATAGGCCCTCCAGCTTTCTTTTGATTAGTATTAGCTTGATATAACTTTTCCCATCTTTCTACATTGGGAAAGTGTATTTATATTTACAATGGATTTCTTATAGGCATCATATAGTTGGGTCTTGCATTTATACCCAATTTGATAATCTCTACCTTTTAGTCCTGTTTAGTTTTACTTCCATTAACACAATTCACATGTAATGTGATTATTGGTGATGGTTAAGTTTAAATCTACCATCCTGCTATTTGTTCAATCATTCTTTGATCCCCTTTTCTACTTTTTTGTCTTCTTTTGGATTATATACTTTTTATAATTCCATTTTATCTCCTTTGTTGGCTTATTAGTTATAACTTCTTAATTTGTTATTTTAGTGGTTGCTTTAGATAGAGTTTATAGTATACATCTTTAACTTGTCACAACATATATTGAAATAATATTATACTACTTCATGTATAGTATAAGTACCTTATCATAGTATATTTCCATTTCTGTTCTCCTAGTCTTTATGCTATTTACACAATTTGCATTTATTGTGATTACTGGTGATGGTTAATTTAAATCTACCTTCTTGCTATTTGTTTGATCATTCTTTGTTCCCCTTTTCCACTTTTTCTGCCTTTTTTTTGGATAGTGTACTTTTTTGATTTCATTTTATCTACCTTTGTCGGCTTTATTAGCTGTAACTTTTTTCTCTTTAATGACTTTTTTTAACTTTATCAAAAATTAAAAACAAACAATAAAAAACATTTCAAACAATAGCTGTAGCTTTTTGATTTGTTATTTTAGTGGTTGCGTTACATAGAGTTTATAGCGTACATCTTTCGTTTATCATAGTATACATTCAAATGATATTATACTGCTTCATGTATAGTATAAACATCTTATCATAGTTCATTTCCATTTCTGTTTTCCCAGTCTTTGTGCTATTGTTGTTTTATATTTTACTTTTACGTATTTTACAAACCGCAAACCACATTGTTATTTTTTTTATTTATATTGTAACAAGATTTAAACAATAAAGAAAAAAACCTATGTTTACTTACATAATTACTTTATCTGGTGCTCTTTTTTTCTTTTGGTTAGATCTACATTTCCATATGGTATCATTGTCCTTCTGTCTGAAAGATATTCTTTAACATTTCTTATATATGCAGATCTACTGGTGATGAAGACGTACAGCTTTTGTACATCTGAAGAAGTCCTAATTTCACCATTGTGCCGGTTTGAGTGTATTGTGTCCCCCAAATGCCATTATCTTTGTGGTCTTGTGTGGGGCAGGCGTTTTGATGATGGTTGGATTTGCTTGGAATGTGCCCCACCCAGCTGTGGGCAATGATTCTGATGAGATGTTCCCATGGAGGTGTGGCCCCACCCATTCAGGGTGGGCCTTTATCGGTGGAGCTATATAAATGAGCTGACTCGGGGGGAGGAAAGAGAGTGCAGCTGGGAGTGATGTTTTGAAGAGAAGCAAGCTTGCTAGAAAGGAACGTCCTGGGAGAAAGCCGTTTTGAGGCCAGAGCTTTGGAGCAGACGCCAGCTGCCTTCCTAGCTAGCAGAGGTTTTCTGGACGCCATTGGCTATCCTCCGGTGAAAGTACCCGATTGCTGAGGTGTTACCTTGGACACTTTGTGGCCTTAAGACTATAACTGTGTAGTGAAATAAACCCCCGTTTTATAAAAGCCTATCCATCTCTGGTGTTTTGCATTCTGCAGCATTAGCAGACTAGGACAACCATCATTTTTTTTTGTTAATTAAATTCAGTTTTATTGAGATATATTTGCATACCATACAGTCATCCATGGTGTACAATCAACCGTTCACAGCACCTTCATACAGTTATGCATCCATTACCCCAATCTATTTTTGAGCATTTTCCTTACTCCAGAAAGAATCAGAATAAGAATAAAAATAAAAGTAAAATAATCCCCCCCATCCCACCTTATTTTTCAATTAGTTTTTGTTCCCATTTTTCTTCTTATCGATCCATACACTGGATAAAGAGAGTGCGATCCACAAGGTTTTCACAATCACACCATCACCCCTTGTAATCTACATTGTTATACAATTGTCTTCAAGAGTCAAGGCTACTGGGTTGTAGTTTGGTAGTTTCAGGTATTTACTTCCAGCTATTCCAATACATTAAAACCTAAAAAGTGTTATCTATATAGTGCATAAGCATGTCCACCAGAGTGACCTCTCCACTCCACTTGAAATCTCTCAGCCACTGAAGCTTTATTTCATTTCATTTTTCATCCCCCTTTTGATCAAAAAGATGTTCTCAATCCCATGATGCCAGGTCCAGATTCATCCCTGGGAGTCATGTCCTGCATTGCCAGGGAGATTTACACCCCTGGGAGTCAGGTCCCAGGTAGAGGGGAGAGCAGTAAGTTCACCTGCCAAGTTGGCTTAGCTAGAGGGAGAGGGCCACATCTGAGCAACAAAGAGGTACTCAAGGAGAGACTCTTAGGCACAATTATAAGCAGGTTTAGCCTCTCCTTTGCAGTAACAAGTTTCATAAGGGCAAGCCCCAAGATAGAGGGCTTGGCATCACCTTCATATTTGACAGATGTTTTCACTAGAATTGTAGGTTGATGGCTTTTTTTTTTTTCTTTTAGTACCTTATAGATGTTGCTCTATCGTCTTCTTGCTTGCATTGTTTCTGATAAGAAATCTGCTGTCATTCTTATCTTCATTCTCTGTAAGTAATGTGTCTTTTTCTCTGGCAGCTTTTAAGATTTTCTTTTTATCAGTAGTTTTGAGCAATTTGATTATTTTGTGCCTTGGTATGGTTTGTTTTTATGTGCTATGAGTTCAGTGAAACTCTTGGATCTGTGGATTTATAGGTTCCATGAAATTTGAGAAAAAATTCACCATTATTTCTTCAAATATTTGTTCTGCCCCCTGCCCTTTCATTTTTGGGACCTTCAATTACAGGTATATTAGGACACTTGGAATTGTTCCACAGCACACTGATGCTCTGCCCTTTCCTTCTTTTTTTTCTTTTTTCTTTTGAGAAGAATTTCTCTCCGTGTTTAGTTTTGGATAGTTTCTATTGCTATGTTTTTAAGTTCACTAATCTTTTCTTCAGCAATGTCTAACCTGCCATTAATCACATCCAATGCATTTTTTATTTCCAAGATTGCAGTTTTCATCTCTAGATGTTTGATTTGTTTTTTTTAAATACCTTTTAAGATCGCTACTTTACGTGTTTACTATTTCCTCTAGCTATTTGAACATAAAAATGCAATTGTAGTGACTCTTTTAATGTCCTTGTCTATTAATTCTAACATCTGTATCAATTCTGGATTACTTTTGATTGATTTTCTTATTATAGCATGCCCTTAGACTAAACATGTATATTTGACTTAATAATGTTTATGTTAATATCCCTAACTCCCTTTTGAATAATGCAGGGATCACAGAACACTGTGATTTCAGTAGTTCCTTTTCATTGCACATATTTTTATTGTCATGTATTTGATTTCCACTCTGATTATAGATTAGACATCATTATTTTTATCTTATATAGTCAATTTCTGTTTAGTTTTACCTACATATTTACCAATTTCTTTGCCCATCATTGTTTCTTTGAATTCTACTCAAAAGTTTTGGACAGTTTTTTTTTTTTTTTTCTTTCTATGACACATATTAAATAATTATTTAAGGCAGGGTATATATTCTCAGTGTTTGTCTAATGAAGATGTCTTTACTTTGCTTTCATTAACAAATCATAATTTAGCTGATGGTAGAATTCTGCATTCTTAGATATTTTTCTTTAACCTTTTGAAGATGATATTCTTTGTTTTCTGGCTTCTATAACTGCTGTTGGGAAGTCTGTTTTCAGCTTTATTATTGTTCCTTTTTGGTTAAGCTATCTTTTCTCTCTGGCTATTCTTAAGATATTCTCTTTATCTTTGATGTTTTGTAGTTTTTTACGTTGTGCTATGTGTGTCTTTAATTTCAATTATTCTATTTGGAACTCATGTCTTGAATTAATCAATTCTGGAAAATTCTCAGCCATTAGTATTTGTTTGTTTGTTTTTTAAAAAGTGAGATGTAAGCTGTGGGTCTGAGGAGACATAAGGGAAGTCATTGTTGCCAGGGTCAGACCCTCTGCCACCACCACCTGAATACACCACTGTATCCTCCCCCTGCCCTGCCATGCCATCCGAGAAGACCTTAAAGCATTGCTGCACCTTCAAACAGGGAGTAGAAGATGCCCAACTTTTCTGAGAGCAGCATCCTACCAAAATCTTGGTAATGATAGAAAGATACAAGGGTGAGAGTCAGCTTCCT
The DNA here is from genome assembly GCF_015220235.1 of Choloepus didactylus. Taxonomy (NCBI): domain Eukaryota; kingdom Metazoa; phylum Chordata; class Mammalia; order Pilosa; family Megalonychidae; genus Choloepus; species Choloepus didactylus. The sequence goes on from NC_051308.1 coordinate 182,578,235, forward strand.
ATACTGGATAAAAGCAAGTTCCATGTGCAGATCATGTCAACATGAGTGAACTAATCAAGATAATCAGCAGGTGCTTACAGCTGAATGCTAATCAAGCCTTCTTCCTGTTGGTGAATGGACACAGCATGGTGAGCATTTCCACACCAATTTCTTAAGTGTATAAAAGTGAAAAGGATGAAGATAGATTCCTGCATGTGGTATCTGCATCTCAGGAGATATTTGGAATGAAATTGTCTGTGTAAGGCTAGTAAAATGCATCTATTCTAGATTTTTTAAGCCCTTACCAAGGGGGAAACAAAGGGATGTTACCCACTGTTTTGGTTTGCTAAAACTGCCAGAATGCAACATACCAGAAATGGTTTGGCTTTTTCAATGGGGTTTTATTGATTTATAAATTTATAAATTTACAGTTCTTAGGCCATGAAAATGTCAAAATGGAAGCATCAGGAGGAAAATACCTTCAGTGAGGAAAGGCTGTTAGCATCTGGGGTTCCTCTGTCACATGAGAAGGCACATGGCAATGTCTTTTGGTCCTTTTCTCCTGGTTCTGGTTTCAGTGGCTGTCTCGAGATGTTTTTGGGTGTTCTCTCTATGCTCTCCTGCTTTACCTGCCTTTTATCCTTTCTTAAAGGACTAAGTAAAGGATTAAGACCTATCTTGCATGGGTTGGGTCACATCTCAACTGAACAACCTAATCAAAAGGTCCCACCCATAATAGGTCTGCCTCCACAAGGAGGGATTACCTGTGGGAGAACAAATGAATGTCAACCTTGCGTAGTGTTGAAAAAGGAATGGCATTGGGGAAAAATATAATCAATGCAAACTGGGTTAACAGTAACATTATAATATGCTTCCATTAAATGTAACAAAGGCAATATACCAAAGCTGAATGTCTATGAGAGGGGGATATAAGGGAGGGGTATGGGATTCTTGGTGATGGTTTTGTTGTTAGACCTTATTATTATATTGTATTGTGTTTTTATTTTTTCTTTTGTCTATTTTGTTATTCTTTAATTTTTTTTCAATTTTTAATTTTTATATACATGTATTTTGAGTAATGAATATGTTCAAGTGCTGACTGTGGTGATGAACACGCAACTATATGATGATACTGTGAACAACTGATTGTACACCATGGATGATAGTATGGTATGTGAATATATCTCTATAAAATTGCAGGGAAAAAAATAAACAGAGGGATACAAATGCTTGAGAAAACATGGAGAGAGGTTTGTACTTATTTACTGTCAGTGGGGAAGTAGGCTGGAGTAGCCTATCTGGGGAACAGTGTTGTGGTTCCATAAGAAGCTATATATGTGGGTGCCATAAGGTCCTCTAACTTCATTGTTGGGTATCTACTTGGAAGATCTGAGAGCAGGGACACAAATGGAAATTTGCACACTGGTGTTTATGGAGGCAGTATTCACGATTGGCAATGGATGAAGGTGACCTAAGGGTACATCGACGGATGAACAGAATGGTGAACTGTGGTGTATTCATACAAAAGAAAATTGAGCAGCTGCAAGAAGGAATCAAGTTGTGAGATATGCAACTAAGTGAATGGATCTTGAGGATGTCATTTTGAGTGAAGTACACCAGAAACGAAAAGACAAACATTATAAAGCCTCACTAATATGGACTAAGTATAATGTATAAACTCTTAGAACTGAATCTTAGGGCACAGGTTATCAGAATGCTTATTGTAATGGTCCCTAGATTGTAAACTCTTATGGCAGTTATATCTATTCCTGAGTTGTAATGGTTATCTATAAATTCTGAGATGCTGAGCTCTTTGTGTATAACCTGGTCGGTCTCTGCAACTTTGTGTATTTGTGTGACACCTGAGATGCAGAGATAGAGTTTGGCAGCTATGAATGTCAGTATCACCTCATACAGCAACTGTTAAAAAAAAAAAGCTGAAAAAGAGTTCAGACTTTAATTAGAGATATGAATAAAGCAGATCTGGTTAGGACTAAAGACAAATCAGGCCAAAGGGTCAAGGACGATACTGACTGTGTTATAAAACTTCAACTTCTATATGAGACCAAGGGAAGAGATGTTTATTTGGTGCAGGATCTATATTTTGTGTAGCACACTAAATAATTTAACTTGTACGGTCAGCTTATTCAAACACCATAATTGCATGGAACTTTGAATAGGAAGTGAGATCTGGTAGGTTTGTACAGGTTAGTGTGGAATGCCGATACATCCAAAAGTAATTTTGGCAGAGAATAAAAATGTATTTGCAGGACTCAACCTCCCCCCCCACCCCGAGGAACTGGGGAAAATGCAGAAATATTAAACTTACCCACCTGGTTTATTACTGATGTTCTTGCAAACATTGAGGACCACCAATGTGGTAGGCCAAGCCCTCAATCTTGGGGCTTGCCCTTATGAAGCTTGTTACTGCAAAGAAGAGGCTAAGCCTACTTATAATTTTGCCTAAGAGTCTCCTCCAGAGAACCTCTTTTGTTGCTCAGTTGTGGCCTCTTTCTCTCTCTAAGCCCACTCTGCAATTAAGCCCACTGGCCACCCCCTTACATGGGACATGACTCCCAGGGGTGTAAATCTCCCTGGCAACATGTGACATGACTCCCAAGGATGAGCCTGGCCCCAGAATCATGGGATTGAGAACATCTTCTTGACCAAAAAGGGGAAGCAAAATGAAACAAAAAAGTTTCAGTGGCTGAGAGACTTCAAATGGAGTTGAGAGGTCACACTGGAGGGGATTCTTATGCACTACTATTTTTAGTCAATAGCGTATTGGAATAGCTAGAAGGAAATACCTGAAACTGTCAAACTGCAACCCAGTAATCTTGATTCTTGAAGACGATTGTATAATCATGTAGCTTACATGGTGTGACTTTGTGATTGTGAAAACTTTTGTGGCTCACACTCCCTTTATCCAATGAATGGATAGATGAGTAGAAAAATGGGGGCAAAAATTAAATGAAAAATAGGGTGAGATGGGAGGATGGAATGTTTTGAGTGTTCTTTTATACTTTTATTTTTATTCTCATTTTTATCTTTTTTTTTGGACAAATGAAAATTTTTAGGAATTGTGATAAATGCAGAACTGCATGGTGGTACTGTGAACAATTGGTTGTACACTGTGGATGATTTTTTGGTATGTGAATATATCTCAGTAAAACTGAATAAAAAAGAGGAAGTCTTCAATTAAAAAAAGGTTTAAAAAAAGGTGACAAAACAAAACACAATATGGAGTTTTCTGGGGTACATAACAGCTCCTAATCAGCGTACCCACTGAGATTGGTAAGTTCATCTAATCACAGAGAATCAAAACAGTAGTGTTCCCACTTAGGAGTTTTAGGTAGTTGTTTTTGTATTTCAAGTAGAAGAACTGAGCTCCAAATGAGCACATTCAGCTTTGAAAAACTGTATCATTTAACCTAGGATGTCTTGTTTTCAAATTTTAGAAGTTTTATGATAAAATGCTTTACATTTCAAGTTGCCAAAAAAGATTGAGATATAAAACACATACCATAAAATTCACCCTTTTAAAGTGCACAATTCAGTAGTTTTAGACTGTTCAAAAAGTTATGCAGCCAGCACCAGAATTTAATATCAGAACATTTTCATCATCCCAGAAAGAGACCCCATACCCACTGCTTCCTTCCTCCACCCCCTGGCAATCACTAATCTACTTTCTGTCTCTCGTTAGATGCCTATTATGGACATTTCATATGAATGGAATCATAAAATATGTGGACTTTTGTGTCTGGCTTCTTTCACTTAGCATAGTGTTTTCAGGTTCATCCATGTTGTAGCATGTATCAGCATTTCATTCCTTTTTACGATCAAGTAATATTCCATTGTATAGATTTACTGTCTTTTGCTTATTCGTTCATCAGTTAAAGGACAGAAAGTTGTTTCCATTTTTTGGCTATGATGATACTGCTGCTATAAATATTCATGTGCAAGTTTTTGCATGGATATATATTTTCAATTCTCTTAGATATAAACCTAAAAGTGAAATTATGGACTCATATGGTAACTGTTCCAGTTTGCTAATACTGCCATTATGCAAAATACCAGAAATTGATTGGCTTTTATAAAGGGGTTCATTTGGTTACAAATTTACAGTCTGAAGCCCATGAAAATGTCCCAAATAAGGCATCAACATGAGTATACGTTCACTGAAGGAAGGCCAATGGTGTCCAGAAAACCTCTGTTAGCTGGGAAGGCATGTGGCTGGCATCTGCTGATCCTGGGTTGTGTTCCAGCTTCTCTCTTAGCTCCTGTGCTTTCTTTAAAATGTTGCTCTTGGGATGATTTGTCCTCTCTTAGCTTCTCTGGAGCAACACTGGGCTAGCATCCCCAAAGTATCAGCAAAAGTTTGCTTTCAGCAGCTGTCACCAAAATGTCTCTCTGAGCTGCTCTGAGGTCCTTCTGTTTGTGAGCTCTTTCATAGGGCTGCTGTGATTAAATCAAGACACACCCTGAATCGGTGGGGTCCATATCTCCATGGAAATAATTCAAGTAAATGTTTCACCCACAGTTGATTGAGTCACATCTTCATGGAAACACTCAGTCAAAGGATTCCAACCCAGTCAACACTAATACGTCTGTCCCCACAAGATTGCATCAAAGAACATGGCATTTTGCGGGACATATTACATCCAAACCAGCATAGTAGCTATATGTTTAACTTTTTAAAGAACTACCTAACTATTTTCCAAAGTAGTGCACCATTTCTACAGCCATTATCTTTCAAATGTTGTCTTTCTCCTATTATCTCTATTCCTTTTTTGTCAAATTCCTATTAGAGATATTTTAGGACTTTTGCTTCTATCCTCCATGTCTTAACTTCTCTTTTATATTTTCCCAGTTTTTTTGCTCTTTGTGCTTCATTTTTCAGATCTATCTTTCAGTTCACTAATTCTTTTTTAAATTGGGTTTAATCTTCTGTTTGATCCATACCCTGAGTTTCTTTTTTTTAAAATCAGTTTTATGGAGATATATTCACATACCGTACAATCATCCACAGTGTATAATCAGTTGTTCACAGTACCATCATGCAGTTGTGCGTTCATCACCACAATCAATTTTTGAACATTTTCCTTTCTCCAAAAAAAAAAAAAAAAAATAGAAATGAGAATAAAATAAAAGTTAAAAAGAACACCCAAAGCATTTCATCTCCCCATCCCACTCTTTGTTTCATTTAATTTTTGTCCCCATTTTTCTATTCATCTGTCCGTACACTGGATAAAGGGAGTGTGAGCTAGAAGGTTTTCACAATCACTTGGTCACACCATGTAAGCTACATAGTTATGCAACCGTCTTCAAGAATCAGGGTTCTGGGTTGCAGTTCAACAGTTTCAGGTATTTCCTTCTAGCTATTCCAATACACTAAAAACTAAAAAGGGATATATATGGAGCACACAAGATTGCCCTCCAGAGTAACCTCTCCACTCTATTTGAAATCTCTCAGCCACTGATACTTTATTTTGTTTCATTTTGCCTCCCCCTTTTGGTCAAGAACACTTTCTCAATCCCAGGATTCCAGGTCCAGGCTCATCCCAGGGAGTCGTGTTCCACATATCAGGGAGGGCAGTGAGTTCATCTGCCAAGTTGGCTTACAGAGAGAGAGAGGCCACATCTGAGCAACAAAGACATACCCTGAATTTTAACCTTCAAGCGTTTAATTTTTCATTTATGAAAGTGCTAAATGGGTTTTCTCCCTAATCAACTTATTCTTTCTTGTAGAATACCTTTTTTTTTTTTTTTCTTTTATAGTTTTATTCCTTTTTCAACGTCCTTTTTCAGAACGTTCTTTTTATGTTCTTGGGTGTGGACTCTTGCTTATCATGGATTGTTTTGTCATATGTTTTGTTGGCCGCTTATCTTGATTAGGACTTGTTTTTTCCTCTGAGAACAACTGTGGCCTAGGTATGGGAGGGTCTCCCTGGGGTAGTTTTGCAGTTGTTTCTACTGTTTGCTTCAGGGATCAACCCCAATCAATCAGGGATCAAACATAGATCAATCTTTATATTAACTTCTGAATTTGAGGGCTCCTGAACTTTGCATGTTATATTAATTTTAACCCCAGATTTGTGAAAGACATGTGCCTGAGGTTTTGAATTTTAGGAGAAGAATTTTCCCCTCCAATTTAGAGCCTAATAGAGACAGACAAGCTTGTCTGTCATCTTGTCCTGGCAAACATATTTCTTTTTACTTCATCACTTCTCAGAGAAGCAGCAGTTTGAGGTGTTTGGCTTTATCCAAGGATTTTCAGTTCCTTGTGTTTACAAAAATCCTCATCTTTTTGTCCTACATGAAAACTGTCTTTTTGTTACTGGGACTAATACTCTAAAGTTTCCTCTAGCTTGTGGTTCAATAACTTCTACACCTAGGATTTCTCTCTTTTTCTTTTTAAACTCAGCCATACTTTAAAAATAATTTTTGGTTTGTTTCTTCCAGCTTTTCTAAGTCTTTATTGTGGACAGTTTGTTTTTAGCTATCTTAGATCACTGTATTGTCAGAAGTCTGTACCCTCACCTGTAATGTGGGGAGAATAATTTATTTACCTCATGGGTTTTTAGTATTAAATGAGATTATGTATATAAAATGCTTAGCATAGTGCCTGGTATATAAGTGCCCAATAAATGTTAGCAATTATGATTATTTATTAATGCTGACCAAGAAGCTCTAGACTTGGACCTAAATCTGAATAAGGAAAATTGCTAAATTGAATTTAAAAATTATTTTTTTGGCCTTTTCTTAGAATGTAATATTGGTTTAATTTAGATGTTAGCACTCTTTTTGATTAAATGTGATCTGAAAATTTATTCCTTAAGTATATAGTATCTTGTATTTTATATCCTTGAGTTTTCACTTTACTTTTATCCCCTTCCTCTTAGCATGTGGGCACAGAACAGTGTTTATGAATACTTGATGCCGGACCCAATTTAAATATGTATTTTTTACATTTAATGTTTAAATTTCAATTCAGTTCCTCATAGTTGTTGTTTATTTTTTGAATAGTTTCTGTATTACAAATAATCAACTTTTAAGCTGACATTAAAATAGATAATTTGAAATTCACTTTATTATTTTAAAAAGTAATCTCAGTCTTATTTCTGAATTATTTTTTAAAGGTGTGAACTTTGAAAAACATTCCATGCTTTATTAATCGGTTATTTGGTTTGATTATTTCCATTTAGGAATATAATTAAACAAAGGCATATCTGCTTAAAATGTTGTATTGAAGTGATCTTTTTCATTTTTTTTAAGAGAAAGAACTGATGAGGAGGAAAAAATAATAGCATTTAAAATGTAAGTCTTTATGTGATATTGAAATGGATGCTACTCTATTTCCCCTCTATAACCTGTATTGTATTTGTGATTCTCTCTGTGTGTGTAGTCCCACTTTTGTTAATGTGTCTTCATTTCGGGATGAAATGAAAGCTGACCTAGAACTGTGGCCATTTCTGTGTCAAAGTTGTAACAACTGTGGTCACTGAACAATTACTATGGCAATCTGACTGGTCCTAAAGGAATAGTTGTGTTAGACCAAGATCTAAAATAATCTGTGGAAGGGGAATGAACTGAGCTTTCAAACTATAATACAGTTTGGTCTTGGTCAGAATTTAACCCAAGGAACCAAATTTGCAAATGGATAATTTATTCTGCAGAAGCATTTAAATGCTATTTTTTACAGAGTTGCTTTTTCTTGAACAATTTTATTTTAATACTGAAATGTTGGTAGAGCGCTAAGAAATGACATAGATGAATATGTGGTTTCTATGGCCAAATAAAGTGCTCTTTTTTGGAACCATTAAAATTTTTTGAATTGTATAAATAAAAATGTTATGTTTTTCATTTCTTAGCATGAGATTCTCAAATATTTATGTGGTGTTTAACTGAGACAGATTATTAGTACATGGGAAAATAGGAAAAAATGATAAGTTATGTAGCAGTAGGGCATGTTTTTTTCTTTTTCTTTTTCTTTTTTTTTTTTAATTTTTTTTTACCAGATAAGTAATACATTTTTACTAATCCATCTACCTTGCTCACATCCACTGTCCAGTTGTGAGATTTTTGGCTGGAGGTAGTACACAATTGGAAGCAAAAAAAATCCTGATTTTTTTCAAAATTGTTTTTTGTCTGTTTCCTTATCCTCATTCTTTCATTCATTCAACCCATGCTGAGCGGCTGTTACATGTCAGGCACTGTGGTAGGTGATAGGGAAACCGTTTTGAACAAGACAATCAGGGCTCCCTTGATGAGTTTCTAATCCCGGGCAATTATTTTCCTTTTTTTTTCTCTTTTCTTTCATTTTTGTATGTTCCTGCCATTGTCTTTCCCTGATCTTTCTTTTCCTCACCTTTATTTTTTCTCGCACTTTCTTACATCCTTTCCTTTCTCGCTTTGTCAGGAAATTGCGAAAGAGCCTCCCTTTCCTCAAGCTTGTCTAGGCCCAACTGATGAGATTCCTTTGTTTGCACTACACTCTTTTCCCGTGGGAATTCAGGGGCATTCATGACTTTTGGCCTGACTTAGTGGTGTCTGCACCTCCTCTGAGGAAAACTGGTTGCCAGTTGATGAGAGTATCATTTCCTCTACTGCCATGGAATCATCCTCCTCTGTCTTTCATCATGCTGCCAAACTTTGTGCGGAGTGAATTCTTTTGGAAAAGACATCTTCCTGTATATCTACAAGCAATTGTTTTTTTGTTAAATGATTTTTTTTTTTTAATTTTAATTTCTGTGTATTTAAATATATCTCCAATTTGGTTGCACCAGCCATAGAACAGTTTAAAAGAAAATCTTACTGGCTGCATATTTTCATTTCTGTTGAGCTTTCCGCAGTGAATATTACAGAGTGTTTTCCAGAGGTATTTTTGGGAGGTGTGGTAGTGATGGTGCTGGAATAAAGGCCTAATATAAATTCAGATATGGCCATCTGTCCTATTGCTTTCTGATACAATGTAGTAAAAAAAATCAGTGCAATTAGAGTCGCAAGTGAAAATAGATAAGGATAAGCAACTGGGTTCATCTGAAAGCACAGATGAATCAGAATTATAGAATTTATTTTAGTCTTGCAAGAGTTCTTTTGATCCAACCCTGGGTCCTCTAAGTTGAAGACCAAGGATGTTAAGTGACTTGCTAGAGATCACACAGCAAGTTAATGACAGACCTGGGGTCTCAATTCCAGTTTCCTTTTTCACCAAGCAGGTTATGGGAAGTAAGATGTAGGGGGAGTTTTTTTTTTTTTTTTTTTTTGGTGGAGATGGATTGTCAAAGCCATAGGGATATAGATTTATATGTTCTCCAGCTGAGAATCAAAGAATCTAGTTTCATATGATTTTTGTACAACCAGCTAAGATGTTGAGATGAATTGACACAATACCATTAAGTGCTACCTACTGAATATGCAGTCTGTGTCTGTCAGTACCTATAGGTGCATTATATAGGGGTGGGCTTATTTTATGTTATTGGTTATTGATGTTGGTTATTGCTTACGAGAAGTGCTATTTTCTCCTAACCCCAACTGCTGGAGGTATAGGTCAATTTGGAAAGGTGAATTTGTTTTTGATGAATTCAGGGGATAAATGACTCAACAAAGAGTTTGGTTATAAACACCCCAGGACAGAGGAGTTTGTACTTGAATAAAGAATCAGAACCTCAAATCCATCCACTTATTATTTTTTTTTAATCTTCATTTTATTGAGATATATTCACATACCACGCAGTCATACAAAACAAATCGTACATTCGATTGTTCACAGTACCATTACATAGTTGTACATTCGTCACCTAAATCAATCCCTGACACCTTCATTAGCACACACACAAAAATAACAAGAATAATAATTAAAGTGAAAAAGAGCAATTGAAGTAAAAAAGAACACTGGGTACCTTTGCCTGTGTGTTTGTTTCCTTCCCCTATTTTTCTACTCATCCATCCATAAACTAGACAAAGTGGAGTGTGGTCCTTATGGCTTTCCCAATCCCATTGTCACCCCTCATAAGCTACATTTTTATACAATTGTCTTTGAGATTCATGAGTTCTGGGTTGTAGTTTGATAGTTTCAGGTATCCACCACCAGCTACCCCAATTCTTTAGAACCTAAAAAGGTTGTCTAAATTGTGCATAAGAGTGCCCACCAGAGTGACCTCTCGGCTCCTTTTGGAATCTCTCTGCCACTGAAGCTTATTTCATTTCCTTTCACATCCCCCTTTTGGTCAAGAAGATGTTCTCCGTCCCACGATGCCAGGTCTACATTCCTCCCTGGGAGTCATATTCCACGTTGCCAGGGAGATTCACTCCCCTGGATGTCTGATCCCACGTAGGGGGGAGGGCAGTGATTTCACCTTTCAAGTTGGCTTAGCTAGAGAGAGAGGGCCACATCTGAGCAACAAAGAGGCATTCGGGAGGAGGCTCTTAGGCACAATTATACGGAGGCCTAGCCTCTCCTTTACAGCAACCGTCTTCCCAAGGGTAAAACCTATGGTAGAGGGCTCAACCCATCAAACCACCAGTCCCCTATGTCTGTGGTCATGTTAGCAACCATGGAGGTGGGGTAGGCGAATACCCCTGCATTCTCCACAGGCTCCTCAAGGGGGCACTACATCTTTTTTTCCTTGTTTTTCTTTTTTTTTTTTTTTTAACTTTTTTTCTGTTTTAAATCAACTGTATGAAAAAAAAAAACCAAAAAAAAAAAACACATATAATAAAAGAACATTTCAAAGAGACCATAACAAAGGAGTACGAAAAAGACAACTAACCTAAGATAACTGCTTTACTTCCAACATGTTCCTACTTTACTCCAAGAAAGTTACTTAATATAGCAACATTTCTGTGAACTTGTTCCTACTATATCCATCAGAAATTAACAGACCATAGTCATTCCTGGGCATCCCCAGAACGTTAAATAGCTTATCTGTTCTTCTTGGATTATTGTTCCCCCTTCCTTAATTGCTCTCTATTGCTAGTTCCCCTACATTCTACATTATAAACCATTTGTTTTACATTTTTCAAAGTTCGCATTAGTGGTAGCATATAATATTTCTCTTTTTGTGCCTGGCTTATTTCGCTCAGCATTATGTCTTCAAGGTTCATCCATGTTGTCATATGTTTCATGAGATCGTTCCTTCTTACTGCCGTGTAGTATTCCGTTGTGTGTATATACCACATTTTATTTATCCACTCATCTGTTGAAGGACATTTGGGTTGTTTCCATCTCTTGGCAATTGTGAATAATGTTGCTATGAACATTGGCGTGCAGATATCTGTTCGTGTCACTGCTTTCCGATCTTCTAGGTATATACCGAGAAGTGCAATCGCTGGATTGAATGGTAACTCTATATCTAGTTTTCTAAGGAACTGCCAGACTGACTTCCAGAGTGGCTGAACCATTATACAGTCCCACCAACAATGAATAAGAGTTCCAATTTCTCCACATCCCCTCCAGCATTTGTAGTTTCCTGTTTGTTTAATGGCAGCCATTCTAACCGGTGTTAGATGGTATCTCATTGTGGTCTTAATTTGCATCTCTCTAATAGCTAGTGAAGCTGAACATTTTTTCATGTGTTTCTTGGCCATTTGTATTTCCTCTTCAGAGAACTGTCTTTTCATATCTTTTGCCCATTGTATAATTGGGCTGTCTGTACTATTGTCATTGAGTTGTAGGATTTCTTTATATATGCAAGATATCAGTCTTTTGTCAGATACATGGTTTCCAAAAATTTTTTCCCATTGAGTTGGCTGCCTCTTTACCTTTTTGAGAAATTCCTTTGAGGTGCAGAAACTTCTAAGCTTGAGGAGTTCCCATTTTTCTAGTTTTTCTTTTGTTGCTTGTGCTTTGGGTGTAAAGTCTAGGAAGTGGCCGCCTAATAAAAGGTCTTGAAGAGGTTTTCCTACATTATCTTCTAGGAGTTTTATGGTACTTTCTTTTATATTGAGATCTTTGGTCCATTTTGAGTTAATTTTTGTGTAGGGGGTGAGGTAGGGGTCCTCTTTCATTCTTTTGGATATGGATATCCAACTCTCCCAGCCCCATTTGTTGAAAAGACCATTATGGCTCAGTTCAGTGACTTTGGGGGCCTTATCAAAGATCAGTCGGCCATAGATCTGAGGGTCTATCTCTGAATTCTCAATTCGATTCCATTGATCTATATGTCTATCTTTGTGCCAGTACCATACTGTTTTGACAACTGTAGCTTTATAATAAGCTTCAAAGTCAGGGAGTGTAAGTCCTCCCACTTCGTTTTTCTTTTTTAGAGTGTCTTTAGCAATTCGAGGCATCTTCCCTTTCCAAATAAATTTGATAACTAGCCTTTCCAAGTCTGCAAAGTAGGTTGTTGGAATTTTGATTGGGATTGCATTGAATCTGTAGATGAGTTTGGGTAGAATTGACATCTTAATGACATTTAGCCTTCCTATCCATGAACATGGAATATTTTTCCATCTTTTAAGGTCCCCTTCTATTTCTTTTAGTAGAGTTATGTAGTTTTCTTTGTATAGGTCTTTTACATCTTTGGTTAAGTTGATTCCTAGGTACTTGATTTTTTTAGTTGCTATTGAAAATGGTATCTTTTTCTTGAGTGTCTCTTCAGTTTGTTCATTTCTAGCATATAGAAACATTACTGACTTATGTGCATTAATCTTGTATCCCGCTACTTTGCTACATTGTTTATTAGCTCTAGTAGCTGTATTGTCGATTTCTCAGGGTTTTCTAGATATAAGATCATATCATCTGCAAACAATGACAGTTTTACTTCTTCTTTTCCAATTTGGATGCCTTTTATTTCTTTGTCTTGCCGGATTGCCCTGGCTAGCACTTCCAGCACAATGTTGAATAACAGTGGTGACAGCGGGCATCCTTGTCTTGTTCCTGATCTTAGAGGGAAGGCTTTCAGTCTCTCACCATTGAGTACTATGCTGGCTGTGGGTTTTTCATATATGCTCTTTCTCATATTGAGGAAGTTTCCTTCAATTCCTACCTTTTGAAGTGTTTTTGTCAAAAACGGATGTTGGATTTTGTCAAATGCTTTTTCAGCATCTATTGAGATGATCAATTGATTTTTCCCTTTTGACTTGTGAATGTGTTGTAATACATTGATTGATTTTTCTTATGTTGAACCATCCTTGCATGCCTGGAATGAACCCCACTTGGTCATGGTGTATGATTTTTTAAATGTGTCTTTGAATTCGATTTGCAAGTATTTTGTTGAGGATTTTTGCATCTATATTCATTAGGGAGATTGGCCAGCAGTTTTCCTTTTTTGTAGCATCTTTGCCTGGTTTTGGTATTAGATTGATGTTAGCTTCATAAAATGAGTTAGGTAGTGTTCCATTTTCTTCAATGTTTTGAAAGAGTTTGAGTAAGATTGGTGTCAGTTCTTTCTGGAAAGTTTGGTAGAATTCCCCTGTGAAGCCATGTGGCCCTGGGCATTTATTTGTGGGAAGATTTTTGATGACTGACTGGATCTCTTTGCTTGTGATGGGTTGATTGAGGTCTTCTATTTCTTCTCTGGGCAGTCTAGGTTGTTCATATGTTTCCAGGAAATTGTCCATTTCCTCTACATTATCCAGTTTGTTGCCATACAGTTGTTCATAGTATCCTCTTATATATTTTTTGATTTCTTCAGGATCTGCAGTTATGTCACCTTTTTCATTCATTATTTTGTTTATATGGGTCTTCTCTCTTTTTGATTTTGTCAGTCTAGCTAGGGGCTTGTCAATCTTGTTGATCTTGTCAAAGAACCAACTTTTGGTGATATTTATCCTCTCTATTGTTTTTTTGTTCTCTATGTCATTTATTTCTGCTTTAATCCTTGTTATTTCTTTTCTTCTACTTGGTTTAGGATTGGTTTGCTGTTCATTTTCTAGCTTCTTCAGTTGATCCATTAGTTCTTTGATTTGGGCTGTTTCTTCCTTTTTAATATATGTGTTTAGTGCTATAAATTTCCCCCTCAGCACTGCTTTTGCTGCATCCCATAGGTTTTGGTATGTTGTGTTCTCATTTTCTTTCATCTCTATATATTTAGCAATTTCTCTTGCTATTTCTTCTTTAACCCACTGATTGTTTAGGAGTGTGTTGTTTAACCTCCAGGTATTTGTGAGTTTTCTAAGTCTCTGATGGTTATTGACTTCTAATTGTATTCCATTGTGGTCAGAGAATGTGCTTTGAATAATTTCAAACTTTTTAAATTTATTGAGGCTTGTTTTATGTCCCAGCATATGGTCTATTCTGGAGAAAGTTCCGTGAGCACTAGAAAAGTATGTGTATCCTGGTGATTTGGGATGTAATGTTCTGTATATGTCTGTTAAATCTAATTCATTTATCAGATTGTTTAGGTTTTCAATTTCCTTATTGGTCTTCTGTCTGGTTGATCTATCTATAGGAGAGAGTGATGTGTTGAAGTCTCCCACAATTATTGTGGAAACATCAATTGCTTCCTTTAGTTTTGCCAGTGTTTCTCTCATGTATTTTGTGGCACCTTGATTGGGTGCATAGACATTTATGATTGTTATTTCTTCTTGTTGAATTGCCCCTTTTATTAGTATGTAGTGGCCTTCTTTGTCTCTCAAAACATCCCTGCATTTAAAGTCTATTTTATCTGAGATTAATATTGCTACACCTGCTTTCTTTTGGCTGTAGCTTGCATGAAATATTTTTTGCCATCCTTTCACTTTCAATTTCTTTGTGTCCCTGTGTCTAAGATGAGTCTCTTGTATGCAACATATTGATGGTTCATTTTTTTTGATCCATTCCGCGAATCTATATCTTTTAATTGGGGAGTTTAATCCATTTACATTCAACATTATAACCGTGAAGGCGTTTCTTGAATCAGCCATCTTATCCTTTGGTTTATGTTTGTCATATATATTTTTCCCCTCTCTCTATTAATATCCTTTATTGTACCCATACCGAATCTCTTTAGTACTGAACCTTTCTCCAAGTCTCTCTGTCCTTTCTTTGTTTCTCTGTCTGTAGGGCTCCCTTGAGTATCTCCAGTAGGGCAGGTCTCTTGTTAGCAAATTCTCTCAGCATTTGTTTGTCTGTGAAAAATTTAAGCTCTCCCTCAAATTTGAAGGAGAGCTTTGCTTGATAAAGTATTCTTGGTTGGAAATTTTTCTCACTCAGAATTTTAAATATGTCGTGCCACTGCCTTCTCGCTTCCATGGTGGCTGCTGAGTAGTCACGAGTTAGTCTTATGCTGTTTCCTTTGTATGTGGTGAATTGCTTTTCTCTTGCTGCTTTTAGAACTTGCTCCTTCTCTTCCGTGTTTGACAGTGTGATCAGAATATGTCTCGGAGTGGGTTTATTTGGATTTATTCTATTTGGAGTTCGCTGAGCATTTATGATTTGTGTATTTAAGTTGTTTAGAAAATTTGGGAAGCTTTCCCCAACAATTTCTTTGAATACTCTTCCTAGACCCTTACCCTTTTCTTCCCCTTCTGGAACACCAATGAGTCTTATATTCGGACGTTTTATATTATCTATCATATCCCTGAGGTCCATTTCGATTTTTTCAATTTTTTTCCCCATTCTTTCTTTTATGCTTTCATTTTCCATTCTGTCATCTTCCAGGTCACTGATTCATTGTTCAACTTCCTCTAGTCTTGTAGTATGAGTGTCTAGAATCTTTTTAATTTGGTCAACAGTTTCTTTAATTTCCATAAGATCATCTATTTTTTTATTTAGTCTTGCAATGTCTTCTTTATGCTCTTCTGGGGTCTTCTTGATATCCTTTGTATCTTGTACTGTGGTCTCATGGTTCATCTTTAGTTCTTTGAGTAGCTGCTCTAGGTGCTGTGTCTCTTCTGGTCTTTTGATTTGGGTGCTTGGGCTTGGGTTATCCATATCGTCTGGTTTTTTCATATGCTTTATAATTTTCTGTTGTTTTTGGCCTCTTGGCATTTGCTGAACTTGATCGGGTTCTTTTAGGATTTGTAGACCAATTGAAGTCCTTATCTCTAATTTTATCAGATCTACAGCTTTGTGGAGTACACTTTCTCTAACGAACCAGCAGGTGGCGTCCACGAGCCACCTGTTCTCCACAAGCCAGTTCTCCCCTGCTTTGCCTTTGTGGTGAGTGGGGGAGTGAGTCTTGTGGGGTCCAATTGGTGTACCAAGCTTGCGTGTGTAGTTGGTGTTGCCCGCCCTGTATATGGGGTGTGTTTCTGGGCAGTCAGGGATGGGGGGTGGCTCTAACAATCAAATCTCCCTGGTGATCCTGGAGTTTTAAAGCTGCTGCAATAGTCTAATCCTTCAGTTCAGTCCTGCCACAGTTTGTCTCTGCCACTGACCCACAAGTCCTTGGTATTGGCGTATGGCTCCTGAGACTTGCAAGTGGGTTCCTCTTCCAGGCCGTGCTCCCCCTGGTCCTCTGTTGAGGGATGACTGTGCTATGTCACAGGTGAGTGCTGTCCCCCCAGGGCGGTTCTGGGCTGCTGGGCTGTGTAGGGAGGCTCCCAGTCTGCTGAAATGATGGCTGAATGGGGCTTTGTTAATTCACACTGTTCCACCTTCCCAACTCTGGGACAATCAGCTGAGGTTGCAGGGAAGGCTAATGTCTATGCCCAGTTTTGTGGTGTGTGCCTGTTATTTGAAGCGCTTCCGTCACACTGGGTTGTCTGGGGCAGCTCTGGGCTATGGGGCTGGCGATGGGCAGGAGTGTTTCCTGTCCAGCAGGATGATGGCTGTGAGCGGACACCCCCCTTTTCTTGGGAAGTTGTGGTGTTTAGTGAATTTTCTCAGCCACTGGATTATTGCCTTTTGTCTCAGAGCTCTCTTAGTTCTGCTCTTGTCTTGACCTGACCAAATTGCAAGTCTTTGAAGCTTTCTGTATTGGGCTTCTTAGAGTAATTGTTTTAGAAAAAGAAAAAAGGATTAAAAAAAATGGAAAAAAAAGGGCCCTCCTCACAGATCTAATGGGTTATTGAAATGCTAAGAGACAAAGCAATTAGGGCCATTAAGGAAAGGTCCACAGGGCAGAGAGATCAGCTTTTCTTCGGGATTTGCATATGAGCCTCAGGGCCTGAGCTCTGTCCTTCCCCTTTCTATGTTCACCAGAACTCCAAAAACCCTCCGCTTTTATTTTGGAGTTTTTCGTGCTGTTTTTTTTTATGCCTGTCTCCTCTCTGCTGGGCTGGCTGCTCTCAGATTCTCTGGTGTCTGGTCTCAGTCTATCTATGGTTGGAGTTTGGATCAGTAGAATGAGTTTCTGATAAGAGCTGCCACTGCAGTTCTCCCTTCTCCTTCCCGGAGCTGAGAGCCCCTCCTCCCACAGGACTGAGCCTGGCAGGGAGGGGTGTGGGTCCCCTAGCCACAAAAACTTACAGATTTCGCTGATCTCAGCAGTTCCCCGTTTTCATGAGTGTTGTATGAAGTATGCCCAAAGTCAGATTGCTCTGTGGTGTCCAGTCCACGCAGCTCCTGGCTTTCTACCTACTTTCCTGGAGGAGTAACTAAAACATACAGCTCACCAGTCCACCATCTTGCCCCACCTCCATCCACTTATTTAATTAATTAATTATTATTTGAGATAATTTAGTAAAGAGTTTAATCTCATTTCTGAGGAAGTCATTTGGTCTCTGGCTTTCCACTCCCTGGAAAACTAAGAAATCATTGCTCTCTGCTCTGTTGTTGTGGATATTAATATTTATCAGTGTGGTAACCAGGCTCCAAATGGTCACCAGTGATCTCTTCCCTCCTGGTAGTTACAACCTTGTATAATCCCCTTCCACAGCGTTTCAGGGTAGGTCTGCGTAACCAACAGATTATAGCAGAAATAACAGTATGCCACCACTAAGGCTAGCTCATAAAAGACATTGTGGCTCCTTTCTTGCACTCTCTTGGATTGCTTGCTCTGGGGGAAGCCAGATACGATGTCATAAAGGTAAGGAACTGAGAGGCCTTCTGCCAACAACCAGTGAGTAACTACAGCCTTCTACCAGTAACCATGGAGGAAGCCATTTTGGAAAGGGATCCTCCAGCCCTGGTCAGACCTTCCAACGGCTGAGGCATCAGCTGATTGGTTGACTGCAGCCTCAAGAGAAAACCCGAGCCAGAGCCACCAGCTAAGCCACTCTCAGTGTTCTTACCTCAGAAACAGTGTGAGATAATAAATGCTGTTATTTTAAGCTGCTAAGTTTTGGGGTATTTTGTTACACAGCAATAGGTAACTAAGACAGTTGATAAGACAAAAATTAATCATTCTCAATTTAAAATAATAATAATAAATGTACATTAAAATTGTTTTTATTAGAACTATCATAGATTTACAGAAAAATCATGCAAAAAGTATAGAGTTTCCGTATACCTCTTTCTGGCCCTCCGCCTACACACAGTTTTTTTATTAACATTTTGCACTATAGTGTGGTTCCTTTGTTACAAATGATGAAACATTATTATTATAATTATATATTAACTATTGTCCATAGTTTATGTTAGGGTTCACTCTTTGACCCTTGCACCTCATAACTATATTCTAATTTTTGTCTTTATGAATTTGCATTAAGTGTAGATGTTTTCATTGGGAGATTTGACCCTTAGAAATGAACACTTGATCTATAACTATATTCAGTGTATTCATTTTAGTAAACAGGAAGCTGACGCATAGAAAAGTTAAATGATTATTGGAGGGGAGGTAGTAACTAAGAATTGAAATAAACTTTTCTTTTTCTTCTTCTCTTTGAAGTATAGTTCTATTAAAATACAAGTAAAGACTAAGTCCAAAATGACAACAACAAATGCAAGAAAGTTATGGTTTGAGCAAACTTTCATTTAAAGAGAATTTTTTAAGAGCTACCTTTCAGTATTAAATCATTTGAGGTTTTCTGTGTCATTTAATGCCTGTTGTTTTAAGCTACACAAAGGTCAAGTATGCCACTTTCAATTAATAAACTTGGAGAGAATTTTATGGGATCACTTAACTCAGGTCCAGATATGAATATTTTTGAATAATTTGGTGTATGTTTGCCAAGAGCACCACTGCTAGCCAGAGAATACAAACATAAATAAGACATCATCTCTGCCCATGAATAGTTAATAGGTTAGTGATGGGGACAAATAATTTTTGTAATGTGGTGTGCCAGTTTGAATGTATTATGTCCCCCAGAAAAAGCCATATTCTTTGATGCAATCTAGTGGGGTAGACATAATAGTGGGGATTAAGTTGGAATGTTTGGATTAGGTTGTTTGCATGGAGATGCGCCCCACCCAACTGTAGATGGTACCTGATGGGATATTTCCATGGAGGCGTGGCCCCACCCATTCAGGGTGGGCCTTGATCAGTGTAGCCATATAAATGAGCTGACTCAAAGAGAAGGAACAGTGCAGCTGTGAGTGATGTTTTGAAGAAGAGCAAGCTTGCTAGAGAGGAATGTCCTGGGAGAAAGCCCTTTTGAAACCAGAACTTTGGAGCAGAAGCCAGCCACATGCCTTCCCAGCTAACAGAGGTTTTCCGGACACCATTGGCCATCCTCCAATGAAGGTACCCGATTACTGATGTGTTACCTTGGACACTTTATGGCCTTAAGACTGTAACTGTGTAGCCAAAGAAACCCCCTTTTTATAAAAGCCAGTCCATCTGGTGTTTTGCGTTCTGCAGCATTAGCAAACTAGAACAGATTTTGGTACCAGAGAAGTGGGGTGCTTTTGCTGCTGAGTTTGCAAATGCCAAACATGTTGGAATGGCTTTTTAAATGGATAAGGGGAATATTCTGGAAGAATTATGAGGAGCTTAATAGAGAAGGCCTAAACTGCTTTGAAGAGACTGTTTGTGGAAATATGGACTCTAAAGACAATTCTGAGGAGGCCTTGAACAGAAATGATGACTGTGTTGTTGCGAACTGGAAGAAAGACGATCCTTGTTTTAAAGTGGCAGAGAATTTGGCAAAATTGAGTCCTGGTGTCAGATGGAAGGAAGAATTTGAAAGTGACAACCTGGAATACTTAGCTGAGTAGATCTCCAGACTACATGTGGAGGATGTATCCTGGCTTCTTCTTGCAGCTTATAGTAAAATGCGAGCAGAGAGAGATAAACTTAGAACTGACCTCTTGGGTTCAAAGCAACCAGAAGCTGATGGCTTGAAAAATTACAAGCTTCCAGGGGATAGAATCCCAGAAGCTACAGCCCAATGTGAGGATGTAACTAAACTTGGAACCCAGCTGCCATTTCAGTACAAGCCAAGATTGGAGATGGAATTATTCAGAAAGGATTGTGGAAACTCCTATTGTCTGATGGCTGTGACCCCTGCATGCTTCATGTGAAGCCAACAGAATTTTTGCGAGATCTTTACAGACAGAGCCACTGCCAGTCGGGACTGGAGGAGAAAGACAAGGAACAAATTGAAGGAAAATTTTCTTCAAAGACAGAGCCATGGAGGTTGAGGTCTGGAGTCAAGAGGTCTAGGGCTGGGAGAACGGAGCAGCCCACATGCATGGAAAGGGTGAGTTTGCCCTGGAGGTCGAGGTCAGGCCTTCCACCTCGATGCTCAGGAAATGTCCTGCCGCCCCAAGCCCCAAAGAGGGTGGAGCACATTCCTAGGGAATTGGGGAGAGCCTGGCTGCCACCACACTGTTCTGAAGGGGTTGAGCATGTGTCCCAGAGATGGAAGGGAATCCGGGACCTGCCCCGATGTTTGAGGAGGGTGGGGCAGAGAAGTAGCCTCCCCAATGTGTGGATATGTTGGAGCACTCACCTAAGCATTTGGAGAGGAAAGGGCTGCCACAAAGGCCCTTAGGAAGGGTTAGACTCCCGCTCTCTCAAGCCCCAAGGATGCAACATCATTCTGTTAATGACTCTCAGACTTTGAAATCTAATGGAGTTTGTCCTGCAGGTTTTAGGAACTGTTTTGGTCCTGTTAACCCTGTTTTCCTTACTCTTTCTCCTTATGGCAATGGGAATGTTTATCCTATGAATGTCCCTCCTTTGTATATTGGAAGCATATAACTTGTTCTAAGTCCACAGATCCAAAGCTAAAGGAAAAGTATGCCTTAGGACTGACCACGCCTATAATTGATTTTGATGAAATCTTGTACTTAACTATTGTTACTGAAATGATTTAAGTTTCTGTGATATTGTTGTGGGATGAATGTATTTTGTAGTTGGAAAGAATATGTTTTTCTGGGGTCCAGGAGGTGGAATGTGCCGGTTTGAATGTATTATGTCCCCCAGAAAAAACCATATTCTTTGATGCAATCTTGTGGGGTAGACATAATAGTGGGGATTAAGTTGGAATGTTTGGATTAGGTTGTTTGCATGGAGATGCGCCCCACCCAACTGTAGATGATAACTGATGGGATATTTCCATGGAGGCATGGCCCCACCCATTTGGGGTGGGCCTTGATCAGTGGAGCCATATAAATGAGCTGCCTCAAAGAGAAGGAACTCAGTGCAGCTGTGAGTGACATTTTTTTTTTTTATCATCATTTTATTGAGATATATTCACATACCACGCAGTCATACAAAACAAATTGTACTTTCAATTGTTTACAGTACCATTACATAGTTGTACATTCATCACCTAAATCAATCCCTGACACCTTCATTAGCACACACACAAAAATAACAAGAATAATAATTAGAGTGAAAAAGAGCAATTGAAGTAAAAAAGAACACTGGGTACCTTTGTCTGTTTGTTTCCTTCCCCTACTTTTCTACACATCCATCCATAAACTAGACAAAGTGGAGTTTGGTCCTTATGGCATTCCCAATCCCACTGTCACCCCTCATAAGCTACATTTTTATACAACTGTCTTCGAGATTCATGGGTTCTGGGTTGTAGTTTAATAGTTTCAGGTATCCACCACCAGCTACCCCAATTCTTTAGAACCTAAAAAAGGTTGTCTAAAGTGTGCGTAAGAGTGCCCACCAGAGTGATCTCTCGGCTCGTTTTGGAATCTCTCTGCCACTGAAGCTTATTTCATTTCCTTTCACATCCCCCTTTTGGTCAAGAAGATGTTCTCCATCCCACGATGCCGGGTCTACATTCCTCCCCGGGAGTCATATTCCACGTTGCCAGGGAGATTCACTTCCCTGGGTGTCTGATCCCACGTAGGGGGGAGGGCCGTGATTTCACCTTTCAAGTTGGCTTAGCCAGAGAGAGAGGGCCACATCTGAGCAACAAAGAGGCATTCAGGAGGAGACTCTTAGGCACAAATACAGGGAGGCCTAGCCTCTCCTTTGCAGCAACCGTCTTCCCAAGGGTAAAACTTATGGTAGAGGGCTCAACCCATCAAACCACCAGTCCCCTATGTCTGTGGTCATGTTAGCAACCATGGAGGTGGGGTAGGCGAATACCCCTGCATTCTCCACAGGCTCCTCAAGGGGGCACTACATCTTTTTTTTTTTTTTTTTCCTTGTTTGTCTTTTTTCTTTTCTTTTTTTTTTTTTTTGACTTTCCCTTCTTTTTTCAAATCAACTGTATGAAAAAAAAAGTTAAAAAGAAAACAAACATACAATAAAAGAACATTTCAAAGAGACCATAGCAAGGGAGTAAGAAAAAGACAACTAACCTAAGATAACTGCTTAACTTCCAACATGTTCCTACTTTACCCCAAGAAAGTTACATAATATAGCAACATTTCAGTGAACTTGTTCCTACTACATCCATCAGAAATTAACAGACCATAGTCATTTCTGGGCATCCCCAGAACGTTAAATAGCTTATCTGTTCTTCTTGGATTATTGTTCCCCCTTCCTTAATTGCTCTCTACTGCTAGTTCCCCTACATTCTACATTATAAACCATTTGTTTTACATTTTTCAAAGTTCACATTAGTGGTAGCATATAATATTTCTCTTTTTGTGCCTGGCTTATTTCGCTCAGCATTATGTCTTCAAGGTTCATCCATGTTGTCATATGTTTCACCAGATCGTTCCTTCTTACTGCCGCGTAGTATTCCATCGTGTGTATATACCACATTTTATTTATCCACTCATCTGTTGAAGGACATTTGGGTTGTTTCCATCTCTTGGCAATTGTGAATAATGCTGCTATGAACATTGGCGTGCAGATATCTGTTCGTGTCACTGCTTTCCGATCTTCCGGGTATATACCGAGAAGTGCAATCGCTGGATCGAATGGTAGTTCTATATCTAGTTTTCTAAGGAACTGCCAGACTGACTTCCAGAGTGGCTGAACCATTATACAGTCCCACCAACAATGAATAAGAGTTCCAATTTCTCCACATCCCCTCCAGCATTTGTAGTTTCCTGTTTGTTTAATGGCAGCCATTCTAACCGGTGTTAGATGGTATCTCATTGTGGTCTTAATTTGCATCTCTCTAATAGCTAGTGAAGCTGAACATTTTTTCATGTGTTTCTTGGCCATTTGTATTTCCTCTTCAGAGAACTGTCTTTTCATATCTTTTGCCCATTGTATAATTGGGCTGTCTGTACTATTGTCATTGATTTGTAGGATTTCTTTGTATATGCAAGATATCAGTCTTTTGTCAGATACATGGTTTCCAAAAATTTTTTCCCATTGAGTTGGCTGCCTCTTTACCTTTTTGAGAAATTCCTTTGAGGTGCAGAAACTTCTAAGCTTGAGGAGTTCCCATGTATCTATTTTCTCTTTTGTTGCTTGTGCTTTGGGTGTAAAGTCTAGGAAGTGGCCTCCTAATACAAGGTCTTGAAGATGTTTTCCTACATTATCTTCTAGGAGTTTTATGGTACTTTCTTTTATATTGAGATCTTTGGTCCATTTTGAGTTAATTTTTGTGTAGGGGGTGAGGTAGGGGTCCTCTTTCATTCTTTTGGATATGGATATCCAACTCTCCCAGCCCCATTTGTTGAAAAGACCATTATGGCTCAGTTCGGTGACTTTGGGGGCCTTATCAGAGATCAGTCGGCCATAGATCTGAGGGTCTATCTCTGAATTCTCAATTCGATTCCATTGATCTATATGTCTATCTTTGTGCCAGTATCATGCTGTTTTGGCAACTGTGGCTTTATAATAAGCTTCAAAGTCAGGGAGTGTAAGTCCTCCCACTTCGTTTTTCTTTTTTAGAGTGTCTTTAGCAATTCGAGGCATCTTCCCTTTCCAAATAAATTTGATAACTAGCCTTTCCAAGTCTGCAAAGTAGGTTGTTGGAATTTTGATTGGGATTGCATTGAATCTGTAGATGAGTTTGGGTAGAATTGACATCTTAATGACATTTAGCCTTCCTATCCATGAACATGGAATATTTTTCCATCTTTTAAGGTCCCCTTCTATTTCTTTTAGTAGAGTTATGTAGTTTTCTTTGTATAGGTCTTTTACATCTTTGGTTAAGTTTATTCCTAGGTACTTGATTTTTTTAGTTGCTATTGAAAATGGTATCTTTTTCTTGAGTGTCTCTTCAGTTTGTTCATTTCAGTGAGTGACATTTTGAAGAGGAGCAAGCTTGCTAGAGAGGAACGTCCTGGGAGAAAGCCATTTTGAGGCTGGAGCTTTGGAGCAGATGCCGGCTGCCTTCCCAGCTAGCAGAGGTTTTCCGGACGCCATTGGCCATCCTCCAGTGAAGGTACCCGATTGCTGGTGTGTTACCTTGGACGCTTTGTGGCCTTAAGACTGTAACTGTGTAGCCAAATAAACCCCCTTTTTATAAAAGCCATTCCATCTCTGGTGTTTTGCATTCTGTAGCATTAGCAAACTAGAACATGTGGGAAGAGTGCTATAATACAGGTATTCCATAGTATACAGGTAGAATGCAGAGTAGAGGCACCTAACCAGCAGGGGAGTTTGGGAAAGACAAATGACTTTCTCAAAGACATACACCTACTTTGTGGCATTTTGAATTTGTCTTGGCTGTTTTCTGGAGACCTGGGAATGATAGTAATAGAATTGTATGCTGCCTACCAATTACCTTTCAAATGTTAGTAAGGTGGTACCTATGTTTTTCTATAGAGACCCCATTCTAAAACCACTGAGATATTATTTAAACTTCCTTTTAAAAGACTTCTTTTTTTTTCATCTAGGATAAATGGAATGGGAAAGAGAATCTAAGAAACAGAAACATTAAAATTCAAAACAGAACCCAGGAAGTATAGATGTGTTGGTATCATGAATTAGGAGACTGAAGTACATAATGTCAACTATGTACTTTAATGAATAAAAAATTATGGTAGTGGGATTGTGCCAGTTTGAATGTATTATGTTCCCCCAAACACCATTATCTTTGATGTAATCTTGTGTAGGCAGACCTATTAGTGTTAATTAGATTGTAATTCTTTGAGTGTTTCCATGGAGATGCACCCCATCCAGCTGTGGGTGATGACTCCAATTGGATAATTTCCATGGAGGTGTTGGCCCGCCCATTCAGGGTGGGTCTGAATTAAATTACTGGAGCTCTATATAAGATCAGACAGAAGGAGCAAGCTAGTACAGCCAATAGGGATACCTTGAAGAAAGCACAGGAGCTGCAGATGAGAGACAGTTTGAAGACAGCTGTTGAAAGCAGACTCTTGCTCCAGAGAAGCTAAGAGAGGACAAATACCCCAAGTGCAACTAGGAGTGACATTTTTGAGGAACTGCAGCCTAGAGAGGAATGTCCTGGGAGAAAGCCATTTTGAAACCAGAACTTTGGAGCAGACGCCAGCCATGTGCCTTCCCAGCTAACAGAGGTTTTCCGGACATCATTGGCCATTCTCCAGTGAAGGTACCCAATTGCTGATGTGTTATCTTGGACACTTCATGGCCTTAAGACTGTAACTGTGTAACCAAATAATCCCCCTTTTATAAAAGCCAATCCATTTCTGGTGTTTTGCATTCTGGCAGCATTAGCAAACTAGACCAGGGATTCTTAAAAATAATTATGAAACAATTCTTATTCTTCTTAGTGATTTGTCACACATATTTCTAGTTACTAGTCAGTAAGAGATTTGCGGCAAAGTGCTGATTTGGCTTTAAGGAAAGATTGCACCTGTGGGTCAGTTTAGTTGAATCTGGAACTTCATTCTGTCAGTCTGAACAAAGGAGCTTCCAACAGTCTTTCATGAATGAGGCAGTGTGAATAAACAGGCCTTTCATAACTTCATTTTGAACTCTGCCCACAAACCAAGGGTCAGCAGGCCCTTCAATCCAAAGAGGCTGCAGAATGCCTGGAGGTGCAGCTGGTTGTCATTGGCGGTCCTATGGGATAGGGAGAGGAAAAAGAAAAAAGGAGGAGAGGACAAAACCCAAAAAGAAAGGGACTGGGAGAAAAAAAGGAGAGAAAGGAGAACGAGAAGGAGGAACAGTAACTATGGTTTGTTGAACACTGCCAGGCAGTGCTGGGTACTTTGCAAACTTGAGCTCAGTCTTCATAACAGCCTTACAAGGTAGGTACTGGTAGTATCTCCATTTTACTGATCAGGAACCTAAGGCTAAAAGAAGGTAATCTGCCAAAATGTCATAAAGCTAGTAAGTAGCAGAGCTGTGATTTGAACCCAGGTCTGCCTGGCTCCGAGACCTAGCACTCTTAACTATCAGGCTATAGAGGAAATAGAATCACCCCTTAGGGAATAAGAAAGAACCACAGCCAACCACCTGGGTTCTTCTGTAGTTGGCCCTTGGAATTTTTTTTTTTTTTTTTTTTTTAAGTTTGTAGACAAGTCTTTAAGATCCCTTAATTGGATTTGCCTGTTATCCAATATTGTATACCACATCACATGCTGTGCTTCAGTTCCCTGTATGAATCAGTTAGCACCTTCCCATTTAGTCTAATGAACCCTAATTTCAGACAAAGGTAACTGTCACCTTTTGTTTCATCCTGTGCTTTTATTTTTCAAATACCAGAGCTGACCTCTGAACTCAATCTGCACTTGCCTATTGATGCATAAATATCTATAGTATCACAGTAAATTAAATTCTATTTTAAAGGGTTCCTATTTAACAATCTGTCAGAACTTTCACAGCATTTGATTTCTGGTCTCCTCTGTCCAGTGACAGGTTTATCTCAATAGGGCTTGATTAATGAAACCTTTTATTTGGTGTAAGCACACCTATTATTACCATAATCTCTGAAAGCTTGCTTAGACAACATTGAGGTATTGAGGTCTGGCAGCAGGGACTCTCAAAACTTTTAGCTTCTTTAGCTCCACCAGAACATTGGGTGAGATTAACAGGCTGGGACACCGATGCCCTCTTATTGGGGAGTGTGGTGATGTTAGTGGCAGCTAAATGATACGGCTCTCTGTCACAGAGGCTTGGCCAAACTCCCTTTTAACTGCTAGGGTTTAAAAAAGGATTTCTACTCACTTTGTGCCAACAAATGCACCTTCTCTCTATTGCTACCTTGTCCTTGCAAGTCAGGCCTTGGGGGCGTGGCTGATGTCTGCCTCGGGAGCCGAGAAATTGTCATGTGCCCTGTGTGGCTGAGAAGTGGAATGCAGTCTAAAATAGAAGAATATGTTGAAAAAGAGAGTCTTAATGAAGGCAAGCAGCCAGGCACTAATAGCTCTTTTTAAGAAATAGAAATGACTTTATGATGGATATTCCACAAACAACCTTTTCAGAAGAAAAGAGTGCAACTGGATTATGTTTTGTTCCTGACAGGTATTTACCTCAGAGAGGAGCTGACGTTACTGCTGGATTATCTGCGTCCTACATGCTTTGAAAACACTGGAAAAAAGAGTATCTTGGATTGCACACAGACTCAACATTGTTAGTTTGTTTTACTTTGCTATTAAATGTTTAATAACATTAAAAGGGAGCCATTGAAAATAAAATCTGAAACTTATTTGTACTGCAGAGATGGTCTTCTCTGCAGTTTTCCTATCTGGTATTTTCTGCACTGGTGAAATGATGGGCTTCTGCCGTATATTTTACTCTTTCTTTGTTTGTACCCCTGTTCCTGCAAATGCATGAAACACCTCATAATTTTCTTTCTTTTTTTAGTTTGTGATCATTGTGTGTTTAAGTGCAAGAAAGTCCACTTGGAAAGTTTTGTTGTTTTTAAACTTCCTGAGCTAGGAAAGATAACAAAATAATACAGATAAATACAATTCAAGAACCTAAGAAATAATAAATCAAATAAAATAAACCAGTGAGTCTGTTATTTTAAAAAAGCATTATTCTAATTAACATTCTTTGTTAAGACTTGAATATTAAAAGGCAAAATAATAACCCCTGAAAACATTAGGAAAAAAGTATTTTGTTTATTTGGTAACCATATTCGCTTGATTATTAATTTGATTACTTGAGTTTGCAATTTGTTATTAAATATGTATGCTTATATGGGCATTAAAACATAAAGTTTTCTTTCTGGGGTATTAGTACGGAAAAGGAAAATATTATAGGAAATATATCTTTTAAAGGGGTAACATCAGATTTATATGCTCAGTTTAGCTTTAATTGGATTCATTAATAATCATACTGAAAAAAAGAAGTATTATATACTTATATTTTCAAAATTAGGTATGTGGTTTAAAAATATCTATTCAATAATATGAGGAAGTAGGGAACTAGTATGTTTTAAAATGATGCTGAAAGACAATTTTCAGTAACATAACTAACCAAAAAGGACCTTTTATTCTTTTTGAAAAATATGTCATTAAAAAGGCTTTTTTGTTGTTGTTGTTGTTAAGAAAACACAGAAACCTCTTAAGGAGGTGCTGAGTGGAGGATTATTATAATTCTCCAACATGTTTCTCAGTTTTTAGTTTATTTCACATCATGCTTTTTAACCTTTGACAACAAATATTGTTGTACCATGAAGACAGCAAATCCAAACAATTACATATGTAGTCCAAAGGCATACACAAGAAAATCAATATTTGACATCTTTGCAACTCCCTCTTTGCAGTAGCGTTCAATAGCTCTTATTCATTATACACTTATATCTCTTTCAGATTTGCCTTTGTCACTAGAAACCCATTTTTTTTTTTTTCTCCTTTGACTTCCACATAACTTCTTTGCCCTGTACTTTTACAGATGCCTTCTGGCTATAAATACTAATGAAATCTCTTTGCTTAATTCAATTTTGCTGGTACACTTGCAGTTATGACCTAACTTTCCCACGAGAGAGACTGATTGAACATTCCACTACCTTATGGATGGGAGCAAACATTCTTGTAGAACTGGACTGACAATTTCCATAATTATAGAATTCACAGCCTAATGACCTTAAAAAACAATAAAAAGATCTCTTGTTAATTCCATTTCTGTTACTGACATTCAAGATATTTCATTTTTCACGGGACAACAAATTTACTTTTTTATTTTCCAAAGAGCAGTCTATCCTTTCCCCCCAGATTAAATTTTCTGAATATTGAAGTATCTATTGAATATTTAGCATTTCTTTGTCTTTTAAAAGTTAGAATATTTATGATCCTTAGAATGCGTTTGACTGATTTATAGCAATCAATTATAAGAGTACGTTTTCAAATAGCCCTTTTAAAAATGAAGAATAGAATAATTAAAAAGATCACAAGTCCTCCCTTGCATATAATTATTTCATTATTTCATTACAGTGCAGAAATTATTTTTGCTGACTGTGAGCAATTTTAATTGAGCCAGATCTGTGTTAATATTTGATAGCAAGCAGTTCTTCCTAAGAAATAAGATCACTAATTGCCTAAATTTTTATTCAGTACAGTGAGTCTGGTGAGTCACATTGTAGTATAAACCTAATCACTGGGCAGAGTGAGTACAATACCTTTTCTGTAGTGTACATATCCTAAAAGCATAACCTTCTGTTAATTTATTGCTTCAACAGGTTTGTTGCTTTATTAAGCATTTGTTTTGTAGAAAATCCTTTATCTACAGAAAAACTATGATAACAAAACATTAAAATTCAGACTTGAAGTCTACTAAACCATCATAAATAAGCATAGCTAAAACACAGCATCTTTGATTCTTCCTAAGTATCAAAATGCTCAGCACCTTACAATATATTCTGGAAGCTTTGGGTTTACAAATAAAGATTGCTCCTGGAGCATGGAGCTATTGAGTATAGCCAGATAGCTTGTTATTAAGTGAAGTTAAATTAAATGTTAATAACAGTCATTTTCTTGCAAAAATTTAACATTCATCATAAACATTATAGTATCCTTGACATATCTAAATATTGTATGCATATCTAAGCTATTTTCTCCCTAATAAATATTTTACAATATATTTATTTCTATGGGGAAAATGTCTAAATGGTAATAAAATTCATCATAACTACTGTCTTAACAACATAGACTTTAATCAAATCTATATGAACATTTAAAAAAACATGTTTCTTTTCTAAATTGTGGTAACAAACAAATAACATAAAATTTCCTATTAACCATTTTTAAGTGTACATAATGTATGTGTTTTTATGTGTAGTTTCTTATTGAATATGCTGCTTCTCTGACAGACCTTAAGAGAAAAGAACAATGCTTGAATGTATTCTTACTTTAATTTTTGAAAGTAAAAATAAAATTCTTGAAAATCTCAGTGGTATATGTTGGTAGTATCGTTTATTCATTCAGCAAATATTTATTGAGCATCTCCTATGTGCTAGGTGTAATTTTAATGTGCTAATACTATTTTTCCACACCCTTCCAAAATAAGTGCTAACATTTTTGCCTTCTTTGCTTGGATTCAGGTACGCTCATTTGCTGCTAAAAGGAGGAGTTACCAGATTGGTATTTAACTACCAATGTAGAAGTTATAGGATTGTTTACCACTGCAATTCCCAAATTTCAGTATATAATGCATCAATGATGAATGAAAATAATCTTTCCAAAATCTATAAAAAATGAGTTTACTATTGTGAATAGACCTAATGTTGCATTTGGATATTTTTCATTGATCATCAAGAATTATGTAGATTCTGGTGGCTGTGGTAGGAGTCTTTCTTATGGTGAAATCCCAGCATAGTGCAGTGGGAGGACTTCTTAACTGGAAGAAGTACTAGACTATCCAGAGGCCTCGGTTCTGCTATTGCTGTTAAGTAGCTGTAAAACGTTCAGGAAGTCTTGAAACCTTTCTGGGCCTTAGGTTTTCCTTTCTGGAAAATGTGGACAATAATCTTGCTCTGCCTCCTCATAGAGATGCAGTTATGACAAATAGTATCTTCCTCATTTGTAAAATGAGTTTTTGATTAGAATAATTCTTAACTTGGGGATGGTCCATGAATTCCCTTGAAATGATACCAATTTTCTGTGTATGTTCGTACATACATATTTCTGTGTCTGAGGTCAATAGCCTTTGTCAGATTCTAAAATGGGTAAGTGACCCAAAGAAGGTTAAGGAACACTGGATTTGAGATTCTTTTACATTCTTTCTACTCTTAAATTCTAATTCCATTCTCCCTCTCTCTGAATAATAGATATGAAAGCACTTCGAAAGAGTTATAAACAAATGCAAAGTATCATTCTCCATCTCCCTTTATGGATCTGGTCTATGTAAAAGTCATAGCCATACTTGAAATAGTGATATTGTATTATATTGCATGGGTCATTGAATAAACATATTGCTGGAGGGAATCGCTCAAATACAAAGTTCAGTATTAGACCCCTAGGAGAGTTAGAGTGTGTCATAGAGACTCCGAGAAAGTAGAAAGAAATGAAATCTAGGTGACGGTGTGAAAATATTTTAATATAGATTCAGTGTAGTTTAGTGGGCAAGCTTCAAACAGTAATTACACTAGTATGAAGCTATTAACTAGTTCCACTCTGGGTTGTGACACTTATAGCTGTGCTTCAGTTTCCCCTTTCTAAAATGAGGTTAGTAATTCATTCCTCACAGGGTCAGTGGCGGGGGGTGGGGGGTGGTGGTGGGGTTGGCGGGTAGATTAGGTTAATTAGATTAGATTGGTTAGTGTAGGTGAAAGTGTTTTTAGTCAATTGTCCCATGTTACACAAAAGCAAGGAATTCTCCTTTCAAATGAGGAAAATTACACTATTAAGGACTTGCTGATCATGAGGGGGAGTAGGGAGACATCCAGCTATAATACCTCTAACCATACATAGGAAGAATGTTTTTGATCTAAAAATTAGTTCCCACAGGGTCTCAGTTTACCTCTTCCTTTCTAGATTTGCATCATAGTGGAGTGAAAAGACCACTTGGTTTAGAACTTGTTCTCTTTCATACTAAGAGTGAATCAGAGTTCCTAGAGAGAAGGCAGAGATTGGATCTTACACATTTTTCTATCCATAGCCCTATGCAGGTATCAGTAAAGTTTATACATTGAATGTCCTTGGGCTGGTTACTTACTTTCTCTAAGCAATGTTTCCTCTACTGTTGGAAGAGTAATAATAATAATAGAACAACTAGCCACCATTTATAGAGTGAGTACTCTGTACCAAAAGCTTTACATCTGCTATTTTATCCTAATCTCACAGCAATCCTGTGAAATATTATCTCCATTATATGTGACAGTATCCCCCAATGTGAAGATGAGGATTCCGAAGTTCACCAAAGGTAAGAGACTTACTTAAGACCATAAGTCACCTTACCAATTTGTTGAGAAGGTGAAATCATGTAATGCACATGATAGTGCTTTGAAAACTATTTAGGTTCCATAGACGTAATGCTGCTGCTGCTGCTGCTCTTTTGCCTTCTGCTCCTTTTGTAGGCTGCTCTAGCTTCAAAGATTTTACCTGGTTGACAGCCTCCCCATAGATCAAGAGGATCCTTGCTGGAAGATTGAAGGTGCATTGTGCCCCAGAAATGCAGGTGTGGTGGTGACAGGAAATGGTTGCTGTAAGGTCATTTTTGATTGGGTTGGAAGTATCTATTGTGCCACCAAATGGCAGCTGCCGGGAGCTGAGAGAGGGAGCGAAGAGAAATTGTGAATGTTTGGTGAATAAGACCCTTTGTAAATATTCTGCCTGTAGCTTCTCCCACCCCTTCAGCATTAAAATAGATTACAGCCTAGATGAAGATCACAAAAACCAAGTTCAGATTTAAGGCTAAGATTCAAGGTTGGGGAATTAGCCTTAACTCATTAGTGCAAAACCAGTAATCTCTGTGGGACCCAAGACGATGAGTTTACTCTGAATCTTTTGGTTTCTGTGGAGCTATAATTCACGTGCATTACAATATACAAAGTTGAAATAGTTGAAAACTTCATAACATAATAAAGACAGGCTTATAACGATAGAATAGAGCAATCTCCCAGTTTTGTCATTGGAGGAGTGGTAAAGTCAAGTTAGAGGATAATTGCTATAACTAGGAGGTGTTATCTTTTATTTCTGAAAACTGTTTATACTTATGGTTTTAAAAATACTATCTTATGGGGAATTTTGATTTTTTTTTTTTACAATTTTTCTACTTAATAAATTTAATAGGACACCTGATGGAGGGGTTTGATTGTTTGTTGCACATGTACACATTCACTAATAATGATGAAATATTTGCTGTTTGCCCATTTTCTCTGAGGGAGAGATGAACCATACCATAAGAGAGGGTGGGGAATCTGGGCTCAGAGCCCAGGATTTTTCTTTGCTGTTTGGATCACTGTGTTTGCTAGGATATTTAATTAATCCCACTCTTGGAGTAATGCTTATTGTTGATGGCCATTGCTAAACTGAAACATTAAACCATATGTAATATTTCCTCAATAAAATTTAAATTTAAAATTCCCCAAATGATGAGTGTATTTGACAGTCCTTAATGGACACTGATTAAAGGAATTTCAGAGAATGGATAGGCTTAATAGTAACAATTATTTTTTCATTCATATGGAAGGAAGTTTAGGATTATAAAATGAAACTTAAGGAATTAGCACGACATTTGCGGTAGGCTTGTACTAATTTTTGCTATATGGTTAAAAAAAATTTTTTTTTTGTTAAATATTTGGCTTTTTCACTGTATCTCTAGTGAGGGCTTTCCCTGAAGTTCTTTAAGACTGTTCTTTTTCGAGTAGAGTTTAGCCATAGTTAGACCATCAGGGGAATTTCTGATAATTCTCTTTTGAGTAATTCAATACATGGTATGATTTTCTCTTACTATTGAACCGATGCCTCAGCAAAGGATTAGAAGAATTCTGCTGTTCGTAGCGAAAATCTTGTGCCAAGAGCATTAACCTTGAAGTTCTATACACTTTGTAGGTCAGGCAATTACCACAGTTATCCTATTTATTTATTTAGGGATGTGGCAAGGAGAGCCTCCAAATATGGACTGATAAATGTGAGTAGAGGAAAAAAAATCAATTTCTTTTTCTGAAAGGATAGATCCAGAATTGTAATGATGGAAATAATTCTAAGATTCAGTTAAAATGTCTGTCAAACAGGTCAGAACAGACAAATGGTCCAACATATTGGAGAGTGCCTGTGCAGTCAAGAGGGATAGAATATCTGAAATGAGACAGTACTTAAGAATTCAACCAAATCCAGTGGTGTTCAAACTTTGTAAAGCCTCAAATCCCTTTATTCAATCAAAATCTTATACATTTAATATGTAAAACAGATTTAAGGGAAGCTACTCTCCTTGAATCCAAATGGGTTGCACCTATCCATAATACTTCCCCTTCTTCCTTCCTTCTTTGCACAGTTTGAAAATCACTCATCTAATCCAACACTTTCACTTGTCACATAAGAACATCCATTTCCAAGAGGAGTCAACTGAATTGTCCAAGGTTATATAATTGCCAAGTGTCAGGACTGATTCTCAGACCAAAGGTCTGCTATGTTCTATACTTGCTACCTCAGACACTCTTTCTGCTTCTTGCTTGGAATTCTGGGAGGAGAGCAACCCTCTAAATAGGGTTCAAGGGTTGCAAAGATAAGTGGGTAATATGGGTCACAAATACTGTTGTCTGAGACCAAGAGCTCAACTAGTCAATAAGACAAGTATCTATTGATCATCTGTTATGTGTAATGCATGGTTTGAGGCTATTGAGAAAGTGCAGAATTCCAGAACAGAGGAAGAAATTATATCTTTATCATTCTTTGTTCCTATATTTTCTCCTTAAAAAAATTAACAAAGTGATAATCTGGAGAATACAAATCATACATTTGCTGTAGTGTTACAGATATGGATTCTGGAGTCAGACTGCTTGGTTTTGAAGTCTGCCCTGCCGCTTACCTTGGACAAATTACTTAACTTTTCAGTGCCTCAGTTTCCTCATCTGTAAAGTAGGAATAATATTACTTAACTTATAGAATTTTTGTGAGGATTTCATATATATATATATATGTATGTATGTATAAACTTAGAACAGTGCTGACACATAGTGAGTGCTATGTAAATCTTAGCAATTATTACTATATATTAATTTCCATGTGTATATTATGTCACATACAGTGACAATTCAAGGATCTTCTTTAAATCAGTGTTTTGGTTTTCTATTTATGTATATTGTTAAACAGATCATATGGAAATTATACTTTGCACACCTACATTACAAAGCACTGCCAATTCATTTGCTAATCTTCATTTCTTATTTTAGCAAATGGTATGTTTAACTTCTATATACTCTAAGTTCAGTGCTAGTTCTTACGGTATATATGATATATACTGCATAATATACGTCACTCACTCATCATGCCTAAGATGCTTTGCACACAAAATGGGGGTCTCAGTGCTCATAACTATGTGGCATTCACCCATAGAAGCCTTGTGTTATTAGTTATTCTTTTCAATACTTATCTTATCTCCTCAGGCGAAAACTTACACTCTGGGTCTGGACAATATTACTGTAGTCTGGTCCTGTACCTTGCATTTAGAAGGCAAGAAACAGATGTTTGCTATGTGTTTGTCATAATTCTACTGTTGATAGCAACATCTCTTCTCAATTTCAGTTTTTCCTTTCTAGTTTTAAATGGTCAGCTTAATTATAATATGTTCTGTACTAATTTTTCTTTGTTCCACTGAAACTAAGGTTCATAAATTTGTTGAACCATGAATAAAAGCAAAAAAAGCTAGCACATGTAGGTAGGAGCCATATGCATTGCTTTAATGAATAGTCATGGCAACATATGGGGGAGGACTGCCCGATTAATTACTGTGTTTGATGGAGTTGCTGCCTGCCTGCACGAGTCAGTCCAGGGGCCAATTTATTGTGGCAAAATCCTGTGATGGGCTGGTCTCACCGACAAACAAAGTAAATAAATGAACCAAGTTGTTTCAGTTGCCCAGATAATTTGCCAAATTAGCATGAAAATATTATATTGCTTTTTCTTAACAAGAAGTTTTAGATACCTTTAGCAAGTATGTATAGTCTCATGGACAAATTCCATTTACATGTTTTCAGTAATTTCATAACTTTCTTCAACACAGGTGAACAAAATATATTTGTTCTTTCAGAACCAATCATGAATTGTGAGTCACATTAATGAACAGTCAAATGAACAGCGGTGTTTTTTTAGACTGACTTTTAAAAATAATAAAAGTAATGTGTACTCATGTTAACAAGTTAAAACCCCTCAGAAGGATACGTGACGGTAAAAGTCCTCCTTCTGCCACTCCTAACTCCTTAGTGCCTCTTCAACAGTAGTGAACAGTGCTAAAAATTTCATGAATATTATTTCATATATTTTTAATGTATTTGCACAAGCAGGACTATATTTTCTTTGTTTCCTTAGCAACACATCATAGATCTCCTTCCATTAATCAGAGTTTATAGACCTACCTCATTAAAAATAATTGTGCAGCATTCTTCTTTATGAATGTGTCATAATTTAACAACTTCTCTATTGATGGACAAGTTTTGCTATTACAATCAATACTGCCATGATCATCCTTTATATTACATCTTTGCACATGGGTGTGATTTATCTGTAGGATAAATTGCTTGAAGCAGAATTGGGCAAACAGCTGAGCATTTGAATTTTTGATAGATATCACCAAATTGCCCCTTCAAAATAATATATGAGAGTATCTGTTTCCTTATTTAATGTTTGGCTGTTAGTTTGTTAATAAAATAATTTTATCTTCTAATAGCTATTCATCGTTTTCCCTGTTTGTTATTATTTCTGGAAACTAGCCACATTTCCTTTGAGGAGCTATCTCTTCTTCTGGAGCTCCATTAGGAG
Organism: Choloepus didactylus; assembly: GCF_015220235.1. Lineage (NCBI taxonomy): Eukaryota > Metazoa > Chordata > Mammalia > Pilosa > Megalonychidae > Choloepus > Choloepus didactylus. The sequence goes on from NC_051308.1 coordinate 182,615,130, forward strand.
TAGAGTCACCCCTGGCCAATCACTGCACCAAATCCTGCTAATAACGTGATTGCCTAAGGATTGGGACCATGGCCTAAGTTGTTCCAATGCCCAAGGTATGTGTGGGAGCCACCAGGAGGAGTCAGTTTGTTTTTGCTGGACTAAATCCTGGTGGGATGTAGGTCTGGAGTTGCTGAATGTCACATTGCCTTCTTGTGGCACCTATGAATGCTACCAACATGGAGGAGAGTAAAGATGAGAGATTAAGGCAGACAGTGCCTCTGGATCAAGTTAAGAGGAAAGAAAAATTTACCTCTGGATTTTTCAATTGTGTGAGCTAATAAATTTCACTTTTTGCTCAATCTGGTTTGAGTTGGGATTTTGATTCCTTGGAATCTAAAGAGTCCTATTGGATGTATACCTCTTTCCACATGCCCTAATATCCTAGGAATTTTAAGAAATAATATTAATAATTCTCTTTTATTGAGCACCTGATATGTGACAGGTACTGGGCTAAATGCCTTATATGCTTTATCTCAATCTTCACAACAACCCTAGAAGCAGGTATCATTATTCTTACTTTACAGAGGAGGTAAAAAAAATTCCAGAGAACTTAAATAAATTGTCAAGGTCAGACAGCTGTAAATAGTGCAGCCAGGATTCAAATTTAGATCTTCGTGACCCCATACCCATCTTTTTCCTCTCTGTTAATACTTTTACCAAGTATTAGAAATTAGAAGCTTAAAGACGTGCAACATCAGTGCTATGGACTGTTAGTTTAGTATTTTATGTAATATTTCAATTGTATGATGCTTTATATTTTTCTAAAGGAATTCATACATTAAAATATTTGTATATGTATCTTAGATCCCTAAGATCTGTTTATTTTTTTCAAGCACTGTGCTGCTGTGCCTGCAATTTAGTAGCTGTCTAGTGAATCATGAGGTCTGTTAAGTCTGATTTTCAGACTAAGTTAATGTTAAGAAATTAATTCATGTGATCGGCCAAGAACACTTTTTCTTAGAAAAACTTGCTTAGGAAAATAGAACTGTAACTGCATTAGGCACTGATTGCTTATACTTATTATTTAAAGAAAATATTATATGCTTTTTTTAAAAAAAGATAAAATCTACGCATATCTGAGAGAAGGTACACTGGCTCTTTTCTTCAATGTTCATCCCTAAATAAGTCCTACTTAGCTAGCATTTCTTCACCAGGTTGGTAGGGAAGGTCTTCACTGCACTCTGAATTGGTTCCTATAGTGAGAAACAAATAGGACATTGCCTTTGTCTATAGAGCTGTTCAATGTGCTTTCAAAGCTCTCCAAATTGACCTGCCATATTTCAACTTTGGTGCTGAGGATCCTTCTGCCTCAGAGTCATAGAATTCTAGATCTGGAAGGAACACCAGTAATTCCCTAGTATAGCATTTCCTAAAGTATTTTCTTTTGTACCCCCCCCCCTTTAGCTTATTATCAGGATTTAATATATATATTTTTTAAAGTTCCAAAGACTACAATGATGTAATTAGAACTAGGCATAGTTCCATCCTTTGACTCTGCCTTCTATTGTGTGGTTTTATTCTTGGACAAGCTCTTCCCTTGGCCAAAAAGGCTGCCAGCATCTTCTAGGGCTATATTCTTCCAAATGTGAATCCAGTGGAGAGGAAGAAGATTTATCCCAGCATTCCCAGAAAAAGCCTTGAGATTCTCTCTTCCTTTTCTGAGGTCACATGCCCACCCCTGAATCAATCACTGCCATCTACAGAGTGCCATACTTCAGCCTCTCCTGGGCCAGGTGTCATGCCTAGAACCAGGGGGTGGGAATCAACTTCACAGGATCTACATGAACTAAGAGAAGGAAAAAGGTGGATTCCTAAATGGATCTCAGATGTGGTTGCTCAAAACAGGGTGGACAGATCCTGGGCAATCAAAAACAATACAAGTCTATTTCATGTGTACCTTGACTCTCCAAGTTGGTGGATAGGGGATGCAAGATTTCCAAACTCAGGTACCTACAGAACTTCTTTTTTTTTTCCTCCAGAGAATTTTGCCAATTCTACTCCAGCTATCTTATTTTTCAGAGGGAGAAACTGAGTCTCAGAGAGATTACATGACTTGCCTGAGGTCTCATAGATATTTACTTTATTAGACAAAAGGCAATCTTTTTTTATTGTGGGTTCTAATTTCCTATCAGTGAAATCTTGATTATTTTTACTCAGGCATTTTTCTGCTTCTTTTGTAGACTACTTTGTTCTTCAAGGCAGAAAAATACCTGAGAAGACCACAGGGATTCTGCACATTCACAAGAGAACGGGATTGTTTGCCCTTAAATTTGGATTTGTTTATTTTTTGAAAACTGTTTTCAGGATCTGTGTTCTCTTTGACCCTGTATTCTCCCTTCCCAGTCCTATCTTGTTTTAACCTGCAGCATATGAACTGCTTATAACCTGGAGCCAAGTTTGCATCTCTGTTGTGCCACAAATGAATGATGTGACATTGGACTTATTTCTCCCTCTGGACCTCAGTTTTCCTCATTTAAAAATTGAAAGGATCCGTCCCTTTCAGGTCTGACATCTTGTCTAACTGTATCTCTCTGGATTCTGATCTGACAGGTGCCATGGGATTTGATCCCCTGGTGTGCCAGTTCTGCTCATTTGGGTTTTGACCTTCTCTATTTGCCCTTCCATCTAGATCCATTGAAAAAAATTTTTGCAATATATTTTAATATTCTTCTTTTTACTAACTTTAAAATTACAAAAAGCAACACTGTTCCTTGTTGAGTTAAATGATACCAAAATGTAATAAAAATAGAAAGTTTTTTTCATACAGCACACTCCCTCTCCACCTATCACAATTCCCTCTCTATTAACAGTTTGGTATAGAACTCATCATATATATATTGTTTATTAGCATTTCTTTTCCTCTGTCCTTTTCCTATTTTTCCTCTGGGTTCATTTATTTCTTATTAAAATTCATCAATTTTTTTGTATCTAACCGTTGGCTCAGTCCTTTGGCCCCACATCTTCCCTTATACAGGGGTATTTGAAACCTTCAGATTCTTGCCACCTTACTGGGTTTTGGCCCAGTACTTTACCTGGTCCTCAGTTCCCCAGTCTTCTTAGCTTTAACTTGAGTGCCAGCTTCCAGAAGCTACCTGGTTTGGGCCTGCTCCTGCGGTTGTTCCTTGGCTTTCCATTGCAGCTCAGTGCAGGAAGTAAGAGTGTGGCTTCTAGAATCAGGCTCTTGGCTTCAAGTCGTTGCTCCACCACTTACAATTGTGTGACCTTAGGTAAATTACTTAACTTCTCCATACCTCAATTTCCTCTTCTGTAAAAAGAGGATAATGTTAGAAACTGTCTCATAGTTCTTGTTAGGTTAAAGGGGTTTTACATGTAATATCTTTTCAACCTCATCACAACTTCCAAACCTATTTCAGGTCCTGGAATATAGCAGGTTCTTAAAATTGTCGAGTGTCATTGCAAAGCACTTCACATTAGCAAAATTGAATAGTCTGCTTTAGCAGATACAAAAACAATGAGGCTCAAAGAAGTTGAGACTACTTAAAAACAGAGAAAATCAGGTTTTTGGCTCCAAAACTCTGTTTCCCACTACTCTTGGCTAAAACTAGCTCTTGGCAGTGTTGTCCCATATCCTTATTGGAGGCCTTTGATACTCTACTGATGCCTATGTAGCATTCCATCCTCTAACTTGGAATCTAGGTAGTTTGTTCCTGGAATCTAGATGTCTTAATGGATTTCCCCATCCAAACTATCATCTTCTGCTATGTAAGCCAGAAAGAGGCTTCCCCTCACCCCTCACCCCCCACACCAAGAGCACTAGACCTAGCGTTAAGTCTGAAGTTTACTCTGATTTTGCATTCTTTGTTTTTAGGAGCAGAATGGTTAGTGGAAAGAGTTTTATTGACTTTGGAGTTAAATGGGCCTAATTTTGAATATTGGTTCTTTCTCTTAGTGCTGTGTGCCTTGGCTAACTTAATTAATTTTCCTGAGCCATAGGTTCCTTATTTGCCAAGTGGGAATGATAATATTAACAATTACCTAAACAGATTTGATATGATTTTGGGATCTATCTTTGAGAATACTGTCTTTTGTGGGAAGGTAAGTAGCCTGGTGAGAAGAGCAGAAGTTCTGGATTTAGATAGTCCCAGATTCAGATTTGGGTTTTAACACTTACTGACTGTACAAACAGGTAAGTTCTTTAAACCCTTTGAACTTCAACCTCCTCATATGAAAAACAGGAATACTAATACCAGTCTCAGAGAATTTTTAAGCATGGCAGTGATTCTAAAAATATTTGTTCTCTATGGGACATTGTTACAGAATGTCCCAATATTTGTTATATGTGTTGTCGTATTCATCTTTGTGTTCCCAGCACCTAGTGTTGCTATCACATAGTAGAAACTAAAAAAATATTTGTCGAACTGAATGGGCTGTTGAATTGAATAAAACAACCACTTTACACCAAAGCCTGATTGCTGATATTTTTCCTCTTCTGTGGTTGGAAATCCTGAAGAGTAAATTGTTAAGGGAGTTATGCTGAGTACAACACCCAGGCCTAGGAACTAGTGTTTAAGACCTCAAATCTCTTTCTGGCTCTCAGTATTTTGTTTCCGTCGTGTCATCCTCCTATGTGACTTTTCATCTTACATTTGCCTTAGGCCAGCTATCTGGTGAAAGGTCACACCAGAATGGCCAAACTGGGAGGCACTCACTTAACAGTGTGGGTGCTTGTTCTAGTTTGCTAATGCTACCAGAAGGCAAAACACCAGAGATGGATTGGCTTTTATAAACGGGGGTTTATTTGGTTACACAGTTACAGTCTTAAGGCCATAAAGTGTCCATTCACAAAGGGTACCTTTACTGGAGAAAGGTCATTGGCATCCAGAAAGCCTCTGTTAGCTGGGAAGGCACGCGGCTGGTGTCTGCTTGCTTCCAGGTTGCGTTTCAAAATGGCGTTCTCTGAAATGTCTGCATCAGCTTCCAACCACCATCTTCAAAATGTCTCTCACCTCCAGCTCCTGTGCCTTCTTCACTCTTGGCTGTAGCAAGCTTGCTCCTTCTGTCTGAGCTTTTATAGGGTTCTAGTAAACTAATCAATGCCCGTGCTGAATGGGTGGGCCCACACCTCCATGGAAATTATCCAATGAAAGATCTTGCCCACAGTTCAGCGATCACTTCTCCATAGAAACATCCAATCAAAAGTCTCCAACCCACTCAACACCAATACATTTCCTGTCCACACAAGACTGCATCAAAGATAATGGCATTTGGGGGGACATAATACATCCAAACCAGCACAGTGCTTAAATAGCATTCTTTAGTTCTCCACCTAGGTGGGGGAAAAGCAAGAGAAAGATTCCAAAGAGTCTCAAAATTTAGATAGATTTTGGGCTGTGAGTGTAACTAGAAGGCTTTTTTTTTTGGCTCTGAATTGCTCTAACCAGGAATGAGTGAATTTCTGTCATTCCCCTACTGAATAAAAAAGGGAATTTATGACAAGTGATTGTTAAATAGAGTGCTCTGGACTTATGCTTTCCAGCCTAGTGAGACCCATCCCAATCTTTTACAGACAGTTTCTTTAAATACAACATGAGAAACCTCAGTGTCCCCTGGAGGTTTTTGTAAATAGATGCCAGGCCAGTCTGTGTCCTATAATTGCCCATCTTGACATATTTCCAGACTCTGCTTGTAAGGACAAACTAAGTTGAATGTTCTCTTCTGCTGCATCTGCCCATCTTTGATGTTTTGTTGTTGTTGCTGTTGCTTCATCTTCATCTTTTTCCATGTTGTGCCTGAATTTCTTTATGTTTCTCCTTTTTTTGTACTTTAAAAAATATGTAAAATCTATTTTGATTATGTTTACTGAGATTGATTCATCTCAATCCAATTCAAAGTACTTCAGCACACATTTCCTGACACCTATTCTATACAAAGCATGCTGGTGCTGTTTTTTAAAGCTTCAACATAAAGTCTTTAGGACTGCAGAATCCAAAAGGGTAGGTAGCCATTAACCACATGTGGCTGTTTAAATTTAAATTAATTAAAATTAAGTGAAATAAGAAATTCAGTTCCTCAATTGCACCACTATACTTCATGTGATCTGTGCTGGTTTGGATGTATTATGCCCCCCAAAATGCCATGTTCTTTGATGCAATCTTGTGGGGGCAGACGAATTAGTGTTGATTAGGTTGGAACCTATTAACTGAGTGTTTCCTTGGAGATGTAACTCAATTATCTGTGGGAAAGACTTTTGACTGGATAATTTCCATGGAGGTGTTACCCCACCCATTTGGGGTGGGTCTGAATTAAATCACTGGAGCCATATAAAAGAGCTGACAAACAGAAGGAACTCAGAGCGGCTGTGAGTGACATTTTGGAGAGCAACTGAGAGAGACATTTTGGAGACGGCCATTGAAACCAGACTTATGCTAGCCCAGAGTTTGCTCCAGAGAAGCTAAGAGAGGACAGAACCCCCCAAGAGCAACATTTTGGAGAATGCCGTTCTGAAACACAACCTGGGAGCAAGCAGATGCCAACCACGTGCCTTCCCAGCTTACAGAGGTTTTCTGGATGCCATTGGCCTTCCTTTGGTGAAGGTATACTTGTGTTGATGCCTTTGTTTGGACATTTGCATGGCCTTAAAACTGTAACTTTGTAACTAAATAAACCACGTTTATAAAAGCCAATCCATTTCTGGTGTTTTGCAAAATGGCAGCATTAGCAAACCAGCCAGAACATGCTCCGTAGCCACATTTAGCTAGTGGCTACAGTATTAGCACAGATATAGAATGTTTCCATTACTATGGAAAGTTCTATTGGACAATGCTGCTATAGAATTTAATTTATTTAGAACTATTACTCATCAATTGTTTTAAATATATAAGATAGTCAACAACTTATAGCTCTCAATGGAAATTTTTTTTAACAATTCAACTAACAATTATTGACAATGACAAATAAAAGATGTTTCTTATCTTCAAGGAACTTAAACGTATTGAAAAAAACCTGACATATAACACAACTAATGAAATTGCAAGGCAGGATACAAAAAGTGACATCATAGAGGTCAAGTCAAGGTACAATGGGCTCATTCAAGAAGGTGGCATTGGGATTGAGCCTTCTAGGAAGGAAAGGGTATTAGGAAGGCAGAAAGTCATTTTAGGTGATGAGGGAGTAGCTTAAGTGAAGACATGGAATAGGGAAAGGAGCTCAGTCTGAGGTAGGTAAGGTAGCACAGAGATTATCCCTCTGAGGGCAAACTGCCTGGGTTCCAAAACCTGGCTTTCCCTCTTCCTAGCAAGTATATTAAGCTTTCAAAGCCTAGATTTCTTCATCTGTAAAATGGTGCAAGTAATAGTAGCTACCTAAGAGGGGCTAAGAAGGTATTCAGAAAGATTAAATGAGATGATATATTTAAAGCACAGTGCCTGGCTTAAAACAGGCCACTAGGGGGCAGACCTGGGGGAAAAGGGGATTGTTACGCTGAATGTACCAGCTGGGGACCAGTTGGGGATGTTTTCAGTTGCAAATAAGAGTCTCCAAATTTAGTGCCTGAAATAAGATAGAAAATAATTTCCCTTTCAGTTAAAAATCTGGAAGTAAGCCATGCAGAGCTAGTACAGTGGCTCTGTTCCATGCAGTCCGCAGGAGTCCGTTCCTCCCAGCTTTCTGCTTCGCCATCCCTAGGGTGTGGTCCTTGTCGTCATGGTCTAGGAAGGAACTCCAGCCATGACATTCGCGTCCCAATCAGCAGGATGAAGTATGTACCCGTTTTCTTAAGGTTCCCAGAAGTTGGCACCTGACATTGCCACCTGTATCCCCCTGGTCTGAATTTAGTCCCATGGCCACATCTAGCTGCAAGTGTAACTGGGGCACGAAGTCTTTATTCTGGTGGCTAAGTTTCCCTCTAAAATTTTTATTATTAATGGAAGAGGGAGAAAATGGGCACTGGAGGAAACTAGCAGTCTCTTTTGGAGGAAACTAGCAGTCTCTTTCATAAAGAGAGACCAGACTGGAGCTAGATTATAGAGGTCTTTAACACAGTCTAAGGAGTTTGTAATTTATTGCTTGCTCTTTGCAGAGGTATGGAAACTATTAATGTAGGGAGTTAATACAAAGAATCTGTTCTAATTGTATCATGGAAATGGACTCTGACATGGTTTTTTGAAAATAGTCCCTTACCTGCCTTCAACCCAGCAATACTCACCCAGGCAGTACTCAGATACTTTCAAGAACAGTTACTTCCAATATGTTGAAAAAAATGTTTTCTAATCTAATATTCAGCATTGTTTCCCCATTCTCTCTTCTCTTTACGGAAGAGAAAGTTAGCCTTAGGGGAGGAAAATGTGAGACGGAAACCCTTCATCCCTGGACAGCTCTTCTCTGGATCTCTCCAGCGTATCAGTGGCCCTCTCTAAAAGTGTGCTGAGAATGAAATCCATTCTTCTTTGCAGTGTGGGTACTGCCAAGTAGAGGGAGTTGGTCCTTTTTTGATCAGGATACTGTGCTTGTCTGAGCACTTACTTCTGACACTTGCACTTATCACACTGCACTGAATTTCTAACTGTGTTCCCCACTAAATTCTAAGCAGCTTGAGAACAGAGTTCAGGTCATATTTGTGTCTATATCCTCTGTGGTTAACACAGTGCCCTGGTGCAAGGTATATGTAAGTTTACTAAATGTCTGGATAAGTGTTGAATGTGTGAAAGCTTCCTGAAATTGTGTTGGCTTTTTAAAGTAGCTGTACTAGAGCTTAAATCTTCATACTATTGGGTATTGCTAAGCTTGTGGTCAAAGCATTGCAGACAAAGGCTAAGAGAAAGACATGTGAAAGTGTTGCACAGTGAAACAATGGGATTAGGACAAATAATTTGTGTTAAATCATAAAGCTTGTCCTCTCTTTCCTTATTTTGTCTATGTTACTCTAGGCACAGGTTTACTTAGACAATTAAAACTACACCGAATTTGTGTGCTTTTGATGTATTTGGAGGGGCTTAAAAAGATTTTACAATCAATAGATAATTCCTGAGTTCCAATTATGTGTGAAGCATTATGATAGTAACTTAGAGTAATAAAAACAAATAAATAAAAGAACCAATCTCAGCTTTTAAGAAATTTACAGTCAACAAACATTGCTAGGTTGTAGGAACTCAAATAAGGTTGACAAGGTTCCTACCCACAAGGGGCTTACAATATGACATGGAAAACAGACAAACAGATGATTGCATGTATTGGATCTAGTGTTTAAACCTTTCGGAGGGCCAAATGTACATATCTTGGTTAAAATTGTGATGAAATTGCACATTTAAGATTTTTAGTAAATCTGCACGCACATTCTAGTTAGCTAGTACGTAAGATGTTTCCAGGGAGTTTGATATATTTCAGGGGTGGCAGCGATATGATATGCAACTAGGAAAGAGAGAGAGACAGAGAGAGAGAGAGAAGGTAAAAAGGCTTGATCATTTTGAGATGACATTAAATTATCTTTTGACACCAGCTGTATCTTTTTTATAACAGAAAATGGAAACAACTCTGTCCTTGACCTTCAAAAAGAAATTGACTTACCTAGCTTAACTATTCAAACAAACAACTGTGTACTCTCTTCAATTCCTCTGATGATTTTGATTTACTGTAAATGACTGAATTTAATGAACTAAATTATGCTATTTAAATGCATTTTGTGAATGGTATTGTAGTTTGTTACAAAGCATTATGTCTATGCTAAATTGTGCTGTAAATGATATGGTATGGAACATATGTGCTGTATTCATAATTTAACTGTTGCTATGGAGTGCCTTCTTGGATAGGACACACTGAAAAAGGAGTCTCTATTTACCTGGTGAAATGAAGGTGATATCTCAGCAAATCACTAGGTCTTACTGACCTTGGCAGAATTACAGTGCTAATATTTTCACATGGATGAACTGCACTTGAACAATTTCTCTAATGCATATGGCAGAAATAGGCTTTCCATTAAAACTGGGTATATATGGTATATTTTCTCTTTCCATTTTTTCCCCCTTCAACAAACATTTACTGCAGTCATTGCAAGGATAATTCCACCTCCATTAAGGTTCGTGTTTTCTCCTGGCCCCTCAAATGGTAGGGATGATAGAAGGAATTTGTCCTGTAGTTATGCTGGTGGTCTTTGAAGGGACCTGCATTAAACAGCACTCCCCTTTTTTCTTTTCTGAACAATTTGAGAAATAAAAAAAAGAGTAAATACTGTGACCAAAATGCTCCTTTTATTACTGATACAGGCTAAGTTAGCTTAGTGTGAGAGTCAAACGGGCTTTTTAACTAAATCCTGGCGTTAACTACAACACTTAGCCACTAGGTCCCAGGCTTCCTTACATGGAAGGACTTAGAACATGAAAGAGCAAAGAATTTGTACTCTCTGTATATAGTCTCATCTAAAGAGAAAGAAGGGGAGAGTTAGGTGGAGCATGCTCAATTATTCTTTGCACAATTCAGTGGTTAGATCAGAATGAGTAAAGAGATAAAAACAAGCAAAGCTCTCTTTACAGGAAGAAAACATCAGGTATATGCAACAACAATGCCAAGAATAAGAAAATCTCCAATAACAAGTAGTTTTTTTTTTTTTTTTTTTTTTTTTAAAGGGAATTGAAAGTTTGCTGCTAGAGAGAAATCTATTGGATTTGTTACACATGTATGGTGATTCTTCCATTTTCCCTCCCGAGGGGTATTTTCATGATAGCAATGCTTCTATTATTTGATGGAGAATGGAAGAGACAGCAGCTTTTGGAGGCAGCCACAATTATAGGGTCAGGAAAAATTGCTTGAAATTTAAGTGATCATTTTCAATGGTTCAATGCCAGCCACTGTACTATACTAATATAGCACAAGACTAAGAAGAGTCAAGAAACTTTGGTTCTAGGAGAAGTTTCATGATCATTAGCTCATTATGTGACAGGACAAGTAATTTCAGTCTTGTTTTCACTTCCTAATAGGAGTTCATATCTTATGTTACCTCATAAGGTTACCAGGAAGTATTTCAAGTGAAATCATGGACGTTAACTCTTGAAATGTTTTAAGTGCCATACATAGGTTGTTATTTTTATTCATTTCCGAATCTAATAGTTACTGAGGGTAGGCTTTTCTCATTATTTAGCCATCCTTAGTTTTTTTTTCTTACCTAGGCATTTCTAAGTGGCAGATAGGAAAGTCAGGCAATGGCAATTGTAGTCTTACCCCCTTAAGAAAACATCTTTTGGAGTCAAAGAAAGTATGAAGTGGGCATTGTACAACAAGAAATGTTGATTTTTTATGATGACTTAAAACATTCAGTGACTAGATTTCATCCCCAGCCAGTGCAGTTTTATGTTAATGATGTTTCTGAAGTAGTTTTGTTTTGTTTAGTTTTGTTGCAGGGAATGGGGGAGCAAATGCTTGAAAAGTTAAGAGAAGAAATCTACAAAGGTCCATCTCTAATTGGACTGCAAAAGAATATTATAATGTGGACAACATACAGAAATTTAAGCTGTTGGGAGAGTTTTCTCATTTTAATAAAGTTGTTTCAGAATTTAGCAACTTCGAGTTCGGTGGATGCAAATGACTAGGCAGTCAATTTTGATGAGCCACTGCAAGGAAAGAATTAGTTTTCATCATTTTTCTGTTTTATATTTGGCATTTTACTCAGAGTGATTCACTTAACATGTTCTTGATAATATTATTTCTATATTTATTTTGAAAGCAGCAGTGAATGATATAAATAATATTTTAAAATATAATGACAAATTTTAAAAATGTGAACGTGGAGCTCATCTGTTTGCTTCTTTCCTAGGATTATGACACAAAGAAAGGCTTTGAGAGCAGAGGCAATATAATTTTTATCAGAAAAGTGAAATTGTTTGATAATACTATCTGCAAGTTGAATGTCTGAACTGTGTGTGAAGGTCATTGAAAACTAGAGAAGCATCCAGGACCTTTCTTTGTGAGTGGCCACCATGATTTGGAATGGTTGGGCAAATAGATGGAAGTCAGTAATGACTATAGGATTTCCAACATTGGAAATATGGAATTATAATGTGAGAGGGTTTGCATTTCTTTGAATGCCAGAAACATAGAATTTTTTCTGGTTATTCTAGGGGGGTACTAGGCTGCCATACTTCCAAGGGTCAGACTTGGAGAAGCAAAGCCTATGAAGTATTACTAACTCTCAAGGTATGTTTTAAGAGCCCTTAGGTCAGACTTGCAGACGACAAAACCAAGAACAAGAAAGATTTAGTGATTTGTTCAAAGTCACCCAAACATTAGTGATGGAACCAGGGCTACCCTAGGTCTTTTCCTTCCTGTCAAATAATTCCTGTATGCAAGAAAGGAACAGGTATTGCAGTCATACTATGGAAAAAGTAAGGCAAAGGAAGTCCCTTGGATGACCACCAAAGCATTTAAGATTATAGAATCAGATCATCTGAATATTAGGTGGTTCTTAAAATGTTGTCTAATCAAGTCTCCCATCCAACACTTGAATCCAGTCTACAAAATCTCTGCCAAATGCTCATTCTGTTTATGTTTGCACACTTAGATGAGAAACTTGCCACTTTTTGAGACATCCCTCTGACCCTCCCCCCAATCTTTGTTTAGCTCAGACTATTGGACTGTTCAGTTTGCTAAGGCTGTTGGAATGCAATATACCAAAAAATGAGTTGGCTTTTAACAATGGGGATTTATTAAGTTACAAGTTACAGTTCTAAGGCCATGAAAATGTCTAAATTAAGGCATCAACAAGAGGATACCTTCTTGGAGAAAAGCTGCTGGCATCTGTGGTTTCTCTGTCACAGGGGAAGGCACATGGCGACGTCTGCTGGTCGTTCTCTGCTGGGCTCTGGTTTCAATATGGCTTTCTCCTGGGCATTTTCTTTCTTAGCTTCTCTCTACTTTCTCCAAAATGTCTCTGCCTTTTATCCTCTCATAGAGGACTCCAGCAATGGGATTAAGACCTGCCTTGAATGGGCGAGGTCACATCTCCATGGAAACAACCTAATCAAAAGGTCCTCCACACAACAGGTCTGCCCCGACAGGGATGGATTAAAAGAACATAGGCTTTTCTGGGGTATATAACAGATCCAAACCAGCACATGGACCTAATCTGTCTTCTGCAACTTAAACTCATAGATATAAGTTCTGTTTTCTTGTGATTAAAAAATTGTGCAGTTAGCCACAGGAGTATACTATCCTTTACCCCCTTTCATGTGTATTATCCATGTCTTCATGTGATATTAGGGCATTTGGGGAACTTGTCATTTAAAAAAATTCTATGAGTTAATAATCATATTCATGGAAATTCAACAAAAAAGTTTATCTGAATATTCCCACATTTTTGAGTTACAAGCATGCTCCAAGCTTTACTGTTTGAGGGTTGCTGGACCATGTGGCTCAACATAAGAAGTTTAAGCATCATTTGAACCAATCAAATGTTCACAGATTTGTAGAAAAGACAAGTTATCAAGTGTACAAAAGAATTTACTAGGATTATATCCAAACTATCTAGTCAGAGAAGAACCTTAATTAAAAGACCTCAACTGAGAAAATTCCATTATTTTTGTTTTTAATTCATTCCAATGTCAGGAAAATTTTCTAAACTAAGCCTCTAATTTGATTGAGGAAAAAGGTGCAGCTGGTCAATTCCTTCTTTGTAAGGACCATCTACACACATAGGCTCCATTTCTCTTTGGATTAGAAAGAACTGAACTAGTCTTAGTGATCTTTTGAGGAAGTGATAAGTAGGTCTAAGTGAATGAGATTCAATTAAGTCATAGAGGCAGTGCTCTCCAGCACTTACTTGTTGGGTTAGGCTCCTGCCTCTGGCAATGGCTAGTGTTTAATATAATATTTTATAGGAATGCTTGGGGGCATGAAAGGTAGGTAACTTTATAAAGGTAATAAAAATAGGAAACATCTGTTTACAAAGCCAATAAGTGAAGAATAAATTCATTATAAAAACTTCTGAACTATATCTTATACTCAGTGGTCAAAATTGACTGACTGCAATGGGCTGAAAATTCCTATTTGAAAAATGTGCACTCATGAGCAACAAAAGAAAGTACAGATAAATTGGACTTCAAAATTTAAAACTTTTGTGCATCAAAGGACATTATCAAGAAAGTGAAAAGGTAGCCTACAGAATGGGAGAAAATATTTCAAAACTGTATATCTGATAAGGGCTTAATATCTAGAAAATGTAAAGGACTACAACTCAACAACAAAAAGACAGAAAATCCAATTAAAAAGTGGATGGAGGACTTGAACAGACATTTCTCCAAAGAAGATATACAAATTATCAATAAGCACATGAAAAGTTGCTCAACATCATAGCCATTAGGGGACTGCAAGTCATAACCACAATGAAACAACAATTAACACCCATTAGGATGGCTAGTATTAAAAAAAATGGAAAATAACAAGCATTGGTGAGGTTGTGGAGAAATTGGAACTCACATGCATTACTGATGGGAATGTAAAATGGTGCAGTTACTATGGAAAGAGTTTGGCAGTTCCTTAAAAATTTAAACATATGGCCTGGAAATTCTACTCTTAGGAAAATACCCCCAAGAATTGAAAGCAGGGACTCAAGAAGATATTTGTACATTTATGTTCATAGCAGCATTATTCACAGTAGCCAAAAGATAGAAATAACCCAAATGCCCAACGAAAGATCAATGGACAAACAAAAAGTGATGTATCCATATCATAGAATACTAAGTCCACCATAAAAAGGAACAAAGTTCTGATACATGCTACAACATGGATGAACCTTTAAAATGTGAAATTAAATATTCTACTTATATATGAAATATCTAGAATAAACACATTCATAGACACAAAAGGAGATTAGCAGTTACCAGGGGCTGGAAGGAGAGGGAATGAGGAGTTAATTCTTAAAGGGTAAAGAGTTTCTGTTTTGGGTGATGAAAAAGTTTTAATAATGGAAGGGAGTGATGGTAGCACAACACTGTAAAAGTAAGCAATGCCACTGAACTGTACAATTAAAAATAGCTAAAATGGCAAATAATATATATATGTAACCACAGTAAAAATAAATGCTATGGGCTAATTTCATAGGAACAAAGCATATGACTGACTTAGTATCAGGTCTGAGCTAGTATATATTGCTTTTTGCTGGAGACATTTAAAATGCATTCCAAGTCAGCATATTTTATGTTCGAAAATTGATTGTGGTGACAAATGCACAACTATGTGATGATACTGTGAACCACTGATTATATAATTTGGATGGATTGTATGGTATGTGAATATATCTCAGTAAAATTACTACAAAAAATCAGCATATTTTGAATTATTTGATTTATGGTGTGCCTTGGTGTAGCTCTCTTCAGGTTTCTTGGGTTTATAGTTTTCATCAAAATTGGAAAAAATTTTGGCCATTATTTATTCACATAGTTTTTCTCTGCCTGTTTTGGATTGAATTGTATCCCCCGAAAAGATATGTTGAAGTACTAACCCCTCATCCCCTGAATGTGATCCTATTTGGAAGATGTTATTAGTTAAGATGAAGCTAAACTGAATTAGGGTAGGCCCTAATCCAATATGACTAGCATCCTTATAAAATGGGAAGAATTGGACACAGTCAGCCAGAGAGAAGACACCCATCTATCAGACACAGAGATTGAGTGATGCCACAGATTGCTAGCAAGCTACTGCCTGAGCTCTTCAGAGGACACATGGCCCTGCTGACACCTTGATTCAGACTTCCAGCCTCCAAACTGTGAGACAATAAATTATTGTTTTCAGCCATCCATTTTGTAGTATTTTGTTATATCAGCCCTAGGAAACTAAGATACTTCCCTTCCCTCTCTCCTCTTTTTCTGGGCTCTGTTTACTCATATATCATGCTGCTTGAAGTTGTCCCACAGCTCACTGATGTTCTGTCCCTCTCCCCTTTATTTTTGGCAGTCTGCAGTATCAAACTACTGTTAATTCTATCCAGTGTGCTTACCATCTTATACATTGTATTTTTCATCTCTAGAAATTTGATTTTGGTTATTTTTATATCTTCCATATCTCTGCTTACCATGCTTATTCTTTCCTCTATCTTTTTGAGTATGTGAAATATACTTTTAATAGCTCTTTTGTCTCCTAATTTTTAATCTTTGGAATTTCTGGGTCTACTTCTATTGATGGATTTTTATCCTCATTATGGATCATATTTTCTTGCTTCTTTCATGACTTTGGGAATTTGGGTGCAGACATTGTGAATTTTACATTGTTTGGTGCTGGATTCTTTTGTATTCCTTTTCATATTATTGAGCTTTGTTTTGGGGCATTCAAAATACTTGGAAATCAGTTGATCTTTTTGAGATATACCTTTAATTTTGTTAGGTGGGACCAGAGCAACCTTTAGTCTAGGGTTAATTTGCCCCCACTACTGATGCAATACCCTTTGAGTTCTCTACCTGTTGCCTTATGTGTGATGAAGTTTCTTAACTCTGGCTTTTGGAAATGTAAACTATTCCCAGCCCTTTGTGAGTCCCAGAAATTTTTCTACCTGCTCTTTTCCAGTGGTTTATTTTCTAGACTTGGGTAGTTTCCTCATATGCATGTGTTGATCAACATGGAGCTTGAGACTTGAGGGGTATTGTTTTAGTTTCTTAGGCGGCTTAAAGCAGATACCATGGAATGGGTTGGCTGTAAACAATGGGAATTTATTATCTTACAGTTATGGGATGATGTCCAAAATGTCCAAACTTAAGTCATCATTAAAGCTATACTTACTTCCTGAAGACTGGCTGCCAGCAATCCTTGACGACTCTGACACACGGTGTTAGGTTTGCTAAAACTGCTGTTATGCAATATACCGGAAATGGATTGGTTTTGGTAAAGGTTAAATATTTACAGTTATAAGGCCACAAAAGTGTCCAATACAAGGCATCAACAAGAGGATACCTTCACTGAAGAAACGCTGATTGCGTCCGGAACACCTCTGTCAGCTGGAAAGGCATGTGGCTGACATCTGCTGGTCCTTTGCTCCCAGGTTGTGGTTTCAAAATGGCTTTCTCCAAAATGTCTCTGGGATTCTGTTTCTCTTAGCTTCTCTCTCTCAGCTCCTGTGCATCCTTGCTTGTTCTCCCAAGGCATTTCTCTCCAAGGATCTGGGGGTCTTCTCTTACCTTCTCCAGAGCAAACTCTGGACTTCATCCCTTAGCTTAGCATCTCCAAATGTCTTTCTGTATACATCTCCAAGTGTCTGGGTCTGTGTTGGCCCATGAGCTCTCTTAAGGACTCCAGTAAACTAATAAAGACTCACCTTGAGTGTGTGGGGGGGGTCACACCTCCATGGAAATGATCTAATCCAAAGGTTGCACCCACAATTGGGTGGTTCACATATCCATGGACATAACCTAATCAAAAGATCCACCCACAATAGGTCTGCCTCCACAATTTTGAATTAAAGAACATGGCTTTTTATGGGGTACATAACAGATTCAAACCAACACACATGGCAAGGCACATGGCAGCATCTGTTGGTCTCTCCTTTCTCTTTTGGGTTTTGTTGCTTCAGCCTCTTGCTTCCGTGGCTTTCTCTTTCTCTCTCTGTATTCATCCCATTTATAAAGGACCCCAATAAGAGGATTAAAACCCATCCTGAATGTAGTGAGCCATACCTTACCTGAAGTATGGGTTGGAACCAACAGGAATAGATTAAATTTAAGAACATGCCTTTCTAGGATACATACAGCTTCAAACTACCACAGGCAGATCTCCAGAGGTCTCTTTGTCTGTATGCTTCTCCCCTCTGGCACTCTGCCCTGTGAACTCTAGCCACCTTGGCTTGCCCATATACTCAACTCTGTCTTCTCAACTCAGGTTGTTCACCTTGTTTATTTACCCTATTCTCTCAGGAATAGTGGTCCTGCACTGTTGGTTGTCCAGTGTTTGAAAACTATTGTTTCATATATTTGTCTGTTTTTTTAAGTTACTCTATCATACCCAACAGTGGAATTCTAAACTTCAGTGTATTTTAGGATCCTTAAGTGAGAAGAATGATTTCCAATTTCTCTTATATGCCTAAAAATGTTTAATGTATGATATTTAAAGGCATTTATATAAACAATTGAAATATTCCTTTGGGGAAATTAAAACAACAAAACTTGACTGCATATCAAGATTTCATATTTTGCAGATGTTAATATTTAATCTTAGGCAGAGCCATTTAGCTTAAGTGCATTAATGTAACTCATTTAAAAGAGGCCAGTAATTGTCCTATTAACTCCCAGTCTGGATGTTATCTGCTCTGCCCTGCTGGTAAGGCCAGAGGGGGCTCTTCTATTGGCACCCACAGATATTGCTCTGATCTGTTGAAAATCCTGTTAAAATCTAATTACTTAGGAGAATCAGCCAGGGAATATCTAATGAGCTCTAGGAAACCCACTAGAAGAAATTCCATGTTACTAACGAATGAAACGTCTTATGTCTTTCAATTATTCTGGTACCGCATGAATGTAATTGCTGCCTTATAAAATATGACTCATTTGTTGTTTTTAAATTGCATGCCATAATTTTTTTTGGTCATCTGAAAATAACTTAATTTCCCATGGAGGAGAAATAATGGTGTAAAGCTTAAATATACTTCATTTCCTCACAAATATTTGATTCTCATCAAATGCTTAAAAAAGTATGTACGTTATTTAATGAAACTACTACACAACATGAAAAACTTGATGATTAAAGGAATCTTGAATTTTTAATCTAGAATGAAACTATGTTTATTAAGAACCTCTGAAAAGGATAATTCTCTGCAATCATCTTAAAAATATGGCCCAAAGAAATTGATTTATTAAAAATGAAAATTCATTTGTCTTACATATTTTGTAAATATATCTTTGAGAATCTTAGTTTGGTTTATGTTTTTATTTCTCTTTAACAATTAGCAATATATATATATATTTTTGCCCAACCTAACTCTGTATTTTAACTTTGTTAACTTTCTACTTCTCTATATTTAGGAATTTGTTTCCTTAAAGTTGTATGGATGATACAGCATAGTGATTAAGAGCATGGGCTTTGGAGTCTGATATACCTAGGGTGTTCAAATCCTGGCTTTTAAATTTACAACAAATTTCTTAATCTTCTGAGTCTCAGTTTCCATTTCTATACAATGGGGATATTAATTAAATATGTATAGTACTGCACACAATTGTGAGGACTGAGTGAAATAAAGCATGTAAAGTGCTTAACACAGTATCTTGCATGTTGTAAGAGCTCAAGAGATGGTAGTTATTATTTTTGAAGACTAATTAAATTCTGGAAGATGAAAGAATTGTGATATTTAAGATTCATTAAGAACTAATGTAGGGTGAATTTCTATTATCCTAATGTACTTCCATCACCATTTTCATATTAAATTTGTTGAAGAAATTAAAATGGGTCTATTTTTAGGAGCACATCCGTGAATTTCATTCCAAAGTTTATCAAGTTTTTAGCCAATGTGTCATTTTATAACATGGATTGATTTCAGCAGATGACACCAGAAACAAAATGTGGTTTGGTGATACATTACTTAGAAAAATACCTGTCTTAATGATAAATTATGATTGGAATATTATATAATATTTTAATGATTGAGAAGAAAAAAAAGACTGTTACATATTATTTCAGCAATTAGCAATATAACTATTATTTAAAATTATTATCTGGCCTGTAGAACTCTGGCAGTTGAAATACTTGAATTGACAGTGCTTTCATTTTCCACAATTTGATAGCATGTTGAAATTAGATTTTCTCTTTTGCCTAATATATAGATTAAAACACTTTTTAATCAGAATGTTTTGAAGTTGATATACACGTTGCCTTATAAAATGATGCTATGCATTATGACTGGACAAGGAAGTAGAATTATTATAGCAATGTTTTCATTTTGAATAAGTCCTTTTATATTTAAAATTTGTTTGTATAATTCATTAATTCTAATAGCAACTTTATGAAGTAACCATACCATATTGTATTGCAGGCAGAAAAAGGAAACAGAATTTTTATATAATGCAGTTCTGATTATACTTCTAATAGAGGATCAGAACTGTGT
Source organism: Choloepus didactylus (assembly GCF_015220235.1). Taxonomy (NCBI): domain Eukaryota; kingdom Metazoa; phylum Chordata; class Mammalia; order Pilosa; family Megalonychidae; genus Choloepus; species Choloepus didactylus. The sequence continues at coordinate 182,635,192 of NC_051308.1, forward strand.
GAAAGCATACAAATTAGGATGTTTCAACAAAATAATATTTAAATGTTTAAAATAATTTGCTAATATTTTGTTAGTTTAACATTTTATATGGATTTGATTTTATTCTTGAAAAAATCTGTCAGTTTGAGAGATAAAAGATATTAGAATTAAGGAATTTATGGTGACTTGCATTACATGTTAAAAAGTTTATAAATAATAAATAAACATTGTGAACTTCTTTTATCTGGCAGGAATTATATATGATACAGTCAAGGAAAATACTAACTGATTTGTTCATTCAACAAATATTTATTGAGGGCTGATTATTTGCCAGAATGGAGATGTAGTGTTGAACAAGACAGGCGGGAAAGAAGAATTAGCAACTTCGTTTAACAGTTAATATTTGCCATGATGTCAGTTCATTAAACTTTTCACTCATCCTAAGTTACGGCCAGAAAGCGCTTCGGTTGTTGATATTCATCTATGAAAGTACTGTCTAAGCCTGGACTTGCTGGGGAATCCATATACATAACTTAAGTTAGTACATCTTTATTAAACCAATTCCTGTTGACAACAGAAAACAAATACTTCAGTTTGGCAATAGAAGTGGAAACAAAAGAGGTAGCCCTACTTCTTTCTCTGTACCTTTCCAAAGTTAACATTCTCTGCTTGGCAAACTTCAAGGTTCAAGGTTTAGTTTAAATGTCCAAATTTCTGCATAGCGTGTGATGCTGCTCCCCTCTCTGCTTCCACAATTTTTTATAACCCTATGTATCGTACCTTTCTATTTATATGTGTCTTCCACCAGAGAATGTGAGCTTCTTGAGAAAAGGGACTGGGTCTTAATTTTCTTTTTTAGGACTAAACACAATGCCTCTCACATGATAGGTGCTTGAGACATCTTATTGAAATAGCATAATTAATAATGCTATTATTCTATTGGTTTATAGTCCTAGCTCTGTTGTTGATCTATGATAATCTGACTTAGAGTCAGGTCACAGGATCCTTGAATATTCCTGTATAAAAATGAGTATTATGTTTTTCAAAAGCCCTATAAAAATGTATTGAGGATTGTGAGATACTAAAGTATATGAATTTGCTGGTATTTGATCATTCTTTGATCCACAAAAATATAAGTTTCATATGATTTAATCCAATATTTTTCCTAAGGTGTTTTAGCTTTACCAAAAATGTAATATCGTTATCATGACTCCAAATATGTCAATTACATTACTGCTTATAGTTTTCTTTGTGCTTTTCTATTTCACCTTGATTGCTGATTTTGGCCTTGCTTTCATCACTGAATGGTCTTTTATTACCAAAAAATTATTGCATAATATACCTGTCACTCCAAATGCTAAATTATATATTTTTTAATGTTAATGAACTTAGAGTCCAATAGGCTAGATCTAGCAAGCAATGTTATTTGACTTCTTTAAGGACTTTTAGGCATTAGGGGATAATGGGTAATTTATTTTCTTTCAGTATTAGAAAGTACATATAAAACTCATTTTCATGATTTCTGAAAAATTGGAAGATTTCATTAGTCTATATGAAAATTATTACTGTGTTTACTCTGCAAGCTAAAATTTCAAGCTGTGATATATTCATTTCTGATTTATTCTGATAATACCGTGGAATAATCTTAAAAGCGTCTCAAAATTAGATATGGAAAAATGATGTTTTCTCCAGAAATGTATTACTCTATCTCTGAAAAAAAAGAAAAATTGCAAAGAAAAAAAAAAATTTTTTTCTGGAAAGAGCACAGACTATCATTTTTCTTCTCTTTTAAATACAAAGCAACCCCCCTGAATGAGTTGCAGCTGAAGGTCCTCTAAGTTAAAAGCCCAAGCTGCTCTCAGTTTCACATCTTTTAAGGGAAGGCAACATAATTTAATTTGCCTAACCATGGCTTCTGGGAAAGAGGGCTGGTGAAGAGAGATGTAATCTGGGTCTTTATGTAAATACTTGAAAGTTCTTATAGCTACTTGTCAACTAATCCAGGAGCCCTGAAGCAAGTAACTCCAACCAGAGATTCTCAAATGTGGGGCCTGTGATAAGACTTTCAACAAAATGCATGAAAACAGGACAATGTAAATTCTCCATAAAGCTAAATTTAGTGAATTGAGAGGACAAAGCAAATTCTCCATAAAGCTAAATTTAGTGAATTGAAAGGACTATCCTCTCTCTGGGTTTGTGTTCTTTCTCTTTTTTATTTTTTTGTTGTTAATATAGCCTATCTTTTATGAAATTATGGTAATTTTTTTCAGTGTTCCTATATGCCAAAATAAATGGCAATCTTATGTGACTCCCCAAAATATTATTTTTTATTGTTACAGATTCTTAAAATCTAAAAATCTCTGAACTATCTATTACTTTTACATATACCTCTTTTCTCATCTGTTAAATGGAATGACGATCCTTATTTCATTGGATTATTGTGATGATAAAATGAGATACATAGGTGGACGTGCCTAGGAAAGTACCTGACACCCTATGGCTGTTCCCAGCATTATTCCAATCTGAAACTCTGGTATAATTTTCAGGGTCTCACCCAGTTTTCCTTTGTGGAGAGTGAAGATAATAAATTCAGATTAGAACCTTACTTGGTACGTGCCAATAATAGTAGAAACCAATAAATACTTTTTTAGTCTCTATAGGATATTAAAGTAGAGCAGTCTTGTAGGCAGTTGAGTATGAGGATCAGGAGTTCTAGAGTGAATTCTGGACTGGAAATGATTAGCACATAGCTGGTAATTGAAGTCAGGAAAGTATGAAGACAGAGGAACTGGGACAGAATTACCATGAAGCCATGCTGCCTCCCAAATAAACGTGCAAAGGAAGCACAGAGGTTCGGGACATCTCACAAAATCCTATTAGCAATTGTTTGTTCCATGCCCCTATTAAATTTTTGGACTTTAAATCTTAGATGAAAGTTTGAAAATCTTTGGACTCCACTTGTTGAATCTTTAATATCAGAGATAGGACCTAAGCCACTCTGGATACTGTTGGCACTAGAGATAATCCTTTAGGGTAAAAAAAAAATATGTCAGAACGAAGAGATCATTTAAGGGGTTCTTGAATCAAGTGGAGTTATTCCCTAATAATAAGTATGATCTTCTCTGAAGAATGGTCCACACTATTAGTGAAGGATGCTTTTTTGACAGTTTGCAGCTAGAGAAAGATACACGTAGAAAGGTAAGGGAGGAAGGAGACCCTAGCCTAGCCAGCCAGAACTAATGAAGCCAGCCTGGCAATCAATGGGTGACAGATGTTGTAGCTAGATCACTCCCACACCCAACAGAGATGTATGGTTTTCTCACCCATGTGTTAAGGGCAGCCGGAAAGATCTTTGTACAGCCTGGCCTTTGTTGCCAGCTGTCTGGCTGTTGGTAGAACTTGTCTCTGTATATGGGACCCTCCCCATTGCATCCCAAGGGACACATTTACTCCATAAGCCCTAGTCTCACATGCTGGGTCAGTCTGTCTTCTTGAATAGTTCTAAAGTTTTCTTGGTATGATATTAACTCCTGGACGTGTCCTTATCGGGAGTGGGCCTCAGGTAAGCTGTGAAGTTGGCAATCTTTCTGTGGCACCCTTTCTCCAGCTCTCTGAGATCAAGATAGCACATGTGTACAGTCCCTGCCTTCAGGGAGATAAGGAGACAGTTTAATTAATAAATTATAATATTTTTGATAAACACAACTCTCCTAGGTCCTTATCAAATTACTCTGTACTCACACTCACCCTTTTCTTCTAGTTTCAATGTAAAGGATACCCATCCTTAAATCTAAGGCTGATCCTTCTATTTGTGCTCTGCATCTCACTTCCTCCTCCTATCCTAGATTCCTTGCTTTATCAAGGATCCTCTCTTTATCCTGTACTTTTATTACCTTTGGCTCTTAGACTATCTGAGTTCTAACATTGATTTTGCCACTCGCTTACTGTGTGACCTTAAGCAAATGCTTTCATCTCCCTGAGCCATAATTTTCTCATCTCTAGAATGAAAGGGTTAGACTGGAAGATCTCTAAACTCCTTTCCATCACTAACTTTCTGATCTGCAGCTATAAACTGATGAGGATGAGGTTTATCTTTGCATTGTCACATATTTACCTACCTGTCTTAGTGATAAATTATGATTAGAATATTAATTATATAAGATTTTAATGATTCAGGAGAAATAAAGACTTACATAATATTTCAACAATTAACAATGTAACCATTATTTTAAATTGTTAAAATAATTAAAAAAGGCTTATAAAACTCTGGTAATTGAACTACTTGAATTGATAACATCTCAGGTGCTCAGTGCTTTAATATTATTCTAGTCCTTCTTAGAAGCAAAAAGACTGACTTTAGTGACTCAATTTACACAAAGGTGTTACTGATTTTTTTTTTAAACACGTTTCTTCTTGTTAGAATTCTTTTAGTGGCAAGAGACTGAAACCCAATTCAAACCATCTTATACATAAAGATTTCTCAGGGGAGTAACTCACTTCCAGCCTAGGTAGTTCTAATGACTCAGACAACATCATCAGGGCTCTGTATTTCTCTGTTATTCAGGGTAGGCTAAATGCTGTTTCAAACAACCTCCCAATCTCAGTAGCTTACACAATGGATGTTTGTTTCTTGCGCACATAATACACAAAATTACATATTTTACATTGAGTTCAAAACCACTGATTTGTCATTAGAGTTTGTGTATTTTATATCATGTAGGAAGTAAATAGTGGAGTTACAATTCAAAAATTATTGACTTCTGTTTGTATTCCATTGTGGTCAGAGAATGTGCTTTGAATATATTCAATTTTTTTTTTTAAATTTATTGAGGCTTGTTTTATGTCCCAGCATGTGGTCCATTCTGGAGAAAGATCTGTGATTACTAGAGAAAAATGTGTGTCCTGGTGATTTGGGATGTAAGGTTCTATATGTGTCTGTTAAAATTATCTATATCTCTTTCTCCTTTCTTTGATTCTCTGTTGGTAGGGCTCCCTTTAGTATCTGAAGTAGGGCAGGTCTTTTATTGGCAAAGTCTCTCAGCATTTGTTTGTCTGTGAAAAATTTAAGCTCTCCCTCAAATTTGAAGGAGAGTTTTGCTGGATAAAGTATTCTTGGTTGAAGTTTTTCTCTCTCAGAATTTTAAATATGTCATGCCACTGCCTTCTCACCTCCATGGTGGCCGCTGAGTAGTCAAAACTTAGTCTTATGTTGTTTCCTTTGTATGTGGTGAATTGCTTTTCTCTTGCTGCTTTCAGAACTTGTTCTTTCTCTTCAGTATTTGAGAGTCTGATCAGAATATGTCTCGGAGTGGGTTTATTTGGATTTATTCTATTTGGAGTTCGCTGGGCATTTATGCTTTGTGTATTTATATTGTGTAGAAGGTTTGGGAAGTTTTCCCCAACAATTTCTTTGAATACTCTTTCTAGACCTTTACCCTTCTCTTCCCCTTCTGGGACACCAATGAGTCTTAGGTTTGGACATTTTACTTTATCTATTGTATCCCTGAGATCCATTTCGATTTTTTCGATTTTTTTCTCCATTCTTTCTTTTGTTCTTTCATTTTCTGTTCTGTGGACCTCTAGGACACTGAGTCATTGTTCAACTTCCTCTAATCTTGTATTATAAGTACCCAGAGTCTTTTTAATTTGGCCAACAGTTTCTTTTATTTCCATAAGATCTTCTATTTTTTTAATTTACTCTTGCAATGTCTTCTTTATGCTCTTCTAGGGTCTTCTTTATGTCTTTTATATCCTGTGCCATGGTCTTCTTCATGTCTTTTATGTCCTTTGCCATGTTTTCATTCCTCAATTGTAGTTCTTTGATTAATTGTGCCAAGTACTGTGTCTCTTCTGATATTTTGATTTGGGTGTTTGGAATTGGGTTCTCCATATTGTCTGGTTTTATCATATGCATTAAGATTTTCTGTTGTTTTTGGCCTCTTGTCATTTGCTTTGCTTGATAGGGTTCTTTCAAGTTGTAAAAAAAAATACCAATCTAATTTTTCAGAAATACAAGTTGGTGGCATACACTTTCTCTAACTAACCAGCAGATGGTGTCTGCAAGTCACCTATACCCCTCAAGTCAGTTTTCCTCAACTTTGTCTTTGTGGTATGTGGGGAAATGATTCTTGTGGGGTTCAGTTGGTGAACTCAGTTTGGGTGTGTTGTTGGAGCTATCCGCCCTGAATGTGGGGCGTGTGTCTGGGTGGTTAGGGAGGCAGGGCAGCTTTAATATTCAAACCTCCCAGGTGTCCCCGGAGATTCAAGGCTGTTGCAAGAGTGTAAGCCTTCATTTCAGTTTTGCCCCAGCTTTTCTCTGTCGCTGACCCACAAACCACCGGCATTGATGTAGCGTCCCTGGGTTTTCCAAGCAGGCCCCCCTTCTCAGCTGTGATCTTCCAGGACCTCTGCTGAGGGAAGGCTGTGCTACATGACAAGTGCACGCCATCCCTCAAGGGAAGCCCTGGGCCACTGGGCCATGCAGGGGAGCTCTCAGCCTGATGCAAAGATGGCTGAATGGGGCATCTCAACTCCCTCCTTTTCACATAGTTCCTCCTTCCCAGCTCCGGGACAACTGGCATGGCTCTGGACTGTGGGCATGGCCCTGGGCAGGAGTGTCTCCAGCCCGCTGGGGAGCCAGCTGCAAGCAGCAGGGTTTCTTTCTCCTTTTCGCTCTCCCCTCCACTCCCCTGGCCCTGAGGGACTCTGCAGCGGGTTATCCTCTATGCCAGACACCGAGAGGTTGACTTGGCCCACTCCTGCCATGCTTCACTGTGCGGTTCCCACCGTCGCAGCTGCAGCTGCTCTGGGTTTTTCCCTTTTTTTTTTTTTTTAAAGAACCAGTCCATCTCCAAACGCCAACCCCTGGCTTCCCCACACTGCAGCATGGCCATGGGTCTTTCAGCCAGCTTACCCACTCGTTTCAGAATGCAAACTACCAGTTTCACCAAGTGCACGGCCCCTGTGGTTCTAGCAGAACTTGTCCAGCTGGTGCATCGCTGAAACTGGTATTCTGGGTCACCTTCTGGTTTTTATCTAGTATTTTTCACAGAGGTGTTTTTTGCCCTGTGTTACCTAGCCGCCATCTTAGGTTCTCTCTTCGGATTGGCTTTTATAAAAGGTGGTTTATTTGGTTATAGTTACAGTCTTAAGGCCAGAAAGTGTCCAAGGTAACACATCAGCAATTGGGTACCTTCACCGAAGGATGGCCAATGGTGTCCGGAAAACCTCTGTTAGCTGGGAAAGCACGTGGCTGGTGTCTGCTCCAAAGTTCTGGTTACAAAGTGGCTTTCTCCCAGGACATTCCTCTCTAGGCTACAGTTCCTCAAAAATGTCACTTTTAGTTGCTCTTGGGGTGTTTGTCCTCTCTTAGCTCCTCTGGAGCAAGAGTCTGCTTTCAACGGCCATCTTCAAACTGTCTCTCATCTGCAGCTACTCTCTCAGCTTCTGTGCATTCTTCAAAGTGTCCCTCTTGACTGTAGCAAGCTCTCTACTTCTGTCTGATCTTATATAGTGCTCCAGTAGACTCATCAAGGCCCATGCTGAATGGGCAGGGCCACACCTCCATGGAAATCATCCAACCAGAGTTTTTACCCACAGCTGGGTGGGGCGCATTTCCATGGAAACAACCTAATCCAAATGTTCCAACTTAATCCCCACTAGTATGTTTGCCCTCATAAGATTGCATCAAAGAACATGGCTTTTTCTGGGGGACATAATGTATACAAACTGGTACAGGGAGGTTTAGATAAATTTTTGGCATTATATTCCCTCTTTTGTTAAATGGGGATATATTAAGTATAAAAGCAGCAGAAGGTCAGAAGAGAAACAGTTGATTGGCAGCTCTTCTATAAAAGAGATGGGCTATGAGCTATGTAGACCCTGACAGAGAAGGATAAATAGACAAGAGAAGGAGGGAAAGTTTTCACTCATTTAACAAGCATTTACCAAGCATCTATCAGGATCAGCTGAGATTAAGATCCCAGTCTCTGAGGTCAGACAGTCTGGATAGAATCCTAACCATGTCCCTTACTGGCTATGTGGCCTTGGGCGGTTATTTCACCTCTTGGGCTTTTAATTTCTTTGCCAAATGATGATCATAATAGTACCTGTCTCATAGGGTTATTGAAGATTACATGCAACAACACAAATTGCTTTGCATGATGTCTAATACAAAGCAAGCGTTCACTAAAAAAGTAGCTAATATAGCATGATGATTATGATTATGGACTCTGAACTCTGCCTCTTTTTTGCTGTGTGTCTTTGGAGAAGTTTCTTAACATCTCTGTACCTTAGTTTTCTCATCTGAAAAAATGTTAATGAAATAATACTGCTTACTACTGGGTTTATTTTATTTTATTTATTTTAGTTTTGGTTATCATTTGTGTAGTGCTTACTATTGCTAGGCACTGTCTAAGCTCTTTACATAATTTAAACAATAACCTTACTGCAATGAGGATTAAATGAATTAATAAGTAAAGTGTTTGGAGAAGGTTCTGACCTATAGTAAGTATTTCATGGATATTAGCTATTTACATTATTATTATCATTTACTCTGTCCCAGGATCTGTGGTAGGCAAAGGGAAAACAGAAATGACTAAAGTATAGATGCTTTTCTCAAGGAGTTAACACTCTATTGAGGAAAAAAGACAAGTAAAATATTTGCAATACAGTGAGCATTTAGATAGAGGTATTCGTGTTCTTATCTCTTCACCTGCTTAAGTTACCTATCTTCCTATCCTTTTGTGTTATATATATTAAAGTAAGCCATATACCCAAGTCTATTTTGAAAGGAGATGGGTGGAAACCAAACCAAGTCATAAAAAATCAACAAACGCATAGAGATGGTGGAGCTCTGCGGATGTACAGTATATTGAATCCTGTCTGGTATAGAATTAGCGATGACTTCCCAAAGAAAGTTATGCCTGAATGGATTAGGAGGTTAGAAACCAGCTGGACAAGGAAGAAGGAGATAGGCTGAAGGAACAGCACTGCCATGGCAGGTGGTCATAAGAAGCAAGGAACAATTGGGAAATACAGTAGGAGTGCAGATCAGAGTATACTGTGTGTGTGTGTGTGTGTGTGTGTGTGTGTGTGTGTGTGCAGGGAGTGCGGGCTGGGTAAAGGCATGAGACTGGAGAGCCAGGCAAGAGCTGGAGGGATCTTTCATTTTTGTCAGATCAAGATTCGATTTTATTTTTGTTTTAACAGGAGAGCTAATCCACAGGCCATAGACAAACCGGGAGAGCCAGCAGGAAGGTATTGGTAGCAGAGATGGAGAAGAGGGAGCAGGTTAGAGCAATAGCTAGGAGTTTGAAGTTTGGATGTGGTGACAGATGGGATGTAGAGAGATAGAACAGGAATTATAGACAATTTTCAGGTCATCCCAGGATGGTTTGGGAGACTGGATGCATGATGGCAATATTCACTAAGTAAAGAATAGAGTGAAGAAAAATGAGAAGAAAAATGTGTTCAGTTTTGGAAAAGTTGAATTTGAGGTGTCTATGGAATAGCCAACTGAAATGTCTGGTAGGTCTTGGGATATGTGATTTTAAAACTCAGGAGAGAAATCTGGGCTAGAGACAAAGATTTGGGAGTCATTAGAAAATAGGAATCAGTTGAAACTGTTTGTGGTTGAGAATGTCTGGGGAGAGAAGATGCAGTGAGAAGTGAAGGGAAACTAGGAGTAGAGCCTTTTAGGAGCATCAGCATTTAAGGAGTGGGCAGAGAGAGTGAGAAGAATGTATAAACTAGACCAGGAAGGAGAACCAGAAAGCCTCGGGGAAGAGTGGTTTAATGGAGAGAGTGGAGACGTCTGGCAATGTGGTGGTTGGGGCTAACCCTCTACTACAAACATACAGAAATGCTGCATAAAATATTTGTTTTTTTAAATATATGGTTGTGCTCAAAAGAAGGAAGGGAAATTCCCAAGTCCAGAAATGAAGAGAGATATCAAAGTCAGACTTAGAGAGGACAACCAAATTTTCAGGATTTTGGACAAGGTAGAGAACTTCAGAGCAGGGGACTGGGTTCTTAGTGCCCACTTGGAGATAGGCAGAGCCAGGTTAGAAAATGATACTCACCTCTGAAACTCAGAGGTTAGAAAAACTTTCTGGCCCAGATATATGGTAAGGAAGCTTGCAGTTGATCTGAGACATTGCCATCTGTTTGGGAAATTGAAATCCCAGGCTTGTGCTTTATGTGTGATGCTCAAATTTATTCTACTTTCATGACATAGGATTCGTAATTTTAAGAAATAGTCCAGCACCACAGATACTATTGGGAGAAGCAAATCTGTAGTAACATGTCTGAAATGACTGCGTATCTTCCATATTTTCACAATCCAGGCTCCCTGTGACTGCATGGAATAAATAAACCTCTCTGAAGCTGAACTTACACACGCAAAATCTTACAAACTATAATGAAAAAAATTTCCACAAGGAGAGTCAGCAGATGCAACTAACAGAATAATTAACCCCCTAAGAACTAGAAATAATGGAATAATTTGAGAGTGGTTGCAAAATAAGTATGTTTATAATGATTAAAAAATTAGAGAAAAAATAGAAGCCATACTGAAGTAAAAGTATTGTATAAAAAAATGAGTATGTATTTTGAAAATAAACCTCAAAATTCTCAAGGAACTTGAAAATGAAAAGCTGAATGGATGATGTGGTAGAGATTGCTATTATTCATTAATCTTGTTTTCTGGGTATATGAAAACTATTCTTAGCCCCTTCTGGTTGGGCAGGGCCATGTGACTAATTCGGGGTAGTCAGCTCTGAGAGGAGGTCACTTATGGTTTAAAATTTAATATTTCTCATGTAATTGCTAATATGAAAACAGTCAGGGCTTTTCTATTTTTTGTTTTGTAGACCAAAGAAGTCACTTATTTGAGATAGCGGAGCTTCCATCACCCCAGAGGATGCCTCCTTGGCCATTTTATTTCCCCTTTCACATTGTTTTCGAGGATACACGTGATATTTACAACATTTGAGCCATACTAGTCCCAAAGAACCGAAATCATATAGAACATTCTGTGCTGGTTTGTATGTATCATGTCCCCCAAAGCACCATGTTCTTTAATGCAATCTTGTTGGGGCAGATGTATTAATGTTGATTAGATTGGAAACTTTTGATTGAGTGTTTCCATGGAGATGTGACTAAATCAACTGTGGGCAAGACCTTTGATTGGATAATTTCCATGAAGGTGTTACCCCACCCATTCAGGGTGGGTCTTAATTAAATCACTGGAGCCATATAAAAGAGCTGACAAACAGAAGGAACATAGAGAGCTGCAACTGAGAGAGACATTTTGAAGATGGCTGTTGAAAGCTGACACTGACATTTTGGAGAACGCCATTTTGAAATGCAACCTGGGAGCAAGCAGACACCAGCTGTGTGCCTTCCCAGTGAACAGAGGTTTTCCAGATGCCATTGGCCTTCCTTTGAAGGTATACTTGTGTTGATTCCTTCATTTGAACATTTTCATGGCCTTCAGACTGTAACTTTGTAACCAAATAAACCCCCTTTATAAAAGCCAGTTCATTTCTGGTGTTTTGTATAATGGCAGCATTAGCAAATGAGAACATATACTTTCTAATTATAATGTAATAAAATTAGAAATGAATATCAAAAAGACAATTAAAAATCCTTACATTTTGAAATCCACAAAACATTCTTCCAAATACATAGATCTAAGACTAAATTTCAATGGAAATTATGGAATATTTGGAACTGAATATCAATGAAGGTGCTACGTATCAAAATGTGGCATCAGAAAAAATTTATAGCTTAAAGGAGTATGTTAGTAAATAAGAAATATTACAAATTGATAAACTAAAGATTCAGTTCAAGAGGTTAGAACCAAGATAAACCCCCCAGAAATGATAAAGATAATTATAAAACTTAATTAAGTAGAAAATAAAAATAGAGAAAATAGACAAAACTAAAAGATGATCCTTTGAAAGGACCAATATCATGGAAAAACATCTAGAGAGATTTAAGAGGAAAAAATAGGAATGACAAAGAAGGGAGTGGCTTATTGAATCAATCACCTCTGTGACATGGAGTAAAGTAAGGGCTCTGAAGGGTCCTTTTGAAGCAAATATGGGATAGCAAGGGCAGAGTGGTAAGGTCAGAAGTATCATTCACTGTTTTATATTTTTATTTTTTATTAGAGAAGCTGTACATTTACAGAAAAATCATGCATAAAATCCAGAGTTACCATATACCACCCTATTATTAACACCTTGCATTAGTGTGGTATATTTGTTACAACTGATAAAAGACCATTTTTATAATTGTACTATTAATTATAGTCCATGGTTTGCATTAGGGTTCACTGTGTTGTACAGTCCTCTTTTTTTCTTTTTAATTTTATTCTAGTAACATATATACAACCTATCATTTCTCCTTTTAACCACATTACACATATAATTCAGTGCTCTTAATTATGTTCCCAAGGTTGTGCTACCATCACCACCATCCATTACCAAAACTTTTCCCTCAACCTTAATAGAAACTCTGTACAATTTAAGCATCAACTTCCCATTCCCTACCTCCAACCCCCTCCCCTGTAACCCTTATTCTGGTTACTGACTCTATGAATTTTCTTATTCTAATTATTTCATAACAGTGAGATTTAACAATATTTGTCCTTTTGTGTCTGGCTTATTTCATTGAACTTGATGTCTTCATCCATGTTTTCAAATTTCATCCATGTCATCACAGATATCAGAACTTCATTACTTTTTATAGCTGAATAATATTCCATTGTTTGTATATACCACATTTATTTACCCATTCATTGTTTGATGGATACTTGGGTTTCTTCCAGCTTTTGGTAATAGTGAATAATGCTGCTATGAACATCACTCTGCAAATATCTGCTTGAGTGCCTCTTTTCAATTTTTTGGGATATATACCTAGAAATGGAATTACTGGATCATACAGTTATTCTGCACTTGACTTTCTGAGGAATGACTAAACTGTTTTCCACAGTGGCTGCACCATTTTAAATTCTCAACAACAATGAATCAGTGTTCCTATTTCTCCACATCCTCTCCAACACACAAGTTTCCATTTTAAAAAAAATAGTAGTCAATCTAGTGGGTATGAAATGGTATCTCAATGAGGTTTTGAATTACATTTCCATAATAGCTATTAATGTTGAGCATTTTTTTCATGTGCTTTGTTGTCATTTGTGTATTTTCTTTGGATATTCAAGTCTTTTGACCATTTTTTTATTGGGTTGTTTGTCTTTTTATTGTAGAGTTGTAGGATTTCTTTATATATTCTGGAGAGTAAACACTTATCAGATATGTGGTTCCCAAATATTTTCCCCCATTGAGTAGGTTGCCTTTTTCATTTTCATGATAAAGTCCTCTGATACACAAACATTTTTAATTTTGAATTTCCATTTATCTATTTTTTCTTTTGTTGCTTGTTCTTTGGATGCAAAGTCTAAGACACCATCACCTAACACAAGGTCCTATAGGTACTTCTCTATGTTTCTTCAAGAAGTTTTATAGTTCTGATTCTTTTATTTAGGTCTTTGACCAATTTTGTGTTGATTTTTGTATATGGCATGAGGTCAGGGTCCATTGTCATTTTTTTTTGCATATGGACATCCAGTTTTCCCAGAATCATTTGTTGAAGAGACTTTTCTTTCCCAATTGAGTAGACTTTGCAACCTTGTCAAAAATAAGTTTGCCATAAATGTGAGAGTTGATTCTGAACTATTTGATTCCACTGGTCTATATGTCTGTCCTTGTGCCAGTGCCATGCCTTTTTTTTTAAATTCAATTTTATAGAGATATATTCACATACCATACAATCATCCAGAGTGTACGATCAATTGTTCACAGTACCATTATATAGTTTTGCATTCATCACCCCAATCTATTTTTTAAACATTTTCCTTGTACCAGAAAAAGTGAAAATAAGAATAAAAAATAAAAGTAAAGAACAACACCCAAAACACCACACCTATCCTATTTTTCATTTAGTTTTTTGTCCCCATTTTTCTACTCATCCATCCATACACTGGATAAAGGGAATGTGATCCGTAAGGCTTTCACAATCACACTGTCACCTCTTGTAAGCTACATTGCTATACTATCGTCTTTAAGAGTCAAAGCTACTGGGTTGCAGTTTGATAGTTTCAGGTGTTTACTTCTAGCTATTCCAATGCATTAAAACCTAAAAAGGGTTATCTATATAGTGCATGAGAATGTCCACCAGAGTGACCTCTCGACTCCATTAGTGCCATACCTTTTTGATTACTGTGGCTTTGTAATAATCTTGAAGATTGAACACGTGAGTCCTCCAACTTTGTTCCTCTTTTTCAAGATGCTTTAGCTATTTGAGGTAACTTATCTTTCATATAAATTTGATGATTGGCTTTTCCATCTCTGTAAAGAAGACTGTTGGAATTTTCATTGGGATGGCATTGAATCTGTAAATCATTTTGGGTAGAATTGTCATCTTAACAATATTTGGCCTTCCAATCCATTGGAAGGATAAATGGAAATGTTCTTCCATTTATTTAGGCCTTTCTTGATTTCTTTTAGTAATGTTTTGTTGTTTTCTGTGTTTTGTTGTTTTCCATTTACATCCTTAGTTAGATTTATTCCTAGATAGTTGATTCTTTTAGTTATTGGGAATGAAATTTTTTTGTTGATTTTGGCTTTATACATTAGTGGTATATAGTAACAACTGATTTTTGCATATTGATATTGTACATGGACACTTTGCTGAATTTGTTTATTAGTTCTAGTAGCTTTGTTGTGGATTTTTCAGGGTTTTCTGTATACACAGATTTGTGATCTGCAAATAGGGAAAGTTTCCCTTCTTCCTTTCCAATTTGGGTGCCTTTTATTTCTTTGTCTTGCCTAATTGCTGTAGGTAGAACTTCCAGTACAATGTTGAATAACAGTGGTGACAGTGAGCATCCTTGCCTTGTTCCTTAACTTAGAGAGAAAGCTTTCAGTCTTTTGCCTTTGAATATGATGTTAGCAGTGGATTTTTCATATATTCCCTTTATCACGTTGAGGACATTTCCTTCTATTGCTTATATTCTAAGTGTCTTTATCAAGAAGGGTGCTGGTTTTGCCAAACGTCTTTCCTGCATCCATTGAGATGATCATGTGCTGTTTTTCTTCATTATGTTTATGTAGTAAATTACATTAATTGATTTCCTTATGTTGAACCATCCTTGCATACCTGGGATAAATCCCACTTGACCTTGGTTTATAATTCTTTTAATGTGCTGTTTGGATTCAATTTGCTAGTATTTTGTTGAGGATTTTTATATCTCTGTTCATAAAGGATATTATCTGGCCTTGATATGAGGGAGATGATGGCCTCATAGAATGAATTTGGGAATATTCTTTTCTCTTCAAAGTTTTGGAAGAGTTTGAGCAGTATTGGTGTTAATTCTCTTGGAATGTTTGGTAAAATTCACCTGTGAAGCCATTTGACCCTGGGCTTTTCTTTGGGAAGTTCTTGATTACAGATTCAATCTCCTTACTAGTTATTGGTTTTTTGAGATCTTCTATTTCTCCTTGAATCAGTGTATGTAGTTCATGTGTTTCTATGATTTGTCCATTTCATCTCGATTATCTAATTTGTTAGCATACAGTTGTTCATAGCATCCTCTTCTAGTCCTTATTTCTGTGATGTTGGTAGTAAGGTCCATTTTCATTTCTGATTTTAGTCCTTTCCCTTTTTTTCTTTGTCAGTCTAGCCAAAGTTTTGTTAATTTTATTGATCTTTTCAAAGATCCAACTTTTGGTTTTGTGGATTCTCTTTATTATTATTTTTTAAATTCTCTATTTCATTTATTGCCACTCTAATCTTTGTTATTTCCTTACTTCTGCTCACTTTGGGTTTAGTTTGCCCTAGTTTTTCTAGATCCTCCAGTTTTGAGGTTAGGTCTCTGATTTAAGGTCTTTCTTCTTTTCTAATGTATGAATTTAGAGCTATAAATTTCCCTTTCAGAATTGGATTTGCTGCATCTCATAAATTTGGTATGTTATGTTTTCATTTTCATTTCCTAAATTTCCTCGTCATTTCTTCTTTGTTTAAGCATACATTTTAAAATTTCCACATATTTGTGAATTTCCATTTTTTCCCTCTGTTATTGATTTCTAGCTTCATTCTATTGTGGTCAGAGAAAATATATTGTATGTTTTCAATATTTTTGAATTTATTGAGAATTGTTTTGTAACTTAACAAACGGTTTGTTCTGTAGAATGATCCATGTGCACTAAAGGAGAATGTGCATTCTGCTGCTTTTGGGTGGAGTGTTCTGGGTATATCTCTTAGGTCTAGTTGGTTTAGATATTGTTCAGATTTTGTATTTCTTCATTGACTTTATGTCTAGATATTCTTTCCATTGTTGAAAATGGTGTAGAAGTCTCCTACTATTAATGCAGAACCATCTCTTTCTCTCTTCAAATCTGTCAATATTTGCTTCAAATATTTTGGGACTCTGCTGTTAGGTGAATATATATTTATATTTGTTATGTCTTCTTGTTGAATTGACCCCTTTATCAGTATATGATGATCTTCTTTGTCCCTTGTAATAGTTTTTGACTTAAAGTCTATTTTATCTGGTGTTAGTATAGCTACTCCAGCTCTCTCTTGGTTAGTATTTGCTTGGAATATTTTTTCCATCCTTTCACTTTCAAACTACTTAAGTCTTTGAATCTAAGGCAAGTCTCATGTGAGCATATAGTTGGGTCATGCTTTTTTATACATTCTGTCACTCTCCGCCTTTTGACTGGAGAGCTCATTCCATTTACATTTAAGGTAACTACTGATATTGCAGGACTTTCTTCTGCCATTTTGCTATTTTTCTTTGTAAGTCTTATACCTTTTTTGAACTTCAATTCTTCTGTTATTGCTTACTTTCACTTTTATTTGATTTTTTGTATTGCACCATTTTGTGTCCCTTCTCCTTTCTTTCTGAATATATTTTTCAGATGTTTTCTCTGTGGTTCTATTGGGTTAAATTTAACATCCTAAATCTTTAATAATCATATTTGATTTGAAATAAATTTAACTTCAGTAGCATACAGATACAATGTTTTTCTACCCCTCCATCCCCCACCTTATTTTTGTACTTGTTACAAACTGTATCTTTATACTTTGCATGTCCAAAACCATAAATTTATCATTACTTTTTTATGAACTTGCATTTTAACATCTGTAAGAAGTAAGAAGTTGAGTTATACGCAAAAAATACAATACTATGATACTGGCATTTATAATTTTCCATATAGTAACTGTGCTGGTTTGGGTTGGAGACTTTTGATTGGATGTTTCCATGGAGGTGTGATTACTCAGCTGTGGGTGAGATCTTTCACTGGATAATTTCCATGGAGGTGTGGCCCCTCCCATTCAGCAAGGGCCTTGATGAGTTTACTAGAGCACTATATAAGCTCAGAAGAAGGAGTGAGCTTGCCACAGCCAAGAGGGACACTTTGAAAAATGCACAAGAGCTGAGAGAGGGGCTGCAGATGAGAGACAGTTTGAAGATGGCCGTTGAAAGCAGACTTTTGCTCTGGAGAAGCTAAGAGAGGACAAACGCCCCAAGAGCAACTGAGAGTGACATTGTGGAGAGAAGCTGAAGCCTAGAGATGACTGTCCTGGAAGAAAGCCATTTTGAAACCAGAACTCTGGAGCAGATGCCAGCCACATGCCTTCCCAGCTAACAGAGGTTTTCTGGATACCATTGGCCATCCTCCAGTGAAGGTACCCAATTGCTGATGTGTTACCTTGGACACTTTATGGCCTTAAGACTGTAACTTTGTAACCAGATAAACTCCCTTTATAAAAGCCAATCCATCTCTGGTGTTTTGCAAATGGCAGCATTAGCAAACCAGAACAGTTACCTTTACCAGAGGCCTTTATTTCTTTATGCTTCTTTGGTCCACTGTCTAGTGTCCTTTCCTTTCAGTCTGGAGAACTTCTTTTAGCATTGCTTTTAGGGCATGTCTACTGGTGATGAACTCCCACAGCTTTTGCTTATCTGGGAATGTCTTAATCTTACCCTCATTTTTGAAACATGGTCTTGCCAGACATAAAATTCTTGGTTGGCAATTGTTTTCTTTCAACACTTTAAATATTTTATACCACTGCCTTCTTGCCTCCATGGTTTCTGATGAGAAATGGGCACTTAATCTTTTTGGGATTCCCTTATATGTAACTTGTTGCTTTTCTCTTGGAGATTTCAGAACTCTCTCCTTGTCCTTGAGAGTGCACAGTTTGATTACTATGTGTCCATGCATGGTTCTCTTTGAGTTTGTCCAGTTTGGGTTTCGTTGGGCTTCTTGAATGTATATATTCATGTCTTTTATTAAATTTGGGAAATTTTCTGCCATTATCTCTTAGAATATTTCTTTTGCCCATTTCTCTCAAGTATTTTTATATTTGATGGTGTCCCATAGGTCTCTTAGGCTCTGTTTGCTCTTTCTAATTATTTCTAATGATCCTTGGCCTGAATCATTTCAATTGTCTTGTCTTTGAGATCACTGAGTTTTCCTTCTGTCCCCTCCAATCTACTATTGAAACTGTCTAGGGAGTTTTCCATTTCACTTACTGTGTCCTTAAATTCCAGTATTTGTTTCATTCCTATTGAGAATCTCAAACAGATTTTCATATTGTTAATTCATCATTTTCCTCATATCCTTTAGTTCTTTCTCCATGTTTTCCTTTATATCCTTGGGCATACTGAAGATGATTTAGAAAAATCTTTGTCTAGTAAGCCCAAATTCTGGTATTCTTCATTGATGGTTTCTGGATTCTTAACTTGTTTCCTTTGGATGGGCCATCATATTCTGTTTCTTTGTTTGTCTTGTAATTTTTGGTTGCAAAAAATTACACTCTACATTTTAAAACTTTAAAGTGTTAACCCTGGGATTTAGTCCTTGAACTGTGTGTTCATTAAGTTTGTATCCAGGTAGTGATATAGCAGAGGTTTTCTTGAATGCCAAGAGGATACTTTTCTTCCTCTGGAACAGGGCCAGGGACTTACAATGGGAGCACAAGCTGACTCCTCCCCACCTTGTGGCCCCCAGTGATCTGAAGTAGCTCATCAAAACAGTGATCAGCATTCATACCACACCCTCTCAGAGTTTGGAGGGCTATGTCTTTATGTCCCACCCTGTCACCAGCAAGCTGCACCAGGAGCCAGAGCTACAGTCCCCACTGTTGCCTGCTGCATGACTTCAGGATGAGAGATCATAGCTACTGCAGGGAGGGTGGAACTCATTGGTATTTACAGCAATTTACCAGCACTTTCTCTTGCTCCTCCCTTGATGCTGCACAGTGGTCCACTATACTCCAGAGTTTCAAAATACTGGAACCAGACATTTCCTGCCAGTTCAACTTCCCACCCATTCAGTGGCTTTTGAAATTAATAAATTGGGAAGAATTAGCAGTATCGACTTAGATTATTCCTTCAAGAAACTTGATTATGAAAGTAAAAAGAGAGTGCAAGAGAGCAAGAAAAATAGAATAGTAGCTAGAAGAGGAAATAATCTCATTAATATTCATGGTTGAGGAAATTTTCTGCAATGGTGTCCAGCAACCTCTGTGAAAGAAGGAAATGGATTGGTATAGAATAGTGTCTAGGAGTGTCTGCTCTGCTCATAGTCCCTGCTCAGGAATGCTATTTAGTGGCCATATTTTTATCATGTTACCCTACCCTTCCAGGCCACAGCTGATTAGTGAAGGGTTTTCTTTCTTAACAATTGTCCAAGGAGGCAGATTATAGCCTATTGGTGGTAAGTGCTGGACTTTGAGATCAAATAGTCTCGGGGCTTGCAGCCATGCAGGGGTTTGTGCACCCAGAGGAAGTTTGTTGAGAGAAGCTCGGTGTGTGTGTGTGTGTGTGTGAGAGAGAGAGAGAGAGAGAGAGAGTGAGAGAGAATATTAGTTTTTCTTATAGCCCTTTGTTCCAGTTTGCTAATGCTGCTATTTGCAAAACACCCAAAATAGATTGGCTTTTATAAAGGGGGTTTATTTGGTTACAAAGTTACAGTCTGGAGACAATGAAAATGGCCAAATGAAGGCATCAACACAAGTATACTTTCACCAAAGGAAGGCCAATGGCATCTGGAAAACCTCTGTTAGCTTGGAAGGCACGTGGCTGGCATCTGCTGATGCCAGGTTGTGTTCCAGCTCCAATCTCAGCTCCTGTGAGTTCTTCAAAGTGTCTTTCTTGGCTGCAGCAGCAAGCTCCTTCTATCTGAGCTCTTATATAGGGCTGTAGTAAATCAATACCCATGCTGAATGGGCAGGGCCACACTTCCATGGAAATTATCTAATCAGAGTTATCACCTACATTGGGTGGGCCACATCTCCATGGAAATAACCTAAAGCAAAGGTTCCAACCTAATCAATACCAATACGTTTGCCCCCACAAGACTGCATCAAAGAACATGGCATTTTGAGGGACATAATACATCCAAACCAGTGCACCCTTCATGACAGAATTCAGACTCCAGATAACAGTTGCTGATGCAACATTGCCATCTTAGTGAATGTTTTAGTTTCCCAACTGCTAAAAAAAAATCATACAAGGGGTTGGCTTATCAGTGGGAATTTATTGGCTCACAATTTTGAGACCAGAAGTCCAAAATTGAGGTGTCAACAAGGTGATGCTGATGCTTTCTTTGTGACAACTGTGGCATCCTGGGGCTTTTCTTTCTCATGGCAATGCACATGGTGATGTCTTTTCCTTTCTTCTCTGGGTTCTTTTGACTCTGGTTTCTTGCTTCTTCCTATGAGTTCTTCTTTCTCGTACAATCTCCTTTTCTTTTAAGGACTTCAGCTATATTAGATTAAGGCCCACCGTCATTCAGTTTGGACACACTTTAGTAACATCTTCAAAGGTCCTATTTACAAATGGGTTCACACCCATAGGACCTGAGGTTGGGAACTGAATATGCCTTTTGGAGAGGACATGATTCAGTCACCAATAGTTATCTATTAGACTTTTAAATTTCTGTATCCTAGTAGTCTTACTCAGTACTGGGCACATAGTAGGTACATAATAAATACTGAATTGAATTGAGTTTTTGAATATAAAGCACATCATTTTACAGGGCACGGGTAGTGAAAAGGCCAGGATTCCTGTGAGAATGGAAGGGCTGTAGAAGAAGCCATAGGACAACAGCATCTTGAGCAATTTCTTTGGTGGTACCAAAAGGATCAGCTGGGGTGGCATTAAAGCCCTCCCTTTATAATTTCTATAGGGAACCCCAAAGACCAACCCAGATAAATGCAATCTAAATGAAAACAATTTGCTTGCTCTGCAAATGCAGCTTCAAAACAAGTTTCCTAGCACCACCTCCTTTTTCATCCAGCTTGTCAACCCTAAACCCCTCCCAATACAGATATTCTGGAGCTACCACAGATAAAGCTTCAGGCTTCAGAGTATACAGTAATTTCTCTTCCACTATTGCTGATTCCACTTTCAAAATCCTACATTAGCCTGTATGAGCCCAGATAAATGTTAAAGAGATAGCAATCTGATTAAGTAACTTGGTATGATAGCCCTGACTGTAATGAACCCAGCTTTTAATGTATAAAATCACTGGTCTAATAACTAACATTTATTGAGCTCTTAGCATTTGCCCTAAGAGCTTGAAAGGCATCTCAGTTAATTCTCAGAACCACCTTAAGAGTAGGTATCACTGTCCCCATTGAATAGATGAGGAAACCAAGACTTGGGGAAACTCAGTGGATTTCCCAAGGTCCCATACCTAGTGATAGAGCTGGGATTCTAATGTGCCTTCATAGCTATTCTTTATACCAGGGGTTTCTCCAAGGGTACAAAGAAACTACAAGTTTTGGTGTGATGGAGTTTCCCAGTTGAATTCTGTGTAGAGACTGGAAGTTGTAATGAATAGGCATTACACTTACAATGAGAATTTCATGCTACAAATTAAATATATGGAGTTTGAGTAATTAGAAAACAAGATTTGTAGTACGCACTGCTATTGGTCATACGTTGGTTGCTGGAGAAATGTTATTCATGCAGCATTGGGAACACATGCCTGTTTGTTTGGAGTGGCTGGATGTTCATTTGGCAATCTATTCTTTTGGTATTTTTTGGCAGTTGTGAAGTATGCTACTGTTTATTTTGGTTCTGTGCTTTTTAACATACCAACTTATTAAATCTTTTTGCTTTATTTCTGGCTTGATGACAATCATCTAAAATCTCATCAATTTTGATAAGTCATAGGGTTGTTTTAGGATTTTCTTAGTGATGATTCTTGTCACTTTTGATGAACTAATGTGTTTTTAACTTTGAAAAATAAAATATACTTATGTATATAAATCCCTTTATTGCTTTTTGTTGCTAGGAACCTGAAATTCTTAGCTCTAAAACCCCACTTTCCCCATTGACACAATTATTTTTACAATAAATTTTTAAATAACCTCAGTTTTATAGGGAGCAAGTATTGCATAATTACAGAAGAGAAGCTATACTTCAAGAAAATACACATCAGATAGAGGAAGAGGATGGCCCCATTTCTGGTTGAAAAAAAAAAAAAGAACATGGAAAGTTCTTTTCAGAAATCTTTCTGAAAGTTGATAGGTCAGTGATCTGGTAGAAACATTACTATAGTTCTGGTTTCTTGAGATTTGATAGTGGAAAGGTTACCAAAGTCAGGGAGGCCTGGACTTGTAACTTTTGTCTTTTTCCCTTACTAGCTCTGGGAAAGTCACTTTACCTCTTTGAGGCTTAATATCCCTATCCATGAACTAGGAATAACAATACCTCACACGATTGTTGTAGGGGTTAACAGAGATAACATTATGCACTCCATAAAGTGCTTGGCACATAATAAGTGCTCAGCAAATAACAATTTTCTAAAGTAATTAACTTTCCATATAAATTTCCTTTTCCAAAGCTATTTTCTCATTTTTATTTTGACTGTGAGATGAAAAATAACATTACTATGTGTTGAGACCAAAGCTGGAAAAAGGGAATGGTGTTCTCCAAAAGAAAACTTAGAAAGATATTGGAATAAGCGGTGAGTACTGATACCTAAATTGTACCCTACCAATAAATTGGTTTGGATTTATCTAATTACATGCCTTCAGAATCCTAAGTAAAGAACTCATTTAATAACGTTTCTATAAAATAGGGAACATACAAATGACAGTTTATATGGTGATTGATATTTGAGTCCTGTGTTGGCTGTCACATGTGTCTTAAAAGCATACTTTAAACTTTATTCTGTTTAACATTTTACAGAAGAATCTGCTGTTGCATGCAACCTACTGTCATGAAGGAAAAATGCTCTGGTTTTAGATTGTAGCTTCAAGCAACATCAAAACTAGAAGAGACTTCGGATAATAAAAGCAGCTACATTCATTGAGCATTTATGTGCCAGGCACTGGGCTAAATGCTTTATGTGCATTGTCTTCTGTATTCCTTACACAGCCAAGGGATAGAACCAGGACTGGAACATGCTCGTCACTATCCTATATTGAGATATTAAAACTGGTGTACAAAGAAATTGGGAAAAATTTTGGGGAAAATGTCTACCACTGTTATGGAGGCTCCTTAAAGGGTTAAATCTTAAGCTCTTCTTATCAGAGTCAAAGGAATACATTAAAATATTTACAAAAGGAGAAATTTTCTTGCTTTCTCTTTAAGAGGTTACTCAATAATCCTAGGTGGATGAGAACTTCTTATTGTGAGTGTTTAATTAGGTATGTGAACATCTCTTCAAATAGTGAATAAAATTATGAAAGCCAGAATAATGAAAATGAGGGCAACCTTAGTCATGCCTAGTCCCCTTGGCTTGTCTTCTTATATCATAAAGATTCATCCCAGCCAACAGACTACTTCTACATGGAAAACATTAAATACAGTGCCTTATATTAAGAGGCTATCTGGAGGACCTTTGCTTTGACTCCAACAAGGAGTATAATTATGAGTAGAAATGGAGAGAGGATGAGAGACAGTTGCATGTGGGATTGTGATAGAGAGAGTAAGAACAGGATTTCTCTCTTTCTAGGATCGGCAAACATGAAATATTATTATTGCTCTCAGCATGCTAGGTGTGGTGGTTTGGAGCTATGTGTAACCCAGAAATATATGTTCTCAAACTTAATCCATTCCTGTGGGTGTGAACTCATTTTAGTAGGACCTTTTGATGAGGTTACTTCAGTTCAAGTGTGGTCCACCTCAATCAAGATTGGTCTTAACTCTATTACTGGAGTCCTTTAAAAGTGGAATGAAATTCAGAAGATAGAGAGAAATCCAGAGGGAGCAGCCAGAGGCTGAACATCAGCAGAACCCAGAAGAGAAGGGAGAGACCAAGAGACACTGTCCTGTGCCTTGACATGTGACAAGGAGCAAGGATCACCAGCAGTCAGTCCCAGAATGCCACAGTCTTCAGAGAGAAAGCATCACCTTGATGATGCCTTGATTTTGACTTTCTTTCTTTTTTTTTTTTTTAATCATCATTTTATTGAGATATATTCACATACCACGCAGTCATACAAAACAAATTGTACTTTCGATTGTTTACAGTACCATTACATAGTTGTACATTCATCACCTAAATCAATCCCTGACACCTTCATTAGCACACACACAAAAATAACAAGAATAATAATTAGAGTGAAAAAGAGCAATTGATTGACTTTCTTTTAGCCTCAAAACTGTAAGAAATAATTTTTTTTCATTGTTTAAGCCCCCCTATTGCATGGTGTTTGCTTGAGCAGCTAAGGAAACTAAAACGTGAGGCATACCTCTATCACAACCCAAGAGTGTTTTGTATCATAAAGAAAAGGCAGCCTCGTAACCAAATCCACCACCCTTCCCCATGTTCTTTTCTGCCAACCAGTTAATGTTTCTTAGGTAATTTTATTCAGGTAAGAATGCTGTTTACCAGAATTCAGTATAAAACTTACAATACTTATGTTTGATCCCAAGCATCCAATGGCACTCCTACCCAACCAGTTTTACCCTCAGTCATTTAATATGGGAACAGTCTCAGATGCTTCTTTGCATGTCTCTCCACTACATCTGAGCTTTTGCCAAATCTCTTGTTCAGATTCTAAGTTCTACTTGACCCAGCCTTAGCTACTTCTTTCTGTACTGTGTAGTTCCCAGCATTCCTGTATTTCACAGTGCAAGAAAGCATGTGAATAGCCACATAGATGATCATAAATAGAGGGGAAAGGAATGAAGAGGAAAATGCATGAGATTTTAGGGGTTTTTATGTAGTGACTAGCACAGAGGGACTTACTATCCTATGACTTCTTAAACACAATGCCTAGTCTAATGCCTACTATATAGTAGGTGTTCCAAAAGTACTTTCTTAATTCTATGGCTCTGTATGACCCTGCACAGTTTACATGATATCCTTTGGTTCTTACACTTCTCTCCTGTGAGAAACCCAGGAACAGGTGTTATTATCTTTATTTTTGGGAGATGATACAGGTCTCAAAGAGATAATTTCACTTTCCCAAGGTCACTCAGCAAGGAGGTGATTGTGTTTACAATTTTAGTGAATTCCTTAATAAAGTAGGCACCTGATAAATGAAATAAATTAAAGAAGGACATGTAGTAAACCTTGCTATGTGCCATCATCATTCCTTGAGCTTATCCATATTTTACCTCTTTGTTCATTCATTCAAGAAATATTTAATGAGTCCCTACTATGTGCCAACTTCTCTTCTGGGCATGGTGAATACATCAGTGAACAAAAGAAACAAAAATCCCTGCCCTCTTAGCTTTACATTGTTGTTTACTATGATGTAATTGTCTACTTACTTGCTGTATCCATCACTAGAATAAGTGATTAATATATTAATTTAGTCAGTAAGTGTTAATTGAGCAGCTACTATGTGCCAGACACTGTGATAGGTGCTGAGGATAAACAGTGATGAACAAAAACAGGCACACACCTTGTCTTTGTGGAGGTTATGACTCATTGGTGGAGATAGATGATAATCAAATAGTGAGTGCTGAATAAGGAGATGTTCATGGTGCTGTGAGAAAGCGGGGATTTGACCAAGTAAGAGAGTACAGGCAAGGTTTCCCTTAGGAAGTGATGATTGAGCTGAGTAGGAGTTAACTAAGTGAAGAGGTCCAGAGAGAGGGAATATCATGTTTAAAGGTGCTGTGGGGGGATTTTTAGGGCAGTGAAACTATTCTATATGATACTGTAATGGTGGATACATGATGTTATGCATTTGCGAGAACCTATAGAACTTTACAACACAAAAAGTAAACCTTAATGTATGAAAACTTAAAAAAAATCATTTTGGAGGTCGAGGGATCCCAGGTAAGAATGCAGACTGTGAAAAGAGAACCTAACTGTATTATAAATGTATGAAACCATCTCACTGAAGGGGATGGAGAAAGGTGCTGATCTAAATAACTTTGAAAATGATTGGAGTCTGTAAGACTAAAGGCAACAGGACCTGCACATAAACACTATACCCTAGTTGCTAAAGTTGTGTCACATGGATGTAGGGGTTAATAATTCTGATACTGCTAGACACGTATACTGGAATTGAAAAATCAAGTAAATGAATGTTATTTTAATGACAACCAAGTTTATCACTATTGGAATGGGAATTTACAGATAGGCAAGGGGAGGTGGCTAGAACAATCCATGTTATGGTGAATTAGAATTGGAGATATCAGTAACAACTCATGTTTAACTTAATATACACACAGATGGTTGCATATAGAAGTTTGTATAGCTATGCATATATATACTTGTATGTATACTTGTTATATGCAAATATACAAGCATATATTTCTTTGCTCTGTCAGCTGAGAGGGCCTAATGAAATGACAGCCAGTGCCCAAATCTTGTTTTCTAATACCATTCTCCAATAAAAGTAATCAGGGCTCCTTGGTTAAATGACTGATTCTAGGACTGGAGCAGAAAATATATAAGATGACCCTGGAGTATCTTGTAGTACCAGAAAGTAGGGAAGCATTAAAAAAGAAAGGAAGAAAACAAAAACAAACTACAATGATTGGGGTATATCAAAAGGATACAGGAACCAACTGAAAGAGCTCTCAATGGACAAAGTTGGAACAATTTGAGCAACAAAATAAAGTAGTATTTGATTAGAACCCAAAGTATAAAATAAATATCCATGAATCCATTAATGAATGGGAGAGAAGAGACAAATCTCCTTTGCAGAAGAATTCCAATTAAATTATATAGATACTCTACCTTAAAGGAGGGGAAGTATAACACCCCACTCCTTAGGTGTGGGCTGCACATAGAGACTTCTCTCCAAAGAGTAGAGTATGCAAGGGAAAGGCCAAGGGGGAGGCAAGGGTAACTTTACAATGGAAAAACCTGACAAACACTACTTCAGCCAGGTGACCAAGTTCAACATCAACAGTTACAAATCATGGTGATAGTGTGTTCCCTTGATAAGAGATGGGATGAAATGGCATTTTACTTCTGTGATGTTCTTACCAAAAGCCCATACCCCAGTCTAATAATAAGAAAACATCAAGCTGGTTGCTGATGTGCTCACAGACATAGGGGACCAGTAGTTTAATAGATTGAGCCCTCTACCACAGGACTTGCCCTTGGGAAGACTGTTGCTGCAAAGATGCTGCTAAGCCTCCCTATAATTGTGCCTAAGAGCCTCTTCCCGAATGCCTCTTTGTTACTCAGATGTGACCCTCTCTCTCTAGCTAAGCCAACTTGGCAGGTGAAATCACTGCCCTCTGCGCTACGTGGGATCTGACACCCAGGGTAGTGAATCCCCCAGGCAATGTGGAATATGACTTCCAGGGAAGAATCTAGACCCAGCACCGTGGGGTGGAGAACATCTTCTTGACGAAAAGGGGGATGTGAAAGGAAATGAAATAAGTTACAGTGGCAGAGAGATCCCAAAAGGAGCCGAGAGGTCACTTTGGTGGGCACTCTTAAACACAATATAGACAACCTTTTTAGGTTCTAATGAATTGGAATAGCTAGCAGTAAATACCTGAAACTATCAAACTACAACCCAGAACCCATGAATCTTGAAGATGATCGTATAAAAATGTTGCTTATGAGGGGTGACAATGTGATTGGGAAAGCCATATGGACCACACTCCCCTTTGTCTAGTTTATGGATGGATGAGTAGAAAAATGGGGGAAGAAAAAAAATAAAATAAAAAAGGCACCCAGTGTTCTTTTTTACTTTAGTTGTTCTTTTTCACTTTAATTTTTATTCTCATTATTTTTGTGTGTGTGATAATGAAAATGTCAAAAATTAAATTTGGTATTCAAGGGTAAAGGTCTAGAAAGAGTATTCAAAGAAATTGTTGGGGAAAATTTCTCAAACCTTCTACACAATATAAATACACAAAGCATAAATGCCCAGTGAACTCCAAATAGAATAAATCCAAATAAACCCACTCCGAGACATATTCTGATCAGACTCTCAAGTACTGAAGAGAAGGAGCAAGTTCTGAAAGCAGCAAGAGAAAAGCAATTCACCACATACAAAGGAAACAACATAAGACTAAGTTGTGACTACTCAGTGGCCACCATGGAGGCGAGAAGGCAGTGGCATGACATATTTAAAATCCTGAGAGAGAAAAATTTCCAACCAAGAATACTTTATCCAGCAAAACTCTCCTTCAAATTCAATGGAGAGCTTAAATTTTTCACAGACAAATCCTGAGAGACTTTGCCAATAAAAGACCTGCCCTACTTCAGATTCTAAAGGGAACCCTACCAACAGAGAAACAACAGAAAGAAGAAAGAGATATAGAGAATTTTAACAGAAATATATAGTACCTTACATCCCAAAGCACCAGGACACTCATTTTTCTCTAGTGATCATGGCTCTTTCTCCAGAAGGGACCATAAGCTGGGACATAAAACAAGCCTCAAGAAATTAAAAAAAAAAAAAAAAAAAAAAAAAAAAAAATTGACTATACTCAAAGCACATTCTCCAACCAGAATGGAATACAAATAGAAGTCAATAATTTTTGAACTATAACTCCACTATTTACTTCCTACATGATATAAATTACACACCCCCTAATGACAAATCAGTGGTTTTGAACTCAATGTAAAATATGTAATTTAAGACAACTATATAAAGGTAGGGGAATGGAGGAGTATAGGAACATAGTTTATGTGTCCTATTGAAGTGGAGGTGGTATCAAAGAAAAACAAGATTGATATGTATTTAAGAGGTTAATTTTAACCCCCACAGCAAACACAAAGAAACTATCAGAGAATATAACCATAGAGATGAATTGTAGAGTTCAGGTTAAGAGAAATGGGGGAAGGGGCAATGGGGAGTTAAAAATGAGGGTGGAGTTGCTGTTTGAGGTGAAGAGAAATTTCTAGTAATGGCTGGTGGGAAAGAGCATTACAATATTCTAAAGGTGATTAATCCCACTAATGGAAGGCTAGGGAGGGGGTGGAATGGGAAGACTTAGGCTATATATATGTTCCCACAACTGAAAAAAAAAAAAGACAGTCTAAACAGATGATTGAATGCCAAGGATGAACTTGGATGGGATTGGAGGATAGAGGACAGGTGGCTCAGAGGGACACAGTTGAGACATAAGGTAAGGGAAATATAGAATGTAAGCTTTGTATCATTGTTGAACCTCTTGTACTTCTTAGCTGCACTTAATGGGATTGCATAAAAGAATGTTCTTGTTCATGGGAAGTGTATATGTGAATTATAGTGTATGTTCAAAGATGTGTGCAGCTAGCTCTCATATGTTTAGAAGACAGAGCAATAGATGATGGATGATAGGGAGGGAGGGAGGGAAAGAAATAGCGATGTGACAGCATGTTAAGGTTGGTGGACTGAGCTATCGGGAGAGGGGGGTCAGGGTATGATGGAATTCTTTGTATGGGGTTAGTATTGTTTTTTGCAACTGTTCCTATAACTTTGTATTTATTTCAAAATAAAATAAAAAAATAAAAATAAAAATAAAAAAATCAATTATAAAGGAAAAAAAAAAAATAAAACATCAAGCAAATTTAAATAGGGGAGGCATCCTACAATATTCCCGACCAGTATCTTCAAACCTGTCAAGGTCATCAAAAACAAGGGAAGTCTGAGAAACTGTTACCACCAAGAGAAGCCTAAGGAGACGTGATGACTAAATGTAATGTGGTATCCTGGATGGGATCCTGGAACAGAAAAAGGATGTTAGGTAAAAACTAAGGATATATGAATGAGAACTATGGACTTCAGTTAATAACAATGTATTAATATTGGTTCATTAATTTGGAATAAATATACCATATGAGTATAAGATGTTAATAATAGGAGAAGCTGTGTGTATATTGTGCTGAGGGTGGGGTAAGTGGGAACTCTGTTCTAACGGTTCAATTTTTCTGTAAACCTATAACTGTTCTAAAAAATAAAGTCTCTTCATTTTTTTTAAAAGGGCTTCTGGTAATAGGAGGGACCATGGCTTTTACCAAGAACCTAAAAGAAGGCTAGTGTGGCTGAAGCACAAAGAGGGAAGAGGATTGATGAGCCTTGAGATGTAGGTAGGACCAGACCATGCAGGCTCTTGAAGGTCAAATGAAGGAGTTTTGTCTTGATCTTTAGAACTGCTGGAAGTCGTTTTAAGAGGTTTTGATTTTGAAAATACCACCCTTACTGCAAGTGTCAAGAGTGGAATGTGGGTAATCCAGTTAGCTGGTTACAGTACTACAGTAGTAGTCTATGCAAGAAATGATGAAATGATGCTATCTTGGATCAGGATGGTGGCAGAGGAGATGGAAACAAGTGAATGGAGTCAAGGTAAAAATGACAGGATTTAGTTGGTTGAGATGTACAGGGCAGTGAAGGAGAGGATGTGTTCAAGGATGTTCTTGAGGCCAAAAGCTAGATCTCACTCACTGAAGTAGCTCCACCTCTTGGCAATGTTTGACATATAGTAGACCCTGGGAGCAGAACTGGGATTAGAATGAAGTCACATGACTTCAATGTGATCTATTGCTCTTCCCCTATTGTTGGAGTTTCACTCTTTTATGGCTTTAGGAGAGACTTAAGTGAAAGTGTTCTCAGATCCCTGCAGTATTGGAGTTGGTGGATGGCCAGAGGTAAGTGTGGAAGTTGGGGGCAGGGGAGGGAGGAGATTGAATCATCAAAGATACTTTTTGTTGGATTAGGTTGCTTTTCAAAAAGAGGCCCTTTCTGCAGAATTCTAGAGGGTAACATATATTTAATTCTGTAAACATCGATTATTGATCACAAGGAACAGATGTTTGTATTTTTAAGTGCTTTCATCTAAATTTATAATTTGAGCTTCCTAGTAACCTAAAAACATGGACAAGGATTATCACCTCCCATTTTCCATTAGCCAAAATTGTGGTGCAAAGAGAGTTAGTGTCCTGCTCAAATCACAGCACTGGTAAGTGGAACTTGAACCCATTTCTTTGAATTCTGAGTTCACTGTGCTTTTCCATTAGGCTATATCAACACAGAATCTTATTGCTTTGGATGGGATTAAATAAGCAAACTTATTACAGGAATACTGAGGAAAATTTGTTGAAATTTGAATGAGTCTCTAAAGACTTAGTGATTTTGATCCCAAACTATGTGAAATCATGTATTCATATTCCCCTTGAAGGAGATTTGGATTTTCAGAAATGCTAGTTGATGCTCTCAAGCAAAGTATTTATGCAGTATATTGTGAGTAAACCAGCTTTCCAGATAGCCTCTTGCAGGGTAGTTATTTGGATTTCGTGCAAACCTTTTAGATTAAAAAAAAATCCTCTTCTAAGAAGATGTGACTGTCAGGTGAAAAGACCAAGGCCATAGGAGCAGGGCACAAAGGAACCTGCAGAGCTCTACCTTGAGATTGCCTTTTCCTTCTTCTCTTGATAGTTTCTGTAACAGACTGACCTTTCCTCTGGACAAGGCAGTCTGCTGTTCACCAGCATCTGCTGCCTTCCAGGACTGGTAGAGGTTGTAAGGCTGCAGATTTATTGTGATAAATTGGGCCTGTAAGTGTGTTAGCAACTCAATCTGCTGCCACCAGGAGAGCCACACGTTTTAATTATGGGCTTAGTTTCTTAGGCTTTGGAATGATAGTATCTGCATGTATCCCTGCTTTGCACGTTTAGGGATGTGTTCTCATCTCAGTTTGTGAGAATTTATGTGCACAATTCCCATTAGCATTAATGGGAGTTGCATGTATAAATCGCTGAACGTCAAAATGAGAATATACCCTTTAGTCTCAAGGATGAATTAGTCACATCTCCCTTTCCAGCTGCTTTTACTAGGTGATCTTCAGAATTTCTTTGAGAAATTTTTGACCATTTGATAGTTGGATTGTGGATAAATCCTAAATAGAACAATTATTTTAATTATTTAATTTACAAATTTTATATAGATGATTTCCAGTATTTGCATGTGCTTATTTTAGGAGATTTTTCAAATTCCTTGTTAAAGCTAATTGCTTTATTGTAAAAATGTTTTTAAAACACCATAAAATATATTTAAACTATTAATAATCATCACTGAATGTGTTTTGTTTCCTTCATTTTATAAGCATTTATTTGATTCTGCTATGTGTCAGGTACTACTCTAGATTCTGGGGAAACTAAAAGATATAATCTCTTCTTTGATGGATGTTTTAGTTTCCTAGGCGGCTTAAAGCAGATACCATGAAATGTGTTGGCTTAAATAATGGGAATTTATTAGCTTACAGTTTGAGGCCAAGAAAATGTCCAAACTAAGGCATCATCAAGGTGATGCCTTCTTCCCAAAGACCACTGCTGGCAATCCTGGGCTCCTCTACCACAAGGCAAGGCACATGGTGGCATCTGCTGGTCTCTACCTTCTTTTGGAGTTTCAATGCTTTCAGCTTCTTGCTTCCATGGCTTTCTCTCTTTCTCTCTGTAATCATTCCATTTATAAAGGATTAAGTCCCATCCTGAATGAGGTGGATCACACCTTAATTGAAGTAGCCTCAAAAGATCCTACTTAAGATGGGTATACATCCACAGGAATAGATGAGATTTAAGAACTTGTTATTCTGGGGTACATACAGCTTCAAACCACCACAATGGGAAAGATAAATTTAAAAACAAACAACAACAAACTTTACAATGCAAAGCTATTTAGAAAAAGGTAAGTGCAAAGTGTCATGAGAACAATGAAAGAGAGTGTCTAGAGGAAAAAGGGAAGGCTTCGCATATCATATGCCATTTGAACTGGGTCTTGAACGTTGCATGGGAATTCTCCAGGTTGAGAAGCTGGGGGAGGTCATGGAAGGGCAAGGGCGTTCTAAGCAGAAGAAACTGAAATTTCAAAGACCAAGTGAAAAAATGTATTGTAGCAGGAGTATAGAAAAGTCTGAGTGGGGGCTAGCAAGAGATAAGCCTAGAAAGTAAATTGAAATTAGATTAAGAAAAGGATCCCTAAGGACTTTCTTTACTCAGTGGGAGCAATGGAAGTATTTAAGAAGATGAGTTAGTGGGAACACAGTATGTTTTTAAAAGTTTATTATTGGGGAGAATGAACAGTGAATTGACGTAAGAAAAAAGGTGATGTAGCTGAAGTAATTGAGAGGCCATTAAACATTAAATCAGTATCAGAATAGTTTGTTCACATATATGTATATATGAGTGTATGTACATATATATGGTACACATATATAGATATGTTATATATTTTACAGATACATGTTACATATGTATTCACACACAGAGCTCCATTGAGGTAAAACTGACATGAAGCAAACTGGATGTATTTCAGATATGCAATTTGATAAGTTTTGATGTATGTACTGTATTAGTCAGAGTTCTCCAGAGATTATATATAGGAATTGGCTCATGTGACCGTCATGACTAACCAGTCCAAATTCCATAAGGCAGTTTGCAAAGTTGGAAACTCCAATGAAGGTTTTAGTGAATTCCCCAGGAGAAGATGGCTGGCTGAATTAGAGAGAAATTTTTCCTTCTGTCTGCTGAAATCATCACTTTTCCTTTAAGGCAGTCAACTTTTCATTGCTGGAGGCAGTCTCCCTTGTTGATTGTAGATGTAATCAGCCATAGATGCAACCAACTGATTAACGATTTAAAAACATGAAATAACCACAGTAACAATAGGCCAGTGCTTGCTTGCCCAAACAACTGTCATAACCTAGCCAAGTTGACACATAAACTTAAATGCAATCCACTCCTTGTCAACTTGACACCCATATGCATCTCCTTAAACCATACTTAATCTCTAAATAAAAATGATACAATCATACTTCAGTCTGTCATAATTCAACTGTGCTGCATACAACTGGAAACGCACTAACACTATTCCCAGAAAAGTATGCAAGTCCTTGGGTTATATTCACTCTTAAACTTGATATATGTAACTTAAATACTATGACATAAAGTTAACACAACTTATATGACAAGGGGATAAGATGTGAGAAAACAAAGATATTTGCTTTTTGTATATATACAAACATATCCCTAAAACAAGGAAGAAATGCTTATAATGATTATAGTCCTCACTTCTGCAACTGGTAACATGGATATGGCTTGTATTTATAACTACTTTCTTCCGCTACCCATTCCATATTCCCTTTACCCTCAGCAAGCACTTCAGCTGGCCATGGTTCTTTGCCTGGTGTGGTGACCCAAACTTTCTTTCCGGAAGAGTCTGGGCCAGTGGTAGTCCTATCTAGATTAGGTTGTTGCAATTTTCCATTGACTTTATTTACAGGATGTGGTAGTATTAAGAGATACCCTAAGGGCTTTCCTGTATTCCTGATAAACTCTTCTTTACTTCCATTGTGTAGTTGCAGTCCTATTTCTCCTTGATAAACAGGATCAATCACCCCAGCCAGTACAGTAATTTCTTTCTTTACCTGTTGATTCAGAGGCGCAAGGAGCCCAAAAGGCCAGGTGGCAATCTTAACTTCAAGTTCAATGAAATCATTGTTGAGTCTTCTGGTGGAAGCACTGCTTCTTTTGGAATTAAGACCTGCAAAACAGCAGAACTTAAGGTCATGGGGACAGGAAGCAAAAATTTCTCTAGTGGATCACTAAGGGTAGTAAAGAGTGGTACCACTCCAATTTCCACCCCTTGATTCCTGGACCTGTGAATCCTGGCTATGGGAGAAACAGCACCATAGAGTGGATACTGATTAAGAATAGAAATCCTC
Organism: Choloepus didactylus; assembly: GCF_015220235.1. Classification (NCBI taxonomy): domain Eukaryota; kingdom Metazoa; phylum Chordata; class Mammalia; order Pilosa; family Megalonychidae; genus Choloepus; species Choloepus didactylus. Next base: position 182,670,332 of record NC_051308.1, read on the forward strand.
CTGGAGAATATTGCCCCAGCCCTGCAAGTTATTGCCATTCTGTTAGTACCATAATTGACTCTTCAAAAGGTCATTCCACTGTTCTGTCAATCCAGCTGCTTCAGGATGAAAAGAAAAATGATAAGACCAGTGAATTCCATGAGCATGTGCCCATTCCCACACTTCGTTTGCTGTGAAGTGGGTTTCTTGGTCAGAGGCAAAGCTGTTTGGATACCACGATGGTGGACAGGCATTCTATAAGGCCACGGATGGTAGTTTTGGCAGAAACATTGTGTGCAGGGAAGGCAAATCTGTATCCAGAGTATGTGTCTATTCCAATAAGAACAAAATGCTGCCCCTTCCATAATGGGAATGGACCAATGTAATCAACCTGCCACAAGGTAGCAGGCTGATCACCTCAGGAAATCATGCTATCCTGGGGACTCAGTGTTGGTCTCTGCTGCTTGCAGATTGGGCACTCAGCAGTGGCTGTAGCCAGGGTGGCCTTGGTGAGTAGAAGTCCATGTTGCTGAGCCTATTGATAACCTCCATCCCTACCAACATGGTCACTTTGTTCGTGAGCCCATTGGACAATGACAGGAGTGACTGGGCAAAGAGGCTGACCGGTATCCACAAAATGAGTCATCCTATCCAGTTGATTATTAAAATCTTTCTTTGCTGAAGTCACCTTCTAGTTTTTCACCAATTCAGAAAGATCTAGTCACATACTTTTTTCAATGACCTCTTTGTCACCAATCTTCTAATCTTGCTCCTTCCATGTCCCTGACCATCCAGTCAAAACATTGACCACAACCCATGAATCAGTATAACAAACACACTTCTGGCCATTTCTCCTTCCAGGCAAAATGAACAACCAAGTACACTGCTCAAGGTTCTGCCCATTGGGAGGATTTCCCCTCACCACCATCCTTCAGGGATGTCCCAGAAAGGTATTGTAGTACTGCAGCCGTCCACTTATGGGTACCTGTATATCATGCAGAACTCTATGCAAGCCAGGCCCAAGTTTTCTCTTCTTCTGTCAAATGATCATCAGGAACTCCCAAAGAGGCCACAGCTGTAGGCTGGGAAAGAGCAGGTAATGTGGCAGGAGTGAAAGCCATGGACAATTGGGCCACTTCCTCATGTAACTTACTTGTGCCTTTAGGGCCTGCTTGAGCCTGATCACATATATATATTTATAATGAAGTGCTACTCTGCATGCCCAACTTTATGGCTTGGTGTGTCAGACAATACCCAGTTCATGATTGGCAATTCAGGTGTCTTGGTATCTTGGCAACCCGTGGTTAAGCATTTTGGCCCAGTAATAAGCCAAAAGTTGTTTCTCAAAAGTAGAGTAGTTATCTGCGGAGGATGGCAGGGCTTTAATCCAAAGTCCTAAGGATCTGAGCTGTGATTTTCCTATTTTCCTTACGGTCCTGCCTAAGGTTGCATACAGCATCTCTGTTTGGCACTGAGACTTCCAATACCATTGGATCTGTTGGATCATATATCCCAAATGGCAGAGCAGCTTGCATGGCAGCCTGGACCTGTTGCAGAGCCTCCTGTTGTTCCAGTCCCCACTCAAAACTAGCAGGTTTTTGGTCACTTGGTAAATGGGGTGGAACCTTCACTGTCCTGCTTGACGGGCACATCAACTCTTCAGCCCTAGTTCATAATCTAGTCCACAAGGACCTTGATTACCTTTCCTTACCACAAGACATCACACCGGTCCACTACATTGATGACATTATGCTGATTGGACCCAGTGAGCAAGAATTGGTAACTATCCTAGACTTACTGGTAAGGAATTTGCATATCAAAGGGTAGGAAATAAAACCAGCAAAATTCAGGGGACTTCACTGTCCTACCTGAGGGGTATATCAATTAGGAACACCCAAGTGAGGAATATGCTGCTTCCAAAATCCAAAGATCCCAACTATGCATTGTGCCTCATTTTTGGTTGTAGGCGGGCCCAGATGCAACAGCTTATCCTTCACTTTGGAAAGGACATCTCAACATGCCCTATACCACTGGTTGCCTAGAAATTTCACTGAGATGGAAGGCCTCTGAATTTTTGTTGGATTTATTTCCTACCCTTTGACATGCAAATGCCTTACCAGTAAGTCGAGAGCAGTTACCAATTCTTGCTTACTGGTTCAATCAGCATAATGTCATCAATGTAATGGACTGGTGTGATGTCTTGTGGTATGGAAAGGCAATCAAAGTCCTTGTGGACTAGATTATGAACTAGGGCTGAAGAGTTGCAGCCCTCAGGTAGGACAGTGAAGGTTTATTGCTAGCCTTACCAACTGAAAGCAAACTGCTGGTGGTCTTTACTAACACTATTGAGAAAAAAGCATTTGGCAGCCCCACAGGTGCATACCACATACCATGGATGTGTTGATTTGCTCAAGCAATGATACCACATCTGGAATAGCAACTTCAATTGGAGTCACTCCATTTTGGTCCATGCTTCAGCCAACCATGCAAACAAACTGTTAGAGCCCTTTGTAACCTCTGTAGCTACAACACTGAATCCAGGATCTTTGCTTAGTGGGCCCATTATCAATAAATTCAGCCTTATTCAACTTTATTATTACACACCCTTAACATCCATTCACAAACACATTCACCTGATTTCTAGCTATATAAATTGAAAAATCATGCTATTTTTTTGGAGTGTAGTGCACCTCCTCATGGATCATACTTTGTACCTTATTTTTTTAAATACATTTTTTATTGTGAAATTTAATATATATAACAGTGGTACCTTTCAAAGTACAATTTAACAAGTAGTTAGAGAGCAAATTGCAAAGAATGTTATGGGTTACAGTTCCACAATTCCAGTTATTAGTGTTAAATATAAGATATATACAGAAAGGTGATAACTTTCAAAGTACAATTTAACAGGTAGCTATAGAGCAAATCTCAAAGAAAGTTATGGGTTACAGTTCCACCATTTCAGTTATTTCCTTGTAGCTATTGTAATACCCTAGCATCTAAAAAATATTTATATAAAGATTAAGTATTCATAATCCTTTGTTAAATCCTATCTTGTCTCTACCCCTTCCTCTTGTTTAATCACTTTCTCGATCTTAAGTCATGTCTAGGCAGTGACCACCCTAACTTATCCATATTGAAAAAGGGTGTCGACATTATGGGGAAAGGAGCTGCAACTGGTTATTGTTCTTAAAGAGGCTATTGCCTCTGAGTTTTAGGACTTGTCTGCATAGGAACACTCTGGTGGATTTAAGTTTCTGAGAGATAAATTTAGCTAGTGAAACTTTTATAGAGTCTCAGATAGGGACCTAGGTACTTCAGGACTACTGTTGGTTAGGGCTTGGCATACTGTGGCCATTTGGGATATCTAGCTGGAGCTTGCATAAGAAAAACCTCCAGGATAGCCACTGAACTATATTTGAAATCTCTAAGCCACTGTAACCTTATTTTGTTACCTTTCTTTTCCCCCTTTTGGTCAAGAAGTCATTTTCAATCCTTCAATGCCAAGGCTAGGCTCATTCCTGGGAGTTGTGTGCCACATTTCTAGGGAGATTCATTCCCTTGGGAGTCATGTCCCACGTAGGTGGGAAGGTAATGAATTTACTTGCTGAGTTGGGCTTAGAGAGAGGAAGTCCACATTTGAACAACAAAAGAGGTTCGCTGGAGGTGCCTCTTAAGCATAATTATAGGAAAGTTTAGCTTCCCATTTAGAGCCCTAAATTTCACAAGAGCAAGCTTCAAGATCATGTATCTCACCTTTTAAAACTTGTTTGTACTTCAGTCTATTTATAGGTCTGGAAGCTAAGAGGGGTGGTGGGGTGGGTCATGAGAGGATTTAGCAGTGTCTCACAAGCCAACTATTTCTAGATATTCTATTACCATTTCTTCTGGTGAAACAGGGTTAATCTCTTCAGAGGGAGGTGTGAGGGTTCTTTCCTCAGGGGAGGCAGTTACAGGTTTATCAGGCATAGGAGGATTAATCTCTTCAAGTGGAGATGCGGTGGCTGATTTGTCAGGATAGACTGGAGGTCTGGTGGTCGATCCTTCAGGTTACAGGTTTGTCTGGTAAAGAAGACTCAGCAGAACTAGGGTTTCAATGTCCCTACCATCATCATCAGCCCATATGTCCCCATTTATAATCCCATTCCTGCCCAATCAATGCCCTCACTTTAACAACAGACACCTGGCAGTTTGGGGATTTTATTTACATTGTAATTTACCACTCACACAATTGGACTCTGGGTCTTGTTTTTAGAAATCTTGTGCAGCTACAAGAAATAAGTTTCTTTCTGGGCATGCATAGAAATTTTCATGTCCTTAATGTGGCACATGAGTTGGGAATTTGAAATCTTGAGCTCCTCCCTTTTTTTTTTTTTTTTTTTTAATCTTCATTTTATTGAGATATATTCATATACCACGCAGTCATACAAAACAAATCGTACTTTCGATTGTTCACAGTACCATTACATAGTTGTACATTCATCACCCAAATCAATCCCTGACACCTTCATTAGCACACACACAAGAATAACAAGAATAATAATTAGAGTGAAAAAGAGCAATTGAAGTAAAAAAGAACACTGGGTACCTTTGTCTGTTTGTTTCCTTCCCCTATTTTTCTACTCATCCATCCATAAACTCGACAAAGTGGAGTGTGGTCCTTATGGCTTTCCCAATCCCCTTGTCACCCCTCATAAGCTACATTTTTATACAACTGTCTTCGAGATTCATGGGTTCTGGGTTGTAGTTGGATAGTTTCAGGTATCCACCACCAGCTACCCCAATTCTTTAGAACCTAAAAAGGGTTGTCTAAAGTGTGCGTAAGAGTGCCCACCAGAGTGACCTCTCGGCTCTTTTGGATTCTCTCTGCCACTGAAGCTTATTTCATTTCCTTTCACATCCCCCTTTTGGTCAAGAAGATGTTCTCCGTCCCATGATGCCGGGTCTACATTCCTCCCCGGGAGTCATATTCCACGTTGCCAGGGAGATTCACTCCCCTGGGTGTCTGATCCCACGTAGGGGGGAGGGCAGTGATTTCACCTTTCAAGTTGGCTTAGCTAGAGAGACAGGGCCACATCTGAGCAACAAAGAGGCATTTGGGAGGAGGCTCTTAGGCACAACCATAGGGAGGCCTAGCCTCTCCTTTGCAGCAACCGTCTTCCCAAGGGTAAAACCTGCGGTAGAGGGCTCAACCCATCAAACCACCAGTCCCCTATGTCTGTGGTCATGTTAGCAACCATGGAGGTGGGGTAGGCGAATACCCCTGCATTCTCCACAGGCTCCTCAAGGGGGCACTGCATCTTTTTTTTTTCCTTGTTTTTTTTTTTTAACTTTCCCTTCTTTTTTAAATCAACTGTATGAAAAAAAAGTTAAAAAGAAAACAAACATACAATAAAAGAACATTTTAAAGAGACCATAACAAGGGAGTAAGAAAAAGACAACTAACCTAAGATAACTGCTTAACTTCCAACATGTTCCTACTTTACCCCAAGAAAGTTACCTAATATAGCAACATTTCTGTGAACTTGCTCCTACTATATCCATCAGAAATTAACAGACCATAGTCATTCCTGGGCATCCCCAGAACGTTAAATAGCTTATCTGTTCTTCTTGGATTATTGTTCCCCCTTCCTTAATTGCTCTCTATTGCTAGTTCCCCTACATTCTACATTATAAGCCATTTGTTTTATATTTTTCAAAGTTCACATTAGTGGTAGCATATAATATTTCTCTTTTTGTGCCTGGCTTATTTCGCTTAGCATTATGTCTTCAAGGTTCATCCATGTTGTCATATGTTTGACGAGATCGTTCCTTCTTACTGCCGCGTAGTATTCCATCGTGTGTATATACCACATTTTATTTATCCACTCATCTGTTGAAGGACATTTGGGTTGTTTCCATCTTTTGGCAATTGTGAATAATGCTGCTATGAACATTGGCGTGCAGATATCTGTTTGTGTCACTGCTTTCCGATCTTCCGGGTATATACCGGCTCCTCCCTTTTTTAAACAATTGTACCCAATGTATTTAGGGACAAGTAGCAAACATCATTATACTTTTCAACTCTACGAAGTCTGTTAAGGTTTTAAACACACTGTCACATAGAACCCTGCCTCTTATAAGCATTTGAGTAGCAGTATCCAATGGTAATATTTTGCATATCTCTATTGCCAATTCACAGCATGGACTATAAATACCATCTTGATTATTAGAAATAGAATAATTAATTGTTTTTAATCTAATCAGAGAACCAATTCCATAAACCTCTGAACCAACTCAGAAATCTCATTTTTAAAATTCTGCTTCTCAAGAAACCTTTTGGTACAAAAATCTGTATTAGTCAGGATTCTCCAGAAAAACAGAACTGACAGGAGATTTATACACACATACGTATGTAAATACATACATACATATGTACATATATATGTGAGTATGTGTGTGTGTGTTAATATTATGAGATTTATTATAGGAATTGGCTTATACAACCATAGGGATTGGCAAGTCCAAATTCTGTAAGGCAGGTTGCAAGCTGGGAACTCCAGTGTAGTTTTCAATGAATTCCCCAGGAGAAGCTGGCTGGCTGAATTAGAGATAGAAATTCTTTCTGACTGCTGAAATCATCAATTCTCCCTTTATGGCCTTTATCTAATTGGATGATAGTCTCTCACTGCTAAGGCAATCTCCTTTGTTGATTGTAGATGTAATCACCCATAGTTGCAACCATTGACTGAAGATTTAAATCCATGAGCTACCCTCACAATAACAACCGGGCCAGTGCTTGCTTGACCAAACAACTGGACACCGTAACCTAGCCAAGTTGAAAAGTTAACTTAACCATCATACGTGCATATGTATACACCCATGAAACTGTCACCACAGTCAAGATTATGGATGTGTCCATCATTCCCCAAAGTTTCCTTGTGCCCCTTTGTTATTCTTCTCTTCTGCACCTCTAATCCTGTTCTCCCCTTATCCCCAGGATACCACCTATCTGCTTTGGGTTGCTATAGATTAGTTAGCCTTTTTATATAATATATTTTTATATAATAGATTTCTCTATTTTTATATAAGTGGAATTATATAGTCTATTTTTATCTTTTTCCACTAAGCCTAATTATTTTGTGATTCATCCATTCTTTTGTGTGTATCAATAGTTTGTTTTTTTTCTTATTGAGTGGTATTCTATTGTATGAATACACTACAATTTGTTTATATTCGTTCCCTTGTTGATTAATATTTTAGTTGTTTCCAGTTTGAGGCTATTACAAATAAGGTGACTGTGAACATTAGTGTACATTAAATGGACACTTGCTTTCACTTCTCTTGGGTAACCTGGAGTGCAATGGCTGGGTCATGCCATAGGTGTATTTCAACTTTTTAAAAAATGTCAAGTTATTTTCACAAGTTTTTGTATCTTTTTATGTTCCCTCCTGCATTGTAAGATAGTTCTAGTTGTGCCATATCCTCACTAAGACTTGGTATGGTCTTTAATTTGTATTTCCCTAATTACTAATGATATTGAGACTCTTTTCATGTACTTATTTGCCTTCTGTATATCTTCTTTGGTGTAGCATCTGATCAAATCTTTTGCCCATTTATTATATTGGGTTGTATTGTATTACTGTGTTTTTGAGAGTTTTTTTTAAGTATTCTGAATACAAATCCTTGATCAGATATGTGATTTGTAGATACTTTTTCCCAATCTGTGAGTTTTCTTTTCATCCCTTTAACATTGTCTGTCAAAGAGCAGATGTTTTAATTTTGATGAACTTCAATTTATCAGTTTTTTCTTTTAGGGATCATGCTTTTTGGTGTTATATCTAAGAAATATTCATCTAAAGCACAATAACAAAGATTTTCTCCTATGTTTTCTTCTAGAAGTGTTATAGTTTTAGGTTTTACATTTAGCTCTGTGGTAAGCTAACTTTTGAATATCGTATGACATAGTTGGGGTTTATTTATTTAATTATTTATTTTTGCATATGAATATACAAGTGTTCCAGCACCATTGTTGAAAAATCTTTGCAGTAGTGGTGTATGTGTGATCTACACACTCATCCCTCTGCCTGCCTCCACTCTCCCCTTCTGTAACCAGCAGGATGGCATTGATGAGATGCTGGCTAGGATTTGGAATGTGCTTTGTGGATAGGTAGTATGGCCTCTGGGGAGCAACTGAACATAAGACCATTATTTCACCTTTTCTAGGGCATGAAGAAGAAAAAGACTTGGGTTGTTTGGGGGGAAACTTACCATTCCTTTTCTGTTTCTTTCATACCAATGTAATTATACATGTGCCCTTTCACAATCATCCCCTACCACTTCACTTTCTAGTTTAGACACTGTTGGTTCATGTCGTACCTGACTCCAATAATTTGTATTCGTCTTCATTCTGTTGTTAACATCTTGCCTTTCCTCTACAGAGCTCAGAGCCAATGGAGCTATCAGTAGGCTGTCCTAAGGGGCAGGAACTTAACCTTGAAAGTGACTGCTGGTGTTTGAAGGATGCCTCGATACACTTACTATTTGTTTAACCTTGAACATGTATTACATGTAAGACACATTTCTAGGTACTGGAGATACAGGAATACCAGTGAATAAAATAAACAAAGTTCTTATCCTCAGGGAGTTTATATTGAAATGGGGCAGATATAAAAAAATAAATGTACAATAAGTCAGGTAGTGAGAAGAGCTATGGAGAAAAATGGAGCAGCAAAAGGGAGGTGGGAAATGCTGGAAGTGGGTGCAGGTGAGTTGTTTCCATAGAGCATATACGGGATGGTTGGGAAGAAAATTCCAGGCAAAGGGAGCAGCAAGTGCAGAGGTCCTGTGGCAGCAGAGTGCTTGAATGTTTGAGACCCAGGAAGAAGGGTGGAGCAAAGTGGGGAATGGGGGAAGTGGTAGGAGATGAAGCCAGATTCTGAAGGACCACATGGGCCAAGGTAAGAAGTTTGGATTTTTTTAAACAGTTTTATTGAGATATAAAATTTACCATAAAATTTATCCTTTTAAGCTATCCAATTTGGTGATCTTTAGTATATTCACAGAATCATGCAACCTCTAGCACTATCTAATTCCAGAATATTTTCATTACCCATAAAGAAACCCCATAGTCTTTAGCAATCGTTTCCTATTCCCCTCTTTCCCCTGTCTCTGGTGTGACTCAATATCATATTAATTTCAAAATATGTACCATCCTATGTATACATTTTTTTTTTGTAAGCAAAAAAGAAATACCTACTGGGTTTAAAGTAAATTTAACAATGTTCTATTAAAAAGGAATAATGTCAGGGATTTGGGAGTTTGTTTTAGTGAGTGTCCTGAAAAGTGACCATCGCTTTAAAATTTAGGGTGAAATTTCTCTATCATCTCTTTTCCTACAGCAATATTATCTCTATCAGCATATTTATAAATGCATATGATACTACTGGTTATATTATACCTATGCAGTAGTATGTATTTGTTATAAGACATATTTATGTAGATGCCCTAAAGTTATGGCATCTTGGAGGATACTGAAAGCGTAAATCAATCCAGTGCTTCAAACTATGTTGCTGAATAGTAGAGAAGGTAGTCTCTCCCAGAGAGTTCACTTGAATTTTCTGTCCTAGAGGCAGCTTTTGTTTCTTAGGTACCTGATTGAGTTTAGGACTGATTTTTTTCACTGCAGAATCGCTTGGAATACTATCTGGTTGAAAATGTTTAAAGCAACATTTCTCAGGGTGCATAAAACTGCATATATGAGGGTCCTTTGTAATGTGTGCATGTTGAAAGACCCATTTGAATGTCTATTAATTGTTCTTACATGTGCGTCTATTGGAGATGAATGTCTCCAAAAATCATTTGCATATACTGACTGTAAATACAACCCTTTTACTGGATGATGCACCGTTGTGGGATAGCACTTATGTGTGAAATGCCTCCCCCTCTTTTCTATATCCACATAAATCCTGCTATCCCTTAAGTCCCAGCTTCATCTTCTGCATGAAGCCTTTCCTGGTCCCATTAGCCCATTGTGAATTCTCTTTCTGTTTCCAGTGAGCTTTTACTCTCTGCCTCACCCTTTTGGTTTTTCTCATTCAGGCTTTGTAACCAGTTTGCATGGCCATTTAACTTTTCCTGTTTTTATGTCATGTCTCTTCAACTGAGATCATGCACCATGTTCAGTACGTCTTCATTTACCTTGCTTAGCACATGGTGGATGCTCAGATCATATTTGTTAAGTGAATTAATGAAGCCAATGTAAGTTTCACACACCACAATGGTCCATTTGCAAATGTGGTCTGTGAACTGGTATTGGCATAAAATATATGTTTTCAGAGGATTATGGAGTCTCAGGATTAGAAGAGACTTCAGTGGTCATTCCCTGATGTTTAACTCTCCTGTGCAGGGCAGAGTTGTCCCTTTCAGACTGAACATCTCCCATGTTCATCCCTTAAGTGGCATGGACTTTGAGGTGCCCTCTAAAATATTTACGCATGGGAACTCTTCAGCCAGACTGTCTGGGTTCAAATTCACAGCTCCTTTCTATCTCTGTGGCCTTGAACAAGTTCTTAAATTTTAATTTTTTTAGTTTCTTTGTAAAAATTGGGATGATTGTAAAGGCCCACAATTTATTATTCACAATTCTAAAATCCAACAAAGTCTCAAAAACAAATGTTTTTTTGTAACTCATTTGACAGTAAAACCTGCCCTGATCTGAATTCATGAATCTAACTTGGCCTGATGTGAGGTTATTTATAGTCTTTATGTACCCACTTAGTGGTGAATATTCAGGTATTTCCCTGCAGAAATACAATGTGTTTGACTGTGGGCTGCTGCCCCACATTCCACAAGAGGTGTTAATATAGTATGTGTGCTTTTTTCATTTCCTGAAAAGTTCTGAATACCAAAATGTTTCTGATCACCACATGGTTCAGATAAAGAATCACGGACCTCTATTTCCTACTTATAGGACTGTTGGGAGGAATAAGTGAAAAAATTTATGTGAACTATTTAGCATAGTGCCTGGCAAATAATAAGCCCCAAATACATGTCAGCTAATGTTGTTGGTACTTAATGTTCTAAATTAATCACATCAGACTTTTGTGAAAGTTGTTTTTCCCTCCCTCCCATATTCCCTTCCTTCCTTTTCTTCTTTCTATTTTTTCTTCCTTCTCCCTTTTCAGCATTTCATATTCAGTATTAGAAGGAATACTGGCATTTTTCTTATTCCCTGATGAACAAATGATTTCCTAGGGAAACCAGACTTTGAAACATCTTAAGAAAATGAAATTATATTCATAATTGAGTTTTTATTATTGACTCTTTTTTTAAAACAGCCCCTGGGAATGAATTCAGTTTTATTCATTTATTTGTTAGTTTATACATTCATTTTAAAAGAATGTTTTGGGCAGTTTGTTAGTTACTGGGGATGTGACAATAAACAAACAGACATTGTCTCAGCCTTCATAGATCTTACAGTCTAGTGGAAACTAATTGGTATTTTCTTCTGTTAATTTATTGTTTCATTCATTTGAAAAATAATTATTGTGTACTTACTGTATACTAGGCACTGTTCTAGGCACTGGGAATACAGCAGTTAGCAAGACAGACAAGGTCTCTGCCTCTATAAAATTGATTTTCTAATCAGGACAGAAAGACAGTAAACAAATAAGCAAACAAATAAAAGTAGTATTTTCAGATTTTGATAATGTTGATATTTACAATGAAGGAAATAAAACAGCCTGATGTGATATACAGTGAAGTGATTATATGATGCTAGAGCTACTTTAAATAGGGTCATCAGGGAAGGCTTGGTGAGTAAATGATATTTAAAGCAAGACCAAATATTGGATATAGATTTGGCTGCACGTGACAGAGATTTTAAAATAACAGAGGCTTAAAATACTATAGATGTTCATTTTTTTCTCACCAAGTTTTTTTTGTTAGTTGTGATAGTTAATTTCATGTGTCAGCTTGGTTGGGTATGGTGTCCGGTTGTTTGGTCAAGCAAGAACTGGCCTGATTGTTACTGTAAGGATATTTCATAGATGGATTTACATCATCTCAGTTGATGGCATCTACAGCTGATTGTATCTACACTGAACAAAGGAGATTGCCCTCAGCACTGAGGGGAGTCTCACTCAGTCATTTGGAGGTCTTAAAGTGAGAACTGAGGATTTCACAAGGCAGAGAGAAGAATCTCTGCCTTTTCTTCAGCCAGCCCACTTCTCCCGGGATATACAACTTCACCTTCATCAGAGTTTCTAGCTTGCAGCTGCCCCGCAGAATTCAGGCAAACCCATTCCCACACTGGCATGAGAAAATTCCTATAATCTGTCTCTCTACACACACACACACACACACACACACACACACACACACACACACCTCCTATTGATTCTGTTTCCCTGGAGAACCCTGACACTGAATAATACAGTAGTTTTGCTCCACCAAGTTGTCTGGGGTCTAGATTCCTTCTGTTGTTGCTCTATTATCCCTAGAGTGTCATTCACATGGTCCAAGATGGCTACCCACCAGGTCCACACTCCTGCCAAAGGAAAGGAAGAATTGGGAGGAAGGAGGGCATGCCCGAAAGTTGAACACATCATTTTTCTCACATCCCACTGGCAAGGCCATAGTCACAGGGTGTGATACTGAATTATGGACTCCAACATAGACATGTTTTTAATCTTATTCTGCATTCCTGTGGATTTGAACCCAATGTAAATAGAACCTTTTGAAGATGTTATTCTTAGTTTAGGTGTGGCCCAACTGAATGAGAATGGATCTTAATCCATATTACTGGAGGCCTAACAAAGAGGACCTAGAAGTTACAGAAGCCAGAAAGGAGAAGACATTGCTATGTGACAGGAGACAGAGATATAAGCCAAGGAACCCCAAGGACTGCCAGTAGCTAGCACCTGAGGCTATAAATTCCAGGTGAAAGCAAGCCTTGCTGATATCTTGATTTTGGACTTCTTCTAGCTTCAAAACTGTGAGCCAACAAATTCCTGCTAATTAAGCCAAACCAGTTTGTGGCTTTTGTGATGGCAGCTCTGGCAAACTAAGACACAGGGCTACATCTAGTTGCAAAGTAGTCTAGGAAATCAAGTTTTTACTTGGTCAGTCATCTACTAAAACTTCTGTTACTGTGGCAGAAGGAGAGAGTGGATATGGGAGGACTGGCAGTATCTGCCACAGA